>NC_058087.1:119170132-119770132 GCF_014858855.1 Bufo gargarizans | reverse complement strand
ACGTCTGAACGGAGCCTGACAGGGGGGTGATCAATGACAGGGCGGTGATCAATGACAGGGGGGTGATCAGGGAGTTTATATGGGGTGATCATGGGTGATCAGGGGTTTATAAGGGGTTAATAAGTGACGGGGGGGGGGGTGTAGTGTAGTGTGGTGTTTGGTGCGACTGTACTGACCTACCTGAGTCCTCTGGTGGTCGATCCTAACAAAGGGGACCACCAGAGGACCAGGTAGGAGGTATATTAGACGCTGTTATGAAAACAGCGTCTAATATACCTGTTAGGGGTTAAAAAATTCGGATCTCCAGCCTGCCAGCGAGCGATCGCCGCTGGCAGGCTGGAGATCCACTCGCTTACCTTCAGTTCCTGTGAGCGCGCGCGCCTGTGTGCGCGCGTTCACAGGAAATCTCGCGTATCGCGAGATGACGCGTATATGCGTGACTGTGCGCAGCCCTGCCACCTCCGGAACGCACATGTGCGTTAGGCGGTCCGGAGGTGGTTAAATGGCTTCTGTCACCCCACTAAAGTGTTTTTATTTTTTTTTGGGCTGGTGAAATTAATTATATTGCGATATATCACAATATAATTGTGTCACTTACTTTGATCCAGCAGTTTCTTCCAAAAACGAAGTTTTATCATATGTTAATTAGGTCTCTAACAGCAAGTAGGGCGGCTACTTGCTGGTAGCTGCTGCAGAAATCCGCCCCCTCGCCGTGTTGATTGACAGGGCCAGTCGGGATCTCCTCCTCCGGCCAGCCCTGTCGGCATTTCAAAAATCGCGCGCCTCTGTGGGTTCAGAGCAGGCACTCTGAGATGAGGAGGCTCGTCTCCTCAGCACTCCCTCAGTGCGCCTGCGCCGATGACGTCTTCTATTTCGGTGATGTCATCGGCGCAGGCGCACTGAGGGAGTTCTGAGGAGACGAGCCTCCTCATCTCAGAGCGCCTGCGCCGAACCCACAGAGGCGCGCGATTTTTGAAATGCCGACAGGGCTGGCCGGAGGAGGAGATCCCGGCTGGCCCTGTCAATCAACACGGCGAGGGGGCGGATTTCTGCAGCAGCTAGCAGCAAGTAGCCGCCCTACTTGCTGTTAGAGACCTAATTAACATATGATAAAACTTCGTTTTTGGAAGAAACTGCTGGATCAAAGTAAGTGACACAATTATATTGTGATATATCGCAATATAATTAATTTCACCAGCCCAAAAAAAAAAAAATCACTTTAGTGGGGTGACAGAAGCCCTTTAAAAGGACTTTTGTGGACCTATCTGATAGCGTTTGGTTTCCCCAACAGCCTGTCCCTGCGCCACACAACAATCTTTCCCTACACTGGCATAAGACTGAATGTAAAATGGCGGCCAGATCGGGTCTATTTATAAGGTAGGAGGTATGTCCATGTGCTGAAACTTTTCAATTGGCTGTCCTGTACCACCTGATGGAGGTGTCATGGGTCAAAGTTCTTCACAATGTAAAATAATACGGCGGGCGCGAATATCGCCATATGTTTGCATGTTCGGCGAATTCCAAACGAGCAAAGTTCGCCGCGAACCAACCGCCGGGCGAACCGCAAGGCCATCACTAATAGCAAGCAATTTTCAATATTTTCCTGGATTGCACATATCTGTATATGTATACTGTAGCTTGAACTTTCCAAAGCATTTGATATTGCATCCTACAAAAAGGTTGGTACTGAAAATGAGAATCCTGGGCTTGATGAAAATGTATGCAATTGTGCAAACAGCAGATGGAAAACAATGGGTCCATCATGAGACATATTCAGACTGGGTCACAATTACTAGCGAGTTTCTCCTGAACACCATGACAACCACGTAAGGCTACTTTCACATCTGTGTTCTTGCTGGATCAGGCAGGGATCAGCAAAAACTTTTCCGTTATGCATCCGTTCTAAAACAGATCCGGTTGTATTATCTCTAAGGCTACTTTCACATTAGCGTTTTCAATTTCACTATTAAGTTCCGTCATAGGATCTCAATAGCGGAAGAAAACGCTTTAGTTTTGTCCCCATTCATTGTCAATGGGGATAAAACTGAACTGAACAAAACGGAATGCACCAAAATGCAGAGTTCTTCTGTCTGCAATGTGGTGCGGAGTAAGACGGATCGGTCCTGACACAATAAAAGTCAATGGGGACGGATCAGTTTTCTCTGACACAATAGAATACGAATCCGTCCCCCATTGACTTTCAATGGTGTTCATGACGGATCCATCTTGACTATAGAAGACATAATACAACCGGATCCATTCATGACGGATGCATGCGGTTATATTATGGTAACAAAAGAGTTTTTGCAAATCCACGATGGATCTGCAAAAAACTCAAGTGTAAAAGTAGCCTAAAATGAACTGATCTGAATAAAGACTGATCTGGCACTACAAGCATTTTAAGTCTATGGACGCTGTATACGTTTTCTTTCGTGTTCGATATTGATTAGTATGCCATGATGCACACAAAAACGCTGGGACATTGTTAAAGACTCTCCGCTGGGACTTTGAAGGGTAACAAAACTTTGCATAAATAAAACAAAAAGTGCTGGCTCAGAGTACTCTCTGCATTTGGCTTCCAATAGCTCTGCTTGGCTGTCCAAGCGTGTGGAGTATGCTTCACACACTCAGAATGTCGAGCAGAGATAATGAAAGCTGAAAAAGCACTCAAAACCATTACAAAGGTTAAATTGCCTTAAAGAGCTTTTGTCAACATGATCAATCCTATTAAACCATAGTGCCTGGTAGAGTTGATCATGCTGATTAATCACTTCAGCCCCCCTAGCTTAAACACCCTTAATGACCAGACCACTTTTTACAATTCTGCACTACACTACTTTCACTATTTATTTCTCGGTCATGCAACTTACCACCCAAATAATTTTACCTCCTTTTCTTCTCACTAATAGAGATTTCATTTGGTGGTATTTCATTACTGCTGACATTTTTCACTTTCAGTTGTAAATTTTTTTTAAAAAAACGACATCCATATATAAATTTTTTGCAAAATTTATTGTTCTACATGTCTTTGATAAAAAAAAAGGTTTGGGTAAAAAAAAAAAAAAAAAAAAAAAAAAAAAAAAAGAAGGTTTCGGTAAAAGTTATAGCGTTTACAAACTATGGTACCAAAATGTGAATTTCCGCTTTTTGAAGCAGCTCTGACCTTCTGAGCACCTGTCATGTTTCCTGAGGTTCTACAATGTCCAGACAGTAGAAAAAAACCCACAAATGACCCTATTTCGGAAAGTAGACACCCTAAGGTATTCGCTGATGGGCATAGTGAGTTCATAGAACTTTTAATTTTTTGTCACAAGTTAGCGGAAAATTATGAATTTTTTTCATGCTGGGTGAGATAAATATCTCTGCAAAAGACAACTTTTCCAATTTTTTTATACAAAGTTGGCGGGTGGTAACGAGCCGTTGGGGGAAGCCCCAATCTGTTCTAGGAACAAATGCCTGAAGAGGGGCACACTTGTGTAGAAATTGTCCACATAAAGATGGTACCCCTTGCCAAATAAGGGTGACCCCAAGTCTCAGACTGTCTTCCCACTGCTCCCCAGATAGTCAGGGCAACCGACCAGCTCCAGGGTCTGATCTTTGGCCCTTTCACAGAGCTTATACAATTTGACCCCATACCGGGCACGCTTGCTTGGGATGTATTGTTTGAAGCCAAGGCGCCCGGTAAAATGTATAAGGGACTCGTCTACGCAGATGTTTTGCTCAGGGGTATACAAATCTGCAAATTTCTGGTTGAATTGGTCTATGAGGGGCCGGATTTTGTGGAGCCGGTCAAAAGCTGGATGGTCTCTGGGACGGGAGGTGGCGTTGTCGCTAAAGTGCAGGAAACGCAGGATGGTCTCAAATCGTGTCCTGGACATAGCAGCAGAGAACATGGGCATGTGATTAATTGGGTTTGTGGACCAATATGACCGCAATTCATGCTTTTTGGTTAGACCCATGTTGAGGAGAAGGCCCAGAAAAATTTTAATTTCGGGAGCTTGGACTGGTTTCCACTGGAAAGGCTGGGCATAAAAGCTTCCCGGGTTGGCGGATATAAATTGAGTGGCATACCGATCTGTTTCTGCCACGACTATGTCCAAGAGCTCCGCAGTCAAGAACAGCTCAAAAAAATCCCAGTGCCGAACCGATTTGAGCTGTCTCAACCCGAACTCCAGACTGGACGGTGAAAGGGGGAACTACAGGTGCGGCTGAAGTTGGGGACTGCCAATCAGGGTTTGCCAGCACCTCAAGGACTCTAGGGGTCTACGGGCCTGTCTGTGCGGTGGCTGCGACGGGGTAACTATTGCAAGTGCCACCGTACCAGCTTCAACTGCCCTTCTGGTGCTCGCTACTTCAACATGTTGTACGGCAGTGCTGGTACTAGGTCCAGGATGGGCTGCGCTGCTGGTGTATGCCTCACCACGTAATCCGACAGCACCAGCCCCACTCTGCTGCTCTTGAAGTGGATCCTGCGCAACCTGTAGTCTAGCGACACGGGGACGGGTATGCCTGGTGCTATCAGGGACCTCAACCTCCTCGCCCGAACTTTGGGTCAGACTGACACTGCTTTCTACAGGTTCATATTCTGACCCGCTAGATTCATCAGATGAGGGTTCCTATTCCTCATACGACTGGGTCAGAAGCCTGTAGGCCTCTTCAGAAGAATACCCCCTGTTTGACATTTGGACTACTAAATTTAGGGGTATTCCCTGAGACTACCCAAGAAAAAAAGCAAGCCTGTCTTACAATTGGGAGGCTAGCGAAGTACCGGAGGCCGCTGCGATTTATAAAAAAATATCAAAACTTATTTTTTTTTATCGCCGCAGCGCTTGTAAAGTGATTATGCAGTGAACAAAAAAATATATATTTATTTTGTCACTGCGGCGGGGCGGGCGTGGGTGAACGCACGTGCGTTTTGGGTGGAGGGCGAACTAAGGTGACACTAATACTATTATAGATCTGACTGTGATCAGTTTTGATCACTTACAGATACTATAAAAGTACAAAAGCTGATTAGCGATACGCTAATCAGCAAATAAGTGACTGCGGTGCGGTGGGCTGGGCGCTAACCGACGCTAACTACCTAACCAAGGGGCCTAAACTATCCTAAAACTATCAGTCAATACCAGTGGGAAAAAAAAGTGACAGTTTACACTGATCACTTTTTTCCCTTTCACTAGGTGATTGACAGGGGCGATCAAGGGGTGATCAAGGGGTTAACTGGGGTGATGGGGGTGATCTGGGGCTAAGTGTGGTGTTTGGTGGCTACTCAATGTGATGCCTGCTCCTCTGCTGAGACCAACCGACGAAAAGGACCAGCAGAGGAGCAGGGAAGCCATTTAACACCTTATATTTATAAATATAAGGTGTTAGATGGCTTCTGATTTGAGTTTTTGAAAATCGCCAGCCTGCCAGCAACGATCATTGGCTGGCAGGCTGGTGACGAAATTGTTCTTTAACTTTTGCTGGCCCGCAATGTGCATGCGTCTCGCGAGATGACGCACGGATGCGTCCAGGAGGAATGAATTGACCGCCGCCAGGACGCATCTGTGCATTAGGCGGTCGGAAGGGGTTTAAAACAATACCCTTATTTACCCTAAATTGGGTGTCTGGGGTCCACAGCACAGCTGTGTGACCCTAGACCCCCCCAAGGGTGCTGCAGCTTGCCCCCCTACCCCCCCCCCCTCCACAACTTTTTTTTTTGTGTGCGTATGCCGACTGTGGCCAGCACTCTTAGCATCCGGCCACTGTTAGCGCATCGCATACCCTAAAGATTTACACGCACGCGCACACACACACTCCCCTATGGGCCGCCGGATGTTCTCGGCTGAGGATGACCCCACTTTCCTGTTTTCATCCGCGTCCTCCTCATCATCTCGCGATTTTGATGAGCCCCCAAAGCAGCGGAGACGCCGCCAGGTGGAGCAAGGGGACCGCCATGCTAGGGACCCTGTGGCAAACCTAGTACAAGCAGCTCTGGTTTTCCGGCCCACCAGTTAAATCCACAAGAGCCCCCTGCTGGTGAACTTGTCTGGTGTACCACAGAGCATTATGAGCCCGTGATTCCTGATTTTGAATGCCAACCAGGAATCCAGATTTCCACAGTGTGCTTCACTGACTTTTTCCATTGACCACTTTGTAAATCTAATGGTGGAGCAAACAAACCTGTACGCCTAACATTTTGTTGCTCAACACCCGGGCTCCATTTTGGATAGGCCCGGTGGCTGGACGTCGGTCAGTGCAGCCGAGATGAGGACATTTTGGGGCCTTGTGCTGCATTATAGCTTGCTGAATTTTCCAAGTGCTGATTTTTATAAGTGCATTGCAGATATTCATGAGATACTCAAGGAGGTAATCTGGAGGTGGATACAATCTAAGCAAGTAAGATTTGTTTGTTTAAAATCTTTCCCCTTTTTACAATGGCAGACCTGGCTCTGTGCAGGAATTGTTGTGCTTTTATTTTAGGTTCCACTCTTCGGAGGTTTGGATACTGTCTGATCTGTAGGCAGCTCTCCATAATGCAGCAGGAAATTGCCATTTTGAAATATGAGATTTGTAAATTAACCGTTAAACAAACTCAGGCTGAGAACGTTGCAATGCCACTGCCACAGAGGCCCCCTAGAAATGAAAGATGGGTTACTGCAGGTTCTGGTAGACAGAGTTGTGGATAGAAGACATGTCCCACAGTCTGTGGCTCTCCATAATTCATTTGCAGCACTTTCAGAGTGCAGGAGCAACATGGATGGCTCAAGCACAGTGGGTGAGGAACAATCATCTTCCATGCCTAAAGAATGCAAGACTGCAGCCAAAGACAAAAAGGAAAAGGTGAGGACTGATGGTAAGCAGCTGTGGGTGGGCGGTTCCATCATAAGAGGTGTGAAGTTTGAAGAGAATGGTGTTGTGAGAGGTCTCCCTGGTGCTAGCTAGCAGGGATAGACGACGGATCCTTAATATTGTTAGGCAAGCAAAGCAGGAAAGGGAGGTGGATGTTATTGTCCATCTTAGGACAAATGATCTGGCTTGCAATAAGGTTTCAAAGGTGAAAGAAGCTTTTCACACACTTGGAAAGGATATACGGGAGGTTGCATCAACTGTTTCATTCTCTGCAGTTTTGCCTGTGCATAACCTTCAGCATGACAGGAAGATGCGCATTAAGGAATTCAATGTATGGCTTGGTGAATGGTGTCTGAACCAAGGGTTTGGCTTTGTGTCTCATGTTAGCTCTTGTTGGACTGGAAAAGAACTGTACAAGAAAGATGGTTTGCATCTTTCTCTCAAGGGAACGAATGTCCTCGGTTAACAGTTCCAAGTATTTGCTAAGGAGCATTTAAAATAGGAAAGGGGGGCAAAAGAGTGATAATCCAGAAGAATCCTGCCGCCCGGAACAATGCCAGAAGATGCCAGTAGCACAAAGGTTAAGAAATGACAAGCTCAGATTCTTGTCTACAAATGCTCGCAGTTTAGGGAATAAGATCAATGAACTTGAGGCTATAATGGCATCTGAGAATATAGATGTAGTGGCTGTTACTGAGACGTGGTTCAATGGGAGTAATGACTGGGATATAACAATACCAGGGTTCTCTCTATACAGGAAAGACAGAGAAGGCAAGAAGGGGAGGGGTGGCTATGTGAAAGATAGCATAAAATCTAATTTGATACAAGTTAGCGAGAACAATTTAGAGTCAGTTTGGGTTACCTTGCAGCTTGATAATCATGTGATATATAGACCACCTAGCCAAGTCAAAGAATTAGATTATCTACTAGTTGAGGAAATAGCTAAAATTACATTGAAGGGGGAAGTTAACATTATGGGAGACTTCAATCTTCCTGATGTAAACTGGAAAACCAAAATAGCTAGTTCTGCCAGGAGTACAGATATTCTAAATTCCCTACTGGGATTATCTCTACAGCAAGTAGTTAACGAGCCAACCCGGAAGGATGCCATTTTAGATTTAGTATTCACAAATGGGAATTTGGTATCCGATATTACTGTAGAGGAAAGATTGGGATGTGGTGATCACCAGTCAGTGTGGTTTACTATAAGTACAGTGAGTGAGTCACACCACACAAAAACAAAAGTTTAACATTTTAGAAAAACAGACTTTTCTAAAATTAGATTAGTGGTATACGAGTCCCTATCAGATTGGAACAGTTTCATTGGAGTCCAGGAGAAATGTGACTACTTAAAAGTGGCACTATTGAAGGCAACAGAAAATTGCATTAGGCTTGTCAGTAAAAGCAAAAAAAGGAAGAGACCACTGTGGTACTCAGCAGAAGTGGCCAAAATCATTAAAAACAAAAAGATAGCATTTAGGAATTATTTAAAAAAAAACGAGGATGACAGGCAAATTTATAAGATTAGGCAGAGAGAGGCCAAACAAGTTATAAGAGCTTCTAAAGAACAGGCAGAAGAGAAATTATCTCAGTCAGGGAATAAAGGCGATAATGCATTCTTCAGATACATAAATGAAAAAAGAAAACTAAACAAGGAATTACAAAATTAAAAACAAAAGAAGGAAGGTATCTGGAAAAAGATAAAGAACTAGCTGACTGCCTCAATGAATAGTTCTGTTTAGTTTTTACAAAGGAAAATGAAGGACAAGGACCTCAGTTAGGAAAGAAGACTAATTAATCTTTTGATGCATGTGTCTTTACAGAGAAAGAGGTTCTAAGTCAGCTGTCTAAAATTAATATAAACAACTGGTGGGATACACCCTTCGAAGATAAACCTTCGGCTTCAGTGAGCGTAAACGGCACAAGGTCCAGTTCATTTACAATACAAAATGGTACTAGACAGGGATGCCCCCTTTCACCACTCCTTTTTATTCTTTCATTAGAACCCCTATTAGCTAAAATCTGACAAAATAAGAATATCTCTGGTTTAAAAAACCCTAGCATGCACCACAAAATAGCTGCCTTTGCTGACGATATTCTTTTCTACGTCACTGACCCCTTAACGTCGATTCCTAACATATTATCAGAACTGGATATTTATGGGAAACTCTCATACTTTAAAATAAATTTAAACAAATCTACAGTATTCAATGTCAATATTGATAATCACACATGGGATAAAATAAAGACCATTAGCCGACTGAACCCGTCCACCTCCCATTTTAAATACTTGGGGGTCAATATTGCCGCATCCCAGAACGAGATCTTTGATCTAAATTTCCCACCCCTCTTAGCCAGCATTAAAAAAGATTTAGCAGAATGGAACGACTACTACATTTCCTGGATTGGCAGGGTCAACATAGTTAAGATGATCTCTCTCCCAAAAATTTTATATTTGCTACAAGGTGTCCCTATAAACATCCCTAAAAACTTTTTCCTAACCCTAAAAAGAGCTATCCTGGCGTTTATTTGGAAAAAGGGCCAACATAGATCTGCCTACAGCATCCTAACAAAACCCAAAACCGAAGGAGGCCTCGGCCTGCCAGACTTTGTAAAGTATCAAGACGCTGCGAACATATCCAGAGTCATAGAATGGAATGTTAGACCAATAAGGAAACCATGGGTAGACCTGGAGGAGAGTTGTGCGTGTTGCCCGCTCAACCAGGTCACATGGAAGACTTCATACAATAATGACCTTTATAAAGAAATCAAAAAATCCCCATACACATCTCAAACAATCAAAATCTGGCAGGAAAAACAAAGAAAAGCCAAAATAACCTAGCCTGACCCTGGGTATCTACCTCTTCTCACTTTAATTCCCAAAGAATTTAGGTCCATTAGGAGTGAATTCCTCAATTGGAAATTGGGGCAAGACACCACCCTGAAAGAGGTTTTAATTGGAAAGAACCTTATGGATTGGGATGAGTGTAAGAGTTCCGCTCTAATTCCCAATTTGTCGAAAAAGGAACACTCATTACTATACAAACATGTTGCCTCTCTAAATACTAAAATTAATCAGATGTCACACTTCAAAGGTATAACCAGATTAATTCTGGAGAAGTGCCCCTCACTGTATATCCACCATATACTCAATTCTCAATGAAGGGGGAGCCCCACCATCATATCTCGACAGTTGGGCTAAAGAGTTAGGTAAACCTTTTAATGAGAGAGAAAAAGAAATGATCTTATCCTCATCAATTCCTAAGGTCACATCAGTGAGATTGCAAGAGACTCACTACAAACTATTATCAAGGTGGTATAGAACACCGGTTCTCCTAAACAGGATTAACAGTAACATTCCCGCAAAATGTTGGAGATGTGATGGCCGGGAAGGCTCCCTCTCTCATATTTGGGTATATTGTGAAAAAAATTAAACCATTTTGGGAAAAATTTAACCTAATCATATCTGAGATCTATGGTTATAATATCAAACTGGATAGAGAGTTGATGCTACTAGGACTGGCTAAACAGGACAATAGTCTTCTGAAGGATAGATTGTTCCCATTTCTAATCACCACTTTTAAGTTACTAATCCCGAGGTATTGGATGAGTACCGATACCCCGACGATAAAGGAGTGGTTAGTAGAAATCAACATGACAAGTAGTTTCGAAAAAATCAAGTGGTCCTCCATTGGCAATTATAAAAAATACCTGGAAATATGGTCCAAATGGAACAGCTTTATTTCTTTTAATAAGATCAACACATATTTAGACTGACGGAGTTTCCATTATTTCAGATTTCTTGCAACAGATAGATATCATTCATGTGACATGCTTTTTGTTATTTGTCATTTGTTTTAGTTCCCCCTCCTTCCCCCTCCCCTTCCTTCCTCACCCATAACTAACATTCCTTTTTTCCCCCCTCCCCTCCTTACCTCCCCCCATAGTCCTGGATTAGCAGGTAATATGGCCATCCAACATATCAATGGAGGAATTAGAAGACTTGACAATAGGTATCTAGTATTAAGTTCATCAGATACTCTCTATTTTCCTCCGAATTTAACCTTATACTTCACCTTAAGGCAATGATGTCTTTTACTCCATTTAACATTACCAACCTCACATAGTGGGAAGACATCTGAAAACACCTAAAATTGGATCGCTTTCTAGACTATTATCCAGATGTCCCTCCACTATTGAGAATTCCATTTATGGTACTCAGCAATGCTCTTTAAATTGTGTGAGACACCACTGATATTGTTTTTAGATCTCAAAACCAGCTTTGAACATGCTCGATATTCAAATTTTCCACCTTATGACACAGGGTTTGTTAGACAAATTTGTCCGATTAATAAGTAAGTTATTAAGTGCCTCAATGAGATATTCCTCATATAAGACATCGTCCTATTTAGAGGTTTCCTCCTAACAGAATGAGATTTTCTTTATATCTATATTTACCTGTGGACCTGCTTATCCTTTGTTTTCCTGTTTTACAATGTTTTTTTAAAAAAAAATGATTTTCTTTTCTCTTTTATTAAAATTTTTTAATAAAATTTAAATTTACAAGGGATACACCTAAAGCTATTAAGAACTCAGCGGTGAACTAGCATAACCATTAACAGATTTATTTAACCAATCACTGGCAACAGGAGTCATCCCTGAAGATTGGAAATTAGCAAATGTTGTGCCCATTCACAAGAAAGGTAGTAGGGAGGAATCGGGCAACTATAGGCCAGTAAGCCTGACATCAATAGTGGGGAAATTAATGGAAACCATACTTAAGGAAAGGATTGTGGAACATCTAAAATCCCATGGATTAAAAGATGACAAACAGCATGGGTTTACTTCAGGGAGATCATGTCAAACTAATCTTATTGATTTTTTTTTTTGATTGGGTGACTAAAATAATAGATGGTGGATTTTGATACTGTCCCACATAGAAGGCTTATCAATAAATTGCAGTCTTTGTGCTTGGACTCCCATACTGTTAAATGGATTAGGCAGTGGCTGAGGGACAGACAACAGAGGGTTGTAGTCAATGCAGTATATTCAGACCATGGTCTTGTTACCAGTGGGGTACCTCAAGGATCTGTTCTGGGACTCATATTGTTTAATATCTTTATCAGCAAAATTGCAGAAGGCCTGAATGGTAAGGTGTGTCTTTTTGCTGATGACACAAAGATTTGTAACAGGGTTGATGTTCTTGGAGGGATACACCAAATGGAAAAGGATTTAGGAAAACTAGAGGAATGGTCAAATATCTGGCAACTAAAATTTAATGTTGATAAGTGCAAGATAATGCACCTGGGGCGTAAAAACCCAAGAGCAGAATATAAAATCAGTGACACAGTCCTAACCTCAGTATCTGAGGAAAGGGATTTAGGGGTCATCATTTCAGAAGACTTAAAAATAGGCAGACAATGTCATAGCTTGGAAGAAAGATGAGACAGAGGGGATATGATAGAAACTTTTAAATACATAAAGGTAATCAACAAGGTAAAAGAGGAGAGAATATTTAAAAGAAGAAAAACGGCTAAAAGAGGACATAGTTTTAAATTAGAGGGGCAAAGGTTTAAAAGTAATATCAGGAAGTATTACTTTAGTGAGAGAGTAGGGGATGCATGGAATAGCCTTCCTGCAGAAGTGGTACTAAAATGTTATTTGCTTATAAAAAGATAATATAGTGTAAAACATAAAACATTTTTTTGAAAGTAGACATATTAGGTATCGCCGCGTCTGTAAGAATCTGTTCTATAAAAATACCCCTCAGATGAACACAATAAAAAATAAAAACGGTGCGAGAAAAGCAATAAAAAAATAAATACATTTTAATCAGTTTTTTCCAAATAACAAAGTAAGGGTTAACAGCCAAACAAAACTTAACATTTATTACCCTCATACTGCAGTTTACAGAAACACCCCATATGTGGTCGTAAACTGCTGTATGACAAAACGGCAGGGCGCAGAAGGAAAGGAACGCCGTATGGTTTCTGGAAGGCAGATTTTGATGGCCTTTTTTTGGCACCATGTCCCCTTTGAAGCCCCCCTGATGCACCCCTACAGTAAAACCTCCATAAAAGCGACCCCATCTAAGAAACTACACCCCTCAAGGTATCCAAAACTGATTTTAGAAACGTCGTTAACCCTTTAGGTGTTCCACAAGAGTTATTGGCAAATGGAGATGAAATTTCAGAATTTCTATTTCTGGTAATCTTGTCCCACAATTTTTTTTTTAATATAGATAAACTAAAAATCATATGTACCCTAAAAATAGTCCCAACAAAACTGCCACATTATCCCGTAGTTTCCCAAATGGGGTCACTTTTATAGAGTTTCTACTCTAGGAGTTCATCGGGGGGCTTCAAATGGGACATGGTGTAAATAAACCAGTCCAGCAAAATCTGCCTTCCAAAAACCACACGGTGCACCTTTCCCTCTAAGCCCTACTGTGTGCCCGTACAGTAGTTTACGGCCACATATGGGGTGTTTCTGCAAACTACAGAATCGGGGCAATAAATATAGCATTTTGTTTGGCTGTTAACCCTTGCTTTGTTACTGCAAAAAATGGATTAAAATTGAAAATTTGCCAAAATGTTTTCTCCATTTGCCATTAACTCTTGTGGAACACCTAAAGGGTTAACAACGTTTGTAAAATTAGTTTTGAATACCTTGAGGGGTGTAGTTTCTAGAATGGGGTAATTTTGGGGTGGCGTCTGTGCCGGCATACATACATAATTCCTCTGGGTAGCCATCTTATATGCTTCTGGCCTATGTAAAAAACTGTGAACTCTCATCTTCATGAAGCCTGGGTCGCCTATGATATAGATGGACACTTTTATTACCACTACTCTGTAAGGCCAGCAATAAAAGGTCATAAAAGCTACACCAGGCCCAGCTCATCCTGTCCAAGATCAGCTCGCTGTCAAGCCTGGCTGGAGCGTGAAGTCATTAATTTCCAGGTCTGGTTTGAGGAGAGCTAATAGCCCCTTAATTAGCTCTGGGGATAAAACCAGTCCACTTTCATATTTCATTTATGAATCAACTTATGCCCTTTCTGACACCAGATCCAGGCTCTACAGAGTATTGTGGTTAATTGGGTATCAAATATGACTAGAGGATGTGATTCTGTAACTGACCTATGGGTGGTAGAAGAACTACAGGTCCCAGCATTACCGTGTGTGGTCTCATTTTGTAGGTAAATAAATAAGGATCGCAAATATGTTTTCTGTATAAAAATATGCCGATGTATCAGGGAGATACGAGCTTAAGTATAATCCTCATTGTAGGAACTGAACTTTGATGGGGTCATAAAACACTTGGGGGCCATTCCCTAGGCTTCACAGTCACTCTGCTGCCATTGGCGGACAGGAGTAAGTCTCCTGCCCATGGGAGAGTTCATAAAAACCCATGCACAAGGACAGAGGACTGAGACCCATGGAACATCACCAGACACTTAATTGGACATTGACGGCATATCCCTGTATCAGAAGAACTTTGAGGGTCTCCCCTGATACATACTGAAAAGAGGTTTGCAAGGATTCAAAAAGGACATATGAACGACCATCTGAAACCCTCCAGAGAAACTAAGTATTCTTTCATCTTTTTCCCTTTCATTTGAACGGTCGTGATTATTTATATTGTTATTATTATTCTGTAGATTTATAGTCATTTTCATTAGACTTGTATGCACTGCTTTTTACCGCTTATTAAAGATTATAAAATCTAAATAGCCAAGTCTTCCATATTCTAAGCTGCTGAACAACGTACCTTGCCTTTGAAGAGACGTTACCAGGTAGTTAGTTAAATTGCATTTAGGAATTGTAGCTGGGGGTGATTGACTGCGGTTGGTCAGTAAGTGATATCCGGTTCATCCACTAATCTGTGTGATAGTGAATGACCCGGATAGTCGGCTCGTGGACCGGGAACCCACGTGGTGGCAGTTACCGAAGTATAGTGGGGGGTGTTAGCCGAATGTAATACCCCGGTCACGTGAGGTCTCTGTGTGTGCGCAGACTCCGTCACAGACCACTACGTCAGAGCTGTGGGATCCGGAGCGGTCGGATCCATAGTTCGTGACAGCGTCTATTATATAAGCCTCACAAAGTGACTTCAGACCTGAACTGGTCCCTAAAAATTGGGTTTTTGAAAATTTCTGAAAAATTTTAAGATTTTCTTCTATACTTCTAAGCCTTGTAACATCCCCAAAAAAAAAAATATTCCCAAAATGATCCAAACATGAAGTAGACATATGGGGAATGTAAAGTAATAACTATTTTTGGAGGTATTACTATGTATTATAGACGTAGAGAAATTGAAACTTGGAAATTTGCAAATTTCCAAATATTTTTGGTAAATTTTCTTTTTTATAAATAAAAATCTCTTTTTTACTTCATTTTACCAGTGTCATGAAGTACAATATGTGACGAAAAAACAATCTCAGAATGGCCTGGATAAGTCAAAGCATTTTGAAGTTATCACCACTTAAAGTGACACTGGTCAGATTAGCAAAAAAATTGCATGGTCCTTAAGGTCAAAAAAGCCTGTGTCCTGAAGGAGTTAAAGAGCGGCAGCGATTTTTCATAAGCAAATGGAAATGTTTGAGCACCGGGAGATGGGGCTGAATAAATTCAGCACTGTTTTTGTAACACCACTGTGCACTGCACACTCCCCCCTCCCCTTGATTAACAGTGATAGATATCAGCATGCAGAGGGGGCAGGGCTGTGTCCTAGCATGTATATATCATATACACTACTTAGGCTACTTTCACACTCGCGTTTGATGCAGATCCGTCATGGATCTGCACAAACGCATGCATCCGATCAGAACGGATCCGTCTTGAACACTATTGAAAGTCAATAGGGGACAAATCCGTTTTCTATTGTGCCATATTGTGTCAGTGAAAACGGATCCATCTCCATTGACTTACATTGTGTGTCAGGACGTTTGGCTCAGTTTCGTCAGACGGAAAGCAAAACACTGCAGGCAGCGTTTTGGTGTCCGCCTCCAAAGCGGAATGGAGGCGGAACGGAGCCAAACTGATGAATTGTGAGCGGATCCTTATCCATTCAGAATGCATTAAGGGCAAAACTGATCCGTTCTGGACCGCTTGCGAGATCCCTGAACCGATCTCACAAATGGAAACCAAAATGCCAGTGTGTAAGTAGCCTTACTATAGCCTTACCACATTGAGAACAGGGTTTTTCTGCGCTTAGAAAGCTAATAAATATTACTGCTTTATTCAAATGCACAATATATCATAATAAAACCACCTGTAATATGTATTTTCTTTCTAAGCCTAGAAAACCTTTATTGTCAATATAGTAAGGCTATAACATAAGCTATTATTATGGGTTAGAGGAGGAAGAAAAAAAAATTACTTGAAATTTCTGCTGCGATTTGAACCTGGGACAATTGCATGCAAAGGTGACCACTTACCTTTAAGCCTTATCAAATTAACAACAGTGGCTTGTTATACTTACAAAGCTAATACATATTACTGGTTTCGTTAAAATTATATAGTGTCTGTTAATAAACTGATAATGTGAATTAGGTTTCTAAGCAGATAAAATTTCAATTCTCAACATGGTAAGGCTATAGTTAGTGGTGTATATGATATGTATATTGTTGCAAATATTGGTATTAATTTTGGTCCAGCTCTTTCCCCCTCCCTTATGAGTCCTGTGTGTTTGTGTGCAGATCTGTGTCTTGTCATCTACAGTAGGGCCTTTAAAGTTGTCTTCTAGCTAGTCACACCTCAGAAACTCAAGATAACACAAGGCTGGCTTCATAAAATTCAAGAATCTATCTATCTATACTTAGATCCTTCAGAGTGACATCAGAGGAAGGGAGTATGGATATAGAAAGAGAACGTTCAGAAGGAATGAAAAACCAGGGCTGTGGGTAATTTCTTGGGGGCTCATCGTAGTAGTGAAGATTTATCTTGGTTTTCTGCCTGCCCTGGCACCAGAGCCTATACCATCTACATGGGTGTTAGGTTTCTGGTTTATTTCCTTTCATTTTAGGAAACCTTTTTACATTATATTTATCTTTTGTTAAACTTTTTGGTATATAAAAGCATTGTGACACTTTTTGTCATAATAATCTGCATATCATAAGTTTGGTCTTGAATTAATCCATGTGCTAAGCTAAAAGCACATAAGGCTACCTGTTTTGAGAGGAAATTGTAGAATTTAAGTAACAAACTTGCATTATATAGAGATAGTAGTAAATGAAGGCTTCCTGAAAGAGTGTGCAATCTCGAAACAAACCATAGTGGTGGCAATGTTGAAGTATTACTGGGGAATATTAATAATTTAGAAATAATCAGAAGTTTTTGTATTGGCCGCCCAGCCACACATCACACGAACTCCAGCAAGGGGGATTGTGACAAAGTAGTGGCATATTTTGATTCAAGAACTTAAGTGGATAAAGTATATGATCTGTGCTAGGAGAGCTCCTAGCTCCCCTTTTATCGTTTTTCTTTCTCTATCTTTTTATTTTTTACATGATGTACGAAGATGGCCGCCGTAGCATATAGGCGTTATACAAAGAACGTACTTGCTACGTAATGGGAGGAGAGAGGAACCTCAATCACTGGCAAGCACCAGGAGCAGCTAATTGAAGCCCCTTTGAAGGAAGATCAAGTCCAAAAGAGGACTGTGTGCCAGGAATGTCACAGTCCAGCTCGGAGACTTGTCTGGTTCTGGAAGTTGCATCAGAGGCTGGACAATTATTTGAAGATTTTAACAGCTCACATATTGATAGTGCTATTGATGCTTTTCTACAAAGTGTTTTAAAATTTCTTGGACCTGTAGATCTGGATGCAAAGCTGCAGAAGCCAAGCTGAGAAAGAACACTGAAAGGAGGTATCAGCTAGAGCTTGCTAAAATTTACAGACCACTAGAAAGACAAGTTTTTCACAGACCACATGCAGAGCATTTCCCTGTTGAGAAAACCTGCAGACAATGCCAGCTACCACGCAGTCACAAGGCACAGTAGTTAACCCCTGGACTGAAAGGGAAAGCTTTCCAAGACTTTGCAGCTCCCCCCCCCCCTCCCCCGAGCTGGATAAGTATTATGTGGCAATCAAAAGTGCCTGCTGCAGCATTTTAACACTACCCCAGAGGCACATCAACAAAAGTCCAGAAGCTTAAAGTTCAATAATTCTGACAATAGGGTCTCTTGCACACGGCCGTAGTGCTCCAGTCGCCGTATTGCAGTGCGCATATGGCGGTTCCGCAATACATGGACCACCAGCCGCGTACATTCCGCATCATGGATGCGGACTCATTCAATTGAATGGGACCACAAATCCGGAGATGCGGTGCGGAACGGAAGCACGCAACGGAACCACTACGGAGTGCTTCCGTAGTGTTCCGTTCCGTGCTTCTGTTCCACAAAAATATATAACTTGTTCTATCTTTTTGCGGAATGGAAGGATTGCGGACCCCATTCAAGTGAATGGGTACGCAATGTGCATGAGGCTGGTCCACGGTCAGTGCCCGTGCATTGCGGACCACAATTTGTGGTCCGCAGCATGGGCCCGGCGAGCACACAGCTGTGTGTAAGAGACCTTAATGTGGAATTGTGGCCAATTTATCCACTATTTTCCAACAGTGGATTTGGGGCTAAATATCACTAGCTTTGAGAGACTAAATGATCTGATGATTCAAGAGCAGTTCTTCACATTGTTCCCAACAGATGTGAAAGAATTGGTGATGGATGAGGAACCTGCTTCATCACAGAAAGCTGTCCGACTGAAAGATCGATATGCTGCTACTCTGGTGTCGGGAGCACTGTCACCCTCTGCCCCTGCACCTGTTTCTTCTATTTTTGAAGGAATGGGAAGAAAGCCTGATGTTAAAGATACCCAACGGTGCTTTGCTTGCCATGTGGTTGAGCACCTCAGTGCCATCTGTCCTAAGAAAAGAAAACCGGCATCCACTGGAGTGGTACCAGCCTCAAGGTCACACCCAGCAGTGTTGTGCGCTGCGGGATCCAGATAAATCCACACAGACAACCTGCGATTTGTCAGTCGATGACAAGGTGATAGTGGGTTTGAGAGATTCAGGGGCTGATTTAACCCTTGTACATCCTTGCACAAGTGAGCACTGAGGACATAATTGAGGGCAAGACTATTTCTGTGAGAAGGGTGGAAGGAATCCACCTTACTGTGCCTATGGCCCGGGTGTAGTAAGAGAGGGGAGGGTAATTGTCATTATTGATAAAAATGTTTTGATGGGCACCAATTTAGGCAGGATGGTTGTCCATTATGTTTCAGATGATACTGATCGCAATATATCAGAATCTACCCCTGTTCTTCTGTGAATAAAGTATCTGATGGCGTGGCAGTCAACGAAAGGGAATATGTGCCTTGCCCTGTAGTCGCAGCTATCAGTTGCCAGCAGTCTAGACAGGCAAAGTCACTGGAATTTACTGCTGACAAGGAGCTGTCAGTTGACTGTACTAGTAATCCTAAATCTTGCGCCCTAGAACAAGACATTGCTGACAATTCCACATTAACCCAGGATGCTGATCAGCAGATGAGAAGCAAGGCATTCTAACAAGCTCAACAAAGTGATCCCACACTAGAAAGAATTAGGGACCGGGCAGCAACGCCTCCAGCTGAGTCTGATACAGACAAGGTGTATTGGGAAGATGGACTGCTTTACAGGGAGGCTAAATTCCGTAACCTGCAGAAAGCCTGAGGAACCGAGAGACAGATGGTGGTACCTATGGAGTATAGAAGTGAGCTACTAAAGTTAGCTCATGAAGTCCCCCTGGCTAGAAACTTAGGAGTGGCAAAAACCAAGTCTCGTTTATATCAACATTTTTACTGGCCTGGCATGGTTACTGAAGAAGACTGCTATTGCCGCTCTTGTCATGCCTGACAGATAGTGGGAAAACCGGGGGATGTGCCCCTCTAATACCCTTACCCATCATAACAGAACCTTTTGAGTGTGTAGCTGTGGATATTATTGGGCCCTTAGATATTCCCAGTAGCTCGGGGGAAAAATGTATCCTTTCTGTTGTAGACTATACCACGCGGTATCCTGAAGCTGTGGCCCTCTCTTCTATAAGAGCAGACAAAGTGGTGGATGATGCCATTTAAAGATTTCCCCACCTGATATTTTCTTACTAGGATGTGCCCTAGAAATCCCCCCCTTTGTATTACTTTATGGACACAAAGTGTGTGGCCCCCGGAGTTTGATTAGTTAGATGGGAAACTTATATCCTCTGAAACCTCTGTGATCCAATATGTAGTGCAATTCAGGAAGGAAATGGACACCCTGACAGATTTTGTACACGATAATTAGAAGGCCGCTCAGAATAAACATTAACAGTGGTATGACCGCAATGCCAGGGACCGGATTTGTGAAGTAAGACAAAAGGTCCTGGTTCTGGTACCCATGCAACAGAACAAGCTAAAAGCTGCCTAGGAGGATCCTTATACCATACTGCAGCATCAAAATCATGTCAATTTTCGGAGGCGGTATGGAAGCGTCTGACATGTGACGCTAAGCTCACCAAGCACTGTGACTGGATATCTGAAGAAAAAATTAAACATAAAGGACATGCACTTGCAGCAAAAAGAGGTGGTATTTGGGGTATAATTTGCCATTTTCACTAAGGGGTGTATTCACATTTGTTGCCAGCAGTTTAGGCTACTTTCACACTCGTGTTTGGTACGGATCCGTCATGGTTCTGCACAGACGGATCCGTTCAGATAATACAATCGCATGTATCTGTTCAGAATGGATCCGTTTGTATTATCTGTAACATAGCCGATCCGTCTTAAACAACATTGAAAGTCAATGGAGGACGGATCCGTTTTCTACTGTGCCAGATTGTGTCAGTGAAAATGGATCCGTCCTGACACACAATGTAAGTCAATGGGGACGGATCAGTTTGGCTCAGTTTCGTCAGACTGACACCAAAATGCTGCAGGCAGCGTTTTGGTGTCCGCCTCCAAAGCGGAATGGAGATGGAACGGAGGCAAAATGATGCATTCTGAGTTGATCCTTATCTATTCAGAATGCATTAAGGGCAAAACTGATCTGTTCTGGACAGCTTGTGAGAGCCCTGAAACGGATCTCACAAATGGAAAGCCAAAGCGCCAGTGTGAAAGTAGTCTTAGACATTAATGGCTGTGTGTTGAGTTATTTTGAGGGCACACCAAATTTACACTGTTAGGCTACTTTCCCACTAGCGTTCGGCTGTCCGCATGTGAGCTCCGTTTGAAGGGGCTCACAAGCGGACCCGAACGCTTCCGTCCAGCCCTAATGCATTCTGAGTGGACGCGGATCCGCTCAGAATGCATCAGTCTGGCGGCGTTCAGCCTCTGCTCCGCTCAGCAAGCGGACACCTGAACGCTGCTTGCAGCGTTCGGGTGTCCGCCTGGCCGTGCGGATCCATCCAGACTTACAATGTAAGTCAATGGGGACGGATCCGTTTGAAGATGACACAATATGGCTCAATCTTCAAGCGGATCCGTCCACCATTGACTTTCAATGTAAAAGTCTGGACGGATCCGCTCAGGCTAATTTCACACTTAGAAAATTTTATACAATATAATGCACAGGGGTCACCCCTTTAACACTGACCTCCACAGGGGTCGCCCCTTTAACAATGACCTCCACAGGGGTCGCCCCATTAACACTGACCTCCACAGGGGTCGCCCCATTAACACTGACCTCCACAGGGGTCGCCCCTTTAACACTGACCTCCACAGGGGTCGCCCCTTTAACACTGACCTCCACAGGGGTCGCCCCTTTAACACTGACCTCCACAGGGGTCGCCCCTTTAACCACCTCAGGACCGCCGTACGCAGGATTGCGTCCTGCCGGCGGTCCTGCTCTTCTGGGTGGACGCATATACGCGTCCTCCCGCGAGAGCCAAGATTTCCTGTGAACGCGCGCGCACGGGCGCGCGCGCTCACAGGAACGGAAGATAAGCGAGTGGATCTCCAGCCTGCCAGCGGCGATCGCTCGCTGTCCGCATGTGAGCTCCGTTTGAAGGGGCTCACAAGCGGACCCGAACGCTTCCGTCCAGCCCTAATGCATTCTGAGTGGACGCGGATCCGCTCAGAATGCATCAGTCTGGCGGCGTTCAGCCTCTGCTCCGCTCAGCAAGCGGACACCTGAACGCTGCTTGCAGCGTTCGGGTGTCCGCCTGGCCGTGCGGATCCATCCAGACTTACAATGTAAGTCAATGGGGACGGATCCGTTTGAAGATGACACAATATGGCTCAATCTTCAAGCGGATCCGTCCACCATTGACTTTCAATGTAAAAGTCTGGACGGATCCGCTCAGGCTAATTTCACACTTAGAAAATTTTATACAATATAATGCACAGGGGTCACCCCTTTAACACTGACCTCCACAGGGGTCGCCCCTTTAACAATGACCTCCACAGGGGTCGCCCCATTAACACTGACCTCCACAGGGGTCGCCCCATTAACACTGACCTCCACAGGGGTCGCCCCTTTAACACTGACCTCCACAGGGGTCGCCCCTTTAACACTGACCTCCACAGGGGTCGCCCCTTTAACACTGACCTCCACAGGGGTCGCCCCTTTAACCACCTCAGGACCGCCGTACGCAGGATTGCGTCCTGCCGGCGGTCCTGCTCTTCTGGGTGGACGCATATACGCGTCCTCCCGCGAGAGCCAAGATTTCCTGTGAACGCGCGCGCACGGGCGCGCGCGCTCACAGGAACGGAAGATAAGCGAGTGGATCTCCAGCCTGCCAGCGGCGATCGCTCGCTGGCAGGCAGGAGATCCGAATTTTTTAACCCCTAACAGGTATATTAGACGCTGTTTTCATAACAGCGTCTAATATACCTCCTACCTGGTCCTCTGGTGGTCCCTTTTGTTAGGATCGACCACCAGAGGACTCAGGTAGGTCAGTACAGTAGCACCAAACACCACACGACACTACACCCCCCCCCCCCCGTCACTTATTAACCCCTTATAAACCCCTGATCACCCATGATCACCCCATATAAACGCCCTGATCACCCCCCTGACATTGATCACCCCCTGTCATTGATCACCCCCCTGTAAGGCTCCATTCAGACGTCCGCATGATTTTTACGGATCCATGGATCGGATCCACAAAACACATGCGGACGTCTGAATGGAGCCTTACAGGGGGGGTGATCAGTGACAGGGGGGTGATCACCCTGATCACCCCCTGTCATTGATAACCCCCCTGTAAGGCTCCATTCAGACGTCCGCATGCGTTTTGTGGATCCGATCCATGTATCCATGTATCCGTAAAAAATCATGCGGATGTCTGAATGGAGCCTTACAGGAGGGGTGATCATTGACAGGGGGGGTGATCACCCTGATCACCCCCTGTCATTGATAACCCCCCTGTAAGGCTCCATTCAGACGTCCGCATGCGTTTTGTGGATCCGATCCATGTATCCATGGATCCGTAAAAAATCATGCGGATGTCTGAATGGAGCCTTACAGGAGGGGTGATCATTGACAGGGGGGTGATCACCCTGATCACCCCCTGTCATTGATAACCCCCCTGTAAGGCTCCATTCAGACGTCCGCATGCGTTTTGTGGATCCGATCCATGTATCCATGGATCCGTAAAAAATCATGCGGATGTCTGAATGGAGCCTTACAGGAGGGGTGATCATTGACAGGGGGGTGATCACCCTGATCACCCTCTGTCATTGATAACCCCCCTCTAAGGCTCCATTCAGACGTCCGCATGATTTTTACGGATCCATGGATACATGGATCGGATCCACAAAACACATGCGGACGTCTGAATGGAGCCTTACAGGGGGGGTGATCAGTGACAGGGGGGTGATCACCCTGATCACCCCCTGTCATTGATAACCCCCCTGTAAGGCTCCATTCAGACGTCCGCATGTGTTTTGTGGATCCGATCCACGTATCCATGGATCCGTAAAAAATCATGCGGATGTCTGAATGGAGCCTTACAGGAGGGGTGATCATTGACAGGGGGGTGATCACCCTGATCACCCCCTGTCATTGATAACCCCCCTGTAAGGCTCCATTCAGACGTCCGCATGCGTTTTGTGGATCCGATCCATGTATCCATAAAAAATCATGCGGATGTCTGAATGGAGCCTTACAGGGGGGGTGATCAGTGACAGGGGGGTGATCAGGGAGTCTATATGGGTGAACACCCCCCTGTCATTGATCACCCCCCTGTCATTGATCACCCCCCTGTCATTGATCACCCCCCCCCCCCCGGTAAGGCTCCATTCAGACATTTTTTTTGGCACAAGTTAGCGGAAATTTTTTTTTTTTTTTTTTTTTTTTTTTTTACAAAGTCTCATATTCTACTAACTTGTGTCAAAAAATAAAATCTCACATGGACGCACCATACCCCTCACGGAATCCAAATGCGTAAACATTTTTAGACATTTATATTCCAGACTTCTTCTCACGCTTTAGGGCCCCTAAAAAGCCAGGGCAGTATAAATACCCCACATGTGACCCCATTTCGGAAAGAAGACACCCCAAGGTATTCCGTGAGGGGCATATTGAGTCCATGAAAGATTGAAATTTTTGTCCTAAGTTAGCGGAAAGTGAGACTTTGTGAGAAAAAAACAAAAAAAAAAATCAATATCCACTAACTTATGCAAAAAATAAAAAATTCTAGGTACTCGCCAGGCCCCTCATTGAATACCTTGGGGTGTCTTTTTTTCCAAAGTGGGGTCACATGTGGGGTATTTATACTGCCCTGGCTTTTTAGGGGCCCGAAAGTGTGAGAAGAAGTCTGGGATCCAAATGTCTAAAAATGCCCTCCTAAAAGGAATTTGGGCCCCTTTGCGCATCTAGGCTGCAAAAAAGTGTCACACATCTGGTATCGCCGTACTCAGGAGAAGTTGGGGAATGTGTTTTGGGGTGTCATTTTACATATACCCATGCTGGGTGAGAAAAATATCTTGGTCAAATGCCAACTTTGTATAAAAAAATGGGAAAAGTTGTCTTTTGCCAAGATATTTCTCTCACCCAGCATGGGTATATGTAAAATGACCCCCCAAAACACATTGCCGAACTTCTCCTGAGTACGGCGATACCACATGTGTGACACTTTTTTGCAGCCAAGGTGGGCAAAGGGGCACCTTTCGGATTTCGCAGGCCATTTTTTACACATTTGGATTGCAAGGTACTTCTTACACATTTGGGCCCCTAAATTGCCAGGGCAGTATAACTACGCCACAAGTGACCCCATTTTGGAAAGAAGACACCCCAAGGTATTCCGTGAGGGGCACGGCGAGTTCCTAGAATTTTTTATTTTTTGTCACAAGTTAGTGGAAAATGATGATTTTTTTTTTTTCTCTTTTTTCCTTACAAAGTCTCATATTCCACTAACTTGCGACAAAAAATAAAAAATTCTAGGAACTCGCCATGCCCCTCACGGAATACCTTGGGGTGTCTTCTTTCCAAAATGGGGTCACTTGTGGGGTAGTTATACTGCCCTGGCAATTTAGGGGCCCAAATGTGTGAGAAGAACTTTGCAATCAAAATGTGTAAAAGATGCCCTACAAAATCCGAAAGGTGCACTTTGGAATATGTGCCCCTTTGCCTACCTTGGCAGCAAAAAAGTGTGACACAACTGGTATCGCCGTACTCAGGAGAAGTTTGGCAATGTGTTTTGGGGTGTCATTTTACATATACCCATGCTGGGTGAGAAAAATATCTTGGTCAAATGCCAACTTTGTATAAAAAAATGGGAAAAGTTGTCTTTTGCCAAGATATTTCTCTCACCCAGCATGGGTATATGTAAAATGACACCCCAAAACACATTCCCCAACTTCTCCTGAGTACGGCAATACCAGATGTGTGACACTTTTTTGATGCCAAGGTGGGCAAAGGGGCACATATTCCAAAGTGCACCTTTCGGATTTCACCGGTCATTTTTTACAGATTTTGATTGCAAAGTACTTCTCACACATTTGGGCCCCTAAATTGCCAGGGCAGTATAACTACGCCACAAGTGACCCCATTTTGGAAAGAAGACACCCCAAGGTATTCCGTGAGGGGCATGGCGAGTTCCTAGAATTTTTTATTTTTTGTCGCAAGTTAGTGGAATATGAGACTTTGTAAGGAAAAAAGAGAAAAAAAAAATCATAATTTTCCGCTAACTTGTGACAAAAAATAAAAAATTCTAGGAACTCGCCATGCCCCTCACGGAATACCTTGGGGTGTCTTCTTTCCAAAATGGGGTCACTTGTGGGGTAGTTATACTGCCCTGGCAATTTAGGGGCCCAAATGTGTGAGAAGTACCTTGCAATCAAAATGTGTAAAAAATGGCCTGCAAAATCTGAAAGGTGCACTTTGGAATATGTGCCCCTTTGCCCACCTTGGCAGCAAAAAAGTGTCACACATCTGGTATCGCCGTACTCAGGAGAAGTTGGGGAATGTGTTTTGGGGTGTCATTTTACATATACCCATGCTGGATGAGAGAAATATCTTGGCAAAAGACAACTTTTCCCATTTTTTTATACAAAGTTGGCATTTGACCAAGATATTTTTCTCACCCAGCATGGGTATATGTAAAATGACACCCCAAAACACATTCCCCAACTTCTCCTGAGTACGGCGATACCAGATGTGTCACACTTTTTTGCTGCCAAGGTGGGCAAAGGGGCACATATTCCAAAGTGCACCTTTTGGATTTCACCGGTCATTTTTTTACACATTTTGATTGCAAAGTTCTTCTCACACATTTGGGCCTCTAAATTGCCAGGGCAGTATAACTACCCCACAAGTGACCCCATTTTGGAAAGAAGACACCCCAAGGTATTCTGTGAGGGGCATGGTGAGTTCCTAGAATTTTTTATTTTTTGTCACAAGTTAGTGGAATATGAGACTTTGTAAGAAAAAATAAAAAAAATAAAATCATCATTTTCCGCTAACTTGTGACAAAAAATAAAAAGTTCTATGAACTCACTATGCCCATCAGCGAATACCTTAGGGTGTCTACTTTCCGAAATGGGGTCATTTGTGGGGGTTTTCTACTGTTTGGGCATTGTAGAACCTCAGGAATCATGACAGGTGCTCAGAAAGTCCGAGCTGTTTCAAAAAGCGGAAATTCACATTTTTGTACCATAGTTTGTAAATGCTATAACTTTTACCCAAACCATTTTTTTTTTTTTGCCCAAACATTTTTTTTTTATCAAAGACATGTAGAACAATAAATTTGGCGAAAAATTTATATATGGATGTCGTTTTATTTTGCAAAATTGTACAGCTGAAAGTGAAAAATGTCATTTTTTTGCAAAAAAATCGTTACATTTTGATTAATAACAAAAAAAGTTAAAATGTCAGCAGCAATAAAATACCACCAAATGAAAGCTCCATTAGTGAGAAGAAAAGGAGGTAAAATTCATTTGGGTGGTAAGTTGCATGACCGAGCGATAAACGGTGAAAGGAGTGTAGTGCCGAAGTGTAAAAAGTGCTCTGGTCATGAAGGGTGTTTCACCTAGCGGGGCTGAAGTGGTTAACACAGACCTCCACAGGGGTCGCCCCTTTAACACTGACCTCCACAGTGCCCGCCCGTTTAACACTGACCTCCACAGTGCCCGCCCCTTTAACACTGACTTCCACAGTGCCCGCCCCTTTAACACTGACCTCCACAGTGCCCGCCCCTTTAACACTGACCTCCACAGTGCCTGCCCCTTTAACAGTGACCTCCACAGTGACCGCCCCTTTAACAGTGACCTCCACAATGCCTGCCCCTTTAACAGTGACCGCAGCTTTAAGGCCCCTTTCACACGGGCGAGTTTTCCGTGCAGGTGCGATGCGTGCGGTAAGTGAAAATCGCAGCATGCTCTATATTGTGCGATTTTCACGCGACCCAGGCCCCATAGAAGTGAATGGGGTGTGTGAAAATCGCATAGCATCTGCAAGCAAGTGCGGATGCGGTGCGATTTTCACGCATGGTTGCTAGGTGACAGTCTATTCACTGTATTATTTTCCCTTATAACATGGTTATAAGGGAAAATAATAGCATTCTGAATTCCATGGACCATGTGATTGGAGCATGTGATCTGACGTCACCACAGGTCCTTTAGCCCACAGCTCATTCAAGAAGTAAAGAGACCGGGAACTACGTGATCAAGAGGAGAAGGTGAGTTAACTTTTTTTTATTTATTTTTTTAACCCCTCCAGCCCTATTGTACTATGCATTCTGTATTCAGAATGCTATTATTTTCCCTTATAACCATGTTATAAGGGAAAATAATAAAATCTTCAGAACATCAATCCCAAGCCCGAACTTCTGTGAAGAAGTTCGGGTTTGGGTACCAAACATGCGCGATTTTTCTCACGCGAGTGCAAAACGCATTACAATGTTTTGCACTCGCGTGGAAAAATCACGCATTTTCCCGCAACGCACCCGCCTCTTATCTGGGCAAAAAAACTGACGCCCGTGTGAAAGAGGCCTAACAGTGACTTCCACAGTGCCCGTCCATTTAATAGTGGCCCCCTTTAACAGTGATCTTCACAGTGCCCGCCCCTTTAACAGTGACCTCCACAGTACCTGACCCTTTAAAAGTGACTTCCACAGCGCCCGCCCCTTTAACAGTGATCTCAGCATTGCCTGCCCCTTTAACAGTGACCTCCACATCGCCCGCCCCTTTAACAGTGAACACCACAGCACCCGTCCGTTTAATAGTGGCCACTGCCCGACATGCATGTAGCAGTGTGGGCCCCCTGGATCTCACAGCGCAGGAAGGTTTAAGTATATTACACTGTGTAATACACTTACAGCCAATGCATTACAATACAAAAGTATTGTAATGCATTGTAAAGGGGATCAGACCCTCAAAAGTTGAAGTCCCAGAGTGGGACAAAAAATGAGGTGAAAAAAAATAAAAAAATTCAAGAAAAAAAGAAAAAAAAGAAGTGTCTTTTGTCCAAAACTATATTTTTAAAAAATGGAAAAAATAGGGGGTAAAAAAGAAAGAAAAGTAGACATATTGGATATCGCTGCGTCCATATCGAACGGCTTTGTAAAAATATCACATGAACTAACCCCTCAGGTGAACAAGGTCAAATAAATAAAATAAAAACTGTGCTAAAACAGGTACCAATAGTACCAATCTAACCTTAACCTCATCCTGCAAAAAATGAGCTCCTACCTAAGACAATCGCCCTAAAAATAAAATAACTATAGCTCTCAGACTATGGAGACACTAAAACATGATTTATTTTTCAAAAATGCTATTATTGTGTTAAAAACAATATGTAAAAATAAAATAAAAAAAGAAGACATATTAGGTATTGCAGCATCCGTAAACGTGCTCTATAAAAATACCACATGACCTAACCCCTCAGATGAACACCGTAAAAAAGATAAAATAAAAAAAGGTGAAAAAAAAGCCAGTGTAATAGCAAGCGATAAAAAAGTCATATGCACCCCAAAATAGTGCCAAATTATCTAATTCCGCAAAAATTACAGCCTACCTAAGACAATCGCCCCCCCTAAAAAAAAAATATGGCTCCCAGACTACGCAGACACTAAAACATGATTTTTTTTTTGTTTCAAAATATTATTGTGTAAAACTTAAATAAAAATAAGTATACATATTGGGTATTGCCACATCCGTAATGACCTGCACCATATAACCATCACATGACCTATTTTATACATACAGAATCGTATCACAAAGAAATCACAGGGAATACCATATTACAGGCTAGTAATCATCACCCCAATCATACCATTAAAGCCATTCCGGTGGGTGAATTTATCAGAGCCAAAAGAAATTGTAGTACCCAGGTAGGTTTTGAAAAAGAAGCTGACTATATTTGAAATAGGCTGAAAAAAAGAGGCTATACCAATTGGATGCTGAAACGAACTAAAAATATAGCCTCCAATAAGAATAGAGAAGAACTACATTGAAAATCATGCGAGTAAAGTATCAACCAAACTTTCCAAACCCACCTTGGTACTCACATATAGTCGACAATTCGATTCTATCAAACAAGCAGTTCATAAATGCCTTCCTATCTTGTATGAGGATAGTATTCTGTTTGATACACACAAAGATGGGTGCAGGATTGTCCCCCGACGTTCTTGTACACTGGCTAACATATTGTCTCCTTCATTTTTTTCTTTTTCTATTTTTTTACAAAAATAGCTTCTACAAGGAGCTCCTGGCTAAAATACCAGGGCTTTACCAAATGTGGGAGCTATCCATGTAAGACTTGTAATTTTGTACACTGCACTACTACTTTTGATAATGCAACCCATACGGAAAATTTCAACATCAAAAGTTACATCAACTGTAATTCAACCGGGGTAATTTACATTATCAAATGCATATATTGCGATCTGCTTTATGTAGGTTGCACTAGCAGACAACTAAAAACAAGAATAAGGGAACACCTTAATTATGTGGCTAATCCTCAAGCTCTGGGTATTTCTAGTGCAGCAACATATTTTATTAATATTTACAATAGAAATACTAGCCATCTACGTGTATTTGCCATAGAAAAAGTAATGCTCCCCTTCAGAGGTGGTAATTGAAAGAAAAAAATCCTACTGAGGGAAGCATAGTGGATTTTTAAAATTTTAGATCACATACTGGATTTTTAGCACAAGGGTCTCAACCTCAAAAAAGAATTAATACTTTTATATCACTAATGGCAACCTTCTATATACACTCACCTAAAGAATTATTAGGAACACCTGTTCTATTTCTCATTAATGCGATTATCTAGTCAACCAATCACATGGCAATTGCTTCAATGCATGTAGGGTTGTGGTCCTGGTCAAGACAATCTCCTGAACTCCAAACAATGTCAGAATAGGAAAGAAAGGTGATTTAAGCAATTTTGAGCGTGGCATGGTTGTTGGTGCCAGGCGGGCCTGTCTGAGTATTTCACAATCTGCTCAGTTACTGGGATTTTCACTCACAACCATTTCTAGGGTTTACAAAGAATGGTGTGAAAAGGGAAAAACATCCAGTATGCGGCAGTCCTGTGGGCGAAAATGCCTTGTTGATGCTAGAGGTCAGAGGAGAATGGGCCGACTGATAAAAGCTGATAGAATAGCAACGTTGACTGAAAAACCCACTCGTTACAACTGAGTTATGCAGCAAAGCATTTGGGAAGCCACAACACGCACAACCTTGAGGCGGATGGGCTACAACAGTAGAAGACCCCACCGGGTACCACTCATCTCCACTACAAATAGGAAAAAGAGGCTACAATTTGCACGAGCTCACCAAAACTGGACTATTGAAGACTGGAAAAATGTTGCCTGGTCTGATGAGTCTCGATTTCTGTTGAGACATTCAAATGGTAGAGTCAGAATTTGGCGTAAACAGAATGAAAACATGTATCCATCATGCCTTGTTACCACTGTGGAGGCTGGTGGTGGTGGTGTAATGGTGTGGGGGATGTTTTCTGGGCACACTTTATGCCCCTTAGTGCCAATTGGCCATCGTTTAAATGCCACGGGCTACCTGAGCATTGTTTCTGACCATGTCCATCCCTTCATGACCACCATGTACCCATCCTCTGATGGCTACTTCCAGCAGGATAATGCACCATGTCACAAAGCTTGAATCATTTCAAATTGGGTTCTTGAACATGACAATGAGTTCACTGTACTAAAATGGCCCCCACAGTCACCAGATCTCAACCCAATAGAGCATCTTTGGGATGTGGTAGAACGGGAGCTTCGTGCCCTGGATGTGCATCCCTCAAATCTCCATCAACTGCAAGATGCTATCCTATCAATATGGGCCAACATTTCTAAAGAATGCTATCAGCACCTTGTTGAATCAATGCCACGTAGAACTAAGGCAGTTCTGAAGGCAAAAGGGGGTCCAACACCGTATTAGAATGGTGTTCCTAATAATTCTTTAGGTGAGTGTATATCACATTTAACATTAGTGTCATTTAGAGTCATGTGCAGTTATAAGATATACACCTATTTTGCACTTAGAACTCATACATCCACTCTAGGCATTGGTTACTGTTCACACATTTTTTTCAGGAGTTGTGCTCCGACATGGTTTTTGTTATGTCCCCTGGACACTCTGTGTCTCTCAGGTGCTGCTGGCAATGCTGCCGGTATCTGCTCAGCAAGTTACGCACACAGGCCGATGTACTACTTAACCAGAGCAAGGTTTATTACTCAGAACATTATGGCATTCTTACATGGAGGAGTCTTATTCCAACAGCTTCTGTCCTTATCAGATGTAATCCCTTCTCAGCCTCATGTGTCTGCTTCCAGTTCCCCTCACACACACTGTCTGACTTCCTGGTACAGCTCCTCCCCCCCCATCATGCATCAGGAGAAAAAGGGTAAAGGTCACAGTGATCTATCACAACATCACACCTCCTTTCCTCCCCCCAAAAAAAAACAAAAAACATAAGAGAACAAAATGTTGAACACATAACATAACAAGGCAAGCGAGATCAGTTCAGCAAGTAGTATCTCCAACTCAGTTCTGTGATTTCCGCAGCCCTTCATGAGCCCTTTGTCTCTGTTCCCTGACCTCCAATGTGTCCCGTAAGATTTCAGCACTTTGCCAGCGAGGCGTTTGACGTCTTTGACGGGTAGACCTACGCAGAGGTACAGCACCGGGAGGAATAAAGTCAGTCAAAGGTACTGGAGAGGTCAGTGGGCGTCCCACAGACAAATCAGGCTCTGCAACTTCAAGCACATGTCCGGGCTCCTCAGGAATATGGTCACCAACCGGTTCAGGGTTTGGGTGTAAACTTGTGGGATCATGCCAGACACCATGCCATATGTCACCAGCAGAGTTCAGAGTAGACTCTGGTGGGTGGTCAGAAAGAAGGGTCGGTTTTGTCACTAGTGGCCGGCAAATGCGTTTCCTCAATTGTGAAAGGTGTCGCCGAACACAAATGCCTTCCTCCAGGCGGACAAGGTACATTCTTCTGCCAAGAGTTCCATCAATAACGCCAGGAAGCCAAGGAGGCAAAACTCTGTAATTCTGAGACCATACAAGATCACCGGCACGGAATCCCAGACGGCCCGGCGGGAGGTGTTGGTGACTGCTCCTGCGGACGAACTAAATCAAGTTTGGTGCGGAGATGCCTGCCAAACATAAGAAAAGCCGGTGACAGCCCAGTAGTAGCGTGTTTCGTGTTACGGTACATGATCAAGAATTCCAGCAGCTTCTCTTCAGACAGTCCAACCTGGTCCAGAGTGGACAGTAAGTGCTTCTTAAATGACTGCACAAATCGTTCTGCCAGCCCATTTGAAGCTGGATGATAAGGAGCTGTTTTGTAGTGTTGGACACCCAAACCACTAAGGAAGGATTGAAACTCATGCGATGTAAATTGAGTTCCATTGTCGGATACTATGGCTGTAGGCAAGCCAAATTGAGCAAAGAGCTTCCTTAAGACTAGAATGGTAGCAGCTGAGGTAATAGAAGGCATTTGAAAAACCTCCGGCCATTTGGAATGTGCATCTACCACGATCAAATACATTTTACCCTGGATGGGGCCAGCAAAATCAAGATGGAGTCTGGACCACGGTTCTGTTGGCCATGGCCAAGGTTGCAGGGTTCCTCTCTTTTGGGGTCGCTGGGCTTGACAGCACCCAGGACATTGAGCAACATAATCTTCAATTGCTGTATCCATTTGTGGCCACCAAACAGCTCCGGGCCCGCTGCTTCATGCGCACCACACCAGGATGGCCTTCATGCAGTATCCTTAGCATGGTTGATTGCAAGTACTGGGGTACAATCACTCTATTGCCCCATTGTAGGCAACCAACATTAGTCACAAGCTCACATTTTCTGGCAAAGTACGGACGAAAGTCACCTGAAACACTCTCTGGCCATCCAGTCTGAACATAAGAGAATATCTGAGACAGGAAAGGATCTGTGGCTGTATGTCTGGCAATCAGGGAGGTGGACATGCAAGATTGTGGCCTGTGTACTTCCACTACACGTACCTCTCTTAGTGGGTGGTCATCTCTTAGTGGCAATCTGGAAAATGCATCTGCATTGCCATGGGTATCATGGGAGCGGTATCTGATCGAATAAGCATAAGCTCCTAAAAATAAAGCGTACCTTTGTAAGCGAGATGCGGTTGTTGTAGAAATTCCTTTCTGAGGGTTCAGTATTGACAACAGAGGTTTGTGGTCAGTGATAAGTGTGAACTCCCGACCATAGACGTACGCGTGAAATTTTTTTGTGGCCCATACAATGGCCAAAGCTTCCTTGTCAATCTGGGAGTAGTTTTGTTCTGCTGAGGTTAAAGACCTGGAGGCAAAAGAAATGGGGCGCTCCGTGCCATCCGGCATGACATGGGAAAGCACTGCACCCAGTCCATAAGGCGAGGCATCACAAGCCAGGATGACGGGCTTCTTTAAATCATAGTGGACCAGAACTCGAGAAGACAGAATGAGTTCTTTAGAAAGCCGAAAAGCTTCTTCACATTTGTCTGTCCATATCCATTTAGCTCTTGCATCCAGTAAGCGATGTAATGGGTAGAGCTGGTGCGCTAGGTTCGGCAAGAAACGGTGGTAGTAATTTAGGAGGCCAAGGTAGGACCTGAGCTGGGTGACATTCCGGGGGGTAGGGGCATGGGTAAGGGCTTTAACCTTTTCTTCAGTAGTGTGTAACCCATGACGGTCCACCGTGTGGGCACAAAACTCCAGTTGAGACTTGAGAAATTCGCATTTTGACAGATTAACACGTAACCCATACTTTTGGAGTCTCCCTAGCACAGCTTCAACATTCTTTCTGTGTTCTTCATCAGTGGGACCAGTGATGAGCATGTCATCCAGTAGACATTGGGTGAAAGGTATTCTTGCCAGTACCTCATCCATGATCCGCTGCCAGATGGCTGGAGCTGGGGCTATGCGAAAAACCATGCGGTTATACTGGAATAATCCTTTATGAGTGTTAATGGTCAACAGATGGCGTGAATCTGGGTGTACTTGCAGTTGCAGGTAAGCTTGCTTTAAGTCTATTTTTGTAAACTTTTGCCCCCCAGCCAGTGAGCCAAATAAATCTTCAAGTCGAGGCAATGGGTATTGATCCACAAGAAGTTGGTTGTTCAGAGCTACCCTGAAATCACCACAAATCCTAATGTCTCCATTCTTTTTCTTGACAGGCACAATTGGTGATGCCCATTCACTTCTATCCACTTTCGTTATGATCTTTTCAGCCAATAGGTGGTCCAGCTCTGCTTCCACTTTTTTCCGCAAGGCAAAAGGTACTGATCTTGCCTTACAAAAACGAGGTGTAGCACCAGGCTTCAAGAGGAGGTGGGCCATCTTTCCTTTTACGGTGCCCAAAGAGTCCTCAAAAACCTCTTTAAAACGTGACTTCAGGGATTCCACCCAATGGTCTACTTTAGAAAGCAATGTACATTGGGCAATGGTAAAAGGAGGCATGCCCAGGGCTTTGATCCAGTCCCTTCCATACAGCGGAGGACCTCCATTCCTTACAACATAAAGGCGTAGACTTTGACTGTGGTTGCCTAATGTAACAAGGGGCTTTACATAACCCAAGGGCTGTAGTAGTTCCTTGCTGTAGGTTTGTAGCGTGAGCTTTGTAGGTTTTAGCGGCAGGGACAGACCCGATGCCTTTAAATCAGTCCATGAAATGACAGACACAGCTGCCCCTGTATCAACATCCATGGAGACAGGACAGCCATTGAGTGTGACATCCACTTTAATCGCCGGAGTACTCCCAGCTACTCGAAACAGTCCAACATGCTGGACACATGTCTCCTCATCAGAGCTAAAACCGTTATTGTCCATATCCACACGGAATGTCTGTTTACGTCTATCTTTTGTGGTAGTGTTCGGGGAGGGAGAGCTGCGGCAAACGCGCCCAATATGACCAGTCTTCCCACAGCGAAAACAAACGACATCCTTGAACTTGCAAGCAGGCGCACTGTGAGTAGTGTTACCACAACGGTAGCAAGTCGGGGTCCCAGAGACAGAAGAATTAGGGTGGCGAGGTTTAAGCTGAGTGGCAGGGGACGGGCGTCTCGAGCGTTGAGTGATAGAAGTGTGGAATATTTCCTCACCCTGGCTTGCAGGAGTTGTAGGTGGTGCCTTCAGTAGGGTGGCGTCCCGTGTTGCCAACTCCATGACCGTAGCAAGGTCAGTGGCTTTCGTCAGAGTCAAGTCGGGTTCTGTGAGTAAACGTTTCTGTATGGCTGGGTCGCAGAGTCCCATGACGAACATGTCACGGAGAGCCGTCTGTAGGTAGTCTCCAAACTGACAAGTGGCAGCCAGTTTACGTAAAGCAATGATATATGTCTTTACATCCTCCCCGGCCTGCTGCCTTCTACCATAGAATTTAAACCGCTCCGCGATTTCCAACGGCTTCGGGTTGTAGTGTGTATGTAGCGTCTGAATTAACTCAGGCAGGGACTTAGAGGCTGGCTTGTCTGGAGAAACAAGGTCTCTGAGGGTTCCATATGCAGCTTGACCCAATGCAGTGAGAAAAACTGCACTTCTCTTTTCAACAGTCACATTATTCGCTTCCATATACTGTTCCAGCCTCTCCACCCAGGAGGTCCATGACTCAGCTGCAGGATCAAATGGTTGAATAAACCCTATGAAGGCCATGTGTGCTAAAATCCACAATCCTCGTCGCCACTGTTATGTCCCCTGGACACTCTGTGTCTCTCAGGTGCTGCTGGCAATGCTGCCGGTATCTGCTCAGCAAGTTACGCACACAGGCCGATGTACTACTTAACCAGAGCAAGGTTTATTACTCAGAACATTATGGCATTCTTACATGGAGGAGTCTTATCCCAACAGCTTCTGTCCTTATCAGATGTAATCCCTTCTCAGCCTCATGTGTCTGCTTCCAGTTCCCCTCACACACACTGTCTGACTTCCTGGTACAGCTCCTCCCCCCCCCATCATGCATCAGGAGAAAAAGGGTAAAGGTCACAGTGATCTATCACAACATCACAGTTTTATATACATACCTTTATGCCCCATGTATTACTAGGTATTCTTATGCTTTATCAGACAGCGCGTCTGTCTTTTTATGTTTTAGTAGTATATGTTTTGTTATGTTTTAAGGTGTTATATTTAATACGTGGCAACCCAGGGGTTAAGCGGCTTTGTATCTAGCAGTTTCCCACTCCTCCGTCATCCCTCCCCTGCTGAACATACATACTTAACCTCAGGTGTTGGCCCACATCACTAGGTTATGATTAAGAACTTTTCAGTTTGAAACATGTTACCTGTGGTGGAGGGTGGTGAAGATGTACTTTTATACTGATCTACAATAAAGACAACCAATACTGATGGATGCTGTAGAATTTGCTTTTATTGGGATATCACATGACCTAACCCCTCAGGTGAACAACGTAATAAATAAATAAATAAAAATGGTGTCAAAAAAGCTATTTCTTTGTCACTTTACATCACAAAAAGTACAATACCAAAAGTCAAACACACCCCAAAATCAAACCCGCAAAAAATTAGACCCTACATAAGACAGTCACCCAAAAAATATAAAAAAAATTGCTTTATTATGTAAAACTGAAACAACCAACCAAAAAAGTTGTGTATTTAGCATTGTCGTGTTCGTAACAACCTGCTCTATAAAAATACCACATGATCTAACCTGTCAGATGAACATTGTATATAACCCCAACAAATAGTGCCAAAACAGCTATTTTTTGTTACCTTGCCTCACAAAAAGTGTAATATAGAGCAACCAAAAATCATATGTACCCTAAAATACAGGTCCTTCTAAAAAAATTAGCATATTGTGATAAAGTTCATTATTTTCTGTAATGTACTGATAAACATTAGACTTTCATATATTTTAGATTCATTACACACAACTGAAGTAGTTCAAGCCTTTTATTGTTTTAATATTGATGATTTTGGCATACAGCTCATGAAAACCCAAAATTCCTATCTAAAAAAATTAGCATATTTCATCCGACCAATAAAAGAAAAGTGTTTTTAATACAAAAAAAGTTAACCTTCAAATAATTATGTTCAGTTATGCACTCAATACTTGGTCGGGAATCCTTTTGCAGAAATGACTGCTTCAATGCGGCGTGGCATGGAGGCAATCAGCCTGTGGCACTGCTGAGGGGTTATGGAGGCCCAGGATGCTTCGATAGCGGCCTTAAGCTCATCCAGAGTGTTGGGACTTGCGTCTCCCAACTTTCTCTTCCCAATATCCCACAGATTCTCTATGGGGTTCAGGTCAAGAGAGTTGGCAGGCCAACTGAGCACAGTAATACCATGGTCAGTAAACCATTTACCAGTGGTTTTGGCACTGTGAGCAGGTGCCAGGTCGTGCTGAAAAATGAAATCTTCATCTCTATAAAGCTTTTCAGCAGATGGAAGCATGAAGTGCTCCAAAATCTCCTGATAGCTAGCTGCATTGACCCTGCCCTTGATAAAACACAGTGGACCAACACCAGCAGCTAACATGGCACCCCAGACCATCACTGACTGTGGGTACTTGACACTGGACTTCATGCATTTTGGCATTTCCCTCTCCCCAGTCTTCCTCCAGACTCTGGCACCTTGATTTCCGAATGACATGCAAAATTTGCTTTCATCCGAAAAAAGTACTTTGGACCACTGAGCAACAGTCCAGTGCTGCTTCTCTGTAGCCCAGGTCAGGCGCTTCTGCCGCTGTTCCTGGTTCAAAAGTGGCTTGACCTGGGGAATGCGGCACCTGTAGCCCATTTCCTGCACACGCCTGTACACGGTGGCTCTGGATGTTTCTACTCCAGACTCAGTTCACTGCTTCCGCAGGTCCCTCAAGGTCTGGAATCGGTCCTTCTCCACAATCTTCCTCAAGGTCCGGTCACCTCTTCTCGTTGTGCAGCGTTTTCAGCCACACTTTTTCCTTCACACAGACTTCCCACTGAGGTGCCTTGATACAGCACTCTGGGAACAGCCTATTCGTTCAGAAATTTCTTTCTGTGTCTTACCCTTGCTTGAGGGTGTCAATGATGGCCTTCTGGACAGCAGTCAGGTCGGCAGTCTTACCCATGATTGCGGTTTTGAGTAATGAACCAGGCTGGGAGTTTTTAAAAGCCTCAGGAATCTTTTGCAGGTGTTTAGAGTTAATTAGTTAATTCAGATGATTAGGTTAATAGCTTGTTTAGAGAACCTTTTCATGATATGCTAATTTTTTTAGATAGGACTTTTGGGTTTTCATGAGCTGTATGCCATACTCATTAATATTAAAACAATAAAAGGCTTGAACTACTTCAGTTGTGTGTAATGAATCTAAAATATATGGAAGTCTAATGTTTATCAGTACATTACAGAAAATAATGAACTTTATCACAATGTGCTAATTTTTTGAGAAGGACCTGTAGTACCAACAAAACTGCCACCTTATCCCGTGGTTTCAAAATGGGGTCACTTATTTGGAGTTTCTACTCTAGGGGTGCATAAGGGGTCTTTAAATGTGACAAGGCAACTTAAAATTATCCCAGTGAAATCTGCCCTCCAAAAACCATATGGCGTTCCTTTCCATCTGCGCCCTGCCATGTGCCCGTACAGCTGTTTACGACCACATATGGGGTGCTTCTGTAAACCACAGAATCAGGGAAACAAATATTGAGGTTTTTTGGGCCGTTAACCCTTGCTAATAATCCTGGTAAAAAAATGGATTAAAATGGAAAATCTGTCAAAAAAGTGAAATTCTGAAATTGTATTTACATTATCCTTGAAATCTTTTGGAACACCTAAAGGGTTTGCAAAGTTTGTAAAATCAGTTTTGAATACCTTGAGGGGTGTAGTTTTTAAAATGGGGTAATTTTTGGGTGGCTTCTATTATTTAAACCTCACAAAGTGACTTCAGACCTGGACTGGTGCTTAAAAAGTGGTTTTTGGAAATTTTCTGAAACATTTCAAGACTTGCTTCTGTAGAGGGAAGGGTGATATTTGAAAAAATAAATAAAAATTATATAAATATGTAATATAGATGGGAGTGTGTGATGTTATGGTGTGGCATCTGGGGGGATGCTCTCATTTACACTTTGGGCAGGAAGTCCTTTGATTCCTTTGTCTGCACAGATCCCGAGCTAGCCTCAGGTGGCCAACTGGCAGTTCAAGCATTCCGTCACACGCCCATGAAGATGTCATCACCCTCCTGTTGAAGAAGGGAGAAGGTGAGCTGCTTTTGAGCTTATATTAGCCCAAGCCATGACAAAGGCACTCTCTCTTGGAACTGGACTACTAACAGAGTCACACATGGGGTCAGCTCCATGAAGGAAGATGAACGGAACAGCTCCCTAAAGGAAGAGAGGCAGAGTCCCACATGCCCCTGGCGATGGCTGAGTAACCCTTTCCCTCCAGCATTGCAGTACGCCTAATATCCCTGCCCTGATTTACCCCTATTCACCCCTGGCCTGCATTGGGTTAACCCTAACCCCTGCATTTAACCCCTTTTTTTCCCTATACCACGATAACCCCTGCTGCATAACCCCTGTAACCCTTGCTCCACCAACCATCCTCTAACCCCGCCTGCTGAACTCTTGCAGTCAGTATTTACCCCTGCTGCTGACCTCTTGCAGCATTAACCTCAGCCCTGTCTGCCCCCACCCATTGACCCACGAGGCGGCCCCAGTTACCCCTGTAGCTGCCCTGTAATCCTTTACCCCTTCACTGCCGCCTTGCCTACACCAGCAGCAGCTGAGTGTGTGTTAACCCTTTGTTTCTCAAATAGGGATAGCTTAGAGCAAGGTTGGGTGGGCTGCTAATGTGTATGTGAGTGTAAGGTATAGATCGTGTGTGTGGGGTTGAATGGGAATTGTGTATTGTGTAGTTAGGTTTGTATTGTGTTTAATAATATTGTTTATTGTAGTACTGTTACTTTGCGTCTATATATTGTGGGGATGTGCTTGTGGTAGGCTACGGTAGCGGCGGCAGTATTGAGGCAATCGCAGTCTTTGTGATACACCGTGACTTTATTTACACCAAAGGCATAACAGGCAATGTGCAGACCACACAGGTGCATATCCACATAGCGCATAAAACAAAAGTCCTTCTATAGAAAATAAACAGCAGGTTTGAGTCACCTTGTTTTGGACAGACCACAGCAGTTCTGCAGGCTTGTAAGCTACCTGCCTTTGTCTCCCTCAGGCCAGAGCACCTTCGGCTCGTAGCACCACAGGTCCCAGGGCTTCAATGTGTGCTGCGCCCAGACTCTCCTTCACCAGCACTGACTCTGTCTGTGGAAATCTCCAGCACAGCAAGACACACCCCACCCCCATCATCAGCAGGCTGGGTTCTTTAAAGGCCCAGCTCCACCAAAAACCTGGGCTGGCCGTGGGGAACAGGCACCCCCCTAGCTCTTTACCTGTTCCCAGTAAGAACCGGCCCAGACACGCTGCGCCAGCAGCATTCGCCGCTGTAACCGCAATTATCTGGTTCTTACTCCACCGAGGCCAGGACCTCTGGTGGCACGTATCGTCGGTCCATTATATATAGGTATCTTAATTGAACAATTAAAAGACAGTTTACTAAGAGTTTTGGCGGGTACCGGAAGTGGGCGGAGCATCGCCTCTGGTCCTCTCGTCCCCCCCAGTGATCCAAAAAGCATAATCCACATATATAATGCCCTAATGTATTCCAGGGTATATTATGAGGGGAGTTATAAAATGCCTGACCCCGTTTTGCAGCCTGAGAACCTCTATCAGGCTGAGATCGCTCCTGGTGCGTTCCACTGTGGAACGCAAGTGCCCTGGTGGGGAGGCGGCGTCTCAGGCGGATGTGCGTCATGCGTTCCACCAGTGGAACGCATGGACAGGAGTGCCGGCCGGGGGTGGGGCCGTTTGGAGATGCTGTGTGGAGCGCACCAAGGGGCGGGGCGCTTGACAGGACAGGGATGGGCAGATGTCTGTCCGTTCCAGACTGGAACGCAGAGGTATCAGTTGAGATCAGCAAAGGAAACCCAAATAAGAAGGGAGAATAGGAAGTCCATGGGGACTATAGACATTTGGGGGTCGGCTCACATGGAAAGCCAACTATGTATAAATGAATACAAATCGGAATATGTATAGAAGGACAAATGACATAGGTGCTATAACAAAAATTATTATAAAGTATTATGATTAGAGGGTGTAGTAGGTATTCTGAAGTATTTAGATATGGAGTGTTCCTGGGAAGTTACATCGTGAATGATGGCTATATGAGTATAATTGCGATATAATAAATAATGATTATTAGGGAGGATTAAAGAATAAATATATATGGTAAAAAAAAAAAGAAAAATTGATTAATTAAAAAAAATATATATATATTTATTACAGAAATAATAAAAATATATATGATAAAAAATAAAAAAAATTGTATAAAAATTATTGTGAAAAATAATTATAAAAATTAGTCTTCTTTCAAATTTCCTAATATTCACTAATAATTATTATGTTCTAGACATTCATTAAGGCCAAGGGGGGTAAGGGAGTTGAAACGGAAAATCCAATACATTTATTTGCGGCACAATAGTGAAAAGGAGTTGGGGACCCATTCAATAGGGGTCAATTTCAGGAGGGATGCATCGCCGGAGTGGATTTCTGCAAAGTGTCTAGATACACTATGTTTTGTATATTTTTTAGTGATGTTGGAGCGGTGGGAATTTATCCGGTCCCTCAAGTTCTGGGTTGTCCGGCCCACATATTGAAGTCCGCAAGGGCATTCGAGCATATATACTACATTGGATGTGCCGCAATCCATGTAGCTCCGAAGTGCGATTTTTTTCCTTCTCGGCAGTGATCTCAACTTCCTGTAGCCCGTCACTAATTATTAGACAGGACTTACACCGTTTGTGCCCGCAATTAAAGGAACCCTTGCTCTTGGTCCTTATGGTGGTGATAGTATTGGCGGATACAAGTTTTGGACATGATGGAGCTACCATCTCTTTAAGTGACTTTGCTCTATGGAAAGTTAAGTTTGGTTTAATGGCCACTACTTTGCCCAAGATGGGGTCTTTCTGTAGAATGGACCAGTGGCGGTTTAGTATTTCCCTGATTTTGTGGTGTGCTGAGCTGTAACGGGTTATGAAGTTATATTTATATTTATTCTCATCCTCTCTTTGTGGCGTTGTAGAAGAGTTATTACTTTTGGATTGTTTGTTCGTAGGTATCAGACAGTCGGCTTGATTTTCTCTTTCTATTTTTTTAAGCGAGTCGTCGATTAGGCCTTTTGGGTAGCCCTTTTCTAAAAATCTAGTCTTGAGGGTTTCCAGCTGTTTCTGCATCACCTGGTTGTTAGAGCAGTTCCTTCTTATCCTTCGCATCTGACCATATGGGATGTTTCGTTTCCATTTGTGATAGTGGCAACTTTTATAATCGAGGTAGCTATTAGGATCAACTGTTTTGAAATGTGTATGTGTTTCAATTTGGTTATTCTGTATCGTTAACTCCAAATCTAAGAATGTGGCATGGTTGGCGTCTACATGGGCAGTGAAGGCCAGATTCCAATTGTTGGAATTAAGGTTAAAAATATATTGGTCTAAAATATTATGTTCCCCTTTCCAAATAAAAATTATGTCATCAATAAAACGTCTATAGAACAATATATTGGGATGGTGTATGAGGCCAATTGTGTCTTCGAAGGCCCCCATAAACAAGTTGGCATAGGATGGGGCAAATTTTGTCCCCATCTCCGTGCCTCGTTGAATATAAAATGTATTGTCGTATTTAAAGTAATTGTGATTAAGGATAAACGAGATGGAGTCCAAAATAAACTTTTTCTGTGTTGATGGCATAAATGGATCTGCTGAAAGGAACCTGTCGACTGCGTGTATGCCCTGTTCATGAATATTACTATATAGTGCTGCTACATCAAGGGTAACCCAGAACATGTCATCTGACCAGGCTATGTCACCCAATAGTGTAATAAGGTGGCTCGAGTCTCTAAGATACGCTGGGAGATGGACAACATATTTCTGCAAGAGGTTGTCCACATAAGCTGAGAGGTTAGATGTTAGGGAACTAATACCAGATATGATAGGCCTTCCGGGAGGGTTAAACAATGTTTTGTGGATCTTCGGGAGAAAATAAAAATAAGGGATGGACGGGTGTTCTATTAAAATGACATTCTTTTCTTGCTTATTCAGTGTTCCCAATGTGTGTCCCACCTGTATCAAATCAAATAATTTTTTCCTGTAATGATCTGTCGGATCAGTTTTAAGTGTTTGGTAGTAGTTTGTATTCGACAGGATATTCAGGGCCTCTTTGTGATAGTATTCAGAGTCCATAATAACCACCCCACCCCCTTTGTCGGCGTTCTTGATGACAATATTGTTATTTTTGGCTAACCTAGTGATCGCTTAAGTGTAAGCTGGTGATTGTTCCCTATTGGTGGGGGGAAACGTGGTCTTCAACTCATTGAGGACCAAGTTGTAGAAAGTCTTGAGATGTGGCCCTCTACTATTTAAGGGGTAAAAGGAGGATTTGGGTCTAAGTGATGAATGGATGGGGGCATTGACGAGTTCATCAACGAGTAGTTTAATATCCTCATCCTCCAAATCCGAGTTTTCCGCTGTATGTGTGTTGAATTCTGGGGGCATGTTGATGGGGGGTTTAGAATAGTAGCGGTTTTTAACAGTATAGTGTCGCTGGAGGGTGAGGTTACGAATGAAACGATTCAGGTCCACGAATAGTTTGAATATGTCCGGTCCACTGGTGGGGCAAAATGAAAGGCCTTTACTGAGTACTTCTACTTCGTCCCTTTGAAGGATGTATTTAGATAAATTGAAGATACCCTTGGATTTCAAAGTATTGGGGGAGTTGGTGGAGGCTGGACAGGACGCGGTTTCACTTTTTTGGAAGCGCGGGCGTTTCTGTCCTCCTCTACATCCTCGTCTCCTTCGTTTTCTCTTCCCTTCCTTTTGGTCTGTTTCGGTGTGTTGATTGGACTGTAGAAGTGAGTTATTTTTTCCTGGGGGACGTGGAAGTGGTGGGATGGGTATTCTGGATCGAACTACCATGTTTTGCGATAGCAAGGGTGTGAGGAGTTGGATGCTGGAAAGGGTGGACCGTGAGGGGGTCGAGGCTGGGGAGAGTTGATTTAACGGAGGATTCTCAGATAGATTGGATGGTAAGGCTAAAAAAGGATCCAATTCTGAGCCGGAATCTGAAGAACTGTAGGTGGAAATATTATTAATATTGAATAGCGGGGAAACAGGTGGGGGAATGGGGTGACTGATGATGTTCTGGAGGGCGGTTTCATCCTGACCACTCGGATGGTTGGTGGTCATATCAAGGTTGACATCCCTCGTGGTGGTATCGGATGTGGGATAGTCCTGACTCGTGTAGACGATCTTGTTGATCGGAAGGAAGGAAGGATCATCAATGGCCAGAGTTTGGATGTCACCCTGGCCCGGGGATGTATTCACACGGGATCGACTGTCTCGCATGCTGGTGCGGGGTGAGGTGACTTCCTGGTTAAGGGTGGTGGTGGTGAGAGTTATGGACCTATTGGTATTGGCATCATGGTCATTGTTGATAGAGTCTTTGACAGGTGTGATTACAGGCAAAATATGTTGAGGCTGATGATGGATCTTGCTGGGTCCCGGGGTGGCATATCCAGCTCTGATGGGATATGGAAGGGGTGCTAAGCTGGAGGTGGTGGGGATGGCCATAGTCGACAAGCTAGCCTGATGGGTTATTGTAGTTACTGATGGTGTTGAATCACGGTTCTTACGTTTATAGTTGCTGTTGTAGAAGATTCTATTAGAGACATTTATATTGGGAGTCACTAGGGGGGGACGAGAGGACCGGAGGAGACGCTCCGCCCACTTCCGGTACCCGCCAAAACACTTAGTAAACTGTCTTTTGATTGTTCAATTAAGATACCTATAGATACTTCTGGCTATATGCATCTTATGTTATGTGTTTTTAACCAACACTGCTCTTGAGAAAGGGGAAGATACCCCGAAACGCGTTGAGCTTTTATCTATTTATGCAATTAAAAACTCTCCATTTGGAACCCTGACTACCATCATTTGGGACGTGGAGGAAAGTTTATACTATCTGACAAGCGATCTCGGCGGGGGAGGAGCAGGTATAGGTGTATTTTGTTTATCCCATATCTCCCTCCCTGGTGAAGTAAGTCACATTCTGTTTCTTTCTCATAATTTTTTTTATTTTATTTTTTATTATTTATTACTAGCTGCACTAATTATCTTTTAAATACCCGTACAGTGATACATGTGTCGCCATATATCGATACTGTGAAATAGAACCAACACAACAAAATATAAAGAGACACAGTGATATATAGGCCTACCATATACTGAGACTACCGCTAACTACATAGACACAGTGATATATATGCCTTTGCAATATATCGATACTGTAAAGTAGTAGCAAAGTAGTAACTCCCCATAGATTTACTACACCGCTCTTATCTGAATATTTTTTATTTTATTTTTTATCTTCACCTTGGCGCCCCCCACCTTTTTCTTTTTTATCTGCATAAAATTGAGGAGTGACATAGCATTGATAATAAATATATAAATAAGTGAATAAACATAATTATAAGTGAGCAGCAGAAAAAACGCTCCATGTGAACACTCCTCAATACTTGCTGGCTGCAATCTAACTCTGACCATTCAGGCTATACAATACATTTTTTATTTTCTTAAAGTTGCAGCATGATGTGATCATATATAGCTAATAATGGATATACATGAGTTATTTTCTCAAATTTGATCCTGCAGGGCTTCTGGGCTTCAATTTTAGAATCCAGAAGTTATGTAACCCCCAAAAAATATTTTCAAGATTCTGATGGTATTAATAAATATCTGGTTAAAACTTACATTAATTGCAACACATCGGGAATTGTCTACATCATTGAATGCAAAGCTTGTCAGTTAATATATGTAGGATGTTCAACCAGAAGGTTTAAAGTAAGGTTACTGGAGCACATTAATTATATAATAGATCCGGCATATGTACACATCTCAAGTGCAGCAAAACACTATCATGGTCCATAATAGAAGTCTGTCATCATTCACAGCCTATGCCATAGAACGAATGTTTCTGCCTGCAAGAGGTGGAGACCTCAAAAAACTTGTAAACCAAAAAGAAGCCTTCTGGATTCTAAAATTGAAGTCCAGAAGCCCTGCAGGATTAAATTTGAGAAAATAACTCATGTATATTTATTAGCAGCTATTAATAATCACATCATGTTGCAACTTTAAGAAAATAAAAAATGTATTGCATAGCCTGAATGGTCAGAGTTAGACTGCAGCCAGCAAGTATTGAGGAGTGTTCACATGGAGCGTTTTTTCTGCCGCTCACTTATAATTATGTTTAATCACTTATTTATATATTTATTATCAATGCTATGTTACTCCTCAATTTTTGCTGGGTTTAATGTCATGAAATGTGTGTTCATGGGGGCTCATGTCAGATTTTAAACAACTTGTTTGGTACATTTAAATTTCTGCTAGCACTTTTGATTGCAACACCCGAGATGGCTTGCAACGCCCAGCTAGTTCAAGGGGGGAGGGATTTTCTATGTTCAATCCTATATATACACACTTCCTTAGAAATGTATTATGAAGGTCATGATTAAGAACCATCTGGTTCGAAACGCGTAGACCGTATTGGGGCTTGGATTTTTCACCGCTCTATATTTGGTTTTGTGGAATAAAACATCGTTCAAGCACGAAAAATCGAGGTGCTGGATTTTTTTTCCTTTCAAGTATATGAGTCTGGGTCTGTTCCCATCCGTGCACCTTCCAAACTACTGATGCAGGTGAGCTGGACTGCTACTTTTGTTCATTTTACGAGTGTCATGAAGTACAATATGGCCTGGATAAGTCAAAGCATTTTAAAGTTACCACCACTTAAAGTGACATTGGTCGGATTTGCAAAAAATGGCCTGGTCCTTAAGGTGAAATATGGCTGTGTCCTTAAGGAGTTAAAGGGGCTGTCTCACCTGATAAAGTCATATATATTGTGTACAAGCAGAAGGAACTGGCTTTGCACGGGTATATTTCATCTATTTCATTTTATGTTTCCGTGAGTCAAAAAAATATCAACAGTTTCCCCCATAACAGTGACCTCTACAGTGCCCGCCCCTTTAACTGTGACTTTCACTGTTACCGCCCCTTTAACTGTGACTTTTACTGTGACCTTCACTGTGACCGCCCCTTTAACTGTAACCGTCAGTGACCGCTGCTTTAAAAGTGACTTTCACAGAGACCGCCCTTTAACAGTAACTTTCACAGAGACCGCCCCTTTAACAGTGATCGCCCTTTAACAGTGACCGTCACAGTGACCGCCCCTTCAACAGTAACTTTCACAGTGACCGCCCCTTTAACTATGATGATTACAGTGACCGCCCCTTTAACTGTGACTATTACAGTGACCACCCCTTTAACTCTGACTTTCACTGTGACCACCCCTTTAACTGTGGCTTTCACTGTGACCGCCACTTTAACTGCAGCTTTCACTGTGGCTTTGAAGAGAAAAAATTGCAGGCTTGTATTTGGCGTGGGGGGGGGGGCTAATTTTTGGGGAATATCACAGCAACGGTACGTCATAGAGAGCTGAGACCCGGTCTAAAACCTTTCCAGACACTTGATGTACCTGTGTGCCAAATTTGGTGAAGATCAGTCCAGTCGTTATATATATATATATATATGAGAAATTATGTTATTTTCAGTCACTTTGTAATGTACTTCTGTTTCCTATATGGCTTCTCTTCCCAGTTTTCTTTCATTATAGCTTACTTTAGACCCTGCTTGTCCCTAGGGGCTACGGCCACCTGTGGAATGGGTGGCCGTGCTTGCGAACTTAGAGAAATAGCCGACCTTTCTGGTGGCCTGTAATCGTGGGAGCGAGCAAACAGAGACCAGTATATGTGCATTCGCCCCCCTCCCCAGCCACCCGGTATGTATTCTTGGATTAGCCCCTGCACCAGTCCACCTATTTCTGCTATAGAACAGCCCTGAAGCTGCTCTGTACAGTCATGCTAGGAGGGTAAAACGTATAACAGGTTCAGGGCTTGCACAAATAGCCCCGAACCTGTAATATACAGATCGCAAGTGCCGGCTGTCATCTTGTGAGAGATGACTGTAGTAAAGCTTTAGATCTGACCTGAAAGTTTCCTACAGTGGCTGGCAGTGCAATCGTATCTGATCGTTACCGCTTGCTGGGACCCACTGTTATCTCTATATGCAAATATATTGAGATAACAGTGTGCAGTGAAATACTGAGGGCTGCCTGTGTGAGCGCGCATGGAGAGGAAAGGGTTACTGTCGGGAGGAGAAGCCTCGTCCAGCTCCAGCTCAGAACGAAGCCCACAGAGAAACAGAGATGCCGGGAAGGCAGAAGGCGAGTCAACCCCTTTAACCACTTCACATCCGGGCCATTTGCCTCCTTCATGACCAGGCCTAATTTTGCAAATCTGACATATCTCGCTTTATGTGGTAAGAACTTTGGAACACTTACTTTTCCAAGCCATTCACAGTTTTCTTGTGACACATTGCACTTCATGATAGTCATACATTTGAGTCAATATATTTCACCTTTATTTATGAAAAAATCCTGAATTTACCAAAAATTTTGAAAAATTCTAAATTTTCTAAATTTTTATTTCTCTGCTTTTAAAACATAAAGTGATACCTCATAAAATATTTATTACTTAACATTCCCCATATGTCTAATTATGTTGGCATAATTTTGGAAATGTCATTTTATTTTTTTAGGACGTTAGAAGGCTTAGAATTTTAGAAGCAATTCTTAAAATTTTAAAGAAAATTTCCAAAACCCACTTTTTAAGGCCCAGTTCAGGTCTGAAGTCACTCTGTGGGGCTTACATAGTGAATACCCCCCATAAATGACCCAATTGTAGAAACTACACCCCTCAAGTTACTTAAAACTGATTTTACAAACTTTGTTAACCCTTTAGGGGTTCCACAAGAATTAAAGGAAAATGGAGATCACATTTTTAAATTTCACTTTTTTGGCAGATTTTCCATTTTAATCCATTTTTTTCTTTAACATATTGAGGATTAAAAGCCAAACAAAACTCAATATTTATGACCCTGATTCTGCGGTTTACAGAAACACCCCATTATGTGGTCGTAAACAGATGTAAGGGCACACGGCTCGGAGCAGAAGAAAAGGAGTGCCGCATGGGTTTTAGAAGGCAGATTTTGCTTAGATGCCATGTCCCATTTGAAGCCCCACTGATGCACCCTTACAGTAGAAACTCCCAAAAAGTGACCCCATTTTGGAAACTAGGGGATAAGGTGCCAATTTTATTACTATTTTTGGGTATATAAAAAAATGTTTATCATTCATTATAACACTTTATGGGGCAAGGTGACCCAAAAATTGGTTGCTTTAGCACAGTTTTTTTATTTATTTTTACAGTGTTCACCTGAGGTTTTTTTTATAGAACAGATAATTATGGACGTGGCGATACCTAATATGTATACTTTTTCTTACTTAAGTTTTACACAATAATAGCATTTTTTTAAACAAAAAAATTATGTTTTAATATGTCCATGTTCTGAGAGCTATTTTTTTATTTATTTTTCGAGCGATTTTCTTATGTAGGGGCTAATTTTTTGCGGAATGAGGTGACGGTTTTATTGGTACCATTTTGTGGGACATACGCCTTTTTAATCACTTGGTGTTGCACTTTTTGTGATGTAAGGTGACAAAAATTGCTTTTTTTTTTAAACACAGTTTTAATTGTTTTATGGTGTTTATCGGACTGGGTGGATCATGTGATATTTTTATAGACCCGACTGTCACGGACGCGGCAATACCAAATAGGTCTTATTTATTTCTATTTTTAACAATAGTTTTTAAATTCCTTACTTGGGGATTTATTTACAAGACATTTAACATCACTTTTTTTTCACTATTGATTTCTCCTGTAACTGCGGCTGAAATAGTAGCCCCAGTTACAGGGGAAATACACCCCCCCCACCCCCCAGAGAGGCTGTACAGCACTAGATAGCACTGTACAGCCTCAGTGCAGGGCTGATCGAGGTCTGTGAGAGATAAACCGACCGCCCAAGGACGTTTATAGTCAATGGGCGGCCGGAAAGTGGTTACTATTGCCTGAGTTCCAATTAAGATCTACACACAGATTCTCAATTAAAGTAATTAGAACTGTTGAGGCAATCCAGCTGGTTAAAGATGCATGGTTTACTTACCAATCTTGGAGTATGTGCTGCCAAAGCAAGCACCAATAACGTCATGCAGCTTCTGCCAACACTTGTATACGAAGCATTGGTAAGGAGAAAAGAAAAGGCCCGATTCCAGCTGCTGACTGTTACAGGCGCACTGAGGTGCGATCCTGCTGAACTCCATTAATGAGCAACGGATCTAAGCTCCATTAACCCATAGCCGTCCATAGTGAGGTAACCACTAGCTGCATTACCCACTTCATCAGGGTTAGGAGAAAGCCAGGGGACCTTCAAATAAGAGGTACTGGCATGGCCACTTATAGGGTAGGAAGGATGAGGGTGAACCCACGATCGAACCCAGGCGATCAGAGAACCCACCTATCGGACTCCGCCAGGTCGGTTCAGGGCTGCTAAGGGTCTTCTACCCTGGGAGGTGTTATTCGAGACCTGAAAGGAGAGGTCCCAGCCTTAGGCCCTGAAAGTTCTTGTAGAATCTCAAACTCTAGAGCAGGGAACCTCTGCGTCTATCCCCTCTAGGGACAGGAAGAACACTAATGGGTGGAGGTGGGAGGGACCTTTTAACCCGTTTCCTGTCCCAAGAAGGTCAAAGGGGGAACAACCTCCTGTTGTGCTATCATGAGGGATGAGCTCGAAAATATGCTGTTTTATTATAACCTTTATTTAGTTTTTAGGACGTTCACCTGATGGCGTAGATGTGATATTTTTATGGAGCCAGACGTTACGGACGTGGTGACACCAAAATATGTATTTTTTATGTAATGTTTTACACGCTCAGTTGTGGCAGACGGGGAAGGTTCCCATGGCAACAGGACGCCTTCTCAGGCGTCCTGCTGTTCATGGTGCTGAACAGATCTATGCTAAAGGCATAGATCTGTTCAGACAGTGTAAGTAAAATACAGTACAGTACCCTATATAGGGTACTGTACTGTATTATACAGACATCAGACTCACTGGATCTTCAAGAACCAAGTGAGTCTGGGTCCAAAAAGATAAAAAAAAAACATTTATCACTGAATAAAAATTAAAAAAAGAAAATACACCACACATTAGGTATCGCCGCGTCTGTAACGACCTGATCTATAAAACTGTCATGTTACTTTCCCCGCATGGAAAACGCCATAAAAATAAAAACTATCAGGAAATTGAAATTTTGCCCACCTTACGTCCCCAAAAAGGCAATACAAGTGATCAAAAGAGTCGCATGTACGCCGAAATAGTACCAATCAAACCGTCACCTCATCCCGCAAAAAATTAGCCCCTACATGAGACAATGACCCAAAAAGTAAAAAAAAACTATGGGGACACTATAACATGATTGTTTCAAAAATGATATTATTGTGTAAAACTTACATAAATAAAAAAAACATATAAAGTATACATATTAGGTATCACCGCGTCCGTATCGACCAGCTCTATAATAATATCACATGAGCTAACCCCTCAGATGAACACCGTAAAAAAAGCTATTTTTTTTCATCTTATGTCACAAAAAGTGTAATAGCAAGCAAAAGTGTAATAGCAACCAAAATAGTGCCAATAAAACAGTCATCTCATCCCACAAAAAATGAGACCCTACTTTAGATAATCGCCCAAAAACTGAAAAAACTATGGCTCTCAGACTATGGAGACACTAAAACATATTTTTTTTGTTTCAAAAATGAAATCATTGTGTAAAATTTACATAAATAAAATTGTATACGTGTCCGTATACGTGTTGTATACGCGTCCGTGACAACCTGCTCTATAAAAATACCACATGATCTAACCTGTCAGATGAATGTTGTAAATAACAACAAAAAAAACGGTGTCCAAAAAGCTATTTCATTTTACCTTGCCTCAAAAAAATGTGTAATATAGAGCAACCAAAAATCATATGTACCCTAAACTAATACCAACAAAACTTACACCCTATCCTCTAGTTTCTAAAATGGGGTCACTGTTTTGGAGTTTCTACTCTAGGGGTGCATCAGGGGGGGGGGGGGGCTTCAAATGGGACATGGTGTCCAAAAAAACTGTCTAGCAAAATATGCCTTTCAAAAACCGTATGGCATTCCTTTCCTTCTGTGTCCTACCGTGTGCCCGTACAGTGGTTTACAACCACATATGGGGTGTTTCTGTAAACTACAGAATCCGAGCCATAAATTTTGAGTCTTGTTTGGCTGTTAAACCTTGCTTTGTAACTGGAAAAAAAATTATTAAAATGGAAAATCTGCCAAAAAAGTGAAATTTTTTAATTGTATCTCTATTTTCCATTAATTCTTGTGGAACGCCTAAAGGGTTAACAAAGTTTGTAAAATCAATTTTGAATACCTTGAGGGGTATAGTTTCTAAAATGGTGTCATTTTTGGGTGGTTTCTATTATATAAGCCTCACAAAGTGACTTCAGACCTGAACTGGTCCCTAAAAATTGGGTTTTTGAAAAGTTCAGAACAATTTAAAGATTTGCTTCCAAATTTCTAAGCCTTGTAACATCCCCAAAATATAAAAGATCATTCCCAAAATGATGCAAACATGAAGTAGACATGTGGGGAATGTAAAGTAATAACTATGTTTGGAGGTATTACTATGTATTATAGAAGTAGAGAAATTGAAACTTGGAAATTTGCAATTTTTTACCTATTTTTTGTAAATTTGGTATTTTTTTATAAATAAAAATGTATTTTTTTTTTTAGTTCATTTTACAAGTGTCATGAAGTACAATATGTGCCGAAAAAACAATCTCAGAATGGCCTGGATGAGTCAAAGTGTTTTAAAATTATTACCACATAAAGTGACACTGGTCAGATTTGTGAAAAATGCCCTGATCTTAAGGTGAAAATGAGCTCGGTCCTTAAGGTGTTAAAAGGATGCTTTTTTTGTTTACATGTTTTTATTTTTATAAAATGCTCTTTTATTTTACACTTTGTGTGCCCCATAAGGTCTTTAAGGGGACATTTATCATCACTTTTTTTTTTTTTTCCCATTATTTATTTCTCCTCTAACTGGGGCTGACATCAAAGGTGATAATAGGTGATCTTTCAATCACTTCTAAAATACACTGCACTGCTCATGCAGAAATAGTGACATAAAATAATAAACTTCCAATTCTCATTCAAAAGAATGTTTCTTCAGGGAGGCTCGAAAATACCAAACTTAGAGAGATCAAAAAAGGCCTCACTAACTGGGACAATGTCCTCAAAAATAAAAATACAGCTGTAAAATCCTAAACTCTAATTGTGAGAGGTACATACCTTAGGGAATAAAAGGGTAAGGAACAAGAAAAAACACAATGTGGATACAAAGAAATGTAAAGGAAGCAATAAATAATAATAAATAAATAAATAAATAAAAAGCATTTAAAATCACTAAAACAGGAGGGTAAAAACAGAACAGAACAAATACAAATAAAAGCTGCCACACTGGAGACAGAGATATTTATTGCCAAAGAGAGTAAAACTAACCCTAAAATGTCATTCAATTATATAAATGGTAAAAAGTATCAATCTAAAGGATTCAAAAAGGTGTCAAAAACAGAGCCTGGAAACAATAGGCCGGTAAGTTTAACACCTGTTGTGGGTAAACTGCTTGAAGGTTTTCTAAGAGATGCTAGGTTGGAGTACCTCAATAAAAATTAGCAAACAACACCGTATTAGCATGGCTTCAGGAGTGCACATCAAAGGAATGTAATCAGTTTCTATGTGAAGGTAAGTTCTAGACCTGAAAGGAGCGAATCAATGGAGGTCGTATATCTGGACTTCTCCAAAGCATTTGATACTGTGCCAGATAAAATATTAGTATATAAAATGAGAAGGCTTGGACTGGGAGAAAATGTCTGTATGTGGGTAAGTAACTGGCTCAGTAATAGAAAACAGAGGGTGGTTATTAATGGTACATACTCAGATTGGGTCATTGTCACTAGTGGAGTACCTCAGGTTTCAGTATTGGGCCCTATCCTCTTCAATATATTTATTAATGATCTTGTAGAAGGCTTGCATAGTAAAATATCCATTTTCACAGATGACCTTAAACTGTGTAAAGTAACATGGAAGAGGACAGTATACTGCTACAGGTGGATCTGGATAGATTGGAGGCTTGGACAGAGAAATGGTAGATGAGGCTTAACACTGACAAATGTAAGGTTATGCGCATGGGAAGGAATAATGCAAGTCACCCAAAGATTTCTGGAGAGGTCTATGATCTAAAATGAGGGATTTTTTATTTTATTTTTTTACCTTCCTCTGGATTAACTTGACCAAACAAGCCCAATAATTTTGAGTTCTGACATGGGGTTTGGATTTGGGGTTTTGTATCTGAGTACATGGTATATTGCCCAACTGCCACAATACATGTACAGTTGATGCTGCCAATGGGTTAATCATTTGTGTCTATTCCCTATTTGGACAAAACAACAAACATTTTATATATGGTGAGAGCAATGTTTAGAAGCACACGGCCAGGGTGTGGACCTGCTCTTGTCAGTAGCTAAGAGCCTGAAGTATAGGCATATCAAATTATCAATGCACAATCACAGCACCTTAAGAGTCTAATCCATTGCTAAGAGATGTCTCAACAGGACCAGAAGCATGACTATATCGTAAGCGCAGTCCGTTGAGCACCTCCTTGTTGCTAGAAGACCTCTCTACAGAACGCATGATTACATGGCTGACTACCTCACCGTCTCTTATCAGTAGGTCACCTGATACAGATGACATGAGCAGCCCTCCAGATCGCCGCCATCGCTTCCCTTTTACATTACCTGCATCCATAATGATTGTTGGCTTTGACTATAAAAGACTTTTACTGATACCTTGTGTACATATATGCTGAGAAGACAGTTTTTCATTTCCTCTGATGTTTTACACTGACAAGCCTATCCCAATGTCTTTATGTGCATAAATTTAAACTGTGTATACCCTATAATCTACATGTTATAGTATATAAAAAACAGGCAGGTTCCGAATATGCGTGGCTTGGAAAATTTATTGTATCATAAAGAAGGATTTCTTTGGATAGCACTGATTCCTGGGATCATTTTTTCATCACCCTGAAGCTACAATAACCAAGGACGAGCTAAGGGTGAAAAATTATCAAACCCTAAAAACACCAGAATTGTAATTCTGCATATTCAGTTGTGCTAAAAACTGATAACTAGTTTAACCATTATATCATTCATGATGTAAAGACAACTGTCAAAAAACTTCAAAACAAATAAATGCTTTACCTTCCTCGTAACTGAATTGCTTCCTCAAACTTTTTATCTTTCATAGCTTTTTGGACGTCTTTTGTCTGAAACAAATAAAAAGCACATTCATATAAGTGAAGTCATTAGTTTTTTATTTGTAGGTCTCCATTAACAGCTTAACGACCCAGGACGAGAATGCTCGTCCTAAATCGCCGGTACATAGCGCTAGAGGACGAGCATTCTCGTCCTGCGATCCTTCCTCTCCCCTGTGTGCGGTGCAGCGATCAGCGGCAGAGATCCGGCTGTTACTCACAACTGGATCCCTACTGCATCCACCAGCATCGGTGAAGATGCCGATATCGGTGGATTAACCCCTCATATGCTACGGTTAGTGCTGATCGCAGCATATGGGAGGTTTGCGCTCCCTCACCTCATCCATCGGTCCCCGCGCTTCAAACATGAAATCCTTGTGTAAAACTTACATAATTAAAAAAAATTGTATACATATTAGGTATCGCCATGTGCATGACAACCTGCTCTATAAAAATAGAGAATGTTGTAAATAACATAAAAAATAAAAAACTGTGCCAAAACAGCTATTTCTTGTTACCTTGCCTCACAAAAAGCATAATATAGCGCAACCAAAAATCATATGTACCCTAAACTAGTACCAACAAAACTTCCACCCTATCCCATAGTTAATAAAATTGGGTCACTTTTTGGGAGTGCATCAGGGGGGCTTCAAATGGGTCATGGTCTTTAAAAAAGAAAAAAAACAAACAAAAAAAAAACAGTCCAGCAAAATCTGCCATCCAAAAACCATATGGCATTCCTTTCCTTCTGCGCCCTGCCGTGTCCCCGTACAGCAGTTTACGACCACATATGGGGTGTTTCTGCAAACTACAGAAACTGGGCCATAAATATTGAGTTTTGTTTGGCAGGTAACCCTTGATTTGTAACTGGACAAAAATATTAAAAAAGGAAAATTGGCCCAAAAAGTTAAATTTTTAAATTTTATTTCTATTTTCTATTAATTCTTGTGGAACACCTAAAGGGTTAACAACATTTGTAAAATCAGTTTTGAATACCTTGAGGGATGTAGTTTGTATGTAAGCTTCACAAAGTGACTTCAGACCTGAACTGGTTCTTAAAAAGTTGTTTTTTGAAAATTTCTGAGAAATTTCAAGATTTACTTCTAAACTTCTAAGCCTTGTAACGTCCCCCAAAAACAAAATGTCATTCCCCAAATGATCCTAACATGAAGTAGACATACGGGAAATCTAAAGTAATAACTATTTTTGTAGGTATTAATATGTATTATAGACGTAGGGAAATTGAAACTTGGACATTTGCTACATTTTTGGCAAATTTGCAATTTTTTTATAAATAAAAATTATAATTATTTACTCCATTTTACCAGTGTCATGAAGTACAATATGTGATGAAAAAACAATCTCAGAATGGCCTGGATAGGTCAAAGCGTTTTAAAGTTATCAGCACATAAAGTGACACTGGTCAGATTTGCAAAAAATGGCCTGGTCCTGAAGGTGAAAATGAGCCCGGTTCTTAACCCCTTTATGACCAAGCATTTTTTTTTCCTTTTTTCTTGGTCTCGTTCCAAGGCCTATAACTTTTTTATTTTTTAGTCTATATGGCTTTATGACAGCTTGTTTTTTACAAGACAAGTTGTAGTTTTTAATGGCATCATTTTGGGGTACACATAACTTTCTGATTAACTTTTATTAACTCTTTCTGGGAGGGAGATGGGGAAAAAATACCAATACTGCCACTGCGTTTTTATATACATTTTACGGCGTTCATTTTTCGGTACCAATAACATATCTTTTTTTCTCTGTGTCAGTACGATTACAGTGATACTAAATACTTATATTTTTATTTTTACATTTTACTACTTTTTTTGCAATTAAACCCCTTTTATTAACCAAAAAAAAAGATTTTGCGTTGCCACGTCACAAGACCCATAACAACTTTTTTATTTTTTTTCTATGGAGTTGTGTGAGGGCTTGATTTTTGAGGGACGGCTTGTATTTCATAGGTATCATTTTGGAGTAAATGCCACTTTTTGATCGCTTGTTATTACGTTTTTTTCGGTGGAAACCAAGAATAAATTAGAAATTCTGTCTTTATTATTTTATTTTTACGGCGTTCACCATAGGGGATAATTTATGTAATATTTATGTAGTCCGGGTCGTTACGGATGCGGAAATACCAAACATATGGGGGATATTTTCTTTTTGCAATTTCTTTCATTGAAAAGCGTATTTTCAATGGAAAAAAAGCATATTTTTTTATTTTACGGAATTTTTATTTATTTAATAAATGTGTATTTTTTCCAATTTTTTTTTTACTACCTAATAGTCGCACAAGGGTACTATAATATACAGTATTTTGATTGCTTTTAAAATGTAATGCATTATCTCTATAATGCATTACATTTCAATAGCAATGCTATTCAAACATTGACCAGCAGGCTGCGCCAGAGAGGCACAGCCTGCTGGAGATAACTGAAGACATGCTCGGAGCCCTGATCGGAAGCAAGGTAAGCTTCCCAACACATCAGCACCCCGCAATCGCACTTTCGGGGTGCTGATGGGAGACAGAGGGAGTCCGTTCCCTCTGTCGCCATTTTACATGCAGTGGGCGCCACTGTATGCCCGGCATGTAAAGGGTTAAACAGCCTGGATCGGCACTCCTGCCGGTTCTGCGCTCCCCGCTGTACAGGGGAGCCGTGCAGCGCTTAGACTGGGCTGCCATAAAAACGCGGCGGCTCAGCCTAAGGCCCCTCAGTGACCGCTGTAAAAAGGCGTATGGGTGGTCACTAAGGGGTTTAAAAAAGATTTTTTTATTTTATTTTATTTTTTCACTTTAAAAAACTTAAAACTACCCTATCCCATAGAAAACACAAGTATACTATGTAATCTCATGTAATCTGTCTGTCTGGACTTTTTTTATGCGCGACCAAACGACTGGACCGAATTTGGCACACAGGTACATCAGGTGTCCGGGAAGGTTTTGGACCGGGTCTCCGCTCTCTAGGACTTACCGTTCCTGAGATATTCCCAAAATATGACCTGCATTAACCAATAGAAGCCAGCAAGCCTTTCACTTAAATCCGAACTGCCATTTACGCGGTCACATGTTCCTTATTAGCCAATAGAAGCTCGTAGGTCCTACTCCAGGTTTTTCATAACAACTGATCACAGGTTTTAGCAGTTCGCAAGTCCTTAAATATTTAGTCATATGATGTATGACAGCACAACTACACTGCTACATGCATTGGGGGGCAGGGGACACTATTAAACTGATAGGTGTTGGAGTGCACTGTTAAAATGGGCAGGCACTGTGGAGGTCACTGTTAAAGGGGCAGGCACTGTGGAGGTCAATGTTATGGGGGAAACTGTTGATATCTTTCTACGACACATGGAAACAAAATAATATAGATTAAATATACCCGTGCAGAGTCGGGTTCTTCTGCTAGCCTCTTATATAAAGGAAAAACAACTAAAGAAGTGATCTTCATGGTTCTGGTGCTTTAGTCCGCTACCAATAAGCTACTAGTTTTTAAGAAAACTTATCCAGAATCTGCCTTAAATGTGTACGAACCCATACCTATACATATAACCAGAGCTTCAATTAATTTACCTTGCAATCCATTTGTCTAGCTCCTGCGTGAGCCTGCAACACACAGAGTAACATGACGCCTGATGTTCGCTCACAAAACTACAATCCCTAGCTTTCCTGCTGTGAGTGTTGATGTTTATTGATTGGCTGCCTGATATACAGTCCAGTCACGACCCCTCTACTCAGTAATCACAGCACACTAATACTCCCTTTGTCTGCACAGAGGACTTGTTGTTTGAATACAGACTTGCGTTGTCATACACAAACAATAAAGGATTTATTCATAACCTCCTGAGGTCGTGTCTTTGCTCCAAGAAGTACCAGAAAACAGGGGACCATAACCACTTCACACTTCATACCCCTACATTGTCTCTCAATCAAGAAAGAAGGTCTGGCAGAGGAATAAGGACGGGCAAGGGTGAACAGAATAACAGTCGGTGCACTTAAAGAGCACCTGTCAGTAGGTTCAACCAGGGATAGTGCCTAATAAGGTTGATAGCAATACTGCTGATTAAAATGATACCTGTGTTGCAAAAATAGATTATGGCATTCCCAAAAAGACTTTTTTTTTTTTTTTTTTTTTACAAAAATAAGGGATTCAGTGCAATGAGGAGTGGGGCTTAGCCCCTTGGTGCACTTAGCTCCTCAGCTTTCCAGTGCAGGCCATGTCTCTCTAAGCAATAAGGCCCTAATTTGCATAAATAATAAAATGACTCTCTCTGTAATGCCGCAACTGATTTTCCAGGCAGCATGCCTGCGTTAATACGGTTGATCCTGCTGACGGATGCTCTTTAACCCCTTAATGACCAGCCACTGTATTTTGACAGCGGGCAGTGCAGGGCCTCAGTCTGCTGCTACATATTTGGGTGTCGGTACAGCTGAGGTGGGTTAAGGGCTGTCGGAGAACTCCTGCGCTAAGAACCGGCTGTTTCACAGTTCAGGTTGGTGGTAGCTCCGATGGAGATTGATGGTGCATATTTTCTCAACAGATGTAAAGTTGAGGCTATTTTACAAACTATTATTGAATGCCAGGTACAGCAGTGTAAAATCTGCACTAGTATATGCTTGACAACCTTATGTCTGCCATTTGTGAAAACCAACATAATATGTTGCAATGTGTTTTTCTAATAAAGATGGTATTTATAAACGTCTAATTTTTGGTCTAGTATCGTCTTTTTTAATACAAATTAGTATGTTCAATGGTGATAGTTGCTCTTTAACACTCATATAGACAGACTACATTTGTCAAACTCAGGGTGTCATATAATGAAGTATGGCTATTTATGTCTACTGTGTAGCTATGTGGCCCCCGGGCTGTGGTTGTTGCTATGTTTTCTAAGTCCTGCAGTTTTTTCTTCATAAAACATAATAAAATAGCAATAGAAATTAGGAAGGTGTGCTGGACATAAAAATGTTTTAAGACCCTTTCTTAGGTTATGTCATGTACAGTCGTGGCCAAAAGTTTTGAGAATTACATAGATATATTGAAAATTGGAAAAGTTGCTGCTTAAGTTTTTATAATAGCAATTTGCATATACTCCAGAATGTTATGAAGAGTAATCAGATGAATTGCATAGTCCTTCTTTGCCATGAAAATTAACTTAATCCCCCCAAAAAACTTTCCACTGCATTTCATTGCTGTCATTAAAGGACCTGCTGAGATCATTTCTGTAATCGTCTTGTTAACTCAGGTGAGAATGTTGACGAGCACAAGGCTGGAGATCATTATGTCAGGCTGATTGGGTTAAAATGGCAGACTTGACCTGTTAAAAGGAGGGTGATGCTTGAAATCATTGTTCTTCCATTGTTAACCATGGTGACCTGCAAAGAAACGCGTGCAGCCATCATTGTGTTGCATAAAAATGGCTTCACAGGCAAGGATATTGTGGCTACTAAGATTGCACCTCAATCAACAATTTATAGGATCATCAAGAACTTCAAGAAAAGAGGTTCAATTCTTGTTAAGAAGGCTTCAGGGCGGCCAAGAAAGTCAGCAAGCGCCAGGATCGTCTCCTAAAGAGGATTCAGCTGCAGGATCGGAGTGCCACCAGTGGAGAGCTTGCTCAGGAATGGCAGCAGAAAGGTGTGAGCGCATCTGCACGCACAGTGAGGCGAAGACTTTTGGAAGATGGCCTGGTGTCAAGAAGGGCAGCAAAGAAGCCACTTCTCTCCCAAAAAAAAACATCAGGGACAGATTGATCTTCTGCAGAAAATATGGTGAATGGACTGCTGAGGACTGGGGCAAAGTCATATTCTCATATGAAGCCTCTTTCCGATTGTTTGGGGCATCAGGAAAAAGGCTTGTCCAGAGAAGAAAAGGTGAGCGCTACCATCAGTCCTGTGTCATGCCAACAGTAAAGCATCCTGAGACCATTCATGTGAGGGGTTGCTTCTCATCCAAGGGAGTGGGCTCACTCACAATTTTGCCCCAAAACACAGCCATGAATAAAGAATGGTACCAAAACACCCTCCAACAGCAACTTCTTCCAACAACCCAACAACAGTTTGGTGAAGAACAATGCATTTTCCAGCACGATGGAGCACCGTGCCATAATGCAAAAGTGATAACTAAGTAGCTCGGGGACCAAAACGTTGACATTTTGGGTCCATGGCCCGGAAACTCCCCAGATCTTAATCCTATTGAGAACTTGAGGTCAATCCTCAAGAGGCGGGTGGACAAACAAAAACCCACTAATTCTGACAAACTCCAAGAAGTGATTATGAAAGAATGGGTTGCTATCAGTCAGGAATTGGCCCAGAAGTTGATTGAGAGCATGCCCAGTCGAATTGCAGAGGTCTTGAAAAAAAAAGGGCCAACACTGCAAATACTGACTCTTTGCATAAATGTCATGCAATTGTCGATAAAAGCCTTTCAAACGTATTAAGTGCGTGTAATTATATTTCACTACATCACAGTAACAACTTAAACAAAGATCTAAAAGCAGTTTAGCAGCAAACTTTGTGAAAACAAATATTTGTGTCATTCTCAAAACTTTTGGCCACGACTGTATGCATGACAACATGGTTTAAAGATCTGGCACAAGTAATGATGATCTCGGAGCTGCTCACTTTGCCACACCTGCCTCTTTTTCTTATACTGCCATTATTGAAATACTTGATTTATTACTACTTTGGCACAATTACAGTGTCCCAATTACAGTACTTGTTCCAGATCTTGATATAAAAGACAGACAACCTAAGTGAACACAAAATATATGTTAACATACAGTACATGTCTCTACAGTGCTACAAAAATGTCAGAAAATACTTACCACCTGAACACACTCCATCAATGGCAGCCGCACGGACTGGTTACCAGACAGACTAACCACGCAGGCTGGAGTGTCTTCATTTGCTTCCATCAAAGCAATAACTGCTTCCATGCCCATTTTACTGCTCTGTAATAAAGAAACATTTAAAGTGATAAATCCTATTTAAAAAAAATGACTTATCTAATATATATTTTTATCTTGCGACTAATTTCTCAGAAAACACCTAAATACTTAACCCCTTAAACACACAGCCAATTTTCATTTTTTGTTTCCATTTTTTATTCCCTGCTATCCAAGAGCCAAAACTTCTTTACATTTCTGTTCAGGGATTGGTTTTTTGCAGGACAAGTTGTAATTTCTCATGGCACCGTTTAATATTCCATAGAAAATGTTGGGAAGCTGGGAATTTTTTTTATTGTTGTGAAATTGCACCCTTCAGTAGGCCCCTGGCTGCTGTGACAACTGAATGTCTCACGCAATCCTTTCAGGCACCAGGAGATGCCCTCACCCAGTAAATGACCCATCACATGCCGTAGTCGCAATTGACCACAGTTCCTGAGCAGTTAAATGTACAGTGCAATGTGAAAGTTTGGGCAACCTTGTTAATGGTCATGATTTTCCTGTATAAATCGTTGGTTGTTAAGATAAAAAACGTCAGTTAAAAATATCATACAGGAGACACACACAGTTATATTTGAGAAGTGAAATGAAGTTTATTGGATTTACAGAAAGTGTGCTATAATTGTTTAACCACCTCAGCCCCCCTAGCTTAAACACCCTTAATGACCAGACCACTTTTTACAATTCTGCACTACACTACTTTCACCGTTTATTGCTCGGTCATGCAACTTACCACCCAAATGAATTTTACCTCCTTTTCTTCTCACTAATAGAGCTTTCATTTGGTGGTATTTCATTACTGCTGACATTTTTACTTTTTTGTTATTAATCTTAAATTAACAAAAATTTTGCAAAAAAATGAAATTTTTTACTTTCAGTTGTAAAATTTTTCAAAAACACGACATCTATATATACATTTTTCGCTAAATTTATTGTTCTACATGTCTTTGATTTAAAAAAATTGTTTGGGTAAAAGTTATGGCGTTTACAAACTATGGTACAAAAATGTATACACTACATCACGCGCCTGCTCCATTCATAATGTGGGAGGCGCAGGTGCACGACGTAGTGAGCGACACTCCACCCGCCCTCCGGGCCTGCCTCCTCCCTCAACTCTGCTATGGAATTTAGTTGCAAGTAATACAGCTGGATAAAACATGATTATTATATCTTAACAATGCCTACAGGTTAGATAAGATTATACAACAGTGAGCGGGCTGCTGCATTAGAATACAGGGACTGTACTAGTCCCTGCTGTCATTCCTAATCCAGATGCCGGCCCCCAGCCCCTCCTCCCTCTGTTGATACACCCGCCAACCGCGCTGTGCAGCAGCCGTGTATCATTGTAGGTAATCGCAGACTTTTTGAGTCGGGCAAATCACCATACACTCACCTAAATAATTATTAGGAACACCATACAAATACGGTGTTGGACCCCCTTTTGCCTTCAGAACTGCCTTAATTCTACGTGGCATTGATTGAACAAGGTGCTGATAGCTTTCTTTAGAAATGTTGGCCCATATTGATAGGATAGCATCTTGCAGTTGATGGAGATTTGAGGGATGCACATCCAGGGCACAAAGCTCCCGTTCCACCACATCCCAAAGATGCTCTATTGGGTTGAGATGTGGTGACTTTGGAGGCCATTTTAGTACAGTGAACTCATTGTCATGTTCAAGAAACCAATTTGAAATGATTCGAGCTTTGTGACATGGTGCATTATCCTGCTGGAAGTAGCCATCAGAGGATGGGTACATGGTGGTCATGAAGGGATGGACATGGTCAGAAACAATGCTCAGGTAGCCCGTGGCATTTAAACAATGGCCAATTGGCACTAAGGGGCATAAAGTGTGCCCAGAAAACATCCCCCACACCATTACACCACCATCACCAGCCTGCACAGTGGTAACAAGGCATGATGGATACATGTTCTCATTCTGTTTACGCCAAATTCAGACTCTACCATTTGAATGTCTCAACAGAAATCGAGACTCATCAGACCAGGCAACATTTTTCCAGTCTTCAACAGTCCAATTTTGTTGAGCTTGTGCAAATTGTAGCCTCTTTTTCCTATTTGTAGTGGAGATGAGTGGTACCCGGTGGGGTCTTCTGCTGTTGTAGCCCACCTTTCTTTCCCATTCTGACATTCAGTTTTGAGTTCAGGAGATTGTCTTGACCAGGACCTTAACCCTACATGCATTCGAAGCAACTGCCATGTGACTGGTTGACTAGATAATCACATTAATGAGAAATAGAACAGGTGTTCCTAATAATTCTTTAGGTGAGTGTATATTGTGCAGGCCTAATACATATCAAAGCTGACATTTATTTTTATATAAAACACATGGTTTATGAGTTCAGTAACGTCTATCCATTATAGTCTCAATTGTGGACAGCTCCACATAAGATGGATTAGGTCTGCATTAGGCGTCCCACATCTCGGGCATTTGTCATCCTCCCTATACCCCATTTTTTTTCATTACTACTGGAGTTCTATATACACTATGGAGTAAATATAATTGAGATACTCTGTGTGACTCGCTTATTGCCACCTCAGGTAAGTCTTCTAACACGTTCTCCCACTGTTTCACTGTCAAGACAGTAACGTCTTGATGCCACTTGTCATATACAGGTCCTTCTCAAAAAATTAGCATATTGTGATAAAGTTCATTATTTTCTGTAATGTACTGATAAACATTAGACTTTCAGATATTTTAGATACATTACACACCAACTGAAGTAGTTCAAGCCTTTTATTGTTTTAATATTGATGATTTTGGCATACAGCTCATGAAAACCCAAATTTCCTATCTCAAAAAATTGGCATATTTCATCCGACCAATAAAAGAAAGTGTTTTTAATACAAAAAAAGTCAACCTTCAAATAATTATGTTCAGTTATGCACTCAATACTTGGTCGGGAATCCTTTTGCAGAAATGACTGCTTCAATGCGGCGTGGCATGGAGGCAATCAGCCTGTGGCACTGCTGAGGTGTTATGGAGGCCCAGGATGCTTCGATAGCGGCCTTAAGCTCATCCAGAGTGTTGGGTCTTGTGTCTCTCAACTTTCTCTTCCTAATATCCCACCGATTCTCTATGGGGTTCAGGTCAGGAGAGTTGGCAGGCCAATTGAGCACAGTAATACCATGGTCAGTAAACCATTTACCAGTGGTTTTGGCACTGTGAGCAGGTGCCAGGTCGTGCTGAAAAATGAAATCTTCATCTCCATAAAGCTTTTCAGCAGATGGAAGCATGAAGTGCTCCAAAATCTCATGATAGCTAGCTGCATTGACCCTGCCCTTGATAAAACACAGTGGACCAACACCAGCAGCTGACATGGCACCCCAGACCATCACTGACTGTGGGTACTTGACACTGGACTTCAGGCATTTTGGCATTTCCCTCTCCCCAGTCTTCCTCCAGACTCTGGCATCTAGATTTCCGAATGACATGCAAAATTTGCTTTCATCCGAAAAAAGTACTTTGGACCACTGAGCAACAGTCCAGTGCTGCTTCTCTGTAGCCCAGGTCAGGCGCTTCTGCCGCTGTTTCTGGTTCAAAAGTGGCTTGACCTGGGGAATGCGGCACCTGTAGCCCATTTCCTGCACACGCCTGTACACGGTGGCTCAGTCCACTGCTTCCGCAGGTCCCCCAAGGTCTGGAATCGGTCCTTCTCCACAATCTTCCTCAGGGTCCGGTCACCTCTTCTCGTTGTGCAGCGTTTTCTGCCACACTTTTTCCTTCCCACAGACTTCCCACTGAGGTGCCTTGATACAGCACTCTGGGAACAGCCTATTCGTTCAGAAATTTCTTTCTGTGTTTTACCCTCTTGCTTGAGGGTGTCGATGATAGCCTTCTGGACAGCAGTCAGGTCGGCAGTCTTACCCATGATTGTGGTTTTGAGTAATGAACCAGGCTGGGAGTTTTTAAAAGCCTCAGGAATCTTTTGCAGGTGCTTAGAGTTAATTAGTTGATTCAGATGATTAGGTTAATAGCTCGTTTAGAGAACCTTTTCATGATATGCTAATTTTTTGAGATAGGAATTTGGGGTTTTCATGAGCTGTATGCCAAAATCATCAATATTAAAACAATAAAAGGCTTGAACTACTTCAGTTGGTGTGTAATGAATCTAAAATATCTGAAAGTCTAATGTTTATCAGTACATTACAGAAAAAAATGAACTTTATCACAATATGCTAATTTTTTGAGAAGGACCTGTAGTTGCAGTGGGCATTTTTTACATTGTGCCTCCATGAGACGGCAGTAGTGTAGTGAAATTACTCCACTAGTGTCTACATGCCATGCGGCGAGATCTATAACTGGATGCTTTGCAGCAGGTGCTATCGGCCCCGGTTGCTCCTTAGTCCGTATGGCATGTCTTATCTGCAGGTAGACATAAAAAAGGGTCTTGGGCATTTTAAATTCTTGTTGCAACTGAGCATACTCCTTAAGTGTACCTTTGTCAAATAATTGATAGATACGGTTAAGCCCATGTCTCTCCCATGCTTGGGCATTGGATACTTTAGTTCCCTTTACATGTGATTAGGCCATATTGGAATAAACTTTGTATACCCATTGATGCCTGCTATCTTTCTAATATTCCACCATACTTCATGTATTGTGCGTAGCAGTTGGCAATTATCCCCTTCCATCTTCTAGGGCTGACATTAGACATTTGCCCTTAAGGAGACGTCTTACAATCCTCCCGGCCGTATTTATCCTATTCTCCTCTCCCTAAACCCTTAAATATTGTAGCTGGGCCGCCAACATTTTTTCCATGGGTCCAGGACCTTAAGTCCTTGAGTTTTTGGTCTGCATAATGTAGTGAGCTTTATACATGGAATTCCCCTCTTCCAGATAAGATCTCTAAAGATCACATTAACAGTGTTGAAAAATGTTAGTGGTATCCAAATTGGGGCATTAAGTAATAAGTATAATAGCTGGGGCATGAGAATCATTTTCAGTAAGTCAGTACGTCCAATCATCGTAAGGGGCAGACGGGTCCAGTCCTGGACCTTCCGTCTGAATTTTTCAAGAATCAGTAACAAAATTCAGTTCTCCAAATTCCTAGGTATTTAAAAGGATGAAACTACTTGTAATTATGCCGCAAGATTGGCATCATTCCTTATATTGACAGTGGCATCAACACCGACTTCGTCCAATTAATGACCAAGCCGGACAATTTGCCAAAGCCATTTATTATTAACATAGCCTCTGGAAGTGAGGAATCCCATTCGTCCAGGAATAGTAGTAGGTAATCTGGATATAAAGCAACCTTTTCAAAGAAAGACCCATACCGGAAACTTCTCACTGTATTCACCCTTCTGAGTGCCTCCGCCAGAGGCTCCACTGCCACAGCAAACAGCAAAAGGCGACAAGGTGCAGCTCTACATAGAAACATAGAATGTGTCGGCAGATAAGAACCATTCGGCCCATCTAGTCTGTCCAATATACTGAATACTATGAATATCCCCTGGCCCTATCTTATATGAAGGATGGCCTTATGCCTATCCCATGCAGGGCCGTCCTTGCCGCAGGGCAAAAGGGGCAGCTGCCCCGGGCCCAGTTGCTTCTGGGGGCCCATAGGAGCTCAGTTTCCCGACTCCCATTCACTAGTGACTAGGTTGGGGCGTCGCTAGGTTAAAACATTCAGGGCCTGGGCCCCGGATGTTTTGTCCCAGGCCCCGAATGTCCTGCCTGCCTGCTAGATACAACTGTATTGCCATACACAGAACGGCAATACAATTGAATCTTACACTGGGAAGAGGCGAAGGACCTGTGGTGACATCACAGGTCATGTGATCAGCAAAACAGGCTGTGATAGGATGACCTGGATGATGTCACCATCATGTGACCAGTGCAGGATTGGACCAGAGTGAAGAGGAGGAGCCTAATGCAGGACTGGAGAGGTAAGTGAAGGGAGAGGCAGAGCAATGCTGGGAGTTGTAGTTATTTAACTGGGATGTATGTTAGGGCTGAAGGGAGGGATGTTATTGACATGGGACTGTATGTTGAAAGTGGATGGTGGGGGGGAATAATGTTTATGTACATGGGTTTAGGCTACGTTCACACTTGCGTTTGGGGATCCGCTTGTGAGATCAGTTTCAAGGCTCTCACAAGCAGCCCCAAATGCATCAGTTTAACCCCAATGCATTCTGAATGGATGCGGATCCATTCAGAATGCATTCGTTCGGCTCTGTACAGCCCCCCCGTTCCGTTTTGGAGACGGACCCCTTGCAGAGCCAAACAGATCCGTCCTGACTTACAATGTAAGTAAATGGGGACGGATCCCTTTGCATTGACACAAAATGGTGCAATTGTAAACAGATCCGTCCCCCTATTGACTTTCAATGTAAGTCAGGACTGATCCGTATTGGGACTTAGAAATTCTAATCTAATACAAACGGATCGGTCTTGAACGGATGCATTCGTTTGTATTATCGGTGCTGATCCGTCCTGTACAAGTACAGGACAGATCCGCATGAACGCAAGTGTGAAAGTAGCCATAGGGGGTGATGTTTGCATTGGATTATGCGTTGGAGGAGGTGATGTTATTTACATGGGACTGTATGGTGGAGGGAGGAGTATGATTGCAGGGGGCACTGCAGATCCACGGGACATTATAGGCATCTTATTACTACTGGGGGCTCTATAGGAGGATCATACAGATCCACCTTATTTCTACTAAGCACACTATGGGGGCCTTATTACTACTGAGGGGAACAATAGGGGGCCTTATTTCTACTAGGGACTCTGTGAGAGTATTATTAATATGGGAGGGCTCTTCTAATAATGGGGGGCATTGTTGAGGAGCATTATCACGGTTGGGGCAGTGTTACTGATGAGGGCATTCTAGAAGGGAATTACTATTGGTGGGACTATGAGGAGCACTATTACTATGGGGGGCAGTAATGTTTCTTCAGGATAGTATTTGGGGGTATTGGGGGGGGGGGGGTAGGGGCGTAACTAAAGGCTCATGGGCTCCGGTGCAAGAGTTCATCTAGGGCCCCCCTTCCCTCAGTGCTTTGTGTGTCTTCTTATGCGGCACAAGTGTCTTTGGGCCCCTTGATGCTCCTGGGCCCGGTAGCGACTGCTACCTCTGCAGCAAGCAGCAGGATAACACTGTGAGGACTCCAGTTGGGGGATAATGATAGAATGTGAGAAAGCTAAGATGTCTGTGTGTCACACTCTGCAGAGACAAGGCGGCTGAGAGAAGTTGTCCAGACCGAGTGGAGAAGATCTACAGAGAAGATGATGACAGAGAGGAGACGTCACCTGGAGGCCCTGGATGTGACAGGTAAGTGCTGCTGTATAGCAAGTACAGCAAAGTGCGGGGGGGGGGCGTTATCCAGGGGGCCCAAGTAAATTCTTGCCCAGGGTCCAATCAATATTAAAGACGGCCCTGATCCCATGCATGCTTAATCCTCCCCTGTATTTGCAGCTATTACTTCTGCAGGAAGGCTATTCCATGCATCCATTACTCTCTCAGTAAAGTAATACTTCCCGATATTTTTAAACCTTTGCCCCTCTAATTTTAAACTATGTCCTCTTGTAGCAGTTCTTTTAAATATTCTCTCCTCTTTTACATTGTTGATTCCCTTTATGTATTTAAAAGTTTCTATCATATCCCCTCTGTCTCGTCTTTCTTCCAAGCTATACATGTTAAAGTCTATTAATCTTTCCTGGTAAGTTTTGTCCTGCAATCCATGTACTAGTTTATTAGCTCTTCTCTGAACTCTCTCCAAAGTATCAATATCCTTCTGGAGTTATGGTCTCCAGTACTGAGCACAGAACTCCAAATGAGGTCTCACCAGTGCTCTGTAGAGCGGCATGAGCACCTCCCTCTTTCTACTGGTAATGCCCCTATACACCCGAGCATTCTGCTAGCATTTCCTGCTGCTCTATGACATTGTCTGCCTACCTTTAAGTCTTCTGAAATAATGACCCCTAAATCCCTTTCCTCAGATACTGAGGTTAGGACTGTATCACCGATTTTATATTCTGCTCTTGGGTTTTTACGCCCCAAGTGCATTATCTTGCACTTATCAACATTAAGTTTTAGTTGCCAGATTTTGGACCATTGCTCTAGTTTTCCTCAATCCTTTTCCATTTGGTGTATCCTTCCAGGAACATCAATAGTCCCTCTATGAACTGGAAAGGAGTCTGAAAGTCTCCCATTCACCCTTATTTTGACTGTGGGACAAGCATAGAGTAGTTGTATACACTTAATAAACTCTGGCCCAAACACCATCGCCTTAAGCACCATCCACAGGTATCGCCATTCCACTCTCTCGAATGCTTTGGCATCGTCAAGAGACGTGACCGCCACATTCAATGTGTGGCCTGACCAACCTGGATATTTAAGGAAAGTCTCCTGATACTCTCCCCCCCCGGAGCCATATCTTCCACCGCTGCTTCCATTTCTTGTACAGTAATAGGGGCATCTAATATAGACCGCTGCTCCATAGTTCAAGTAGGAAGTCCTAATGGGTCGAGAAATCCCTTAATCTCTGCTTCGGAAGCACAGATTTTAGAATCCTACAAAGAGATCTGTTCCGGTGTTGTACATAGTTCCCCAGTGGAATTGTGTAGAGTAGCTATACAAGTTGGTTGTTGTTGAGCTCTAGCCACTAATGCCAGTACTCTACCCACTTTCTCCCCTTCTTCATAATATGATTGCTTCTGAAAGAAGCGTTTATTGTTGGCATTTAGTAGCAACCGTTCATTCAGCTTCTGCTGTGCTTCCGACCATTGTTTTTCATGATCAACTCATGGATGTGTCACATACCTAGCCTCTGTCGCCTCTACCTCTAATAGCAGATTTCGAACCATGGCCTAGTTTAATTCCTTTTTATTTTTTTATTTACCTCCGCTATTAATACCGCCCTGAGAAAGGCCTTCATGGTGTCCCAAACTGCCAATTGAGATGCTGTGGGCAAATTATGTGTGAAAAAACCTTTTTCAGCTGTTCACCTATGCCAGCCACATCTGCAAGCACATTTAGCCAGTGTAGATTGAACTTCCACATCTTATCCCCCCTCAACCCTAGAGGCAGGATGTTGGGTATAGCAAGTATTGGGGAGTGATCGGATATCTGTCACGGATGGTGTTCCAGAAAACTAGAAGACACAAATGAAGATCCGACTGACTTGATCCAAAACTAAGGAACGGGAGGGTAAGCCCTGTAAGAGCCCTAGCTCTCTCCCTTACTGCTCAGCCTATGCAAAAATCTCAATGGTAGAAAATTGCATATCCTCGTTCCTCGACTGTATGCACCTGAACACCCTATAATAGTGAGGGGACACGACCACTGGCTCCCTACACTTAATACGGAGGTAGTCAGGATCACCTAGGATCAAGCCCACAGGCAAACAGAAATAAAGAAAACAGACTTATCTTGTGGATGCAGTAGTAACAGCTTCTAGCATCAGCACACTCCAGGAAGTTGTATAAACCTCAAAGTGATGCAGTATGGGAAGGGATTTAAAGGGATGCAAATCAGTGCAACTACATGACAGCTGAGAGAGGCTAACGAGATAAGAAAACGAAAGCAAAACAAAAGGAACCTCAAGCAGGAGGTTCTGAAAAACATCTGTCAGAGCTTCTCAGATGTCTGGTGGTGACAGTACCCCTCCTTCTACGAGAGGACTCCGGACACTCAGAGCCCACCTTCTCAGGATGGGACCTATGGAAAGCCCTGATGAGACGAGTGGCCTTAATGTCCGTCACTGGGACCCACATCCTCTCCTCAGGACCATAACCCTCCCAATGAACGAGGTACTGGAGAGAACCGCGGACAACACGAGAATCCACAATCCTAGAGACCTGAAATTCAAGATTACCATCAACCACAATCGGAGGAGGAGGCAAAGACGAGGGTTCAATGGGTTGGACATAAGGTTTTAATAAGGACTTATGAAAAACATTATGTATCTTCCAAGTCTGAGGAAGATCAAGACGCTAGGCAACAGTATCGATGACGGACAAGACCAACTTCCAGGAGGGAACCTTCAATTTGATATTCTTGGTAGACAACCACACCAGATCACCAACATTCAGGTCCGGACCAGGCACACGTCTCTTATCCGCCACACGCTTAGATCTCTCACTCATGCTCTTTAGATTATCCTGAATCTTTTGCCAAATAGATGACAAAGAAGAGGAGAATCTGTCTTTATCAGGTAAACCAGAAGACCCCTCTCGAGAGAATTTCCCAAACTGCGGATGAAACCAATATGCACCAAAAAATGGTGACTTATCAGAGGACTCCTGGCGACTGTTATTTAAAGCAAACTCAGCAAGGGACAAAAAAACCACCAATCCTCCTGATTCTCCGCCACAAAACAGCGCAGATATGTCTCCAGATTCTGATTGACGCGCTCTGTCTGGCCATTCGACTGCGGGTGGAAAGCAGAAGAGAATGACAACCGAACCCCCAAGCGAGAACAGAAAGCCTTCCAGAATCTGGAAATAAACTGCGTGCCACTATCAGAGACTATGTCTAAAGGAATACCATGCAATTTGACAATGTGATCAATAAATGCCTGCGCCAGCGTCTTAGCATTGGGCAAGCCAGGAAAATAAATGAAATGCTCCATTTTGCTAAAACGGATGTGTCCAAGGACGGGAAGGAATGGGTAATGGAAGAAGAGGACCTGATGGCTGTGAATGAGGGACTTTGGCACGAGCGCAGGTCTTGCAGGCTGCCACGAAACCCTCAACTGACTTACGAAGCGCCGGCCACCAGAATCTCCGAGCGATGAGATCCACTGTGGCTCTTGCCCCCGGGTGCCCAGCAAGGACAGTATCGTGGTGCTCCTTAAAAATCTTGTGTCTTAAAGCGAGAGGCACAAACAACCTCCCAGGAGGACAAAGATCAGGGGCCTCTGACTGGGCTACCTGAACCTCTGCCTCCAATTCAGGATAAAGAGCAGAGACCACCACACCTTCAGCCAAAATGGGACCCGGGTCTTCAAAATTCCCACCTCCCGGAAAACAACGTGACAGGGCATCCGCCTTCACATTCTTAACCCCAGGGCGGAACGTGACAACAAAATTAAACCTTGAAAAGAACAAAGACCATCTGGTCTGTCTCTGGTTCAGACGCTTGGCTGACTCCAAGTAGGCCAGATTCTTATGGTCAGTAAACACGGTAATAGGGTGTCTGGCTCCCTCTAGCCAATGGCGCCATTCCACAAAAGCTAACTTGATGGAAAACAACTACCTATCTACCACATCATAATTTCTCTCTGCGGAGGAGAGTTTCTTCGAGAAAAAGGAACACGGTCGCCATTTGGCAGGAGAGGGACCCTGAGACAAGACCGCACCCACACCCACCTCAGAAGCGTCCACCTCAAACTATGAAGGGCAGAGAGATATCAGGTTGTACCAAGATGGGAGCGGAAGCAAAACTCTCCTTGATACTAGAAAAGGCCTTACGCGCCTCTACCGACCAGGAGGAAAAATCTACCCCCTTTCTAGTCATATCAGTGAGTGGTTTAACAACAGAGGAATAATTCAAAATAAACTTCCTGTAATAATTGGCAAAACCCAAAAAGCGCATCAGCGCCTTCTGATTCTCAGGAAGCTCCCACTCAAGCATAGCGCGGACCTTCTCGGGGTCCATGCGAAAACCAGAAGCGGAGAGAAGAAACCCCAGAAATTGAATTTCTGGAACCGCAAACACACATTTTTCCAGTTTAGCATACAATTTATTTTCCCTCAGGATGAGCAAGACCTGACGTAGGTGGTCCTTATGAGTTTTGAAATCAGGAGAAAAAAAATCAAAATGTCATCTAGATACACTAATACAAATTTCCCCATTAAATGATAAAAAAATGCTGTTCACAAAATGCTGAAAGACGGCTGGAGCATTCATCAAACCAAAAGGCATAACCAAATTCTCAAAATGGCCCTCAGGGGTATTGAAGGTCGTCTTCCATTCGTCTCCTTCTCTGACCCTGACCAGGTTGTATGCCCCTCTTAGATCCAACTTGGAAAAAACTTTAGCCCCAACAACCTGGTTAAACAGGTCTGGGAACAGAGGAGGCGGATAAGGGTCACAAATTGTGATACTGTTCAGCTCCCTGAAATCCAGACATGGTCTTAAAGAACCATCTTTTTTCTTAAAGAAAAAAACAGCGGCGACAGGTGACTTTGAGGGTTGTATGTGTCCCTTTCTCAGACTCTCAGAGATATAAGCACGCATAGCGACCCTTTCAGGTTGGGAGCGATTGTATAAACAAGATTTAGGCAGCTTGGCGCCTGGGATGAGAATAATAGGGCAATCGTACTCCCTGTGAGGGGGGCAAGTCCTGAACACCACTCTCAGAAAACACATCCGAAAATTCAGAGAGGAAAGATGGCACAGTCTTAGTAGAAACCTCAGAAACAGATGTCGTGAGGCAATTCTCTCTGCAAAAGTCACTCCAACCATTTATTTGCTCGCTTGCCAATCAATGGTGGGGTTATGTTTAGTGAGCCAGGGTAGCCCCAACACTAGAAGAGTAGGCAACCTGCTTAGGACGAAACATGACACATCCTCAACATGAGTATCACTCACAATCAAACGGATATTGTGAACTATGCCCTTTAACGATTTCTGAGAAAGTGGAACAGAATCAATCGCAAAAACACGTATATCCTTTCCCAAAGTGCATACCTGGAAACCATGAGTTATAGCAAATTGATTATCAATGAGATTGACAGCTTCTCCACTATCTCCAAAAATCTCACAAAAAATGTTCTTGCTCTCTAGCGCCACCCTGGCAGGTAGGACAAAACGGGAACTACAAGCAAACGGAAAAGCTTCAAATTTCCGCATTAACCTTGCCAATAGTAACAGATGGAATGTTTTTAGAGGATTTTTTTCTTTTTGTTTCTTTATTACTCTAAAAAAAAACTGCCTAAATCTCCTAGAGGGACAAACATTTGCCAAATCATTTATACCTCCACAACAGAAACAAACCTTCCTATGAGAGCTGAATCCTCTATTGTCAGAGGCAAGCAAACCCAGCTGCATGGGCTCCTGCTCAGAGGGGATTGAGAGAGACTGAGACCCCTGCGCACTGAATGAGACTGCCGCACTGTCCTTGGACTGAGTATGACAGGAAGGAGTGATCTCTCCTCTCTCTCTAAGACGCCTGTCAATACGAACTGCCCGAGACATGGCAGAGTCCAAGGAGGTAGGTCTCTCATGAAAGGCAAATGCATCTTTCAATCCCTCTGAAAGACCATGGCAAAATTGACTTCGGAGTGCAGCATCATTCCAACCAGTATCAGCTGCCCATCTCGGAAATTCTGAACAGTATATCTCTGCGGACTGTTTACCCTGGCATAAAAGACGTAGTCTAGACAGAGGGGCCGTGCCCCCACCGGCAGCGAAAAGGCCCAGGACTGAGCGTTATCCCTGAGCAGCGAGATGATAATCCCCACCCTCTGCTCCTCATCACCAGAGCAATGGGGAAGTAGGCAAAAATGGAGTTTGCAAGCCTCTCTAAAACAAACAAAATTCTCACTACCCCCGGAGAACGTATCCGGAAGCGAGATTTTAGGCTCAGAACAAATTCCATGAACGCAAGCAGAAACGGTCACCTCAAACTGAGAGACAGTTTTCTGGAGATCTGCTACCTCCAGTGAAAGACCCTGCATGCGGTCAATCAAGGTTGAAACCGGATTCATGCTTAAGACGGTTTTGGCGGTTTATAATGTCACGGATGGTGTTACAGAAAACTAGAAGACACAAATGAAGATCCGAATGACTTGATCCAAAACTAAGGAACAGGAGGGTAAGCCCTGTAAGAGCCCTAGCTCTCTCCCTTACTGCTCAGCCTATGCAAAAATCTCAATGGTAGAAAATTGCATATCCTCGTTCCTCGACTGTATGCACCTGAACACCCTATAATAGTGAGGGGACACGACCACCGGCTCCCTACACTTAATACGGAAGGAGTCAGGGTCACCTAGGATCAAGCCCACAGGCAAACAGAAATAAAGAAAACAGACTTATCTTGTGGATGCAGTAGTAACAGCTTCTAGCATCAGCACACTCCAGGAAGTTGTATAAACCTCAAAGTGATGCAGTATGGGAAGGGATTTAAAGGGATGCAAATCAGTGCAACTACATGACAACTGAGAGATGCTAACGAGATGAGAAAACGAAAGCAAAACAAAAAGGAACCTCAAGCAGGAGGTTCTGAAGAACATCTGTCAGAGCTTCTCAGATGTCTGGTGGTGACAATATCCTCCTGGGAAGATATTTGATCTCATGAATTTGGTGGTCCATCATAGCGTTACCTAGTTTTAGACCTATTCTAGATAACGATCCATATGTACTGGAGTAGCAGGAGTATGCTTTCTCCTGCGGATTTCTCAGTCTCCAGAAATCTACCAAGGAGACTTTGTACAGAATTCTCCCAAATGGGGTAACCTCCCCTTCTGTCAGATGGCCAGACCTACCCATTTTATCTAAAGCTGGGCATATTACGTTACTAAAATCTCTGAGCAGTATTGTTGGAATGTCAGGTAGGTAAGCAAGAAAGGAAATTGCTCTCCTGATGATTAGCGGTGAGTATGGTGGAGTAATATAGATCCCAATTATAGCACAAGGTGTTGTAAAGAGTTTGCCATATAGACAAACGTAACGCCCCTCCTCATCTAGCTGTTTTGATATACATTTAAACGCTATATTCCTGTGAATAAGGATATTCCACATATGCGAGAGGAGTGAGTATGAAAAATAGCATGGAAACAGAGTCCCGCCCATTGGGGAGTAAGTAAGCGAGTCTGATCTGCCATTAGATGCGTTTCTTGCAGGAAACATATCAAGGGTTGGTAATTTTTCATACAATCCATAATGGCTCTTTTATTAGCTTCTTTAACCCCTCTGACATTCCAGCTCAAAAACCCCACCAAGCTAGCCATAGCTTCCCCATGATATAATAGATTTAACCAGTTCCCTTCTCCTGGTCAATGACACATCCAGAGCATGTTTACTGATTACATTGTGGATCACGGTTGTATTCCACAAGACCCTTTACCTCATAACTGAAGTTCCCGAGGTATGGTCCCCAAACTTTCCCCAAACAATGCCTCTTCAAAGGCAGTTAAAAACTAAAGTTGAAAGTGCCGGCTTCCCCAACTGTTTCCAGCCAAAACACCTATTCCTAGGTCTGCGGGAGCAGAGAATACCTGCCGACGGAGCCAGCTATATCTGGTGAGCTAATCCACCAGAAAGAGAGGTGGCATTTACAGAACGGGTAATAGTAAAACTGTAATAACACTGAACAATAGTTATGTACTCTCTAATATCAGAGCCTATAGCGCCATGTCCTCTTACACCTCCCCCGATCATCCTTTACACAAGGCCGACCTACGGTATTGCATACAATACCTCTGCCACAATCTAACATTACTTGTACATCCTGAATATAGTTAGCCTATCATGACAGACATTCTGTATTATATAATTTTGCGCAGGCACACTCACACGCATTCCCACTCCTTGTATGCGACCAGGTTACTTGCGTTGGAGTATGTAAAGCAGGTATTAGTCTTCTTGACACCTTTCTTCACGCAGCTGGCTTTCATTTCGGCCCAGCCATCTAATCGCCTCTTTTGAATCTTCAAAGAAACTGGTGTTTCCCAGGGCGACCACTCTGAGTTTTGCTGGGTATATCATAGAATAAGTGACATTGAGCGCCCTTAGACGTCTCATATCGAGGAATCTCACTCTTCTTTTCTGCACCTCTGAGTAGTAGTCAGGAAAGAGTGACACCTTGTGTTCATTGATGGAAAGCTTGGGCAACTCTCTGGCTTTTCTGAGGATAAAGTCCCGATCTCTGTAATGGAGTATTTTCATAAGTACAGGTCTTGGCAGTGCGCCCGGTGGTAGTTGGCGAGTAGGGACTCTGGCGCATTCAACCGCAAATAATGGGGTTAGGATTTCCACACCAATCTGTTCTTTCAGCCAAGCATCAAAGAACTCTGTGGGATTTGCCCCCTCTACTTTCTCCGGTACTCCTACCAGTCTGACGTTATTTTGGCGTGACCGTTTCTCGAAGTCATCTTGCTTGGCTGCTATTGAATCTAGTCTTTGAGGATGTTCTCTAACATCTCTTTTAAGAGGATGTACTGCATCCTCCACATCACCCATGCGGTCTTCCAGGGCAGTTGTATGCTCAGCCAGCTTTTTTAATTCATGTATGACTATTGTGATGTCTTCTTTTAGAGCTCCCACTTGTGCTGTGAGAGCGTTCAGAGACTTTCCACATTTAGCTATAGCTCTCATAACATCTTTGAGAGTCAGCTCTTCTGAGTTCGACTCTCGAGCTCCTGTCTCCATTACTGCACCACGCGTTTGTAAAGATTCATATCTGTTAGGGCTACATATATTTCCTACTTCGGCCCCTGCTCCATCTTCTGAGACTAGGCCATTATCATCTTGTGGGTGTAATAGATTTTCACAAGTCCCTTTTGTGTTAGATGTTGTGGCTGAGCGAACATATTTTCCCAGCCTGGCCGCAGCATCACGCTGTATCTCAACTGTGCTGTTCGGGCGACGGGGAGAAGCTACTCCGGCGCCATCTTGATTGTCCTAGTCTGATCCTCTCACCTCCTTTCTCTTGGTCATGGCTGAAAAATGATGATTCTACTAGACACCAGAGCAATCCTTGATGCGTCAGGAACCAGGTAAGTGTTATTCTAGCGAAGATAGAGCAGTTTTTCAGGATAAATTGCCGGGGATGTGCAGGAGCTTAACAGACGCTCTGCCGTTCACATGCCTGTCTAGCCACGCTCCCTACTTCTCTGTTATGTTTTAGAACAATGCCACAATTCTGGAAGCAAGTCACTTGAATCACACACAGAAAACAGGGCATTATGGGTTGATTCTGGTGTCCCTTCTTTTATAAATCCTAAAGCTGTGAATGTACCTTGAGGTACTCTGGCACAGGTAATACAACTTCATGCCATACCGTGGCCATCCATTAGCGATGGCCGTGCTTGCACACTATAGTAAAAGTACTAGCCTATGTGAGCTACCACAGTCCTGGCCATCAGAGAGGCTGGCACTTGCCAGCAAGGCCATTGCTGATGGATTGCAGGGTGATCATAACCATGGAAATAAGAAGTGTATATTGTGATGGAAAAATTTATCAAGCCAGCAAAGGAAGCAATGCGGATAATAACAATACATTAGTAAGTGCCTTGTATTAACTTTGTGTACATGATAAATGCCACTTGCTGAGGTGTCACAACCCCTTTCATTTGTGGATTTAACATTCTTAATAAACTATAAAAATATAATGTATTTTTCATTCTTGTCTTTTTCCTCTATAGGGGGCATGTGAGAAATTTCTTGTCTCTATTTAAATTATATATTTTGACACTTTACTCTTCAAGCTGCCACAGACCATAGTGGCGTTACCATAATGCCATTAAACTGGTTAATATAAGCTCTTCTTTATTCTTTTACAATATATGGGTGGAGCATTTCCTTGCTCCGATGCTCCCCCCTGTCACGTTGCAACGCAAGCCTGTTTTTTTACTGCCGGTGACATACTGGGCTTCTAAGTAGCATAGTACCCGCCTCCAAAACAGCCTCCGGCTGCGCGATATACTACCCATCTGTGCCAGTGACATCACTGGGCTCACTGCTGGGTGGAAGTCTCCACTAAGAATACTGATGTGAAGCCTGGTACGTCACCGGCAGTACACAAATACAGGCTTGAGATGCAGCGTGACAAGTGGAAGCATCGGAGCATGGAAATACTCAGGTGCTCCACTCATATATAGTAAAAGAATAAAGAAGAGATTATTTAAAGAAGAGAATATCCGGGTTCAGCTCTTATGGCACAATATTTGCAGCTATGCTGGAACATTTATTTGCTGCTCCTTTGAATTTACCAATTTAGAAGGAACAGTGCCTACCTCCCTAAAGCTCCCACTCACTAGCTACAAAGGCTTAGCAGGAACTTTGGTTATAATTAGAGATAAGCGAATTTCATATTTTGAAATTCGTCTGCGCTTCATTTGGTGGTAAAAGCAGAATTGCGTTATGGATTCCGTTACCACGGACCATAACGCAATTCTATTACGGAATTCCTTTAGAGGCATGCAGGGAAGTCCTCTCTTGCATAACGGAAACGAGACGGATCCATTATGCAGGCCATAGACTTCTATTATGAAGGAATTTATAACGGAATGCCTCTAAAGGCATTCCATTATAGAATTGCGTTATGATCTGTGGTAATGGAATAGATAATGCAATTCTGCTTTTACCACCAAACAAAGAGCAAACGAATTTCATAACATGAAATTCGCTCATCCCTAGTTATAATATTTGAGTAGCTTTCTAGACTAATTTCTAAGCGTCTCATCACAGCACTGCTCTACTGTCACGGTCGACACAAGTTTCAGCTGTGACATCTTTGTAATGGCACGATACAGTTTGAAAAAGAAAAAACAAACAAACCATAGGCTTGTAGAGGTTCATGACTTTGGTCAAATGTTGATATTAACTACTTTTATTTACCAATACACGGTCGAAGGCTGATGGAGTTCCTCCCCTCTGTACATGTCCAAGAACGGTGACTCTGGTATCAAATCCCAAGCGTTGAACAACCAGCTGTTCAGAAAAAAAAAACTTGGATTATACATAATAAAAACAATGGGGGAGATTAATCAAACTGGTGTAAAGTAGAACTGCCTTAGTTGCCCATAGCAACCAATCAGATTACACCTTTCATTTTTCACAAATCCTTTGGAAAATTACAGGTGGAATCTGATTGGTTGCTAAGGGCAACTAAGGCAGTTCTACTTTACATCAGTTTGATAAATTTCCCCAATATTTTAATCTACAAAAATGTAATACAAGAGAAGTTTTGTTTAAAACTAACCACAAGAGTAAGTTTTTATTTAATAGATTCTGATTATTGTTAAAAATGCACTCTCAGAATAGTTTTCATCTCCTGTTTATAAGTTAGTTGTTATACATCATTTCTTTAACCCCTTGGTGTTGCAGATATTTTTCGTTTGTTAGCTTTTATTTCCCCACTACCAAGAGCCATGACTTTGTTTTTCTGTTGACTTTTCTGCATAAGAACTTGTTTTTTTTCTGTGTGTGTGTGTGTGTGGGGGGGGGGGGGGTGTTCGGGGCGGGTAGCATTTTTAATGGCCCCATTTAAAGTTCTATTTAATGAATTGAAGAAAATAATTGTGGGAAAAAAATTCTGGAATTGTTTCATTGTTCTTCGCGTTTCATTTTTATGGCATTTATTGTGCAGTCAAAATTCCATGTTAAATTTATTCTGCAAGTCAGTATGATTATGTAGATAATAAGTTTATATATTTTACTTCTTTTCAAAACTGACATTCTTTTACCCACCATTTTATATATTTCCATCAATGGTGGTGTGAGAGGGCTTGTTTTTTTATGGCCAAGCTATAGTTTTTATCAATACTGCTTTGTGGGGAATAGGACATTTTGATACATTTTTTTTTACTTAATGTTTTGTTATTTGTTTTTTTTGTTACCTCAAAAAATAAAAAACAACATCTGAATAAATTTGGCACTGGGAATTATCTTTACAGGGTTCACCATGCATAACGAACATGATATTTCAAATAGTTTGAAAATTTACAGCCACAACAATACCAACTATGTTTATATTTTAGCACAGACTGCGAACAGGTGATCATTGGAGGTCCCAGGTGTTGAACCTACACTGATCTGACACTGATGGTCTCTCCAAAGGATAGATCATCAATATCCATAATATGGGGCTCATCTACATCTCTACCTTCCAAACATATAAGTCTGAAGTTGCATGAAAAAATATATATACATAGATTACATACATTTTCCTCCTGTATGTTTTATGTGAACCCCCCCCCCCCCCCCAAAAAAAAATCTTGCCTCTTTCACATAATTAGATGTAATTGGTTCTCCATTCTGGTCAATGGCTCCTTCAGCAATAATAATTATGTTTAGTCTTGAACCTCGACTTCGACACTGTATAAAGAAAAAGAAAAATACATATAAACAGAGGTTTGTCAAATTGCCAACTGTTCATCCCGTTAAAGGAAAACAGTCATATTTTCACTGGAAATTCAATATTCATATATGTTGTTTCTGCTGTGGTGATAATCCATAGTCACTAATTATTGTGTTCACATACCACTTGTTTAACCACCTACGAACCGCACGATCGCTTTCCGGAGGCGGCTCACTCAGGCATGGTCACACATCTACGCGTCATCTCGCGAGACGCGAGATTTCCTGTGAACGCGCGCACATAGGCGCGCACGTTCACAGGAACTGCAGGTAAACGAGTGGATCTACAGACTGCCAGAGGCGATCGTTCACTGGCAGGCTGTAGATGCAATTTTTTTTTAACCCCTAACAGGTATATTAGACGCTGTTTTGATAACAGAGTCTAATATACCTTCTACCTGGTCCTCTGGTGGTCCCTTTTGCTTGGATTGGCCACCAGAGGACACAGGCAGCTCTGTAATAAGTAGCACCAAGCACAACACTACACTACACCCCCCTCTGTCACTTATTAACCCCTTATCACCCCATATAAACTCCCTGATCACCCCCCTGTCATTGATCACCCCCTTGGAAGGCTCCATTCTGACATCCGTATGCGTTTTACAAAACCACCGGATCTGCAAAACACATATGGACGTCTGAATGGAGCCTTGTAACCCCCCTGTCATTGATCACCCCTCCGTAAGGCTCCATTCAGACATTTTTTTGGCACAACTTAGCGGAAATTTATTATTTTTTATTTTTTTCTTACAAAGTCTCATATTTCACTAACTTGTGACAAAAAAATTAAATCTCACATGAACTTCTTCTCACGCTTTAGGGCCCCTAAAATGCCAGAGGAGTACCCCAGATGTGACCCCATTTTGGAAAGAAGACACCCCAAGGAATTCGCTGAGGGGCATATTAAGTTCATGAAAGATTGAACTTTTTGTGCCAAGTTACCGGAAAGGGAGACTTTGTGAGGAAAAAAAAAAAAAAAAAAACAATTTCCGCCAACTGGTGCCAAAAAAAATAAAAAAGCTTCTATGAACTCACCATGCCCCTCATTGAATACCTTGGGGTGTCTTCTTTCCAAAATGGGGTCACATATGGGGTATTTATACTGCCCTGGCATTTTAGGGGCCCTAAAGCGTGAGAAGAAGTATGGGATCCAAATGTCTAAAAATGCCCTCCTAAAAGGATTTTGGGCCCCTTTGCGCATCTAGGCTGCAAAGAAGTGTCACACATGTGGTATCGCTGTACTCAGGAGAAGTGGGGCAATATGTTTTGCAGTGTCTTTTTACATATACCCATGCTGGGTGAGAGAAATACCTCTCTATGATGACAACTTTGTATAATAAAAAAAAAGGGGGGAAAAGTTGACTTTTAGAGAGATATTTATCTCACCCAGCATGGGTATATGTAAAAATACACCGCAAAACACATTGCCCTACTTCTTCCGAGTACAGCGATACCACATGTGTGACACTTTTTTGCAGCCTAGGTGGGCAAAGGGGCCCACATTCTAAAGAACACCTTTAGGATTTCACAGGGCATTTTTAACACATTTGGATTTCAAACTACTTCTCACGCATTAGGGCCCCTAAAATGCCAGGGCAGTATAACTACTCCACAAGTGACCCCATTTTGGAAAGAAGACACCCCAAGGTATTCCGTGAGGGGCATGGCGAGTTCCTAGAATTTTTTATTTTTTGTCACAAGTTAAAAAATAAATAAATAAAAAAAATTCATCATTTTCCGCTAACTTGTGACAAAAAATAAAAAGTTCTATGAACTCACTATGCCCATCAGCGAATACCTTAGGGTGTCTTCTTTCCAAAATGGGGTCATTTGTGGGGGTTTTCTACTGTCTGGGCATTGTAGAACCTCAGGAAACATGACAGGTGCTCAGAAAGTCAGAGCTGCTTCAAAAAGCGGAAATTCAAATTTTCGTACAATAGTTTGTAAACGCTATAACTTTTACCCAAACCATTTTTTTTTTACCCAAACATTTTTTTTATCAAAGACATGTAGAACAATAAATTTAGAGAAAAATTTATATAGAAATGTAGTTTTTAAAAAAATATATATTACAACTGAAAGTGAAAAATTTCATTTTTTTGCAAAAATTTCGGTAAATTTTGTTTAATAACAAAAAAAGTAAAAATGGCAGCAGCAATGAAATACCACCAAATGAAAGCTCTATTAGTGAGAAGAAAAGGAGGTAAAATTCATTTGGGTGGTAAGTTGCATGACCGAGCAATAAACCGTGAAAGTAGTGTTGTGCAGAATTGTAAAAAGTGGTCTGGTCATTAAGGGTGTTTAAGCTAGGGGAGCTGAGGTGGTTAATAAGATTCTGTCCATAGCAACCGCTCCTCGCAAGACTTCTTTCTGACTATCTTGTTAAGATGGCCGCAGATGCCCTTACCCTGAGGCTAAGACCTCCCTAACTACCCTGAACTCATTCGGCTCATCTCGGTAATGCGCAGCCTCACCGAAAACCAATAGGCTTTCTCCAGACTTAAAAACACAATTTTCCTCCCGAGCAGTGCTTATCAAAATTTTATCGCAAATATCGGCACTATCCCGGTCCGATGGGAGCACGCACACCAGCATTCGGGACTGCCCACTACTATGTCCTCCATCTTCTGTATATCGAAGATAGGAGACTGAGGACACCTAGCAACGCTGTTTTAGACGCACCACTGAAATGCATGGGGGAGGAAAGAACATGCCGCAAATACTAGGTAATTCAATACCTATTCAAAAGTATTAACTAGGGAACCACAGTTGCAAGAAAAAGTATGTGAACCCTTTGGAATGATATGGATTTCTGCACAAATTGGTCATAAAATGTGATCTGATCTTCATCTAAGTCACAGCAATAGACAATCACAGTCTGCTTAAACTAAAAACACACAAAGAATTAAATGTTACCATGTTTTTATTGAACACACCATGCAAAGATTCACAGTGCAGGTGGAAAAAGTATGTGAACCCTTGGATTTAATATTTGGCTGAACCTCCTTTTGCAGCAATAACATCAACCAAGCGTTTCCAGTAGTTGCAGATCAGACGTGCACAACGGTCAGGAGTAATCTTGACCATTGCTCTTTACATTGCTGTTTCAGTTCAGCAATATTCTTGGGATGTCTGGTGTGAATCGCTTTCTTGAGGTCATGCCACAGCATCTCAAATCGGGTTGAGGTCAAGACTCTGGGCCACTCCAGAAGGCGTATTTTCTTCTGTTTAAGCCATTCTGTTGTTGATTTACTTCTAGGCTTTGGGTCGTTGTCCTGCTGCAACACCCATCTTCTGTTGAGCTTCAGCTGGTGGACAGATGGCCTTAAGTTCTCCTGTAAAATGTCTTGATAAACTTGGGAATTCATTTTTCCTTCGATGATAGCAATCCGTCCAGGCCCTGACACAGCAAAGCAGCCCCAAACCATGATGCCCCCACCACCATACTTCACAGTTGGGATGAGGTTTTGATGTTGGTGTGCTGTGCCTCTTTTTGTCCACACATGTGTAGCGAGTTTCTTCCAAACAACTCAACTTTGGTTTCATCTGTCCACAGAATATTTTGCCAGTACTGCTGTGGAACATCCAGGTGCTCTCGTGCAAACTGTAAACGTGCAGCAATGTTTTTTTTGGACAGCATTGGCTTCCTCTATGGTATCCTCCCATTAAATCCATTCTTGTTTAGTGTTTTACGTATCGTAGATTCGCTAAGAGGGATGTTATCATATGTCAGAGACTTTTGTAAGTCTTTAGCTGACACTCTAGGATTCTTCTTCACCTCATTGAGCAGTCTGCGCTGTGCTCTTGCAGTCATCTTTACAGGACGCCCACTCCTAGGGAAAGTAGCAGCAGTGCTGAACTTTCTCCATTTATAGACAATTTGTCTTAGCGTGGACTGATGAACAGCAAGGCTTTTGGAGATACTTTTATAACCCTTTCCAGTTTTATACAAGTCAACAATTCTTAATCATAGGTCTTCTGAGAGCTCTTTTGTGCGAGGTATCATTCACATCAGGCAATGCTTCTAGTGAAAAGCAAATCCAGAACTGGTGTGTGTGTGTGTTTTTTATAGGGCAGGGCAGCTGTAACCAACACCTCCAATCTCATCTCATTGATTGGACTCCAGTTGGCTGACACCTCACTCCAATTAGCTCTTGGAGATGTCATTGGTCTAGAGGTTCACATTCTTTTTCCACCTGCACTGTGAATGTTTACACAGTGAGCTCAATAAGAACATGGTAACATTTAATTTTGTGTGTGCTATTAATTTAAGCAGATTGTGACTGTCTATTGTGTGACTTAGATGAAGATCAGATAACATTTTATGACCAATTTGTGCAGAAATCCATAAAATTCTAAAGGGTTCACATAAGTTTGACTTACAGTTGCAAGAAAAAGTATTTAGACCAATCTAATTACATAAAAAAAAAATATATATGACAGTTACCCTTTCAGAATACAGTCTCTATAGCCCCACAGTTTAATAGTGGAGTACCATACACCATTCCAACTAGAGGCTCTCATTTTGCATAATAATAAACAGATAGGCAAAGCGTAAAAAAAAAAACTGTTCGAAAATTGGTAGCGTTGCAACTACGGCTACTTTTACATTAGCATTTTTTTGCAGATCCATCATGGATCTGCAAGAATGCTTCCATTACCATAATACAACCGCATGCATCCGTCATGAATGGATCCGGTTGCATTATGTCTTCTATAGTCATAACGGATCCTTCATGACCACCATTGAAAGTCAATGGGGGATGGATCAGTTTTCTATTGTGACAGAGAAAACTGATCCGTCCCCATTGACTTACATTTTGTGCCAGGACGGATTTGTCTTGTTCCCCACCACATCGCGGACAGAAAAACGCTGCAGGCAGCATTTTGGTGTCCGCCTCCAGAGCGAAATGGTGACTGATCGGAGGCAAACTGATGCATTCTAAGCGGATCCTTTTCCATTTAGAATGCATTAGGGCAAAACTCATCCGTTTTGGACCGCTTTTGAGAGCCCATGAAGGATCTCAGAAACGTAAAGCCAAAACGCTAGTGTGAAAGTAGCCTAAGACAGGTTATTTTTATACTTTCAGCTGTTCAGACTTGGACTTTTGAGGCCAATGGCTGCACAGGTAAATTGCTACTGCTCCTAAATATTTCCATTCAGGACTGAAGAACTTCCTTATAAAAAGTGACAGCTAAAATAGACCAGAAACTTTTGCGCACTTTCATATGGGAGTATTTTGGGCTATATTTTGCATCAGTATTTGTAAGCTTAGGGTACTTTCACACTTGCGGCAGGACGGATCCAACAGGCTGTTCACCCTGTCGGATCCATCCTTTCGCTGTTTCGCCGTGCCGCCGCTCTGTCCCCATTGACTATAATGGGGACGGGGCGGCGGTCCGGCAGTTCGCGGCCAGTTCACCGGACTAAAAAGTCGGACATGCAGGACTTTTAGTCCGGCGGCCTTTCGCCATGCACTGCCGTACTGCGCCAGAGCGCCACCCACGTCCCCATTATAGTCAATGGGGACGGAGCGGCGGTCCGGCGAAACAGCGGAAGGACGAATCCGACAGGGTGAACAGCCTGTCGGATCCGTCCTGCCGCAAGTGTGAAAGTACCCCAACAGTAGGAATGTGTTGAATGCGGAAGATAAGCACATCATTTCATTAAACTTATTCTCGGTGTTAGATTTCACTCTTGGTTTTGGATTACCAATACGGATTAAAAATACTGAGCAACATATTGCCATGAGAAAATTATTGTCCACTCCGTTTTTACCTGTAAAAAATGCATTGCCAATAACCGGATCACAAAATCAGTGCAAACCGCTACAAAAACAGCATGCATTTTTAAGCAGTCAACCTCAGTGTGTGAATCACTTGTTGCAGTGAAATCAAGTTTTGTTTATTGCCATTTGCACAAGATGCAGCTACACTGTTATTTTGCCACAATTTACACAAAACCAAGGTAAAAACTGCTTCTAGTGTACTGGCCGAAATTCAGCCAGCACATGTGCACTGCATGGAGCGATGCCGCTGCCCACAATGGTCATCAAATTGCTCATGCCCGGGCCCGCCAGTGAACTGCACACTCACTCGGCCAGCACACTGGATGACGCAAGGGGCTTACAGGGCAGGCCAAGCAAGAGGCTGGGGAGGAGTAACTGTATCTAAGAAGAAAGCACAGGGCCTGGGCACTTACAGCTCGAACGCCGCCCCTGGGCACTTGCAAGCCCTCATTTGCATACAAATAAAACTGCGTTTTTGCTACTGGTCAATGTCAGAACAAAAGTACAAAGGTACCATTTGACTCATTTACATTTATGCTACAGCGCTATGTAAGCAGTGTATAAGGTGAAATTGTGGTGACAGACACCCTTTAAGATATGCAATCTGTATTCTCTTGTCCTTCTAGAAAGAGAACTAGCATGTTTCATTGAGCAAGGAGTATGCTCAGTCGATTGTTTAGTTGGAGGTCTCTCCGGTTCTTCTGAAGTTGATCCAAAATAGTGAAATATAATTTCTGTGCTGTATGTTTTTACTATATTGATGATGTGTCCTCAGGTGAATAGGAAGGACCTGTGCCATTGGGGTGAAATGGAACCTCAGGAGCAATAACTACTTGCAACGAACTTTTACAACACTAAAAGGAACACTACATCTATATGAGTGCTATTTTTATAGTATTTTGTATTTCACACGGTGGATTGCCAGAGATGTTTCCCACCCTTTTAAATAGGCTTATGTAGCAAAGCTTGGAAAATAACTAAGCCACAGAAGCCCTTTATCACTTTATCAGAGCAAAGTGGCTTTTCTAGTTGCAAGGCCTTAAGGGGAACCTCTGGGTGGGTACTATATCTATTATGGAGATCAATTGATATACGTGATGACTATTGTAGACTAGACAATGCTCCACTTGATTTTTGCGGAAAATATATGCAAATTATCATGTCTAACATCTGGCATCAGATAGGTTTAGGAAAGTTAATTTGAATGTTTCCCAGAAACTCATAGGGGAATCGCCTGGCCTACAATATTGTGCACATGTACAATAGGGACTCTCCATAATGAGAAAGAGAACCCCTTAGACAACACATACACTGCTCACAAAAAGTTTGGGATATTTGGGTTGTGGGTGAAATTTCAGGATGGACCTAAAATGCTCTCTAACTTTTACAGGTAAACTTAATGCGACCTTAAAACTTTTGAATGCGCATATCCAACTCTTCCATGTTTCAGTACTTCATGCACAACTTCCTGTTTTCTAACAAGGAGCTTAACAGCAAAATTCACAACAGGTGTTTGATCCATGAATCGCCCAATAAATGTCCTGGTCTAAGTAGAATTGGTATTTAAACAGTCATCCTCATCATGCTGTTCAGATTTTGACATCCCACATGACACACTGATGACCGCTTCATTGCGAACAACGCTCTGCGGAACCAGAAGATGAATATCAGACCATTCAAAACCGTTTACATCAGCATGGTCTGTGTGCTAGATGACCTGCAAGAGTACTTGACGACACCACCAGGAGCAGGCATCATCATCTTGCATGGGCCAGGGAGCATCTACGCTGCACGAGGGACCAGTGGGCCTTAGTTCTGTTTACTGATGGAAGTCGATCCACGCTGAGCAGAAATTATGGAGTTTTCAAGAAGAGCGCCATGCATTAGCCACTGTTGTCACCTAACAACACTAGTGTTACAGAGTGGGCAGGTGTGTCTAGTCAATAAAGAACTGCTCTACACTTTGTGAATGGTACAGTGGCAAGCCCATACTACTTTAATAACATCATTAATCCAGTTATTGTGCCTCTGCATGAACAATACTAACCTAATTTCCTCTTCATGGAGGTCACATCATTAAGCCTCATTCACACATCAGTGTTTGGTCAGTGATTTCCATCAGTGATTGCAAGCCAAAACCAGGATTGGAGCCTCCACAGACATAGGCCTCTTTCACACGGGTGTCCCGGATTTGCTCCGGCTGAGTCGAGTGTGCATTGCGGGAAACCCGCGCAAGTGCGCATGCAATTTCAGTCAGTTTTGACTGCGATTGTGTTGCTCCGTTTTTATCGCGCGGGTGCAATGCATTTTGCATGCGTGTGATAAAAAACTGAAAGTGGTACCCAGACCCGAACACGGACTTCTTCACTGTACGCTAACGGGATTATATAGGGTGAGAAACAAACCCACAGTAGCGTATAACTAGGCCTAAACACAGATGTGGGGATTAGTGATCGAGATACAAGACACCACAAAATTTAATTATATATTGAATTCCCTTTATGGGCCCACTAGAAATAACACTTTTATACACAAAGAATATATACAGTGGTCTGAGGTTACAAATACAGATAATAGGGTACAACCAGGGTTAAGCAGAACAAAAGTCAGTTTACCAGGTATAGGAGTCCTTTGGGTTGTGATGAGTTCTTAGCTGTAGTCACATGGAAGGCAGTGATGTCAGCAGTTTGCAGGTCGCTATAAATACATGGCACGATGTGACCTCCTTTCAGGAAAAAGACACGTCTGCTTACTGGCATGAGCCTTTTGATCTGTAGACGGCCCCTCCCCTCCCAGCCTCTGGGAGGAGTCCACTCCCGGTCTTCTGGGGCTGGCAGCAAATGCGCCGCAAAACCTGCGCCGTCTGAGTCCAAGGGAGGCCGTGCAGTCTCCTCCTTCAGAGCGTCCAGGCTGGCGTCAGCCACAAACGCTGCCTGAAACCCCTGACCGGACATGGCCAGAATAGACGAGACTGCCACATCCTCCGTCAGGTCCTCGGGACCTGTCTCCTGGCCTCCATCTGACTCGGCAGCCACTAGGTTAAAGGGGGAAAGCCATCAGACCCCTGAGGGGCCCCTAGGGCCCCAGCACTCCCACTGCGCTTGACAGTAGCTTTGGCCGTTGCCACCGCTGGTAGTGCCTGCTTCCCCTCAGCTTCTGACCAAGTCACCAGTCCAGACGGACTAACATGGCCCTCTGACATCCCAGTTGTGGAGGAACCCTGCACTGAGGCTTTACCTGGGAACCATACTTCTCCTGGGACAGCCCTGGCCTCATTTGCATACTCCTCCTCCGCAGCTGTCTGCCCCCTGATTGTCCCCTCAGTCTTCACACCTGAGAACATCAGGTTACAGCATGCTTGCTGGCTACACCCTGGGGCCTCAGCACAGCTGGTGTGAATGACACCCTCCCCACTGAGGGGAGAGGCACACATTACATCCCCCACCAACAGGCATGTTATGAACATTAACAGTATCAACAGGGGTGGACAAGGCATCACATTCTGGGGGATCGGACCTCGAGGTGTCAGCGGCCACGTACTTAGACACCAGGCGCCCCAGGTCCGTCCACAGCAGAACACTGGCAGGAATATTTGAGGATACCCAACCTCCCTTACTCCTCGACCGACGCCCCAGTCCAAATAGACCTTGGTGACGGGCAGCGACTGTTCTACTCCTCCAATCCCAGAGATGGTAAAGGATCTCCCGGACAATAAATCATGGCATGCCACCAGTTCACACCATACCAGAGTCATCTCAACACCGGTGTCTCTAAGTCCCATGGCCACGGCCTGGCCCAGGGTGACCAGTTAAAAATTGTCAAGGGACCCGCCCACCAGCCCCACACAACACAGTGGACGGTTTCCAGGTCGATGACAGACGGGTCCCTCGGGCGCTGTGGACACATAGCCTTGAAGTATCCTGGCTGCTTACAGAGGTGGCAAAGTCAGTTTTCCACCACAGACGTGGAAAGTGAAGCTGGGCCCGGTGAACACTTGGGCCTAGGGGCAGAGCAAGCAGGGGCAGAGTGGGTCTTATCCTCTCTCCAGCTGACAGGCTTCTGGGCCTCTGAAGTCCGGTTGTTAGTATACTTGTCAGCCAGGGCTGCTGTTGCAAAGGCCCCCTTCGGCTTCCGGTCATGGGAGGTACAGCAGGAGGTCCTCCGGGAAATTCCACAACTGCTTTGTGGCGATGAGCTCCTTCAGCTGTCAGACGGTGGAGAGCTCAAATCCCGTGGTCAATTGGTCGACCGTTCTCAGCAGGGCCCGCATGTGATCGGCCCAGCTCTGGGTAGGACCCCGCTGCAAACTTCTGAGATTTTTTCGGTACGACTCAGGGGTTAAGTTGTACTGACGGACAAGAGCCTACTTGATGTCCTCCAAGCTCAAATCGGTCTCGCTGGACAGGTACCCGAATATTTCAAGGGCTTTTCCCCTGAGACATGGCGTTAGGAATCTGACTCATTGGTCCTCAGGCAGCTGGTACTGATGGCAGGCCATCTCAAACGCCAACAAGAAAGTGTCCAAGCCCCCTCTTTGTCCAGCAGGGGGAAATCCTCAGCCTGTAGTATTGTAATCCGGCACCTAGAGTCGCATTGGGCTGAGGATACTGCTGCAGTTGGAGCTGGAGCATTTGTAGCTGGTGCTTGCGCTCGGCCTGCATGCAACATTCTTGCTCACAACGTTCTGCAGCTGCAATGAAGGGCGCGTAGACAGCCTTGTCTCCGGCCTGTAGACAGTCCACGGGGGGGAATGGACAGGTGCAGGGCGGCCCACCGCCAGCAACTTGTTCCTTGGGGATTCGCAAAACACATACGGACGTCTGAATGGAGCCTCACAGGGGGGTGATCAATGACAGGGGGGTGATCACCCCATATAGACTCCCTGATCACCCCCGTCATTGATCACCCCCTGTAAGGCTCCATTCAGACGTCCATATAATTTTTACGGATCCACGGATACATGGGTCGGATCCGCAAAACACATACGGACGGCTGAATGGAGCCTTACAGGGGGGTGATCAATGACAAGGGGGTGATCACCCCATATAGACTCCCTAATCACCCCCCCTGTCATTGATCACCCCCCTGTAAGGCTCCATTCAGACGTCCGTATGTGTTTTGTGTATCCGATCCATGTATCTGTGGATCCGTAAAAATCATACGGATGTCTGAATCGAGCCTTACAGGGGGGTGATCAATGACAGGGGGGTAATCAATGTCGGGGGTGATCAGGGAGTCTATATGGGGTGATCACCCCCCTGTCATTGATCACCCCCCTGTAAGGCTCCAATCAGACGTCCGTATGTGTTTTGCAGATCAGATCCGTGGATCCACAAAACACATACGGACCTCTGAATGGAGCCTTACAGGGGGGTGATCACCCCATACAGACTCCCTGATCACCCCCTGTCATTGATCACCCCCGTCATTGATCACCCCCGTGTAAGGCTACATTCAGACATTTTTTTTGGCCCAAGTTAGCGGAAATTGTTTTTTGGTTTTTTTTTTATAATTTTTTTTTCTTACAAAGTCTCATATTCCACTAACTTGTGTAAAAAAATAAAATCTCACATGAATTCACTATACCCCTCATGGAATCCAAATGCGGATTTTTTATTTATTTTTTGACATTTATATTCCAGACTTCTTCTCACACTTTAGGGCCCCTAAAATGCCAGGGCAGTATAAATACCCCACATATGACCCCATTTCGGAAAGAAGACACCCCAAGGTATTCCGTGAGGGGCATATTGAGTCCATGAAAGATTGAAATTTTTGTCCCAAGTTAGCGGAAAGGGAGACTTTGTGAGAAAAAAAAATAAAAATCAGTTTCCGCTAACTTGTGCAAAAAAATAAAAAAATAATTCTATGAACTCGCCATGCCCCTCATTGAATACCTTGGGGTGTCTTATTTCCAAAATAGGGTCACATGTGGGGTATTTATACTGCCCTGGCATTTTAGGGGCCCGAAAGTGTGAGAAGAAGTCTGGGATCCAAATGTCAAAAAATGCCCTCATAAAAGGAATTTGGGCCCCTTTGCCCACCTAGGCTGCAAAAAGGTGTCACACATGTGGTATCGTCGTACTCAGGAGAAGTTGGGCAATGTGTTTTGGGGTGTCATTTTACATATACCCATGCTGGATGAGAAATATCTTGGTCAAATGCCAACTTTGTATAAAAAAAAAATAGGAAAAGTTGTCATTTGCCGAGATATTTCTCTCACCCAGCATGGGTATATGTAAAAAGACACCCCAAAACACATTTCCCAACTTCTCCTGAGTACGGCGATACCAGATGTGTGACACTTTTTTGCAGCCTAGGTGGGCAAAGGGGCCCACATTCCAAAGAGCACCTTTAGGATTTCACAGGTCATTTTTTACACATTTTGATTTCAAACTACTTACCACACATTAGGGCCCCTAGAATGCCAGGGCAGTATAACTACCCCACAAGTGACCCCCTTTTGGAAAGAAGACACCCCAAGGTATTCCGTGAGGGGCATGGAGAGTTCCTAGAATTTTTTATTTTTTGTCACAAGTTAGCGGAAAATGATGATTTTTTTTTTTCTTACAAAGTCTCATATTCCACTAACTTGTGACAAAAAATAAAAAATTCTAGGAACTCGCCATACCCCTCACGGAATACCTTAAGGGTGTCTTCTTTCCAAAATGGGGTCACTTGTGGGGCAGTTATACTGCCCCGGCAATTTAGGGGCCCTAATGTGTGCAAAGTAGTTTGAAATCAAAATCTGTAAAAAATGTGTGGTGAAATCCGAAAGGTGCTCTTTGGAATGTGGGCCCCTTTGCCCACCGTGGCTGCAAAAAAGTGTCACACATGTGGTATTGCCGTACTCAGGAGAAGTTGGGCAATGTGTTTTGGGGTGCCATTTTACATATACCCATGCTGGGTGAGATAAATATCTTGGTCAAATGCCAACTTTGTATAAAAAAAATGGGAAAAGTTGTCTTTTGCCAAGATATTTCTTTCACCCAGCATGGGTATATGTAAAATGACACCCCAAAACACATTCCCCAACTTCTCTTGAGTATGGCGATACCAGATGTGTGACACTTTTTTGCAGCCTAGGTGGGCAAAGGGGCCCACATTCCAAAGAGCACCCTTCGGATTTCACTGGTCATTTTTTACAGATTTTGATTTCAAACTACTTTGCACGCATTTGGGCCCCTAAAATGCCAGGGCAGTATAACTACCCCACAAGTGACCCCATTTTGGAAAGAAGACACCCCAAGGTATTTCGTGATGGGCATAGTGAGTTCATGGAACTTTTTATTTTTTGTCACAAGTTAGTGGAATATGAGACTTTGTAAGAAATAAAAAATCATCATTTTCCGCTAACTTGTGACAAAAAATAAAAAGTTCTATGAACTCACTATGCCCATCAGTGAATACCTTAGGGTGTCTACTTTCCGAAATGGGGTCATTTGTGGGGGTTTTCTACTGTCTGGGCATTGTAGAACCTCAGAAAACATGACAGGTGCTCAGAAAGTCAGAGCTGCTTCAAAAAGCGGAAATTCTTTTTTGTACCATAGTTTGTAAACGCTATAACTTTTACCCAAATCATTTTTTTTTTTTATCGAAGACATGTAGAACAAAAAATGTAGAGAAAAATTTATATATGGATGTCGTTTTTTTTAAAAAAAATTACAACTGAAAGATGTCATTTTTTTGCAAAACAATCGTTACATTTCGATTAATAACAAAAAAAGTGTCAGCAGCAATAAAATACCACCAAATGAAAGCTCTATTAGTGAGAAGAAAAGGAGGTAAAATTAATTTGGGTGGTAAGTTGCATGACCGAGCAATAAACGGTGAAAGTAGTGTAGTGCAGAAGTGTAAAAAGTGGCCTGGTCATTAAGGGTGTTTCAGCTAGGGGGGTTGAAGTGGTTAATAAGCTTTATTCAGCACATAACAGGATCAAAAGTACATACTAAATAATAGTAACATTGACAGATCACGGCCCTGACCCCTTCATAGATAGTCACACTCAATGATATTTTAAGTGGGCTAAAGGAAATGTGTTGCCAACATTTTATCTGCCAGTTATATCCAGATAGTAGCACACCTCCTTTTCTTCTCATTTCTTTTTATTTTCCGATTGTATTTTTATTCTATTTCCTTAACATCATAATGGGGCTGCCATCTAGACTGAACTGTTCTTAACAGCATTTATAAAGCACAAAAGACCAAATAGACACAATGGACTGAAGGGGATCTCATTGACTTCTTTGGGAGAGCTTTCTAGGAATGCTCGGTGACCTGTGCAAAGAAAAAATAGATAACCTTTGACAATCACCTATTGTGAATTGTCTTATATGTCAATCTAATACTGCCTGTACTGATATCCCCTCTGTGTATAGATATGCAGGTATCTGCAGTAAAGTGATCTGTACAGACTAAGAAGTGGCACCTATCATTAGACAGCGCAAAAACTGCAGAATTTTATGGCTTCTGTTTAAATATAGATATTGAAGTGGAAAATTAAAAATAACAAATTCTTTAAAAATATGTTAAACATAAAAATCTGATTTAACCCCCTTCTACCCAGTGTCAGTTTTCTCCTTCCTGTCCAGACAATTTTTTGAAAATCTGACGTGTCACTTTAATTGGTAATAACTTTGGAACACTTTCATTTATACAAGCCATTCTGAGACTGTTTTCTTGCGACACATTTTACTTTATGAGCGTGGTAAATTTACTAAAAAAAAAATGGGAAAAATTCACAATTTTAAAATTTTAATTTCTCTGCTTTTAAAACAGATTGTGATATCTCATAACATAGTACTTAAAGGGGTTCTGCAGCTTGCTTTAACTGATTATCCATCCTCTGGGAATCCCCATCTATCAGCTGTTTGAAAAGGCAGCGGAGCTGGCAGTTGCGCTGCGGCCTTCTCGCTGTTTACTGCAGGACCAGTGACGTCACGACTAGTATCAACTGGCCTGGGAGCGGCTAAGCTCCGTTCACTTGAATGGAGGTTAGCCCCGCCCAGGCAAGTTAGTGCTAGCCGTGACATTACCGGACCAGCGGAAAACAGTGAGAAGGCCACGGGGCTGCTGGAGTGCCGCTGCCTTCTCAAACAGCTGATCGGCGGGGGTCCCGGGTGTCAGATTCTGATGATCTATCTAAAGGATAGATCAGTTAAAAACTAACTGTAGCACCTCTTTAACCTCCTGCCCTCACACTAACGCCGATAGGCGTCAGTGCGGCGGCACTCTTAGGTCTCAGCGACGCCTATTGGCGTCATCTCGCGAGACCCGAGATTTTGCGTGAACGTGCGCGCACATGCGTTCACAGCGGCGCACAGCTGAGAAGTTAAACTACAGCCTGCAAGCGATGATCATTCGCTGGCAGGCTGTAGATGTAAAAAAATAAATAAAAATTGGCATCATAAAGATGCTGCATGCTAAGGAGCTGATTCGAGTCTGGCGTGAGGTCATCGAGTCCAGCGTATATTCAGAGCTATAGCCACTCCCCTGCCCACCTGCTGCTGATTCCTATAGAAACAAACTGTCATTCAGCAGCAGGTGGGCGGGGAGAGTCAGGAGCTCATGAATATTCATGACTCATCATTATCAACTGGAGCTTTTCAATACAAGATGTTGGCAGATTGACTGGGTCAATTAAAGAAAGTGACCCAGCATTTTGCTAAGACAATCAGCCACTTATTTATGTTGCCCTTAGTTAGGACACCATAAAACTGGTGACAGGTTCCCTTTAAATTTGAGCAAAAAATACAAGATGTTTCGCACTGTGGAAAATCTCAGAGGACATGGTCGAAAGCCAAAAGTGACAGCCGTGCTGGCCAGGAGGATAGTTAGAGAAGTGAAAAAGAATCCAAGGATCACCACCAAGGCCATCCTGGTGAATCTGGGCTCTGCTAGTGGCAATGCCTCAAGGCAGACAATCCAACAGACACTGCACACTGCAGAGGTTCCACGGATGCAGACCAGGCACACAAAAGCTCGCTTGGCCTTTGCAAAAGCTCATCTGGACAAAGAAGACGACTTTTGGTCTTCTGTGTTATGGTCAGATGAAACAAAAATTTAATTGTTTGGTCACAATAATGTTTCCTTAATTTGGCGTAAAAAAGAAGAAGCCTTCAACCCAAAGAACACCATCCCCACTGTCAAACATGGTGGTGGCAACCTAATGCTTTGGGGGTGTTTTTCAGCCAATGGACCAGGGAACCTAATCACAATGAACAGCACCATGAAAAAAGAGCAATACATGAGGATTCTCAACGACAACATCAGGTAATCTGCAAAGAAACATGGCCTTGGGCACCAGCGGACATTTCAGCATGACAATGACCCAAAACACACAGCAAAAGTGATGAATAAAAGGTTAGCAGACAACAACATTAACGTTTTGGAGTGGCTCAGCCAGAGTCCAAACTTGAATCCAATTGAGAAGCTGTGGAGGGAGCTAAAGATCAGGGTGATGGCAAGAGGACCCTCCAACCTGAAAGATTTGGAGATCATTGCTAAAGATGAATGGACAAAAATACCTGTGGAGACATGCAAAAAGCTGGTCTGCAATTACAGGTCCTTGTCAAAAAATTTGCATATTGTGATAAAGTTCATTATTTTCTGTAATGTACTGATAAACTGAAGTAGTTCAAGCCTTTTATTGTTTTAATATTGATGATTTTGGCATACAGCTGATGAAAACCAAAAATTCTTATCTAAAAAAAATTAGCATATCATGAAAAGGTTCTCTAAACGAGCTATTAACCTAATCATCTGAATCAACTAATTAACTCTAAACACCTGCAAAAGATTCCTGAGGCTTTTAAAAACTCCCAGCTTGGTTCATTACTCAAAACCGCAATCATGGGTAAGACTGCCGACCTGACTGCTGTCCAGAGGGCCATCATTGACACCCTCAAGCAAGAGGGTAAGACACAAAGAAATTTATGAACGAATAGGCTGTTCCCAGAGTGCTGTATCAAGGCACCGCCGTGGGAAGGAAAAAGTGTGGCAGAAAACGCTGCACAACGAGAAGAGGTGACCGGACCCTGAGGAAGATTGTGGAGAAGGACCGATTCCAGACCTTGGGGGACCTGCGGAAGCAGTTGACTGAGTCTGGAGTAGAAACATCCAGAGCTACAGGTGCTGCATTCCCCAGGTCAAGCCACTTTTGTACCAGAAACAGCGGCAGAAGCGCCTGACCTGGGCTACAGAGAAGCAGCACTGGACTGTTGCTCAGTGGTCCAAAGTACTTTTTTCGGATGAAAGCAAATTTTGCATGTCATTCGGAAATCAAGGTGCCAGAGTCTGGAGGAAGACTGGGGAGAGGGAAATGCCAAAATGCATGAAGTCCAGTGTCAAGTACCCACAGTCAGTGATGGTCTGGGGTGCCATGTCAGCTGCTGGTGTTGGTCCACTGTGTTTTATCAAGGGCAGGGTCAATGCAGCTAGCTATCAGGAGATTTTGGAGCACTTCATGCTCCCATCTGCTGAAAAGCTTTATGGAGATGAAGATTTCATTTTTCAGCACGACCTGGCACCTGCTCACAGTGCCAAAACCACTGGTAAATGGTTTACTGACCATGGTATTACTGTGCTCAATTGGCCTGCCAACTCTCCTGACCTGAACCCCATAGAGAATCTGTGGGATATTGGGAAGAGAAAGTTGAGAGACGCAAGACCCAACACTCTAGATGAGCTTAAGGCCGCTATCGAAGCATCCTGGGCCTCCATAACACCTCAGCAGTGCCACAGGCTGATTGCCTCCATGCCACGCCGCATTGAAGCAGTCATTTCTGCAAAAGGATTCCCGACCTAGTATTGAGTGCATAACTGAACATAATTATTTGAAGGTTGACTTTTTTTGTATTAAAAACACTTTTCTTTTATTGGTCGGATGAAATATGCTAATTTTTTTAGATAGGAATTTTGGGTTTTCATGAGCTGTATGCCAAAATCATCAATATTAAAACAATAAAAGGCTTGAACTACTTCAGTTGTGTGTAATGAATCTAAAATATATGAAAGTCTAATGTTAATCAGTACATTACAGAAAATAATGAACTTTATCACAATATGCTAATTTTTTTAGAAGGACCTGTATAGGAGGCGTTTGATTGCTGTAATAGCCAATAAAGGCTTTTCTATTGATTATTGAGAAGGGTATGAATAATTTTGGACTGGACACTTTTTGCTCAAATGTAAATAAAAGCTGAGAAATGTTATTTTCCACAATAATGCCTCTTGTACATCGTCTTCTCATCTTTTGGGAGACACCTTTGTCATTTGCCATCAAAAAATTACTTGCTGGTTGAATAAAAATAACTAAGTAAAATTTTTCCAGGGGTATGATTAATTATGGGCAGCACTGTACAAAGCTGAGTGTATGCATGTCCGCTAAAGAATCCACAAAGTCGCATTTACAATCACGAAATTTGGCACACAGGTACATCAGGTGTCCAGGATGGTTTTAGACCGGTCCTGGCTCTCTAGTATGTACCGTTTCTGAGATATTCCCAAAAAATGCATTAGCCAATAGAAGCCTGGTCACATGACCCTTATCAGCCAATAGAAGCTCAAAGGACCTTAGTCTCTACAAACACATAGTTTTACACCAGGTTTCCATAACAACCCAACCATTTTTCTTCACTGCTGTAGGTCAGTTTTAAAGAAAATCTGTCACCAGGATAAATCGCTATTGAAGTAAAGCCATAGCCTAATAGCATTTAGTACCTTATTTCAAGATGTGCCTTTGTTGCAGCAACAGATGTTTTTTATCTTCTGAAAATCCAGTTTATTTGGTATGCAAATGAGCCAGTAAGGTACCCAGAGGGTGTCACTCTTGCAGGAAGGAGCCCAGGCACGCCTCTTGCCACAATGTGTCCACCCACCCCTCCTAAATCACATTCAAGCCATAACTCTGCACCATTTTCCCTGTTCCCAGCATGATGGCGGGATTGGGCACGAGCAGGAGGCGTGCCTGGGCATTTTCCTGCAAGAGTGACGCCCCCCCTGGGCACCTTACTGGCTAATTTGCATACCAAATAAACTGGATTTTCAGAAGATAGAAAACATCTATTGCTGAAACAAAGGCAAATCTGGAAATAAGGTACTAAGTTCCATTAGGCTATGGCATTACTTCAATAGCGATTATTCTTTAAAGGAGCAGGGCGCTGTGGATGACACTGTTAAGGGCGCAGAGTGCTGTGGAGGTCACAGTTAAGGGGGAAGATAGGGTGGCCATTCAGGCGACCCTCAAAAGACGGACTTAAAAACCACCGCCCCCCGGTCCCTCTAAGCAACGCCTCCGATGCAGTTAGTCCACGCCCCCTCCGCTTCCCAGCAGACAGGGATTTAAAAAAGGAAGGTAAAAATCAACTTCTGTCAGCTGCAGGGGTGGGAGGGAGTGTTACTTTCTCCCTGCAGCTCACACTCAGCGACAGCACAGTGCTGCTGTCTGAGAGTGAGCTGTTCAAAAGGACATCCCTGTGTCCGTCTAGGTCTTGCGCCGGATGGAGGACAGGGAGTCTGAAAGCCAGACTGTCCGGCCTAAAACCTGACCTCTGGCCACCCTAGGGGAAGGCTGCTGTGGAGGTCACAGCTAAAGGGAGTCTGTCACCTGCCTACAGCCATATACAGTGCTTACATAGGACAATTTAAGCGCTGTATATGGCCATATGGTGGTGACAGACTCCTTTTAAGGGGACGGTGGTGGAGGTCAGTGTTAAGGGGCAGATTGCTGTAGAGGCCACTGTTAAGGGGGTGGGGTGTTGTGGAAATCCTTGTTAAGGAGACTGGGTACTGTGGGGGTCAGTAATAAAGGGGCGGGCCGCTGTGGAGGTCGCTGTTAAGGGGGTAGGATGCTGTAGAGGTCACTGTTAAGGGGGCTGGCGCTGTGGAGGTCTCTGTTAAGGGGGTAAGGAACGGTGGAGGACACAGTTAAGGGGATGGACCGCTATGTAGGCAATGTTAAGGGAGGTGTTGTGAAGGTCACATTTTAAGGGAACTGAGCTCCGTGGAGGTCACTTAAGGGGGCGGGTTATTGTGCAAATCACTGTTAGGGTCCATTTACACACCCGTGTGTGTTTTGCGGATCCGCAAAACACGGACAGCGGCAGTGTGCATTCCTCATTTTGCGGACCACACATTGCCGGCACTAAAAGAAGATGCCTATTCTTGTCCGCTATTGCGGACAAGAATAGGACATGTTCTATTTTTTTTCAGGATCAGAATTGCGGACCCGGAAGTGCAGGTCCGCAATTCCGGATCGGGGCCGCACGTCATGCAGCCCCATAGAAATGTATGGGTCCGCAATTCCGTTCCGCAAAATGCGGAATGGAATTGCAGATGTTTGAATGGACCCTTAAGGAGACTGGGTACTGTCAAGGTCACTAATAAAGGGGCGGCCGCTGTGGAGGTCATTGTTAAAAGGGAGGGCGCTGTGGATGTTACTGTTATAACTTCCAAAACCCACGTTAAAAGACCAATTCAGTTATGAAGTCACTTACATAGTACAAACCACCATAAATGACCCCATTGTAGAAACTACACCCCTCAAGTTATTCAAAACTGATTTTAGAAACGTTGTAAACCCTTAGGTGTTCTACAAGAATTAAATTTCAAAATGTCCCTTTTTTTGGAGATTTTCCATTTTAATCAATTTTTGTCTGTAACACAGCAAGGATAAACAGCAAAACAAAACAATATTTATTACCCTGATTCTGCGGTTTACATGAACACCCCATATGTGGGTGTAAACTGCTTGGAGTTACGCTATGGCCTTCTCCAGCTTAGGCTATGTGACGAAACGTTCATTGGTCACATGGCCTAGGCACAGATCAGCCCCATTCAAGTGAATAGGGCTGAGCTGCGATACCAAGGACAGCCGCTTTACAATGTACGGCATTGTGCTTGGTGAACACGGAGAAGGCCGCTTAAATACAGATATTGACGTGGAAAAATTAAAAAATATTAAAAATTCGTAAAAAATATATTATACATAAAAATGTTTGCAGGATAACAGGCTGTACTGGATGGACAGATGTCCCTTTTCAGCCTCAGAAACTATGTTAATGATAGATAACTTTTTTTTTTATTTCTTTCAAGTACACTGGAAGAAAACTGAAGATAAAAAGCTGTACAGTGAATGGTTGCTATGCACAACAAGGCCAGACAGTCTTGGTAAATGAGACCTAATGGGCACATGTATCAAAGCTGATGCAAAGTAAAATGCTTTCAATCTCCGATCACCTGAAGGTACTGGTGATGTTGTGGTAAGATAGAACGCTTCTTCTCACAACCAGATTATGGTACCTCTCTTCCTTTTCGGAGGATGGAGAAGGGCAGAAGGAAGGTAATGAGACCTCCTGTTCGCAATTAAATCTGGAAACAACTTTTGGAAGAAAGGATGGACAGTGTCTGAGGATCAGTGATGGCCAGTTCGCATTGTTCGCCCGCGAACACATGCGGGATGCCATCTTTTCTCACAAGTCCAGTGAGGCACAGCTAAGGCTACTTTCACACTAGCGTTCGGTTGTCCGCTTGAAGGATCCGTTTGAAGGCTCTTCCAAGCGGCCACGAACGGATCCATACGGCCCCAATGCATTCTGAATGGATGCGGATCCGCTCAGAATGCATCAGTCTGGCAGCGTTTGGCCTCCGTTCCGCTCAGCAGGCGGACACCCGAACGCAGCTTGCAGCGTTTTGGTGTCCGCCTGGCCGTGCGGAGGCGTACGGATCCGTCCTGACTTACAATGCAAGTCAATGGGGACGGATCCGTCTGTCATGGCTCCGCTTTGACACGGATCCGTTCGAAACCGTTCATGTTTCTGCGCATGCCCAGTAACTTCCTGTCCCTCCCCCTCATCTGTCCCTCCCCTCATCGTCGGCCATTTTGGAGAACCGACTTGCTGAGACTGGTAAGTGTATGAAGTTTTGTCTGTTTGTCTATCTCTCTTTTTTTACTATCTATCCATCTATCTATCTCTCTCTCTCTATTTCTAGGGTGGGGGGGCTGCTGGCACTTGGGAAGGGGTGTGTGTGTCTGGAACAATGGGAGCCGCTGCCACTGGTGGTGTGGGCTGCCTTTATGGGGGGGCTTCTGGCACCGGGGGGGAGGGCGCGTGTGGCTGGAACTGTGGTTGCTGCTGGCACTGCGGGGGTGTTTGTGGCTGGAACAGTGCGGTTTGCTGGCACTGCGGGGGTGTTTGTGGCTGGAACTGTGCGGTTTGCTGGCACTGCGGGGGTGTTTGTGGCTAGAACTTTGCTGCTGGCACTGCGGGGGTGTTTGTGGCTAGAACTTTGCTGCTGGCACTGCGGGGGTGTTTGTGGCTGGAACTGTGCGGTTTGCTGGCACTGCGGGTGTGTTTGTGGCTGGAACTGTGCGGTTTGCTGGCACTGCGGGGGTGTTTGTGGCTGGAACTGTGCGGTGCTTCTGGATGGAACTGCAGGGTTTTTTGTGGCTGGAACTGTGCGGTGCTTCTGGCAGTGCGGGGGTGTTTGTGGCTGGAACTGTGCGGTTTGCTGGCACTGCGGGGGTGTTTGTGGCTGGAACTGTGCGGTGCTTCTGGATGGAACTGCAGGGTTTTTTGTGGCTGGAACTGTGCGGTGCTTCTGGCAGTGCGGGGGTGTTTGTGGCTGGAACTGTGCGGTTTGCTGGCACTGCGGGGGTGTTTGTGGCTGGAACTGTGCGGTGCTTCTGGATGGAACTGCAGGGTTTTTTGAGGCTGGAACTGTGCGGTGCTTCTGGCAGTGCGGGGGTGTTTGTGGCTGGAACTGTGGGTGGGGGCTGCTGGCATTGGGGGGGGCTCTGGGCACTGTGGGAGAGTTGTTTGGAACTGGGAGCCTGATGTCATTGTGGGGGGCTGCTGGCACTATGCAGGGCTGCTGTCTCTCGCGGTGTTTATGTAACTTGGGGGGATTATGGCTTCTGTCGGATTAATTTTTTTAATTATTTTATTATTAGGGTCGTACAAAAAAAGAAAAAAAGAGATCTGCGGTGGGGAAGCCAATATCGATATTTTAAAAAGTAAGTATTAAAAAAAACTAAAAAAATGTTGATATATGAGGAAATAGTGCTCTACAAGTTCCTTTAACGGTATCTGCATTTTGTCTGGTATTTTGTTGCGTACAGATGTCATCTAAGAAGACATCAGACATCGACTGGCGTAACCCACCCAGAAGGCGCCGCCATATCCAGTGGCCCGTAAGTATAAAATCAACACTTGGACTTTTTACTGTTTGATTTGTTGCATTAATCAGTATGTGCTCTTATTATAGATTTCTTCATCATCTTCAGAGGAGGGCTCTCCCGAAGTGGGCGGTGCTGCCGGGGCCAGCTCACCAGCATCCAGGGGAGGTGGACCAAGCCCGGACCGGGGCTGTCAAGAAGTAAGTATATATATATATATATAGATTTCTTAAAAATTGGTTTAAGTACGGTCTTCTAAAATTTTTTTTATTTGTATTAGCAATCTGCACCTAGAGCCGCCAGCGAGGATCCCCCAGTCGCCTCCAGAGTCCGCGGGAATGAGCGTGGCGGTCGTAGACGTGTAAGTATTGAATTTAGTAGTTTATTTAGCATTTTGTATTAGGATTTACATTAAATTTTGTATTTCCTTTTTTTTCAGGGTTCCCTAGGCTCCACCAGGGAGGATGAGGAGTTCGGGTTTCCGAGCATCAATAACCTGCTCCTCATCCGACTGGTGGAGGCGCGTCCAGCGTTATGGGACCACGCCGACCGCCACCACGCCGATTATCGCCATACCCAGCGGCTCTGGAGGGACATCTCTGCAGAACTTTTAGAGACCTGGGGGGATCTAGATGCGGCGGCTCAGGAGAAATATGGTAAGTAAAACAATATGCATTTTAATAAATTAAAATATTCTTGTTTTCCTTTCATCATGCTGATTTTAGTTTTTATTGTTTTTTTCCATAGTCAAACTGGTTATAACGCGTTGGCGATCTATCCGGGACCGCTTCAGGAGGGATTATAACAAGGAGGGTCAGGCCCCGAGTGGCTCCGGAGGAACCTCAGGGGCCACATACATCCATACGGCGGCCCTGGGGTTCCTACGAAAGGCCATGGCACCAAAAAGGTAAATATTTATAACAACTGTTTAAAAAATAAATTGTAAAGGGGCTGTCCGAGACAGGGTAGCGTTTGGCTCCCCTGTTTTAGACAGCCCCCCACAGTCAGATGGACAACTGTTCTCTCCGTCTGAGTGTAAGGGGCTGTCTGAGACAGGGTAGCGTTTGGCTCCCCTGTTTTAGACAGCCCCCCACAGTCAGATGGACAACTGTTCTCTCCGTCTGAGTGTAAGGGGCTGTCTGAGACAGGGTAGCGTTTGGCTCCCCTGTTTTAGACAGCCCCCCACAGTCAGATGGACAACTGTTCTCTCCGTCTGAGTGTAAGGGGCTGTCTGAGACAGGGTAGCGTTTGGCTCCCCTGTTTTAGACAGCCCCCCACAGTCAGATGGACAACTGTTCTCTCCGTCTGAGTGTAAGGGGCTGTCTGAGACAGGGTAGCGTTTGGCTCCCCTGTTTTAGACAGCCCCCCACAGTCAGATGGACCACTGTTCTCTCCGTCTGAGTGTAAGGGGCTGTCTGAGACAGGGTAGCGTTTGGCTCCCCTGTTTTGGACAGCCCCCTATGCTATACGGTAGACATAGCATAGAACATAGATGTTTTATTATTTAAAGAACAATTCCTAACTTTCCTTTTTTTTTTCCTACAGAAGTGCCAGCCTCACTCGGGAGCCTGACCAACCTCCTGAGGCGGAACCGGAACAGATCGCCAGCGCCAGCCCTCCTGTCCCTGATGCATCGGCTCAGGATAATCCGGGTCCCCTACCGGGTCCCTCCGCTCAACAGAGGCTCTTAGGTTTCCGTCAAAATTTAAGAGCCCTGGTGAGCGGGCAGAGATCTGGTAGGCCAAGTCGAGCCGATTATGCAAACCTTGTAGAGGTCGTTTCCGACGCTCTAGAAGGTTTTGCCCGACATCAAATGGAGTTTGGTGCTGACTTGATTCGCCGCTGGCAAGGGGCGGAGTCGGCGCATCAACGCAGCCCAAACTACCATTATGGGCTAAACATGATCGGTTTGATGGACTCAATGACGCCCGAGCAGTTGCATCAGTTTAAGATCATGGTAGAGAACGGGTCATGGGAAATCATGCACCGCCCCCAACCCCCACCCCCACCCCCATCCCACACCTACCCCCCATCCCACACCTACCCCCCATCCCACACCTACCCCCCATCCCACAGCAGTGGCCAGTACCGCCAACCTTTCCCTTCCCACCCCCCCGAGCATGTGTTTCCTTCTTCTTCTTTTTCTTCTCCTGCCCCTTTTCCTCCTACTTCTTTTCAAACTCCCTCCACCTCTACACATGCTCGGGTCCCCTCCTCCTCCTCAGACCCTTCCTTTCTCCACACCCCTCAATTACGCCCTGCATCCTTTCCTATGGCCCGTAGTTTATCCTCAGTGGCTCGCCAGGACAGGGGGGCTACCATTGCCAGCCCCAGCGCAAGTCCACGACAGTCCACCTCCCCTACCAGTTATGAACAGTTGTGAAAAAAATAAAAAAAGTTTATATTTTGTTTATTTATTTATTTATTGATTGACATAAAAAAAAAATAAAAAAAATTATACTTTACTGCACTGTGTCTGTCTTTTTATTGTCCTGTACAGGGAACATTGGCACTCTAGCTGTGTTGAAATAAAAACTACCCTAGTCTCACTACTGTGCGTTTATTACAACACCCTTGGTAGTTTTTATATCAAAACAGCATTAGTGCCAATGTCGTAAGATCCATTAACACCTGCCCATCAATAATGAGCTAAATTTTGGCTCTTTATTGATCGTAGAACCTATGATTGGAACATGAACAAGCAAATGCTTGTTCATTGTTCAATCTTGTGCCCTTTCATATGAGCCCTTGTGGGAGTCACGGTCTGTCAGCATCATCAGGAATTCATTAATTGTGATTTTAACGTTTAATGATTTCCCGATGACGCTAAAATAACTAGTGTGATTACCACAAGGGACACGCAAGGGACATAGAGTTTTTAAAGGGGTATTCACATAGACAATGGGGGGATTTCACTTGAATATGCCCCCATTGTCTGATAGGTGTGGTAACATTGGTAGGACCCGCACCTATATCGAGAACGGAGCGGGGAGCACTGTTGCTGTAGGACACATTTCCCATGGTATGTCCACCACCAAGCGCTAATCCCCGCCTCTCCCATAGAACTGAATGGAGGGCGGCAGCACAGTGCAACCTCATCTACTTTCTTGGCTTCGTTCTCAATATATGTGAGGGTCCCAGCCGTGGGACCCGCACCTATAAGACAATGTAGGTATATCTTAAAGTGGTATGCCCCCATTGTATGAGATGAGAAAACCCCTTTAAGGCCTCTTGCACACGACTGTATGCCCCAAGAGACATACGGTCCGTGAGCAGGCCATATGTCCCGTAGTGGCATTGATCGTGCACACGAGAGTACACAGCATCATAGTGTACAATCATCCTGTGCTAGTTGAGCTGCCCGCGGGGATATAGTCTTGCACTAATAGATCATATGAGTGCAGGACAATAGCCCAGTTTGCGGCACAACATGGTCAGCATCATGATGCTCTGTAATACTCCTGTACGACGATCAGGGACATATGGCCCGCTAACGAACACTATACATCTTTATAAGTGCATGTAGTCGTGTACAAGAGTCCGAAAGGTGTGGTCCATTATCAAAGTCGGACCAGCTTTGGAACTTCAACAAGATAGCCATGGAGAAATATAGGAGCATTACAACCCTATAGATCTCAATACATGAAGATGGAACCTAGAGATGCTTTTCCTTTCAAAACGGATCCGCTAAACGGATGACAAAACGGAAACCAACGTGACAAACGGATCCGTAATACAGACGGATCCGTACAAACGGATCCGTCTGAATTGCTTCTGTTTGGCTCCGTTATTGACGGATCCGTTTGAAATGCCGTTCAAGCGGATCCGTGAAACGCTAGTGTGAAAGTAGCCTAAGCCGTTACCTGTGCATGTGCCACGAGCCGGTCTGAAACAAATGCGGTTAGCGGGAGCAGGCAGTTCCGAGAACAGCCCGATGAAGGCCCCCGGCGGCTGTTCTCAGAACTGCCTGCTCCCGGTGACCGCATTTGATTTCAGACTGGCTCGCGCACAGGCAGAGGTAAGGGCTTACCTGTGCCTCGCCATGACTTTTGAGAAAAGATGGCAGCCTGCATGTGTTGGCGGGCGAAAAGGCCATCACTGCTGAGGATTAAACGAGCATCAAGAATCACTAGATATGGGGATTTGCATGAAAGGCTTGTATCTCTCCGACTCTCTAAGCAGTTGTTATTGCTACGAGAAAAAACGTCTTCAAGGTGAGCAGTTTAAGAGAGATTTCATCAATGGGTTCAAAAAGAGGATCCATCAGGACCGAGAAAACCTGCATGCAGGGCTTACTCAACCTGACATTAAAAACACTCATTATTATAGATCAGTTCTTATCTTACTGATAAGAATGTGGCTTAAATACGTGTTTGACCGCATTAGTTTAGAGAGAAGGTTTATTAGATGGCTAGCACAAAATGAAAGTAAAAATCACAGTTAGAAAAACAGTTAACCTTTTGACAGAATGGCTCAATATTTTTAATAAAGGCCAATATTTTTTTACGTAAAATGCAATCAAGCAAAAATTGCCTCCATAAGGTGTACATAGCCTTTAACATCACATTTCAAAAATGGTATGTCTAAATTTCTATGTATGTGTTTGATACTTGCCTCTCCTAGCCGTGCACACATGGTATCTTCCCAGCCCTCATCAGGAGGACTTTCTGGAATAAAAAGCCAGTCAGCCCCAGATGCCAAAGCTGACACTAGTGCTAAATACCTATTAAAAAGAAGAGAAACAGTCCTACATTGGCACATGTGTAGTACAGATTGTTTATATCATTAAACAAGCATTTGTCAAGAAGAAAAAAAAAGCGGCTGACATTTAGTGTTACAAAGACACAAAAATATCTAAAATGAATTTTCAGTGTGAAATAACCACATACAAGTGGTGTTCTTAGGTCCACTCTAATAATAATTGCAATGCTACTGTGTCCAACCTTCAATTCTAGTGTAGCCACAGTAACTAGTTACTTTTCATTCAGCAACAGAATCAAGTTACAGTATTCAAGTCATCGGTCTAAATGGGTTGTTCCACAAAAAATATTCGACTTTTTTCAAAAAAGAACCTGGATCTGAATACTTTTCTAATTGCATGTAAATAAAAATGTATTCTAGCAGAGTTATATAATGAAAGCCATCTACAGGTCCTTCTAAAAAAATTAGCATATTGTGATAAAGTTCATTATTTTCTGTAATGTACTGATAAACATTAGACTTTCATATATTTTAGATTCATTACACACCAACTGAAGTAGTTCAAGCCTTTTATTGTTTTAATATTGATGATTTTGGCATGCAGCTCATGAAAACCCAAATTTCCTATCTCAAAAAATTAGCATATTTCATCCGACCAATAAAAGAAAAGTGTTTTTAATACAAAAAAAGTCAACCTTCAAATAATTATGTTCAGTTATGCACTCAATACTTGGTCGGGAATCCTTTTGCAGAAATGACTGCTTCAATGCGGCGTGGCATGGAGGCAATCAGCCTGTGGTACTGCTGAGGTGTTATGGAGGCCCAGGATGCTTCGATAGCGACCTTAAGCTCATCCAGAGTGTTGGGTCTTGCGTCTCTCAACTTTCTCTTCCCAATATCCCACAGATTCTCTATGGGGTTCAGGTCAGGAGAGTTGGCAGGCCAATTGAGCACAGTAATACCATGGTCAGTAAACCATTTACCAGTGGTTTTGGCACTGTGAGCAGGTGCCAGGTTGTGCTGAAAAATGAAATCTTCATCTCCATAAAGCTTTTCAGCAGATGGAAGTATGAAGTGCTCCAAAATCTCCTGATAGCTAGCTGCATTGACCCTGCCCTTGATAAAACACAGTGGACCAACACCAGCAGCTGACATGGCACCCCAGACCATCACTGACTGTGGGTACTTGACACTGGACTTCAGGCATTTTGGCATTTCCCTCTCCCCAGTCTTCCTCCAGACTCTGGCACCTTGATTTCCGAATGACATGCAACAGTCCAGTGCTGCTTCTCTCTAGCCCAGGTCAGGCGCTTCTGCTCCTGTTTCTGGTTCAAAAGTGGCTTGACCTGGGGAATGCGGCACCTGTAGCCCATTTCCTGCACACGCCTGTACACGGTGGCTCTGGATGTTTCTACTCCAGACTCAGTCCACTGCTTCCGCAGGTCCCCCAAGGTCTGGAATCGGTCCTTCTCCACAATCTTCCTGAGGGTCCAGTCACCTCTTCTCATTGTGCAGCGTTTTCTGCCACACTTTTTCCTTCCCACAGAGGTGCCTTGATACAGCATTCTGGGAACAGCCTATTCGTTCAGAAATTTCTTTCTGTGTCTTACCCTCTTGCTTGAGGGTGTCAATGATGGACTTCTGGACAGCAGTCAGGTCGGCAGTCTTACCCATGATTGCGGTTTTGAGTAATGAACCAGGCTGGAAGTTTTTAAAAGCCTCAGGAATCTTTTGCAGGTGTTTAGAGTTAATTAGTTGATTCAGATGATTAGGTTAATAGCTCGTTTAGAGAACCTTTTCATGATATGCTAATTTTTTGAGATAGGAATTTTGGGTTTTCATGAGCTGTATGCCAAAATCATCAATATTAAAACAATAAAAGGCTTGAACTACTTCAGTTGGTGTGTAATGAATCTAAAATATATGAAAGTCTAATGTTTATCAGTACATTACAGAAAATAATGAACTTTATCACAATATGCTAATTTTTTAAGAAGGACCTGTATATAGTGCCACCTGCTGTTTGATATTTTTCAAAAAAAATATTGTCCACCTCAGTGAATTAGATGCACATGCTCAGTTCCAGCCTTCAGCTGCAGTAAAAGGACACGCACATTGAGCCCATTGAGCTGCGAAATAAATCTAAGAGAGCAATTGGAGCACTAAGGGAGATATCTAGATCCATGTCAGGTACAGGGCTGATGCTAGCTTTGCTAAATAGATTTGAGGTCTAACTTTCATTTCTTTACAATAATCATGGAACAACTCCTTTAAAGAGGACCTGTCACCACAAAATGCAATGCAGTTTGCAGGCAGCATGTCATGGAAATGGAGAAGCTGAGCAGATTGATGTATATTTTTGAGGGAAAACACAGTCAGTAAAACGTGTAATTTACATATTTATATTTTTGCCTTTCCACAAATTAATAGGAGTCTGTCGGCGCATATTTTAAAGATATGTATAATAGAAAGAAATCTGAAGCCTACTACTAAGTAATGAGAAGGCTAGGCTTGTTTTTTTTTTTTTTTTTTCCTTGCTGCTTTTGAGTTAAATGTACATTCATTGTGCAACAGGACATAAAATTTTGCATATTTGACATGCATCAATTTAGAATGCTTTTACTTTTCCAAGCCATTATGAGATTGTTTTCTCGTGACATATTGTGCACTTCATGTACCTCAATGGTAGATTTGAGTCAATATGTTTCACCTTTATTTATGAAAGAAAATCCAAAATGTAAAAAAAAAAATATTTTTAATTAATTTTTTATTTATTTAAAATTTCTCTGCTTTTAAGGCAGATAGTGATACCCCACAAAATAGTTATTACTTTACATTTCCCATATGTCTACTTTAAGTTCTCATCAATTTGAAAATGTCATTTTTTTTTTTTAAAGGACATTAGAATTAGAAAGGCTTAGAATTTTAGAAGCAATTCTTACATTTAATAAAATTTCTAAAACCCACTGTTTTAAAGGACCAGTCCAGTTATGATGTCACTTTGTGGGGCTTACATGGTAGAAACCATCCCCAAATTTTAAGAATTTCTTCTAAACTTCTAAGCCTTCTAACATCCTAAAAAAATAAAATGACATTTACAAAATGATGCCAACATAAAGTAGACATATGGGGAATGTTAAGTAATAAATATTTTATGAGGTATCACTTCCTGTTTTAAAAGCAGAAAAATAGAAATTTAGAAAATTGCTAATTTTTTAAAATTTTTGGTAAATTTAGCAAATATATTGACTCAAATTTATGACTATCATGAAGTACAACATGTCACGAGAAAAACTATGAATGGTTTGGATAAGTAAAAGTGTTCCAAAGTTATTACCACATAAAGTAACATGTCAGATTGGCAAAATTAGATGTGGTCACAGGGGTATCAATGACCCTTGGTCATGAAAAGGTTAAAAACATCCACAAGTGCATAAAAGAAGTATATATTTTTTTAACTTGATTAAATTAATAATCTAGGGAAGTATGGTAAATGCGGAAACACTGCTTAATGCAAAGTCGAAGGCTTATCTGGACAGGTGTCACATTGATATACAATATCACGCCGTATCAGATTCTTGCAACAGACCCTACATCTCTTTTCGGTTCTGCTTTTTTTCCCGCTTTCTGACTGAAAGGCACCTGAAAAGGGGTATGCTGGTGTAATAATTGTCTACGTACAAGCGGTACCCTTTATTTAAAAGAGGGTGCAAAAGATCCCACACTATTTTACCTGCCACATTGAGGGAAGGGGGGCATTCAGGAGGGCAAAACTGGGTATCTGCCTTCAAACACTCAATTTTTTTTGGTGTAGCCAGATCTGCTCTTACAGGGCTTATAAATTGTTAGCCCAAATCGTGCCCTCTTTCCTTGGCAAATATTGGCAAAATTGAAGCCTGCCTTTAAAAAGGACAAGTGACTCATCCACGGCAATATTTTTTCAGGGATGTAGGCCTCTTTAAATTTTTTATTTAAATAATTTATAAATGGGACTAATTTTATAAAGCCTGTCATGGCTGGGGTCATCACGTGGGGGGCAGTGTGTTGTCAGCGAAATTAAGAAATAGCAGGGTGTCTCAAATCGCTGTCTTATCATTACTTCCCTATACATGGGGGTATCGTACAACACATCAGATGACCAATAAGATCTCATTTTTTTATTTATTTTTTATGAGACCCCAAAATTTTAAAATGTCCGGCACAACAAGGCACCATACGCCATTCTTGGCATAATATGAGGTGGGGTGACTAGAGATGAATTGAGCAGCGTATAAATTGGTCTGCTCAACCATCAAACTTAGCAGTTCTTCTCATAAGAAGATTTAAAAAAATTCCACCATTAAATTCTGAAACAGATGGAGTATGACTCTGTGAGAATCCATTCGGAGTCAATGGCGCTAGTGTCAGGCAAAGAGTCTCGTCTGCGATTTTGCTGTAGCTCGACCTCACAATTGTTAGCGGACGATGACAAAATTTGAAACGGTTTGTCTCGCTTGCACTTTCTGTATCAGAAGAGATAAATATATCATATATCATACATATATATATATATATATATATATATATATATATATATATATACACACATACACACACATACACATCATACATACATACATACATACATACAGTCAGGTCCATGAATATTGGGGCATCGACACAATTCTAAAATTTTTGGCTCTATACACCACCACAATGGATTTGAAATGAAACTAAGATGTACTTTAACTGCAGACTATCAGCTTTAATTTGAGGGTATTTACATCGAAATCAGGTGAACGGTGTAGGAATTACAACAGTTTGCATATGTGCCTCCCACTTGTTAAGGGGCCCAAAGTAATGGGACAATTGGCTTCTCAGCTGTTCCATGGCCAGGTGTGTGTTATTCCCTCATTATCCCAATTAAAATAAGCAGATAAAAGGTCCAGAGTTCATTTCAAGTGTGCTATTTGCATTTGGAATGTGTTGCTGTCAACTCTCAAGATGAGATCCAAAGAACTATCAGTGAAGCAAGCCATCATTAGGCTAAGAGAAAAGAAAACATTAGAGAGATAGCAAAAACATTAGGTGTGGCCAAAACAACTGTTTGGAACATTCTTAAAAAGAAGGAACGCACCAGTGAGCTCAACACCACGGAAAAAAACTCTGGTGGATGACCGAAGAATTCTTTCCCTGGTGAAGAAAATACCCTTCATAACAGTTGGCCAGATCAAGTACACTCTCCAGGAGGTAGTTGTATGTGTGTCAAAGTCAACAATCAAGAGAAGACTTCACCAGAGTGAATACAGAGGGTTCATCACAAGATGTAAACCATTGGTGAGCCTCAAAAACAGGAAGGCCAGATTAGAGTTTGCCAAACGACACTAAAAAAGCATTCACAGTTCTGGAACAACATCCTATGGACAGATGAGACCAAGATCAACTTGTACCAGAGTGATGGGAAGAGAAGAGTATGGAGAAGGAAAGGAACTGCTCATGATCCTAAGCATACCACCTCATCAGTGAAGCATGGTGGTGGCAGTGTCATGGCGTGGGCATGTATGGTTGCCAATGGAACTGGTTCTCTTGTATTTATTGATGATGTGACTGCTGACAAAAGCAGCAGAATGAATTCTGAAGTGTTGTGGACGATATTATCTGCTCATATTCAGCCAAATGCTTCAGAACTCATTGGACGGCGCTTCACAGTGCAAATTGACAATGACCCAAAGCATACTTCAAAAACAGCCAAAGAGTTTTTTAAGGGAAAGAAGTGGAATGTTATGCAATGGCCAAGTCAATCACCTGAATCCGATTGAGCATGCATTTCACTTGCTGAAGACAAAACTGAAGGGAAAATGCCCCAAGAACAAGCAGGAAATGAAGACCAGTCCCATCACCAGGGATGAAACCCAGCGTCTGGTGATGTCTATGCGTTCCAGACTTCAGGCTGTAATTGACTGCAAAGGATTTGCAACCAAGAATTAAAAAGTGAAAGTTTGATTTATCAATCATTATTATTCGGTCCCATTACTTTTGGTCCCTTAACAAGGGGGAGGCACATATGCAAACTGTTGTAATTTCTACACCATTCACCTGATTTGCATGTAAATACCCTCAAATTAAAGCTGACAGTCTGCAGTTAAAGAACATCTTTTCTGTTTCATTTCAAATATATTGTGGTGGTGTATAGAGCCAAAAATGTTAGAATTGTGTTGATGCCCCAATATTTATGGTACTGACTGTGTGTGTGTGTATTTCTTTTTTTTTTTTTTTCTCAAAATGCCTAAACTATTTCTAGCAAACTAACAAACACTATCTAATTACCGTTAATTTTTAAATATATATATTTTTAAGCTATAGTACACTGAAGTTCTGTGGGGAGGAAGGGTGTCAGGGGAACAGTGTGCGTTTGGGGCCTGGAGACCAGCTCCAATCTCCTGAAGTGTAACTGTCACAATGAGGAGATCGGAGCTGCGTTGGATGATTCTTGCCTGCCGGCAAGCAGGACGCTCTGCAATTGGTCACTCAGATGCGAGTAACCAATCACAGCGATCAGGAAACAGGTTAAGATGCCGGTGTCACCGCAAGACACTTTCATTTCATGACGTACTGTGCACATCATGAGGTAACCAACACCACATCATGACGTACATAGTATGTCATTCGTCACTAAGGGTTTACAGGTACCCTTCTTCCTAATCCTGAAAAAAAAAAAAAAAAATACAAAATAAACCTCCTTCACGAGATGAAACATTTCAGTGGGATGAGCCAACGATCTAAATGTGTATGGGGCCTCCCAAAACTTGTCCCAACTGCATTTGTAAATGAAGAAAAGGATCAGATAGTTGAATTTCAACATACCAGATTCTGGTGAAGAAACTTCCAAAGAGATACAAGACGTACTTAACCACTTCAACCCCGCTAGCTGAAACCCCCTTAATGACCAGGCCACTTTTTACACTTCTGCACTACACTATTTTCACCGTTTATTGCTCGGTCATGCAACTTACCACCCAAATTAATTTTACCTCCTTTTCTTCTCACTAATAGAGCTTTCATTTGGTGGTATTTCATTGCTGCTGACATTTTTACTTTTTTTGTTATTAATCGAAATGTAACGATTTTTTTGCAAAAAAATGACATTTTTCACTTTCAGTTGTAAAATTTTGCAAAAAAAAGACATCCATATATAAATTTTTCGCTAAATGTATTTTTCTACATGTCTTTGATAAAAAAAATGTTTGGGCAAAAAAAAATGGTTTGGGTAAAAGTTATAGCGTTTACAAACTATGGTACAAAAATGTGAATTTCCGCTTTTTGAAGCAGCTCTGACTTTCTGAGCACCTGTCATGTTTCCTGAGGATCTACAATGCCCAGACAGTAGAAAACCCCAACAAATGACCCCATTTCGGAAAGTAGACACCCTAAGGTATTCGCTGATGGGCATAGTGAGTTCATAGAACTTTTTATTTTTTGTCACAAGTTAGCGGAAAATGATGATTTTTTTTATTTATTAATTTTTCTTACAAAGTCTCATATTCCACTAACTTGTGACAAAAAATAAAAAAACTTCCATGAACTCACTATGCCCATCACAAAATACCTTGGGGTGTCTTCTTTCCAAAATGGGGTCACTTGTGGCGTAGTTATACTGCCCTGGCAATTTAGGGGCCCATATGTGTGAGAAGTACTTTGCAATCAAAATCTGTAAAAAAATGACCGGTGAAATCCGAAAGGTGCTCTTTGGAATGTGGGTCCCTTTGCCCACCTAGGCTGCAAAAAAGTGTCACACATCTGGTATCGCCGTACTCAGGAGAAGTTGGGGAATGTGTTTTGGAGTGTCATTTTGCATATACCCATGCTGGGTGAGAGAAATATCTTGGCAAAAGACAACTTTTCCAATTTTTTAATACAAAGTTGGCATTTGACAAAGATATTTATCTCACCCAGCATGGGTATATGTAAAATGACACCCCAAAACACATTCCCCAACTTCTCCTGAGTACGGCGATACCACATGTGTGACACTTTTTTGCAGCCAAGGTGGGCAAAGGGGCACATATTCCAAAGTGCACCTTTCGGTGCCCAACATCCATACCCACTTAGCTCGTATGCTCTGGCAAACCAGATTTCTCCATTCACATCAATCGATGTGGATGAATAAATCATTGCCGGGATTTTTTATTTATTTTTATATACAAAGTGTTTGCCAAAGCATAGGAACACCGCCTCCTCCTCAGCTCGTATGCCTTGACAAACGTATCTTTTACTGCAGAGGAGAAATCTCGTCTTGCAGCGCCGCATACACCGACGTGTAATCTGACAGCAGCGCAATGCTTCTGTCAGAATGCACATAAGTGCTGCAGCTAGTTGATCGGTTGGTCCACCTGAAAGGTAAAAAAAAAAATATGAAAAAACCAGGCCGCAACGCAATAATTTTATTAACTTTGGAACAGAACATATAAACTTTAACTTTTTGAACAGAACATTAACCTTTTTGCTTACTGGTGTTTTTTTTTTGTTTTTTTTAACCTTCATAGAACAAACCTCTCCATCCCCATGGGTCAATGTGCAAAGCGCAAATCGCCCAAAGATGTGGCAAAGTGCGTTATGCACTTTGTCACAGGTGAAAGGAGACGTTTGCAGCAGCTGTGAGTGAATGGGCCATAATAGACCTGTGTGCCTGTCCTGGCGAGATGTGATCCCTATGCTAGGTGTACCTGTGTGTGGTACTTCCGGAAACACGCCCCTAAGCATAGGGCAGGGTGGTCAGGACAGAAATAGCGGGTGTCACACCTTATTCCACTCCTGCTACAGACACAACATCTTTTTCGGGGTGACGGTTGGGTTGAGGTACCGGCAACGACATTGGGGAAATGTCACTCGTGTAGACGGCTAACTACACTGGTGGATGGGGCCACGGAACCTCCTGGGTACAGGAGGTTCTCGATGATCTCTTCCTGAAATTTGAGGAAGGATCCTGTTCTCCCAGCTTTACTGTAGAGAACAAAACTATTATACAGAGCCAATTGAATCAAATATACAGACACCTTCTTATACCAGCGTCTGGTTCTGCGGGAAACTAAATACGGAGACAACATCTGGTCATTGAAGTCCACCCCTCTCATGTGAAGGTTATAGTCGTGGACTGAGAATGGCTTTTCAATGACACGGGTTGCTCGCTCATTTTGTATTGTCGTGTCTGCGTGAATGGAGGAGAGCATGTAAACGTCACGCTTGTCTCTCCATTTCACCGCGAGCAGTTCTTCGTTACACAATGCAGCCCTCTCCCCCCTTGCAAGACGGGTGGTAACGAGCCGTTGGGGGAAGCCCGCGCGACTAGTTCCCGCGGTGCCACAGGCGCCAGTCTGTTCTAGAAACAAATGCCTAAAGAGGGGCACACTTGTGTAGAAATTGTCCACATAAAGATGGTACCCCTTGCCGAATAAGGGTGACACCAAGTCCCAGACTGTCTTCCCACTGCTCCCCAGGTAGTCAGGGCAACCGACCGGCTCCAGGGTCTGATCTTTTCCCGCATAGATCCGAAATTTGTGGGTATAGCCTGTGGCCCTTTCACAGAGCTTATACAATTTGACCCCATACCGGGCGCGCTTGCTTGGGATGTATTGTTTGAAGCCTAGGCGCCCGGTAAAATGTATTAGGGACTCGTCTACGCAGATGTTTTGCTCTGCAAATTTCTGGTTGAAATGGTCTATGAGGGGCCGAATTTTGTGGAGCCGGTCAAAAGCTGGGTGGCCTCTGGGACGGGAGGTGCTATTGTCGCTAAAGTGCAGGAAACGCAGGATGGCCTCAAAACGTGCCCTGGACATAGCAGCAGAGAACATGGGCATGTGATGAATTGGGTTTGTGGACCAATATGACCGCAATTCATGCTTTTTAGTTAGACCCATGTTGAGGAGAAGGCCCAGAAAAGTTTTAATTTCGGAAACTTGGACTGGTTTCCACCGGAAAGGCTGGGCATAAAAGCTTCCCGAGTTGGCGGTTATAAATTGTGTGGCATACCGATTTGTTTCGGCCACGACTAAGTCCAAGAGCTCCGCAGTCAAGAACAGCTAAAAAATCCCAGGGCCGAACCGATCTGAGCTGTCTCAACCCGAACTCCAGACTGGGCGGTGAAAGGGGGAACTACAGGTGCGGCTGAAGTTGGGGACTGCCAATCAGGGTTTGCCAGCACCTCAGGGATTCTAGGGGGTCTACGGGCCCGTCTTTGCGGTGGCTGCGACGGGGTAACTACTGCTCGTGCCACCGTACCAGCTTCAACTGCCCTTCTGGTGCTCGCCACTTCACCATGTTCTACAGCAGTGCTGGTACTAGGTCCAGGGAGGGCTGCGCTGCTGGTGTATGCCTCACCACGTAATCCGACAGCGCCAGCCCCACTCTGCTGCCCTTGAAGCGGATCCTGCGACACAGGGCCGGGTACGTCTGGTGCTATCAGGGACCTCAGCCTCCTCGTCCGAACTTTGGGTCAGAGTGCCACTGCTTTCTACAGGTTCATATTCTGACCCACTAGATTCGTCAGATGAGTGTTCCCATTCCTGATCCGACTGGGTCAGAAGCCTGTAGGCCTCTTCAGAAGAATACCCCGTTTGACATTTGGGCAACTAAATTTAGAGGTATTCCCTGAAACTACCCAAGAAAACAACATTGCTTACCGGTAATCGTTTTTCTTGATACCCATGACGGCACCCAGTGCGACTCAGGACCTCCCATCAGGACAGGAAACCTGAGAAGATAAAAAGGAACACACCTCCTCCCAACACCAGTGGAAGAAATAAATTGTTCTCCGGAGAGAAGGGATAAGGGATTAAAGACCCCCTTTTTTTTTTTTTTTTATTATCTATATTATTTCATATAGACCTGACTGATATCCTATATACAACTTTATATAAATATATCTGTATATACATCTATATATGGGGAGGGAACTATCGGGTGCCGTCATGGGTATCGAGAAAAACGATTACCGGCAAGCAATGTTGTTTTCCCCTCACCCATGACGGCACCCAGTGCGAGATAGACTATAAGTAGCGTCTAGGGGGGGGCCACAGCTTGAAGGACCTTCTCCCCAAATGAGGCGTCAGAATGGAGCTGTAATCTATAATGTTTGAGAAAGGTATGTGGGGAACTCCAAGTAGCTGCCCTACAAATCTGGGCTAAAGACACATTAGCCCTTTCCGCCCAAGAGGTAGACACTGAGCGAGTGGAATGGGCCCTAAACCCGGAAGGAGGGGAAAGACCCAAGGAGATGTAAGCCTTCGTTATGGCCTTCTTCACCCACCTGGCAATAACCCCGCAGGATGCTTTTTTACCCCTATTCCCCCCTAAAAACTGAACAAGAAGGTTCTCGTCTTTCCTCCATGAAGCCGTAGCATCAAGGTATACTAACAGGCATCTTTTAACATCCAAGCAGTGAAAGCTTTTTTCCCTACTATTGGAAGGGTTAGGGAAGAAAGAAGGTAGCACTATGTCCTGGCTCCTGTGAAAATCCGAGACTACCTTGGGAAGGAAGGAGGGCAGGGGCCTGATTACTACCTGATTGTCCTGTATGACAGTATAAGATGGATGTGCTGAGAGGGCCTGGATCTCAGAGATCCTCCTAGCAGAGGTAATTGCCAGGAGAAAGGCCATTTTAATGGTCAGGATGTCAATTGGGATCTCTAACAAGGGCTCAAATGGTTTATCAGTTAGGGCTGTCAAGACCCTGTTCAGGTCCCATGGGGGGGAAAGGGGTCTTACAGAAGGATGGATCCTGGCCGCGGCAGAAAGAAAACGTTTGACCCAAGGATGGACTGCTAACTGGTAGTCGAAAAAATAGCTCAAAGCCGACACCTGTACTTTTAGGGTGGAGGCCTTGAGTCCCTCGTCTAAACCTGCCTGTAAAAAGTCCAAGACCTTAGGTATTTCTGGAGGGCTAAATGGATCGGGGCTAGACCCTAGAAAGGAAGCAAAGATATTCCAAACTCTATTATACTTCCTGGCTGTTGTAGCTTTCCTGCCGCCTAGAAGGGTGGAAACAACTCTGTTAGAAAGCCCTCTCCTCAACCAGATGTCCCTGTCAGACTCCACACTGCCAACTGGAGAGTCTCCGGATTGGGATGGCATACTGGTCCCTGGGAAAGGAGGTCCTCCCTGGGAGGGATCATCCAGGGGGGGCCTCTGGTTAGATTTAACAGGGCGGAGTACCAGATTCTTTTGGGCCATTTCGGGGCTACCAGGATTATAGAGGCTCCTTCCCTCCTCACCTTCTTCAGCACCTGTGGAATTAGAGACATAGGTGGGAAGGCGTAGCCGCGTCCCCGGCTCCAGTCCTGGGCCAGACTGTCCACCCCTGTAGGATTCTCTGTGTGATTTAAAGAGAAAAACCTCTCCGTCTTCCTGTTCTTCCGGGTAGCAAAGAGGTCTATAGTTGGGGCCCCATACTTTAAGACAATCTGGGAAAAAACTTCTCCGTTCAGACTCCACTCTGCCTGGTTGAGTTCCACTCGGCTCAAGAAGTCGGCCACCGTGTTCTCTTTTCCCTTCAGATGTACTGCTGATAGGAGCAGGTTCCGGTCTTCTGCTATTTGGAAAATTTCCTGGCAGAGGAAGATTAGGGATGGTACCCTTGTTCCGCCCTGATGATTTATGTAGGCCACCGTCGTCGAATTGTCCGAGTAAAAGACCAGTTTTTTGTTTAAGACATCTGGAACTGCCACTCTTAGAACCCTTTCTACTGCCTTGAGCTCCTTGTAATTTGACGTGCAGGCTCTGGTTCTTAAATCCCATCTTCCCTGCCAGTAATTCCCATCTGAATGGGCCCCCCAACCGCACGGACTGGCGTCTGTTGTTATCCGTATGGGTTCTATGAAGGACCAGGGCATTCCTGTCGAAAGATTCTTCTCGGATGTCCACCATAGGAGGGAATACCTTGCTCTGGAGGAGAGATGAAATTTTTCCTCTAGCGTCTGTGGGAGACCATTCCATGTCTTTAAGATATCCCACTGTAACGATCTTGTGTGAATCTGAACAAACGGTACGGCGGGAATTGTGGCCGTCAGGTGCCCAAACACTGTCATCGCCTTCCTGATGGAGCATCGGAAGGAGCGGAACAGGATCCAAACATGTTCTTTTATTGCAACTACCTTCTTTTTTTTGCGGAAGGAATGTTTTCTGAGCCGTGGAGTCTAGCTGCATCCCTAGAAATATGCAATTTTGAGAGGGGGTTAGGCAAGATTTTTCTCGGTTGACCTTCCATCCCAGATCCTTCAATAGAGAACATGCCAGGACAAGATCCGTCTGTAACTGTACCTTTGTCTGGGCTATGAACAAAAAGTCGTCCAGATAGGGTACTAACACTACCCTGGACAATCGGAGGAATGCCACCATCTCCGCCACAACTTTTGTAAAAATTCTCGGGGCTTGTGAGACCCCAAACGGGAGGGCCCTGTACTGGAGATGCAGAAACTGGCCCCTCACTTGGACTGCCGTTCTCAAATACCTTTGGGAGGAGGGATGAATAGGGATGTGGTAATAAGCATCCTCTAAGTCTATACTTGCCATCCAGCAATCTTTGTATAGTAGGTCTATAGTTGTCTTTATCGTCTCCATCCGGAATCTTTTGTATTTCAGGAACTTGTTTAATTGTTTTAGATTTAAAATCATCCGAAAAGTCCCATTGCGTTTTCTTACCAGAAAGAGTGGGGAGTAATATCCCCTGCCCTCCTCTTCTTTTGGAACGTGACAAACGACTCCTTTGTCCAATAACAACTGAACCTCTGCCTCTAACACTGTGGATTTTAAGGGATCTTTAGGCGTTGGAGTGCGGGTGAAAAAGCCTGAATCCCTCTGCTATCCCTCCCAAAACCCATTTGTTCTGGGTGATCTTTGACCAGGCCGGGAGGAAGGAGGAGAGTCTTCCCCCAACCTGGGGACTGGCGTCATTGCTGCTTATCTTTTTTATTATCCTGGGTTTTAAAAAGGAAGCCGCTAGATTTCCTCTGGAACCGATCCCTTTCCTTCCTATCATAGGGCTTGCCCCTCTGTCTCCTAAAACTCTGCTGGGGCCTACGAAAAAAGGGGGGCTTCTGAGGGACGGGAAATCCCCTTTTTTTGTCAGAGGCCTTCTCCAGTATGTCATCTAAAGATGACCCAAATAACCTGTCACCTTCACACGGAAGGGCACAGAGTCTGGCCTTGGATCCCTGGTCACCCTTCCAGGATCTAAGCCAGATAGCCCTTCTAGCCGCATTTGTCATAGCAGAGGCTCTGGCGGAAAAGCGCATCACATCAGTGGAGGCGTCCGTCAAAAAATCAGCTGCTTTTGAGAAGGAGGGGAGAGAGGCTAGGAGCTCTTCTCTAGGCCTTTTTTCTTTAAGGTGCGTTTCTAGCTGGTCGATCCATAGTCTCAGCGACCGGGAAACCCAAGTGGCTGCGACTGCCGGCCGACGTCTCCCAAGCCCGTTTAAGATATATATCCGCTTTTTTATCCAATGGGTCCGAGAGACAGCCTAAATCATCGAAGGGGAGGGCAGACTTTTTTGCAATCTTGGCGACTGGTGCGTCCACCGTAGGGGCCCTATCCCAACTTGAGGACACTTTTTCTTCATAGGGGTACTTCCTTTTAACCGAGGAGGGTATGAAGAACTTTCTATCAGGATTCTTCCACTCCTTTTTAATAATCGCCTGCATGCTCTCATGTACCGAAAAAACTCTATGCTTTTTAGGGCCTAGAGCCTGAAAGGCCTGATCCGCAACTGATCTGGTCTGCTTAATGTCCTCCAGTTGCATAGTTGCCCGGACCGCTTTTAGTAACGGCTGCGTATCCTCAGGTGAAAAAAAGGACTTCCCTGAATATTCCTCGTCCGAGGAGTCTGAATTACTGGAGTCTAACTGTCCGGATTCTCTGGCTTCACTATCGGATGAGTCCATTTCCATGCTATCATATTCCGTGGCTTTACCCGGGGATCTGGCACGGCCTTTACTGAACGCCCTGAAGGACGCTTTGATTAGGGACTTCATAGATCTTGTAAGGGTCTGGGACTGTTCCGCTACCAGCTTGTCTATACAAGCCGTGCACAGGGATTTCTGATAAGATGCAGATAGGGCCGTCTTACAGTCTGCACACTCCTTGTGCTTGGATTTGGAAGTTGACTTTTTAGGAGGCTTGGGAATCTAAGATAGAAACACCTTATTAGTAAAAAAAAAAAAAGGAATGTTCTCACCCAGTGAATCTTCCTCTCCCCGTCCTTAGGCCAATACCGGACTTGCAGGCCTCAAGGGGTCCAGGGGTTCAGCGCGTCCATCAGTAGGGTCCGACATGCTCCAGCTGGATCCTACTTCAGCACAAAACCTGTGCCCCGCTGGCTGCCTGCACCTGCTGCCGCATTTATAAGTTTAAAAGACGCACCTCGGCCCTCACTTCCGGGTCCTGCGCGTCGGGAGAATGCTCCGCCCCCCCCAACGTCATTAGCCAGCGCCCTGAAGGACGGCCCCGCGCATGCGCATAAGCGCTTAGACGCGCGGGCGCCATCTTTAACCAGGGCATGTCGGCGTGGGGGTGAACTGGTGTTGGGAGGAGGTGTGTTCCTTTTTATCTTCTCAGGTTTCCTGTCCTGATGGGAGGTCCTGAGTCGCACTGGGTGCAGTCATGGGTGAGGGGGAAAAAAGCAAGCCTGTCTTACAAATGGGAGGCTAGCGAAGTACCGGAGGCCGCTGCGGTTGATAAAAACTGATTTTTTTTTTATCGCCGCAGCGCATGTAAAGTGAATGTGCAGTGATCAAAAAATATATTTTTTTTGTCACTGCGGTGGGGCGGGTGTGGGCGAACGCACATGTGGGCGACCGATCAGGCCAACACTGCGTTTTGGGTGGAGGGCGAACTAAAGTGACACTAATACAATTATAGATCTGACCGTGATCAGTTTTGATCACTTCCAGATACTATAAAAGTACAAATGCTGATTAGCGATACGCTAATCAGCGAATCAGTGACTGCGGTGCGGTGGGCTGGGCGCTAACTGATCCCTAAACTACCTAACCAAGGGGCCTAAACTATCCCTAAAACCTAACTGTCAATACCAGTGAGAAAAAAAAAAAAAAAGTGACAGTTTACACTGATCACTTTTTTCCTTTCACTAGTGATTGACAGGGGCGATCAAAGGGGTGATCAAAGGGTTAATTGGGGTGCAGGGGGTGATCTGGGGCTAGTGTTTGGTGTACTCACTGTGAAGCCTGCTCCTCTGCTGGATCCAACCGACGGAAAGGACCAGCAGAGGAGCAGGGCAGCCATATAACAGATCATATTTACTAATATGATCTTCTATGTGGCTTCTGATTGGATTTTTTAAAAATCATCAGCTTGCCAACCGCGATCATTGGCTGGCAAGCTAATGACGCGACCCCCCCTTGACGAAATGCCGGCCCACACTGCGCATGCGCAGGCCGGTTAAGCGCGTAATCTCGCATCTCGCGAGATGACGCACCAATGCGTGATTGTGCGCAGCGCTGCCACCTCCGGACCGCAGATCTGCGTTAGGCGGTCAGAGGCAGTTAAATACGTACATAAACGTTTGGAGACTGTCATTATTGTCAAAAGTTGTGCAGCCAGGTATTAGGGAAGGGTGCCTTTAACGCAGTCCATGTCATATACTATATTTCTTCTTTGCAGGTCTGTTGTCAGGTGAACTTCTATTGGAGTTATTTATTATGACCAACTACGCCAAAAACTGGCATGAACATGTGGCACAGCCCTGTTTTGTTGCATGCATCATTTTTACACTGCCAACTGCACTGGGTAGGGGTTGGGGTGTATCTAAGGCGAGGCGACCAGCCCTGGCAAATTTACTAACATTTACGTCAGTTTCCTGACGTAACAACGATTTACATCTACTCCACCTAGGGGCTAGAGCAGATTTCAATTTAGGAGCATGGGCTGCCAGAGGGTGCGCCGAATTTTTGAAGAGGCCTATGCTTGGTCTTTGATAAAAGACTGCCATTGTTGTTTTATACTAAATAACCAATAGTGCTAAACAATAAAAGAGATACTAAACAATCAAGAGCTTTACACATGATAAAATATCATATTTTAAAAAAGTGTGATCAATGCAATATATGAATGAGATGTACAACAATTATGTTATTACCCACAGTGTCTTCCCATGACTTCCAGCACAAATGTCCTCTGGTGGCTACAATAAAAAAAAAGGCAACATTGCTGTATTAAATGATGAAAATATCATAAAGGAATGCAAACAAATACAGAAAAATATGAAGCAATGCAACACATGCAAGCTGCAAAAGCATATATTGGTCCTGTGTTGAAATATTGATTTTAAAACGGCTGTGGTGTACTGTGGTGTTCTTTACCTTCCTCTTGAGAACCTCCATCTATTGTGTCCACTGGTGGTGGTTACACACCATCAGCAGTTCAGTCCCACTACACAGGAGCAGGAAAATAAATATGTTCAGGAGCAGCACAGCATGCGGCTTGTGTAGAGCAATAATGGAGGTCATGCAATAGCTGGGCAGGAGATCACAGATCCAATGCGATCCATAGGCATGTGAAGAAAGTAGAGGGCCACAGCAGCATATCCAGCATTTCTTCTTTATTCAATCGATCACCTCACAACAAGGCATAAAAACAGCAGCAACGTTTCGGCTATACACGCCATAACCCCACACAGGTGAATATGTGATTACAATCGATACACATTTGTAACAGCTGATAAATGTGATTTAATGGCATTGTGATCCTATGCTAGGTAGGTGTGATCTATAGCATCACGGACGATTGGATGGTTATAATTGTGGGTGGTACCAGTATATTGGATTTATATGCTGTGTTTTTAGTTGTAAAATATGCTTGATAAAGGCTATTCTTAGCCGAAACGTTGCTGCTGTTTTTATGCCTTGTTGTGAGGTGATCGATTGAATAAAGAAGAATTGCTGGATATGCTGCTGTGGCCCTCTACTTTCTTCACTACACAGGAGCATTGACTAAAAAATGAAAAATGGTGTACATGTACGTCATTGGTGTGTGGTGAATGCATGGAGTGACTCACAAGCTGACCCGACTCAACAGTAGGCAGGTGCCGGCTGTGTAATACAGGGGACTCCCACCTGTGATGACCAGGATCTAAGATAACACTGGTCTCAGTCATTCGAGCCCAAAGATGCCATAATCAATAACAACTGTCTCCCTTGGTCCTCCAATTAGACTCCCTGTGCTGAATTTATGCTGTATTAAATTTTCTTACACTACATGTCCCATCTTATTTTATTCCGTGGGGCCCTATGAATTATAGTTACACCCCTGCTCTGGGGGTATACTTACACTTTTTTTATTTTTTTCCCAAAGGAGCACCAGTTACAGGGGAAAACAGACCACTGTGGGGGCATTATACACAAACAGAGCTGATCGGTGGTTGTCTCAAGGGCAGAACTGCTGGGTCTTGACAAACCCTGATCATATGATTGTCGGGCCCAATAAAGGAACTGGTATAGTCGCTTCTTCTCTTCACCAAGCACTATGCACTATGACGGCAGAAGAGGTAATGAACTGCTTCTGCTTTCTCCTCCTCCATCACTGGCAACCGGGGACTCAATCTGCAAATCGCATGGGCAATCAGCTGCTTTTCTGTCCAACAGCACAGGGCAGGTAAACTGTGGCTGTGCACCCCGATCTAATCAAACCACACCAATCACTTACAAGTTCCCCTGAGACTTAGGGTGGGGACACATCATGTTTTATGCCTCTGTTTTACTTGGGCCTCTTGCACACGACCGTATGCCCTACGAGACATATGGTCCGTGAGCGGGCCATATGTCACGGAAAGGCATTGATCATGCACACAGGAGCACTCTCCATGCTCTGCGATACTAGACTGTGCAGTAGTGCATCCTAGTATCGAAAAATGTCAAATCCCTGTATAGAGGTCAATACCAGACAAAAGTATTGAATGGGTATCGAAAATTCGCTACTCAAAACAACCCTAATTGGTACTAATTTGGGGTACATATGATTTAATTTTTTTTAAACTCGTTTTATTGGAGTTTAACAAGTAAGGCAAGTTACAGCATTATCAAGCAGGGTTAAATCCCACGCAAGGGATACATTGACATCATGAAATATCTCTAAAACCTTGCATCCCACATGAAGAGAGATCCAGTCTCGAACAGGAAGAAGCAATCAGCAGATATAGTGAAGCAGCAATCCAGAGCACGAAATCCGCATATTATACAGCAGGCGCATGAACCATATCAACTACTGAGTACATGCATGCATTATGTAAAGTTAAAGGAGATGAACACCACCCTCCCCACACCTTGTGAAACTTTTGTGGGCATTTTCTGTGAAAAAAATAAAATTTATTCCATACTCACAGCGTGGTTGACCAGTGATTTCCATTGGCCTAGTGTGAGTGTTCTATCAGCCATCCATCTCAAGGCAATAGCTTTTCCGGTCGAAGAACAGAGTCTCACTGAAGAATACCCTGTGATAATGTCCCCAGATCTCCTCATCTAATATACCCAGAACACAAACATTAGGGCGAAGCGGTACTGCAGAAGGGACCATAGTTGTCAATACCTCCATCACTGCTCTCCAAAAGCTTTTTAAATACATACAATCCCACATGAGGTGCCAGAAGTCAGCATTATCCTGTAAGCATCTATGGCATCTATTGTTTGGTAGCCTGCCCATTTTGTGTAATCTAGTGGGCGTGAGGTAGCTTCTGTGCAAAATAAACAACTGGATCAACCTGTTGTTGATTGATGGGGAGACCTTCATCTGAGCCATCAAGGCTTCATTCCAGTCATCAGCTGTCAGAGAAGGTATTGAGATTTTCCCCTTCCCTTCAATGGCGAGGGGGGTTCAACAGCATTAGATTATTGAGCAGGTGCGTATAAAAGCACAGAAATTATACCCCTTGGGACCTGTGATCTTAGAATTCCTATTAAAGGGTATTTTGAGATGTTTTGTTCTCTTTCCCCAAATTGAGCCGTTAGTGCGTGTCTCAGTTGCAGATATCTAAAGAAAAAATTCTGAGGTAGCTCGAATTCCTCCTGCATCTGTGAGAAGGAGCACAGAGTGCCCTCAACATATAGGTCTCGCAGGATAAGAACCCCATGGGATTTCCACAGATTCACCCTTTCTAATTCTCTCAAATGAGTAAACATGGGGTTATCCCATATTGGAATATCATCCGGGAGATCTTTGAATGACTGCATCTTAGCAGCACTCCATACCCGATGAGCCAATCTATGTATAGGGAGCAGACGTGTGGGGGCGGAACGTGACTCTTCCAGTACTGGCCATAGGGAAGACATGTGTAAATATTCCCTAAGGTAGTAGTCTGTGTTCAGCAATTCTGATACTGAGATCCAAGGAGTTAAGAATTTCAACTGACCAGCCAGGTAATATAGGGGAAAAAAAAATCAGGCATGGCAGCTCCCCCCTCCACCTTAGATCTCTACAGAACATTAAGGGATAGCTTACGTCTAGACTCTCCCCAGATAAAATTTGCCACCAGTGAATGAATGCGACCAAAGAATCCCTTCGGTACCGGCGTGCATGCGTGTGCCAGGAGATGGACCCTTGGGCAAAATAATCATTTTGACCAGGTTTAATCTCCCCATGATTGATAACGGTAAGGACTTCCACATTCTGAATTTATCAGTATACAAGGGTTCCAGGGGTGCTATATTTAAAGAATATGCCAGTTGGGGGCCTCTGGTGATCACAATCCCCAGGAACTTGAAGTGGTCCACCACTAGTAAATTGCAGTATTGTGAGGGCCACATATGTGTCCATAGGGGCATAACTGCGGATTTCATCCAATTTATGTGCAAACCCAAGTACTCCCCAAATTTTTCTATTATTTCAATCGCTCTAGGGAGCGTAGTCTCAGGTTCATCCATAAAGAGAAGGAGATCATCCGCATATAATCCCACTTTATCAATCCTATCTCCCATGCTAACACCTTTGAAAACCTGATCCTGTCTGATTCTGAGGGCGAGATGTTCTATCGCTATGCGGAACAGTAGCGGTGATAGGGGGCACCCTTGCCTAGTGCCTCTAAGACTCTGAATGCGACCCATTTACTAATAGGCTTGCTTTGGGAAGTTGGTATAGTATCTCCACCCACTTAATAAACTTAGGGCCAAAGCCAAAGCTCTCTAACACTTCTATTAAATACATCCACTCCACTGAGTCGAAAGCCTTGTCTGTATCTAGCGATGCCAGGGCCCAGTGCTCATCTCCTGCCATTCCTATCTGTGAGATGGCCTGCGCTCTCCTAATGTTATCAAATGTCAATCTGCCCGGTATGAAACCTGACTGATCTTTATGTACTATAGTGGCGATCAGGGCCAGACTGGGACAAAAAAATAGGCCCGGGCATTTTTGACTGAGCAGCCCAATCACATGACCCCCAACAGGCCCCACCCCCTTGCAGTCTAGGGGCGGAGCCAAAACCAGAAGCACAATTGAGGGGCAGGGCCAGCTCGTTTACATCTGCCTGCTCGGCCTCTGAGCAGGGCAATGAGAGGGAGGAGCTACCTCAAACATGTGCATAGGGCATAACGGCTGTGCCCGGGAAATGGAATAGAGGCCGTGCCTGGCCGAACACAATCAGGCTAACCAGGGGTCAATTCCTGGGAAAAAAAGTGTGGGAACTCACCCCCAAGTACCTCCGCGTGATGTCACAGCGCGCGGCGTTCGCAAAGGGCAGGGGAGGTCAGCTGGAGCAAGTACTGTATTTTTTGCCCTATTAGACGTACCGGCCCATAAGACGCACACAGGTTTTAGAGGGGGACAATAAGAAAAAAAAAAATTTCATTACACCTCAGGTCAGACCACCAATCAGACCCCCAATGTTAATCAGACCTCAGCTAACAGCCCCAATAAGATCCCCAATAAGACCTCAGATAAGACCCCAATATGAATGACCCCCAATCAGACCTCAGATGATAGCCCGATGCCTCATAGCAGCCCCACAGCACCTCTCATCAGCCCCACAGCGCATAATATATGAAAAAAAAACAAAACAAAAAAAACACTGACCTCTCCTGCTCCTGGACGCAGACGCTCCTCTTCTCCTGCTGTCGGCTGTGCTGTGAAGGCTGCGCACAGCGTGATGTGACAACGACTCATTCCTGTGCACAGCCTGCAGAGCCGACAGCCGAGGACCAGGAAGCAGTGAGTACAAAGCATTCACAGCTTCCTGGTCCTTTTGCCCTGAAACTTTGGGAATGGCGTTCCTGCCATAAAAAAAGTGCAGGAACGCCGTTCCCACCCGTTCCCCCTCGACTCGAACCCTGAGGCAGCCCGGCCCACCAGGCAAATGCCCGGTCTGCCCTATGGCCAGTCCGGCCCTGGTGGCGATTACCTTGTTCAGTCTAGTAGCCAATAGCCTAGTAAGAATTTTATACCAGAGGGTCTTTGTCTGGCTTCAGGATCACCACTATGTTTCAGTCTCCACATATCTAGCCATCTCAGTTCCTTAATCATTCTAGAAAGGACGGTGACACGTTGAGTGGAATCACCTTCTCCCCTTCCTGAGTGAAATCTATCCATATCTTCATGCATCACTACATTAAAATCACCCATGCATTGGGATACTGCGCCGCAAAGCTCATCGCCACCTGGAATATGGTTATAGTAGTGGGGGGGGGGGGGATTGTATATGTTGACCACAATATATGGAGCACAATTGATGAATGCAGTATAGCCACTCCTCTGGAGTGCGTCGACTCGTACGCATTCAGAGACCACTGAACCCATGGCTTCCTAATTCTATTCCCTGTTCTATATTCCCGGATACAACGTTCAAATCTGCCATTTATAATCGGACATCTTATTCTTCAAATGGATCAATACCCCAACATCAGAGAGATAAAGACCCTCTTCTTTGGACCTGCTCTCATATACCCTCTGCGCTAACTTGGGTACCATGCCCTTTACAGAATAAACAGTGTATAACTTAACTGTAGTGCAACAGATAAATGAGTAAACCTGTAAATGATGACATCGCTGCCATCTTGTAGTGTGGCTGAGTTACCGGAGACCTGCATAGTGCAATATGGTGTTAAACCTATGCAGGTATCTGCTCGGCCCCGTAGTAAACAAGAAAAAATAATGTTTCATACTGCGTGCACATATAGAGATATAAAAAAAAGGAGAAAATAAAAAAGTGGATAAGATAAGGAGGGGAAGGGAAGGAAGAAGGCAGCATCCCACCGCCATATCAAAGTAGAGTATTATGGACACAAATGCTTCACTAGTGCAGAATAAAGATAATTTCTCCCTATTCCCGGACAATGATGTTAAAAGTCAGCGGAGCGCATCTAGCAGGCGAGTGTAACCGTGCAAACAAAATACTTGCGACTTCTGCGGCGGCAGTAATATCAATGAGGTCTTGGGCGACTTGGTCTCTTGGAGATCCATTCCTCCGCCTCCTTTGGATCAACGGAAAAAAAAAACTTTTTTTTCTCCATCTATCACCCGAAGATGTGACGGATGAGCCATGGAATATTGTAGGTTTAAATCGCGTAGTCGTCGCTTGACTGAGATGAAGTTGGCTCTCTTCTTTTGTAGCTCAGGAAATAATATATTCGCACTTTCATGTTTGATGTCACGCTTGTTTCTTGCTTGACTCAGGATAAGATCTCTATCTTTTCAATTAAGCATACACGCCAGCAGGGGCCTTGGGGGAGCTCCTGGAGGGGGAGGCCTGGTGGGAACCCTGTGCGCTCTCTCAACAGCGTAGGCGCTAGAAAATGGCGCTTCAGGAAACTACGCGTTGAACCAAAGTTAGAGGAAAGTGGCCGGATCAGAGCCCTCTGCTCTCTCTGGTAGACCCAGGATTCTGACGTTATTGCATCTGGCTCTGTTCTCAAGGTCGTCACACTTTTGCTGCCATAGGCCCACAGACCTTTCTAAGATTTTCTAAAGCAAAGACCCTGTCTTCTGTGTGACGCACTCACTCCCTGAGCTGCTGCACATCTTGCCTCAGCAGGCCCAGGTCCACATCCACCTTCACTTCCTCTATTTTGCAAGTAAGTGAGGTCTGACATGTAGAGATCGCTGTTAAAAGCTGATCAGAGACGGTTTTAGCTCAGGCTCCCCCGTACCTTCCGCCTCTGACTGCTGCGCTGCTTGACCGCGCGTGACTGCCACTCACGGTGTAGCAGGAGCGGCGGCACCATTTTGTGCCTCTTGCCTTTTCAGCCACTGACTGCGCTTTGCTGGGACCCATCGCCGACTTCCCAGATCTTCTCCTCCTCTTATGCACTTGCCACTCGGTGTTGAGGGTGGCCAGTATGCCAGGATGGTGCAGGATTCTATACGGGGCATGGAGCAGTCCAAGTGCGTGCGCTCATGTCGGCAGTTAGCCACGCCCCCTCCATACATATTATTTTTAATCGCTCTATATTATGTTTTTTTGTGAGGCAAGGTAACCAAAGAATGGATGTTTTGGCACAGTTATTTTTTTACAACATTCATCTGACAGGTTAGTACTATTTTTATAGAGTAGGTTGTTACAAATGTGATGATATCAAATATGTCTACTTTGTGTGTTTGTTTCAGTTTTACATAATAAAGCATTTGTGAAAAATAAATGATGTTTTTGTGTCTCCATTTTCTGAACGCCATTTTTTTTTTTCTGCCGATAATCTTGTGCAGGGGCCTATTTTTTGCCAGACGAGTTTAAGTTTCTATTAGTCCCATTTTTTGGTACATATGAATTTTTGATCATTCATTATTACACTTTTTGAAGAAAGGTGACGAAAAAAAAACACTTTTTTTTTATTTATTTATTTTTACGGCGTGATGTGATATTTTTATAGAGCAGGTCGTACGGACATGGCAATACCTAATATGTATACTTTTTTTCTTATTTAAGTTTTACACAATAGCATTTTTAAAACAAAACAAAATAATGGTTTTAATGTCTCCATAGTCTGAGAGCCATAGCTTTTTTTTATTTTTTGTGATTGTAGGTGACAAAAGAAATGTCTTTTGGCACGGTTTTATTACAGTGTTCACCTGTGTGGTTAAGTCATGTGAGCTAGTTGTCAAGGACACAGCAATACCAAACATGTTTAGGGTATTTTATTTTTTTCATTTTTACCTAATTATAAATGTGCGTATATTGGAAAATGTCAGGCAAGCCTGGACGCTTCCTCCCTGTTAACCCCTTCTATACAGTGGTCCCTACGGACCGCGGCATGAAAGAGGTTAAACGGGCGACAGTGCCAGCACCGATGTCGGCCATTACAGTAGACTGTCAGCTGCATGTTACAGCTGACAATCTACTACCGCTCACCATCCTGAATAATTGTGGGGACGAGGGGGGTCAGCACCCTGATGATTATGGGGGTCCCGCTCATCTGACTGACAAATCAGAGATCCAAAAAGGCAGGGACCGCTGTGATTGGTCCCCTACAGGGTGCCTGGACAGCTCTACTGTCCGTAGCACCTGTTTAGAGGTCGGTGACACTTTCATCTCATGACGTACTGTGCACGTCATAATGTGGTAACTAACAGTACGTCATTAGTCACTAAGGGGTTAAAAGTGTTCAAACATTGCAGATGCCCCACAATGGTACTGAAAAAAAAGCTCACAGCTCACTCCACAGAAAAAAAAAAAAAAAGCCCTCACACTACTCTGTAGATGAAAAAAAAAAAAACGTTTTAGTTGTCAAAATATGCTGATACAAAGCATTTTTTTTTTTCCACAGGTTTTGATTTTTTTTGAAGTAGTAAAACAAAAACTATTTGGGTCATTTATCAACCTGTAGTTCTACTTACAAAAGTTTGATAAAATGACCCCATATATTTTTGGTATTGCCATAATCGTACTGACCCACAGAATACAGTTGTCATGTAACTTTTAGCACATAATGAACGTTGTTAAAAAAAAAAAAAGCGCAAAAATTGCGGGGGCCTTTTTTCCACTTTCACCTTTTTTCTCATCACAAGTACAAGATAAAGTGCCATTAAAATATACAACTTGTCCCTCTAAAGACAAACTCTTATAAGACTATGTGAATGGAAAAGTAAAAAATTATAGCTCTTGGAATGCAGGGATTAAAAAAAAAAACACTGAAACTGAAAATTGGCCCAGTCATTAGGCCATCAATAACAGATCACTGGGTGTCTGACATTTATCAAGACTGGCGTTTTAGACGTCTGTATTAATATCCCCTATAGCTGGCCGCCGACCTCTACATAACTTCAGCGGATCCACCATCGCTTCTAAATTAAGACTGGTTCCTTGCGGTCTTACATTTAGACTTTTTTTTTTATACACCTAAACCAGGCGCAGAAAATGTTGAATGAGACGAGTCTAACGACCCGTCCTCTTCCCCACCATGCCCACTTATTTAGACCTGGCGAGAGCAGGGAAAAGTAATAGATTATAGGCGCATTTCTGGTTAGTAAATGACCCCCAAAGTCCACACTATATAATATCCCTTACATTGGTTAGTATATCTTACTATGGCATTTGTTCATGCTTGTGACTTACTCGGTGCTCTATGTACTCTAACGCCCCTTTCACACAAGCAAGTTTTCCATGTGAAATGAACACATTGCACTCGCCCTGAATCCTGACCCATTTATTTCAATGGGTCTGTGCACATTTGTGGTTTTTCACACATCATTTGTGCGTTCAGGAAAAAATTGCAACATGTTCTATATTCTGCATTTTTTAAAGCAGCCCTGACCCCATAGAAGTGAATAGGGCTTCAGTGGAAAACACAATCTATCCGGATGCAATGTGTTTTTCACTGATGGTTGCTAGGAGATGTTGCTCGTTAATCTTCAGGTGTTTTTCCCCAATAGCGTGAAAATCACATCAAAACTGATTGCACCCACGTGGAAAAAACTGAACCACTCAATGCAATCGCAGACAAAACTGATTGAACTTGCTTGCAAAATGATTTGAGTTTCACTATGAGTTGTGTGAAAGAGAACTTTTGAACTATGGCTCTGTTTTTCCCCCTACAGTGCGGGAAAAATGTCAGTGTGTTTTATTGGGCGAATACTAATAAGCTCTATGGAAGCGGTCATTAGTACAAACGAACAGGGGAGCGGTGAATGCAGTGCTCCTTGTGCTGGGTCTGTACTCGCCAATTCTGAGGTTCTCCTGCTGGAGTCATAAGCTGTGCTGTGACCTGCGCACAACGTCAGAACGTAGGCACACTCTGTGACCTCACTCTGTGTGAAGTCAGATCACAGTACGGTACGGCAGGAAGAGCACTGGATCTCAGGAGAGGTGAATAGATTTTTTATTTTTTTTTAATCATATCTGAGGTCTGATTAACATTGGGTGTCTGAGCGGAGGTCTAATTGACATAGGAGCTCAGATTTGAAGTCTGAATGCGGTTCTGAGGTTTGGGTGATTGATTAACATTTGGAGTCTGGTCTGCGATCTGATTTAGGCTACTTTCACATCTGCGATTTTGCTGTCCGCCTGCATCCGTTTAGAACATATATCAAAAATGAATAAACCGGCACGAAAACCATTGTAAGTCAATGGTAGCTTTATCAACTTGCAGGATAACAGGCTGAACTGGATGGACAGATTACTATTTTTCAGCATTACAAAACGATGATACCATTGACTTACATGATTTATGACGGATCCGGCTTGTTCAGTTTCCCATGCTGCACACAAAAACGCTGCTTGCAGTGGTTTTGTGTCCAGCATGGGAACGAACAAACCGGAATGGAATGCATTCTTATGCACTCTGTTCCAGTTTGTTCAGTTTTGTCCCCATTAACAATGGGGACAGAACTGAAGCGTTGTGCTGTGGTTTTGAGACCCTATCCCAGATCTCAAAACCAGACAGCACAACGCAGATGTGAAAGGAGCACAACGCAGATGTGAAAGGAGCCTAATACTGGGGTTCCGATTGGAGGTCTGATGGAAAATATATTTTTTCTTGTTTTCCTCCTCTAAAATCTAGTGTGTCTTATGGGCAGGCGAGTTTTATAGGCCAGAAAATATGGTACAACTATAAAAAAAATAATTTGCAGACCTTTAAAAGATCCACCTGCTCACCACTGCCATTGCTCTGGCAAGCATGTAAACACAGCAGAGAAGGCAGCGCTCGTACGAGTTCTGCCTTCTCTTTAAACAGTTGATCGTGGGGCTGCCGCTGATCTGATATTGATGACCTATACTGGCGATAGGTCATCAATAGTAAAAAAAAAAGACACTCTGTTTGCGGCTTTTCTAAGTTGCGGCGACAGCGGTGCAATCGGGTCCCCATGCGGCTGTAGGGGGGACCCGATGGCATGGAAGGCAGCGCGATGTCTAAGGAAGGCATCACGCTGCCTTCCTGTGACGTGCCTGTGAGATCCAGCCCCCTGGATCTCATAGGCCCGGAAGCTGTATGAGTAATACACACAGTATTACTGATACAGCCAATGCATTCCAATACAGAAGTATTGGAATGCATTATAAAGGACTAGACCCCCAAAAGTCCCAAAATGGGACAAAAAATTAAGAGAAAAAAAAGTTGAAAAAATAAAAAAGTTTTCCCCCAAAAAATTAAAAGTTTCAAGTAAAAATAAACAAAAACGTCATTTTCCCCAAATAAAGTGTAAAAAAAATTGGTAAAAAATAGGGGGGGGGGGGGAAACATATCACATTACCTAACCCCTCAGATGAACACCATAAAAAATAAAAACTGTGCTAAATAAACCATTTTTTTAGTCACCTTACATCAGAAAAAGTACAACAGCAAGCGATCAAAAAGGCGTTTGCCCACAGTCACCTCATCCCGCAAAAAATGAGCCCCTACCCGAGACAATCGCCCCAAAAAAAAAAAAAAACTGTGGTAAACTGTGCTAAATAAAAATTTAGTCACCTTACATTACAAAAAGTGTAATAGCAAGCGATCAAAAAGTCATATGCACCCCAAAATAGTGCCAAACAGTCACCTCATCCCGCAGAAAAAAAAAAAAAGACCCTACCTAAGATAATCGCCCAAAAACTGAAAAAACTATGGCTCTCAGACTATGGAGACACTAAAACATGATTTTTTTTTTTCAAAAATGATATTATTGTGTAAAACTTACATAAATAAATAAAAATAATAAGGATATATATTAGGTATCGCCGCGTCCGTATCGACCGGCTCTATAAAAATATCACATGACCTAACCCCTCAGATGAACACCGTAAGAAATTTAAAATAAAAACTGTGCTCAATAAACCATTTTTGTCACCTTACATCACAAAAGGTGCAATAGCAAGCGATCAAAAAGTCACATGCACCCCAAAATAGTGCCAATAAAAAACACAGTCATCTCATCCCGCAAAAATCATACCCTACCCAAGGTAATCGCCCAAAAACTGAAAATATTATGGCTCTCAGACTATGGAAACACTAAAACATGTTTTTTTTTTTGCTTCAAAAATGAAATCATTGTGTAGAATTTACATTAAAAAAAAAAAGTATACATATTCGGTATCGCCACGTCCATGACAACCTGATCTAACCTGTGAGATGAATGTTGCAAATAAAAAATAAAAACCGGTGGCAAAACAGCTATTTCTTGTTATCTTGCCTCACAAAAAGTGTAATATAGAGCAACCAAAAATCATAGGTACCCTAAACTAGTACCAAAAAAACTTCCACCCTATACTGTAGTTTCTAAAATGGGGTCACTTTTTTGGAGTTTCTACTCTAGGGGTGCATCAGGGGGGCTTCAAATGGGACATGGTGTATATTAAAAAAAAAAAAAAAAAAAAAAAAAAAAAAAAACACACACAGTCCAGCAAAATCTGCCTTCCAAAAACGGTATGGCATTCCTTTCCTTCTGCGCCCTGCCGTGTGCCCGTACAGTAGTTTACAACCACATATGGGGTGTTTCTGTAAACTACAGAATCAGGGCCATAAATATTGAGAGTGTTAACCCTTGCTTTGTAACTGAAAAAAATATATATTAAAATGGAAAATATGCCAAAAAAGAGAAATTTAGAAATTATCTCTATTTTCCATTAATTCTTGTGGAACACCTAAAGGGTTAATGACGCTTGTAAAATCAGTTTTGAATACCTTGAGGGGTGTAGTTTCTAGGGGTGGTTTCTATTATATAAGCCTCGAAAAGGGACTTCAGACCTGAACTGGTCCCTAAAAATTGGGTTTTTGAAAATTTCTGAAAAATTTCAAGATTTGCTAAGCCTTGTAACATCCCCAAAAATAAAATATCTTTCCCGAAATGATCCAAACATGAAGTAGACATATGGGGAATGTAAAATAATAACTATTTTTGGAGGTATTACTATGTATTATAGAAGTAGAGAAATTTAAACTTGGAAATTAGCAATTTTTTACAAATTTTTGCTAAATTTTTTATTTTATTTTTATATATAAAAATGATTTTTTTTACTTCATTTTACCAGTGTCATGAAGTACAATATGTGACGAAAAAACAATCTCAGAATGGCCTGGATAAGTCAAAGCGTTTTAAAGTTATCACCACTTAAATTGACACTGGTCAGATTTGCAAAAAATGGCCTGGTCCTTATTTAACCACTTCCCATCTGGGCCATTTACCCCCTTCCTGACCAGGCCTAATTTTGCAAAACTGACATATCTCACTTTATGTGGTAATAACTTTGGAACGCCTTTACTTATCCAAGTCATTCAGAGATTGTTTTCTCGTGACACATTGTACTTCATGATAGTCATAAATTTGAGTCAATATATTTCACCTTTATTTATGAAAAAAAATCCCAAATTTACCAAAAATTTTACTAAATTTAAATTTCTCTGCTTTTAAAACAGAAAGTGATACCTCATAAAATATTTATTACTTAACATTCCCCATATGTCTACTTTATGTTGGCATCATTTTGGAAATGTCATTTTATTTTTTTAGGACGTTAGAAGGCTTAGAAGTTTAGAAGCAATTATTAAAATTTTTATGAAAAATTGTCAAAACCCACTTTTTAAGGAGCAGTTCAGGTCTGAAGTCACTTTGTGGGGCCTACATAGTGGATACCCCCATAAATGACCCCATTGTAGAAACTACACCCCTCAAGTTACTTAAAACCGATTTTACTAACTTTGTTAACCCTTTAGGTGTTCCATAAGAATTAAAGGAAAATGGAGATCAAATTTTTTCTTTAACACATCGATGGTTAACAGCCAAACAAAACTTAATATTTATTACCCAGATTCTGCAGTTTACAGAAACACCCCACATGTGGTCATAAACTGCTGTATGGGCACACGGCAGGGCGCAGAAGAAAAGGAACTCCACATGGTTTTTAGATGCCATGTCCCATTTGAAGCCCCCTGATGCACCCTTACAGTAGAAACTCCCAAGAAGTGATACCATTTTGGAAACTAGGGGTTAAGGTGCCAGTTTAATTGCTACTATTTTTGGGTACATATGATTTTTTGATCATTCATTATAACACTTTATGGGGCAAGGTGACCAAAAAATGGGTTGTTTTAGCACAGTTTCTATTTATTTATTTTTACAGCGTTCACCTGATGGGTTCAGTCAAGTGACATTTTTATAGAGCAGATTGTTACGGACGTGGCGATACCTAATATGTATACTTTTTCTTATTTATTAAAGTTTTACACAATAATAGCATTTTTGAAACAAAAAAATCATGTTTTAATGTGTCCATGTTCTGAGAGCTATAGTTTTTTTTATTTTTTGAGAGATTTTCTTATGTAGGGGCTGTGAGGTGACGGTTTTATTGGTACCATTTAGTGGGATATACGCATTTTTGATCACTTGGTGCTGCAGTTTTTGTGATGTAAGGTGACAAAAATTGCTTGTTTTGACACCGTTTTTTTTTTTTGTTTTTTTTTTACAGTGTTCACCCGAGGGGTTAGGTCATGTGATATTTTTATAGAGCTGGTTTTTACCGATGCGGCAATACCTAATATGTATACTTTTTTTATTTGTTTCACTTTAACACAATAATAGCATTTTTAAAACCATAAAAATTATGTTTTAGTGTCTCCATGTTCTAAGAGCTATCGTTTTTTTATTTTATGAGACATTTTCTTATGTAGGGGCTAATTTTTTGCGGGATGAGGTGACGGTTTTATTGCTACCATTTTGTGGGACATATGCATTTTTGATCACTTGGTGTTGCGCTTTTTGTGATGTTAGGGTTACAAATTGCGTGTTTTGACACAGTTTTTTTTTTTTTGTTTTTTTTTTACGGTGTTCATCCAAGGGGTTAGGTCATGTGATATTTTTATAGAGCTGGTTTTTACGGACGCGGCAATACACAATATGTCTATTTTATTTTATTCTTTCTATTTTTAACATTTTTTTTTTATTCCTTACTTAGGGATTTTTTTTTTTTTCATGTGAAACCTTTTTTTTATTTTATTTTTTCAACACTTTACTTTTTTTTATTTTTTATTTTTTATTGTACACTTTTTGTCCCCCATAAGGTCATACAAGACTTGGGGCTGACATAGTAGCCCTAGTTACAAGAAAAATACACCCCCCAGAGAGGCTGTACAGCGCAATACAGAGCTGTACAGCCTCAGTGCAGGGCTGATCGAGGTCTGTGAAAGACCTCACACAGCTCCTGCACTCTCCGGTTCCGGCGCTTATATGACCGCCGGGCCGGAACAGGAAGCGCATAGCGCTTCCTGCTCTGCATACACAGCGCTCGGTGAGCACTGTGTATGCAGCGATCTAGAAGGCAGGGACACCTGGGCACTGTCCCTGCCTTCTCTAAGGGTTGCCCTGCTGTCACTGACAGCGGGCAACCCGATCAGCAGCTGCACGATTAGCGTGCAGCTGCAGTTTCTGAACGGACGTTTTAAAACGTCCATTCAGAAATAGAGATCCACCTCCCGGACGTTTATATCCTATAGGCGGACGGGAGGTGGTTAAGGTGAAATAAAGCTGTGTCCTTAAGGCGTTAAGTCACTAGGACTTTCAAACCTTGGTCTTTAAGTGCAACTCTAAGTGTACATATCGAATTATACCAGAAGCGAACCAGACCCAAATGTGACTAAAGAAATAGTTATTGCAACCAATCTTTCTACTTATCACATTTATCACCCCTATTTTTCTACACTTGCCAAAATACACCCACATCCAGCAAGGAACTACTTATCTTTTCCTTCTTCTTACCCACCTATGTGGCCTCTTGGTCATTAACCTAAAAGCCTTTATTTCCAAACATACACAGCCACCTCATGCTTTCTCCTACTTCCACCTTCTAACACTTTCTCTTCCTACTCCTTACTGCTGATGATATATACTCCAAATCCTGGCCCTCCTCAGAAAATTCCCACAATCATATCTAGCTCCCACTATCGATCTCCTTCTACAAATGTATTCAACCCCTTAAACCCATAAAGCTCAACTCCACTGCCACCCTCCATTCATTTGAAGTAATTGGGTCTGCATCTACTCTCCCTCCAACCTCCAAGTGGCTGTTATCTACCACCTCCCCAGGCCCGGCCACCATCTTTTTCAACCACTTCAACACCTGGCTTCTACACTTTCTTTCTGCTGACATCCCCACTATCGTCATACGTGACTTCAACATCCCCATTAACACTCACACTCCGCTACCTCTAAATGTCTAGCACTTACTTCCTCCTTTGGCTTCTGTCAGTGGTCCTCCACTGCCACCAAAAAAGATAGTCACACGCCGTATCTTATCTTTACCTACCTCTGTTTCCTATATAATCTCTCTAACTCTCTAATCTCTCTTGTTCATGCGACTTGCAATTGTTTTTTATGATGTAAGTATTCCACTTTTCATATATACAGCTCCATGGAATGCATTGCACTTTAATAATAATAATTATTAAAATCACTAGTTATATTTACTTATCACATGGCTGTGCCCCGTGTGCTGAACCAAAACATATATGTTATGTGACACTGTTGCTTACTGAACGTCAGGGATTGCATGATGTGAAGAGCATCACATGACTGGTGCCATGTTTTTTTAGTTAGGCCATGAATACATTACACAGGGCTGATGCATATCTCTATACCACTCTACTGCATATAGGGGTCAACTGCCTAATAAAATAAAAGGTATGTATGCAGAATTTTCAATAAATATATATTACAATTTTGCATGATTCCCTACTGTATATACAAATTAAAAAAAAACTGGAATACCCCTTTAAGGAATTATTTATGCACAAATACATCAGTGTCTCTTACATAAAACAAGTTCTTTAAATCTAAGATGCATAAAAGCGTAATATTGTCATGGAGTTACAGTACATAAAGCAAACTATGATCAGTAACTCTTCATAAACTTAAAGGGGTATTCCCATCTTGCAAAATCAGCCAGAGTTGCAGTTACTTCACAAATCACTTCCTGTTTTTCTGTTTCTAAGGCTGGGCGGGCTTAGGCAGCTAGACTGAAGCCTGTCCACGCCTCCTTATGACATCACACTGAGAGCTGAGTCCTACGTGCTCGTTCATGTGAAAAGTATGACTCACCAGTCTGGCTGGCACCAGGAAGTGTCTGTGAAGCTTATCTCTCCTGCTGTGGACTCACATCAGTCCGTGGAGCAATGGTCAGTGATTTTATTGACTACCATTTAGATGACCTGAATACTAACTACACATAAAAGTTTTCATATCTATTCCAAAGCCTATCTGTGCAGCAGAAACTGTAATTTACTGCAGCCCAAATGCATGTCTGCTAGTATCCATATGATTCGTCTCCTATAAAAAAAAAAATCACTGAACAGCACAGATGCAGATTTGTTACCATTAGAGCTGTACTACATTAGAGTAATAACGTGCATATTCAACTCAGCCACATATCAGTGTATTACCCTATCTCTCCACCATTCTTTATATGACATATATTGATAATCCCCACCTCACCAATCACTGAGAATGTACCAGCGCATACCTAGCTCTGCTACATAACCATTTTATGTCAGTCCTACACCTGTAATATCTCTCCACCATTCTTTATATGCCATATATTGATAATCCCCACCTCACCAATCACTGAGAATGTACCAGCGCATACCTAGCTCTGCTACATAACCCTGTTATGTCAGTCCTACACCTGTAATATCTCTCCACCATTCTTTATATGCCATATATTGATAATCCCCACCTCACCAATCACTGAGAATATACCAGCGCATACCTAGCTCTGCTACATATCCTTGTTATGTCAGTCCTACACCTGTAATATCTCTCCACCATTCTTTATATGACATATATTGATAATCCCCCACCCCCACATATAGGCCCCCATCAGCCTCATATAGGCCCCCATCAGCCTCATATAGCCCCCATCAGCCTCATATGCCCCCCATCAGCCTCATATGCCCCCCATCAGCCTCATATGCCCCCCATCAGCCTCATATAGCCCCCATCAGCCTCATATGCCCCCCATCAGCCTCATATAGCCCCCATCAGCCTCATATAGCCCTCATATAGCCCCCATCAGCCTCATATAGCCCCCATCAGCCTCATATAGCCCCCATCAGCCTCATATAGCCCCCATCAGCCTCATATGCCCCCCATCAGCCTCATATGCCCCCCATCAGCCTCATATAGGCCCCCATCAGCCTCATATGGCCCCCATCAGCCTCATATAGGCCCCCATCAGCCTCATATAGGCCCCCATCAGCCTCATATAGGCCCCCATCAGCCTCATATAGCCCCCATCAGCCTCATATAGCCCCCATCAGCCTCATATAGCCCCCATCAGCCTCATATGCCCCCCATCAGCCTCATATAGCCCCCATCAGCCTCATATAGCCCCCATCAGCCTCATATAGCCCCCATCAGCCTCATATAGCCCCCATCAGCCTCATATGCCCCCCATCAGCCTCATATAGGCCCCCATCAGCCTCATATAGGCCCCCATCAGCCTCATATAGCGCCCCCATCAGCCTCATATAGCGCCCCCATCAGCCTCATATAGCGCCCCCATCAGCCTCATATAGCGCCCCCATCAGCCTCATATAGCGCCCCCATCAGCCTCATATAGCACCCCCATCAGCCTCATATAGCCCCCCCATTAGCCTCATATAGCCCCCCCTTTAGCCTCATTTTGCCCTACCCCATTAGCCACAATAGCCCACCATCATCATCCATCCGCCCCAAATATCAGTCAGTCCGTCTGCCCCCTCAAGTGCCTCCATCAGCCCCCAATCTCATATATAACATATACTCACCCCGCTGTCTCTCCCACGCCGTCCGCTCTCTGAGTCCTCTCTCCCTTCCACGAAGTAATCGGCCGCGCATGCGCAGATCTATTTTCCTCTTTGCTGCGCTACAACGCGGCTCAAAGGAAAATAGATCTGCGCATGCGCGGACCGCCCGGCGGCGTGCGCGATCTTGATAAAAAAGTACAGCCGCCGCTAGATCACCAGGGAAGGAGTGCGCAAGCGCGGCCAATGGATGCGGCCGGCGAGCAGCGGCCGTATCCATGGGCAGCGCTTATAAACTAGTGATTTGTGAATTTGAATTTATAAAAGAATAGTAGGTTTTTTTTAATTGGTTGTATTTAGTAAAAAGTTTATTGGGGGGGTGTAATTGAATGAAACTTGATTATATAGATGGGAATACCCCTTTAAGGGCCCTTTACACGAATTGAAAAGGTCTTCACTAATGGAGCGTTCATAGTAACGCTCATTAGGGATGATCTGGCGGTGTAAATGTACCACCAATTACCCGATGAATGAACAAAACGCTCGTTCATTGGGCAATTGGATTATTAGTGCAGCACAGAAATCCTTGTTTCCCGACAGCAGATCGAGCTGCGTGAACACAATCTTCTGCAGAGAAACAATGAGTCTGTATGCGGAAGAGCGGTGGCATTAGCGATTGTTCCTCCCCATGCAATGGAGGGGCTGGAGGAGATCGGTGCACGTAAATACATCAGTCTCCTCCACTAGCAATCAGCAAATTGACGGGAAGGACATTGTACCGTGTAAAGGGAAGTTTAGATTTTGCTTCTAAAAATCAGAAGGGGAGAAGCTATCAGAATCTCTCAATATGGCACAATTAGTCTTTTGGGCCTGTAAATTAAAATGATCATATCTCAACAAAGAATAAAGACATTTAATATGTTTTTTTCCCCATCATGTTTCTATGGTACATAAAAATCTTACTTTCATTTTTGTTTTGGTATGCCTATTTTATGGTATGGTGCACACTTATGAAAGAGCAGCACAAAAAAAGGGAAGCCAGCTTCTATACAGAAGGTGCTAGTAAACGTATCAGAAAGAATACAATTAAAAACCATGTACCTCTGTGCAGTAGTAGTAATTGCATCAATAACCTCCATAATTCTGTGCAAAGCTGAATCAGTTCCAATTGTCATATCAGTACCGCAGAAGTCATTGTCAATGGAACCCACCAGTCCAACAATATTTAGATGGGAATACTTTGCAGCCACATCTTCAGTTATTTTCTCTGTAAGATGAGATCCCAATTAATCATATCTGTGACTATAAAGATTTACAGCATTAGCAACATTTTTAAAAGCAAAAAAATAAAAGAAAAACAAAAAACACACCAACTGCAAAATACTAATATCCAACTGGACACAGAATTTTTATTTCATAGAATGGATCAACTGAGAAACATTTGATACACTATCTTCAAGAAATATTACTACTATAAACACCGGAGCAAAATGACATTAGTACAACCATCTTTTCCTGTATTTATTATTATTAATGCCTCCATAATCCATATGGAATTCAAACTTTGAACCTCATTAAAGGAGCAGACATGCATGTATAACAGCACATAAAATGTTTCTCTTCATCTGCAGTCTCCAAGATCAATGGAAGATGACTGGACCCTGAAGGAGGTATGCTGCAAGGTGTAAGCTCTACAAGTATTTTAACAGCATTTATTAACCCTTTGGCTACCTGAGGTTTGTTCATTCTTGCGTTTTCATTTTTCTTCCCTATTTTCAGTGAGCCATAACTTTTTTATTTGTACGGTCACATAGCTGTATGAGGGCTTATTTTTTACGGGACAAGTTGTACTTTCTAATGCCCCCATTATTATGGCATAAAATGTTGTTGGGAAGCGGGGGAAAAATAACCCTCACTCAATCCCTTCTCAGTTTTATGGGTTTTGTTACCATTGCGTTTTGTTTACGGCAAAACTGACCCATGCCCTTCATTCTCTGGGTCAGTACGATTAAAACAACTCTTGTCAAAAATTTTCTTTAACGATATTCTTTATATCTAAATGGTGTAAAAATGTAAGAAAATATGTTTTTTTTTTTACCATATTCTGACCCCCATAACTTTTTTACACTTATGTCTACTGAGCAGTTTAGGGGCTCATTTTTTGCAGAACAATCTGTACTTTTAACCCCTTAGGGACACAGCCTTTTTTTGCAAATCTGACCAGTGTCACTTTAAGTGCTAATAACTTTAAAACGCTTTAACTTATCCAGGCCGTTCTGAGATAATTTTTTCGTCACATATTGTACTTCATGCCACTGGTAAAATGAAGGAAAAAAAAATCATTTTTATTTATTAAAAATACAAATTTTACCAAAAATTGGAAAAAAATTGCTAATTTCCAAATTTCTATTTCTCTACTTCTATAATACATAGTAATACCTCCAAACATAGTTATTACTTTACATTCCCCATATGTCTACTTCATGTTTGCATCATTTTGGGAATATAAAAGTTTGGAAGCAAATCTTGAAATTTTTCTGAAATTTTCAAAAACCCAATTTTTAGGGACCAGTTCAGGTCTGAAGTCACTTTGTGAGGCTTATATAATAGAAACCACCCAAAAATGACCCCATTCTAGAAACTACACCCGTCAAGGTATTCAAAACTGATTTTACAAACTTTGTTAACCCTTTAGGTGTTCCACAAGAATTAATGAAAAATAGAGATATAATTTAAAAATTTCACTTTTTGGCAGATTTTCCATTTTAATATTTTTTTTTTCAGTTACAAAGCAAGGGTTAACAGCCAAACCAGACTCAATATTTATGGCCCTGATTTTGTAGTTTACAAAAACACCCCATATATGGTGGTAAACCGCTGTACGGGCACATGGCAGGGCGCAGAAGGAAAGCAATGCCATACGGTTTTTGGAAGGCAGATTTAGTAGGACTTTTTTTTTTTTTTACACCATGTCCCATTTGAAGCCCCCCTGATGCACCCCTAGAGTAGAAACCCCCCAAAAGTGACCCAATTTTAGAAACTATGGGATAGGGTGGAAGCATTTTTGGTAGTAGTTTAGGGTACATATGATTTTTGGTTGCTCTATATTACACTTTTTTGAGGCAAAATAACAAGAAATAGCTGTTTTGGCACAGTTTTTATTTTTTGTTATTTACAACATTCATCTGACAGGTTAGATCATGTGGTATTTTTATAGACCAGATTGTCTCGGATGCGGCGATACCTAATATGTATACTTTTTATTTTATTTAAGTTTTACAAAATAATTTTTTTGAAACCAAAAAATCCATAATCTGAGAGCCATAGTTTTTTTAGTCTTTAAGAGATTATCTTAGGTAGGGTCTAATTTTTTGCGGGATGAGATGACTGTTTGAGTGGCACTATTTTGGGGTGCATATGACTGTTTGATCGCTTGCTATTACACTTTTTGTGATGTAAGGTGACAAAAAATTGTTTATTTAGCACAGTTTTTATTTTTTACTGTGTTTATCTGAGGGGTTAGGTCATGTGTTATTTTTATAGAGCCAGGTACGAACGCGGCGATACCAAATATGTATGCTTTTTTTATTTAGGCAAGTTTTACACAATAACAGCTTTTTTAAAACAAAAGGAAATGATGTTTTAGGGTCTCCATTTTCTGAGCCATAGTTTTTATATTTTTGGGGCGATTCTCTCAGGTAGGGGCTAATTTTTTGCGGGATGAGGTGACGGTTAGATTGGTACTATTTTGGTGGGCAAACGCCTTTTTGATCGCTTGCTGTTGTACTTGGTTGTACCTGTTGTAATGGTTTATTTTGCACAGTTTTTATTTTTTACGGTGTTCATCTGAGGGGTTAGGTCATGTGATATGTTTATAGAGCCGGTCGATACGGATGCGGCGATACCTAATGTATACTTTCCCCCCCCCCTATTTTTTACCTTTTTTTTACTTTATTTGGGGAAAATTATGTTTTTGTTTATTTTTACTTGAAACTTTATTTTTTGGGGGAAAACTTTATTTTTTCAACTTTTTTTTTCACTTTTTTTTGTCCCACTTTGGGACTTGAACTTTTGGGGGTCTAATCCTTTACAATGCATTCCAATACTTCTGTATTGGAATGCATTGGCTGTATGAGTAATACTGTGTGTATTACTCATACAGCTTCCGGCCTGTGAGATCCAGGGGGCTGGATCTCACAGGCTCATCACTGGAAGGCAGCACGATGCCTTCCTTAGACATTGCGCTGCCTTCCATGTCATCGGGTCCTCCAAACAGCCGCATGGGGACCCGATGGCACTGCCGCACAGCCGCCGCAACCGCAGGTAAATGCCGCAAACCGCAGGTCTGAATTGACCTGCGGTTTGCGGCAATCGATACAGGGGGGTCACATAAACACCACCCCCCCGGCGTTGTGACAGGATGCCCGCTGAACGATTTCAGCGGGCATCCTGTCACAATTAACCCCCGCCACGCCGCAATGTCTGTTTAAAGTTAGGACCCCAAGTCCCTAAGGGGTTAAGAGGCTAAAACAAATGCTTACTGATTTCATGTAATTGCAGGGCTGGTCTCTGGTTAGCTGTATGTGAAAGGATACACACTGCTCTGGGGTAGTGGGGGAGGTTAACTGCATTCCGATTGGTCCTGCTAGTTCATGTGAGGAGAGTAAGGGCTTATGGGAAGTGAGTGAAATACAGTATCGCCTCAAGCACAGGGCAAAAATCACTACATGAGGTGCAGCAGAGGCCATCTTAGGAAGATGCTGAAATAGAGGCACAGAGAAATAGGGTTGCTAAGGGCTGAATACAGTTATCAGAAAGGTAAAATTAACTGAAAAATGATGTTTCATGAATACTTTCCCTTCAGCATCACATATGTTAGGAATTTCATTTTTGGTAGTGAAATGGCAGTTACACTTACACTTTAACTTAACAGGAGAGTGCTAATTCTATCCAGAAAAATAAATAAATAAAAAACACCAACACATTCCTTCATGGAATAAAATAAAAAATAAAAAAAAGTGATGCGAAAGCACCCTTACACTAACCAGATATTATTTGTACCCAGATTATTGTATCTTTCACTATTTTACTTAATCATATAAATGACGCTTCAAATTTACCACAAATACAGTACAGTTGACAGTTCTTGTCAAAAAGACAGATAGGTCACAATTCTGTATCACAATTTAGAAAGAATGTTCTACAATACTATGGACTACACTTCTGCGCCTAGTTCAATATCGCAACAATTCTAAGATTCGATTCAGACCCTTATTGTTTTTAATATAAAGGGATTGTCAAGGATTTCAAGGGATTGTCAAGGATTCGCGATGGAGCGCTCTGTATGCGCGATTGTACGGGCGTTTGCAAACGCGCATACAGAGACAAGCAAACACCCATTGTCGCGCAAAGTCTATGTACGGGAACGCGCGACAAGACGCCCCAAAGAAGCTCATGCACTTCTTGGGGCGCCGGGTGTTTTACAGCGCGATCGTACGTGCTGTAAAACGCCCAGGTGAGAACCATGCCGATAGGGAAGCATTGGTTTCTCCTTGTTGAGCGTTTTACCGCGCAAAGAAACGTGCTGTAAAACGCTCAGGTGTGAACCCAGCCTTATGGTACAATCCTCACAACAAGCCATTAACATCACATTGGCGGATGTCTCACAGCCAGCACTCCCACTGATCAACCATTTCATTGTTAGTGTAAAAAGATGGTAACTGCAGTGTTTCCACCACCATTCCCAACAATGGGAGCAACGATGCCATTACCAGCTCCGTCCATTACATAATGGACTCTGCTGAGTAGTTCCAGCATGGGGGCTACAATAAAACAGCTGATCGCTTAGAGTGAGTGATGTCAAGTCCTGACAACTCCTTAAGGCTAGGTCTACACGGCGACATTTGTTGCGCGTCAGGGCACAACTATACTGCAACATTTTGTTGCACCAATGTCGCGCAACAATTTTTATAATGGCAGTCTATGGTGTCGCACTGCAACATGCTGCGACGCAACAATCACAGGAAATCCATTCGAGATGGATTTTTCTGCGACTGTCGCGTCGTAGTCGCAGCATGTAACATGTTGCAGTGCAACACCATAGACTGCCATTATAAAAATTGTTGCGTGACATTGGTGCAACAAAATGTTGCAGCATAGTTGTTTGTACCCGGTCGCGCAACTTATTGTCGCGCAACAAATGTCGTTGTGAAAAACCACTCATTTCTCCAGTGGCGTTCCCTGGTCTGGTCCTCCTGCCGCTGCTTATTTACAAATTGCAGAAATGATATGTCAGCATGTACAGTAACAGCTGAAGCCACTCCCTGTCCTCAGTGGTAGACCATTGAGGACAATGATTGGCTGCAGGGTCATGTGCTGTATACCAGTAAACAAGTAGAAGTAGGAGGACAGAACCAGCACCATAAACAATACCACTGGAGTAAGTGGTGATTACATGACCATCACGTTGAATTTAAGGTATTTTACTGCATACAAACAAGCTGCATTACTTGTATTTACCTCCTTTAACCAATTCTTCAAGCAAACCTCCCCACTCCTTCCGAAATATATTTGCTCCAGTTAAACTTCCATCACCACCAATGACACATAAATTTGTTATGCCATGTTGAACAAGATTAAAGGCTGCAGACAAACGCCCTTCATGTGTCGTAAATGCCTTACACCGTGCACTACCAATAATAGTGCCACCCTACAATACAGAAAAGTAAGACAAAATCAGCAGCAAACAGATATTGCAAGACATTGGAAAGTGAGTGATAGGCAAACATCCCAATTTTTATTTTTATTTTTTATTTAAGGGGTTCTCTAGGTTTTTTATATTGATGGCCTATCCTTAGATGGGGGTCCGACTCCTGGCACCCTCGACGATGAGGTATATGAAGAGGCTGTGGTGCTGCTTGGGAGCTTAGGCTTATTTCTTAGGCCACTGACATCACATTCATTAGTCACGTGGCCTAGGCACAGCTCAGTCCCTTTCCTATAAATGGGGTTGGGCTGCAATATCTAGCAAAGCCCTATCCAATAGATGATGCTGTGCTTGGTGGCGCTCACCAGAACTAAGGTGAGTGAAACGGCTTCCACAAAGGGCTGATTGGCAGCAATGCCGGGAGCCTGACCCCCGATGATCCGATATATCCTGAAGACAGGCCATCAATATAAAAATCCCTTTAATAACTATTCAAAATGTATAACACTGGTTTCTCTAAAGGACTTTATTGTACTCAATCATGCATGTTCCAAAAGGACATATGATGTTGCACACAGAATACACTCCATATGAACTGGAAAGTATGATAACCACACAAAATGTGTAAAATGTATCTTGTTTTACTGAACGTACCAGCTGAATTATGTTTGACACACTTAGCCAACTTGCTTGTTTGATACAATCACCACCTTCAACCAAGCCTTCATAACCCTATGATGAGAATAGAAACGTATTTGTCAATGCAGGTGAAAATATAAATTCAAATTTTAAACTGTGGCTTTGCTGATTAAGTTCTTGTGTGTGCACATGAGGAACAACACTACATCAGACCATTAAATGACTCATACATGGCAGTTATCTGCTAGTTTCGTCCCCACTGCAGGCTCCAGCTATAATTGTCAGTTTTACCAGAGATAGCAAGTACACTACAATGTCTCCCATAGGCTGCAGAAAGAGGAATAATATGAAAGAAGAAAAATAAAAAAATGCATTTCATCTTGAAGGGGTTGGCAAATTGTCATATAAGCTCCATACAATCATAAGTGACTAAACTATCCTCAGCTGACTATATGGAGATTGGCGTCAGTTATTAAAACATACTTACCCGTCACCCTACACATCCCTGTACTGCAAGATGGCAGCAACCACATCCTCTATCACAGGGATCAGCAACCTTCAGCACTCCAGCTACTGTGAAACTACAACCCCCAGCATGCACACTTTCTTGGCTCTTCCACAGAAGTGAAAGGAGAATTTTGGGAGTTGTACTTTCAGAACAGCAGGAGTGCCAGAGGTTGCTGATCACTGCTCTATCAGCTCCTGGGTGTCTTCTATTCTGCACAGGTACTGAACAGCAAATAGAAACGTCCAGCACATGGGCAGATACAGAGATACAGGCAATCCTGCTGCCTGCTTCTGTACATGTGCCAGATGCGTCCATTTGTTGTTCAGCTGCTGAACAGAACAGAAGGTAACCAGGAGCTGACAGATGAAGTGATTGTCTCCATTTGGCAGGCCAAAGATGGTAACAGGTAAGTATTTTGGCCTCATACTGAGGCAGCTGGGGACCAAAATTAAGTACGCTGGGATCCCCGAAATGAACTGAGTGGCCAGTCATTCATGCATGAAGCCGTTCCATTAATTTCTATTGGAGTTCTGGAGCTAGCCAGGCGCTGTACTAAGCAACTCCTATAGAAAGGGGAGCAGCTGCGAACATGCCCGACCGGCCACTCTGTTCATTTCAGGGGGCTCCGGAGGGTACTAGGTCCCCATTCTTGTGATCGGTGGGAGTCCTATCAGTAGGACCTTAAGCAATCTAATTGTGCTCAATTAGCCATTTTCCCTCCCTGGTGTACTCACTTTTGTTGCCAGCAGTTTAGACATTACTGGCTGTGTGTTGAGTTATTTTGAGGGCACACCAAATTTACACCGTTATGCAAGCTGTACACTGACTACTTTACATTGTATCAAAGTGTCATATCTTCAGTGTAATCCCATGAAAAGATAGAATATAACAGTTGCAAAATTGTGTGGGGTATACTCACTTTTGTGAGATACTGCACAAGTAAAACCTAAATTACAAAAATAAAAATTATACTAACCCCAAAACCCATCTATATATTTCCTGGAAGTAGACTACCGGTACGTTATCAAAATGCCACTCCGTACTTTACAGACACCCTCTAGCGGTTTTGTGTCAAAATCTAATTTTTCATAAATAAACATTGATTAGTGGGTACCCATATGAGCCCACATGCCTTTCATGAGCACCCATATGAGCCTTAATGCCTCTCATCAGCCCCAATGAGTCCCCATGCCTCTCATCAGCCTCAATGCCACAGAGACCTCTCCTGCTCCGGACGCTGCGACTCCTCACCTATAGCGCGATTCTCTTCATCCTGCTGCCGGCTCTGCTGTGATCTGAAGCACACAGCGTGAGGTCACAGAGCGCCCTTAAAGTATAACTGTCGTATATATATTTTTGGGGAAGTATTGGATTGTGGTGATTAATATCTCCTTGGTGGCCCTATTTCAACTTTTCACGGTGTATTCAATTACCCCTTAATTCCACAGTTTTGTTCCCTGTATTGCCTATTTTTACCTGTGCTTAAAATAGGGTTGCTAGGCATGGTCCGTCTATGTGTTGAAGGACGGAGGACGCAGAAGCAGGCTGCGTGCAAGGTCAGATTACAGACAGCCAGGGACTGTAAGTAAATGATTGAAGCCAGGTCCTCCCCAGCAGCTGATAACAGTGCCTGGGCTGTGTGCACTTCTCCCTGTCCCTGCGCTTGGCAGATGCTCCCTCACTCAGCAGAGCTGGACAATGCAGAGCCGAAGCAGCGCAGACCAGGGAAGGGAGATCTGCCATCTGCTCAGTGTAAATGAAAGCAACATGAGGACCCCTTTGTGCTGCAGGAGATTAACCCTTTAGGGGAGGGCTGGGGTTACTGACACTTTTGGGAGGCTATTGTTACTGGCTAGTGAGGGCAGGCGGGATTAGCCTCGGGGAGGGCAGTGGCGGCCATCTTTACTGAATAGTGAAATTGCAGTTTTATAAAGACTGGTTGCTAAGGGCTGAATCTTATTAAATATGGGGTAAGTCAGTCTAATAGTAACTGATTCTGGAATATCATGTTATTAGTAACTACATATATGAAAATTGAAATTAGGGTCTAAGTGTGACAGCTATCCTTTAACTTTGACATTTACAGCAGCCTTCCCCTTTAACAGAGAGTTTCACAGCACAACACCCTCTTGACAGTGACCTCCACAGGGGCCTGCCCCTTTAACCCCCTTCCGACCGCCTAACGCACGGATGAGTCCTGGCGGCGGTCGATTCATTGATCCTGGACGCATCCATGCGTCATCTCGCGAGACGCGAGATTTCGGTCTGAGCTGGCCCGCGCATGCACATTGCGGGCCGGCAAAAGTTAAAGAACAATTTCGTCACCAGCCTGCCAGCCAATGATCGTGGCTGGCAGGCTGGCGATTTTCAAAAACTCAAATCAGAAGCCATCTGGGGAGGACCTGGGTGATTCAATCATTCATTAGCTGAAAGTTCTACCTTCAAGTAATACATTAAGTACAGTGAAGAGATATTGCAGGAGATAGTCAGGAGGTAGGCTGGAAGGTGGAAACAATACAAAAAAAAGGTAAATTTGTTTGATTTAAATTGACAAATTTTTATTTCTTTTTTTTCTCCTCTTTAAAATGGCAGACTTGGTTCAGTGCAGGAATTGTTGTGCATTTATTTCATGTTCCACTCTTTGGAGATTCGGATGCTGTCAGATCTGTAGACAGTTCTCCTTACTGCAGCAGGAAATTGCATTTTTGAAATCTGAGATATTTAAATTATCTGTTAAACAAACTCCAGCTAGGACTGCTGCAATGCCACTGCCACAGAGGACCCCCAGAAATGGCAGATGGGTTACTGTAGGTTCTGGAAGACTTAGAGTGGTGGATAGAAGACATGTCCCACATTCAGTGATTCTCCAAAATTCATTTGCAGCACTCTCAGAATGTAAGGACAACATGGATATGGACTCAAGCACAGAGGGTGAGAAACCATCGACTCCTATGTCTAATGTATGCAAGACTGCAGCCAAGGACAAAAAAGATAAAGTGAAGTCTCAAAGGAAGCAGCTGTTGCTGGGTGATTCAATCATAAGAAGTGTGGAGCTTAAAGAAAATGGTTTTGTGAGATGTCTCCCTGGGGCTACTGCTAGAAGACGTATTATTAATATTGTTAAGCAAGCAAAGCAGGAAGGGGACGTGGATGTTCTTGTCCATCTAGGGACAAATGACCTGGCTTGCAATGAAGTGTCAGAGGTGAAAAAATCTTTTATCACACTTGGTAATGACGTACAGGATTTTGCATCCACCATTTCATTTTCTGAAGTTCTGCCTGTGCATAATGTTCAGAATGATAGGCAGAGGCGCATAAAGGAGTTCAACACATGGCTTGGTAAATGGTGTTTCTCATAATAGCTCTACTTGGAATAGAAAGGAACTGTACAAAAAAGATGGTTTGCATCTTTCTCTCAAAGGAACAAATGTACTTAGTGAACAACTCCAAGAATTTGCGAAAGAGTATTTAAACTAGGAAGGGGGGGGCAAAAGAGTGAAAATAAAAGAGTCCAATTGCCCCCCGAAACAATGCCAGAACAGGTCAGAAGCACAGAGGGTAAGTAATAAGCTCCGAGTCCTCTCTACAAATGCTCGCAGTTTAGGTAAAAAAAATCAATGAACTTGGGTCAATAATGGCATCTGAGAATGTAGATTTAGTGGCTGTTACGGAGACATGGTTTAATGAAAGAAATGACTGGGACATAACCATACCAGGGTACTCTTTATACAGAAGAGACAGAGAAGGCAAGAAAGGAGAAGGAGTGGCCCTGTATGTGAAAGATAGCATTAAATCTAACCTAATACAAGTTGGTGAGGCCAACATAGAGTCAGTTTGGGTTACATTGCAGTTTGCTAATCATGCAGTAACTCGTGTAGGTGTGATATATAGACCACCTGATCAAGTTAAAGAACTAGATGATCTACTAGTTGAAGAAATAGCTAAAATGACAATGAAAGGAGAAGTTATCATTATGGGAGATTTCAATCTTCCAGATATAAACTGGAAAACCAAAATAGCAAGTTCTACCAGGAGTACAGATATTCTAAATTCCCTACTGGGGTTATCCCTACAACAAATGGTTGAGGAGCCAACCAGGAGGGAGGCCATTTTGGATTTGATATTCAGAAATGGGGATTCGGTATATGATGTCATTGTCGGCGAAACCTTGGGATCTAGTGATCACCAGTCAGTGTGGTTTAATATAAGAACTGTGAAAGAGTCCCACCACACAAAAACAAAAGTTTTAGATTTTAGAAAAACAGACTTTTCAAAAATGAAATTAGTCATAAATGAGTCCTTATCAGACTGGGGCGGATTACATGGAGTCCAGAAGAAATGGGACTACTTAAAAGGTGCATTATTGAAGGCAACAGAAAATTGCATTAGACTTGTCAGTAAAAGCAAAAAAAGGAATAGACCACTGTGGTACTCAGCAGAAGTGGCCCAAATCATAAAAAATAAAAAGCTAGCATTTTGTAATTATAAAAAAACCCAGAGCAATGAAGATAAGGAAATCTACAAGATTAGGCAGAAAGAGGCCAAGCAAGTTATAAGAACTTCTAAAGCTCAGGCAGAAGAAAAACTAGCTCAGTCTATGAAAAAAGGGGATAAGACATTCTTCAGATATATAAATGAAAAAAGGAATACCTAAATTAAAAATAAAGGACGGAAGGTATGTAGAAGAGAATAAAGGGCTAGCCGACTGCCTTAATGAATACTTCTGTTCAGTTTTTACAAAAGAAAAAGAAGGAGAAGGACCTCCACTAGAAAGGATGACTATTAAATTGTTTGATGCATGTGTCTTTACAAAGGAAGATGTTCTAAGTTTGCTGTCTAAAGTGAAGACAAATAAGTCACAGGGGCCTGATGAGATACACCCAAAATTATTAAAAGAGCTTAGTGGTGAGCTGGCAAAACCGTTAACAGATTTATTTAACCAATCATTAGTAACAGGAGTCGTCCCGGAAGATTGGAAATTGGCAAATGTCGTGCCCATTCACAAGAAAGGTAGTAAGGAGGAATCGAGCAACTATAGACCAGTGAGTCTGACATCAATAGTAGGCAAATTAATGGAAACCCTATTAAAGGATAGGATTGTGGAACATCTAAAATCCCATGGATTGCAAGATGAAAAACAGCATGGGTTTACTTCAGGGAGATCATGTCAAACAAATCTTATAGATTTTTTTTGACTGGGTGACTAAAATAATAGACGGTGGAGGTGCAGTAGACATCGCATATCTAGATTTTAGTAAGGCTTTTGACACTGTCCCACATAGAAGACTTATCAATAAACTGCAGTCATTGAGCATGGACTCCCATATTGTTGAGTGGATTAGGCCGTGGCTGAGTGACAGACAACAGAGGGTTGTAGTCAATGGAGAACATTCAAAACAAGGTCATGTTACCAGTGGGATTCCACAGGGATCTGTACTGGGACCAATTTTGTTTAATATCTTCATAAGTGATATTGCAAAAGGCCTCGATGGTAAGGTTTGTCTTTTTGCTGATGACACAAAGATATGTAACAGGGTTGATGTTCCTGGAGGGAAACGCCAAATGGAAAAGGATTTAGGAAAACTAGAAGAATGGTCAGAACTCTGGCAACTGAAATTTAATGTGGATAAGTGCAAGATAATGCACCTGGGGCGTAAAAACCCAAGGGCAGAATAAAGAATATTTGACACAGTCCTGACCTCAGTATCTGAGGAAAGGGATTTAGGAGTAATTATTTCAGAAGACTTAAAGGTGGGAAGACAATGTAATAAAGCAGCACGAAGTGCCAGCAGAATGCTTGGATGTATAGGGAGAGTTATAAGCAGTAGAAAGAGTGAAGTGCTTATGCCGCTGTACAGATCACTGGTGAGACCTCACTTGGAGTATTGTGCGCAGTACTGGAGGCCATATCTCCAGAAGGATATAGATACTCTAGAGAGAGTTCAGAGAAGAGCTACTAAACTGGTCCATGGATTGCAGGATAAAACTTACCAGGAAAGGTTAAAAGACCTTAATATGTATAGCTTGGAAGAAAGAAGAGACCGAGGGGATATGATAGAAACTTTTAAATACATAAAGGGAATCAACTCTGTAAAGGAGGAGAGCATATTTAAAAGAAGAAAAACTACCACAAGAGGACACAGTTTTAAATTAGAGGGGCAAAGGTTTAAAAGTAATATAAGGAAGTATTACTTTACTGAGAGAGTAGTGGATGCATGGAATAGCCTTCCTGCAGAAGTGGTAGCGGCAAATACAGTGAAGGAGTTTAAGCATGCATGGGATAGGCATAAGGCTATCCTTCATATAAGATAGGGCCAGGGACTATTCATAGGATTCAGATATATTGGGAAGACTAGATGGGCCAAATGGTTCTTATCTGCCGACACATTCTATGTTTCTATCTAACACCTTATATTTATAAATATAAGGTGTTAAATGGCTTCCCTGCTCCTCTGCTGGTCCTTTTCGTCGGTTGGTCTCAGCAGAGGAGCAGGCATCACAGTGACTAGCCACCAAACACCACACTTAGCCCCAGATCACCCCCCCATCACCCCAATTAACCCCTTGATCGCCCCTGTCAATCACCTAGTGAAAGGGAAAAAAGTGATCAGTGTAAACTGTCACTTTTTTTTTCACTGGTATTGACTGATAGTTTTAGGATAGTTTAGGCCCCTTGGTTAGGTAGTTAGCGTCGGTAAGCGCCCAGCCCACCGCACCGCAGTCACTTATTTGCTGATTAGCGTATCGCTAATCAGCTTTTGTACTTTTATAGTATCTGTAAGTGATCAAAACTGATCACAGTCAGATCTATAAAATAGTATTAGTGTCACCTTAGTTCGCCCTCCACCCAAAACGCAGTGTTTGATCGGTCGCCCACACGTGCGTTCACCCAAGCCCGCCCCGCCGCAGTGACAAAAAATTATTATTTTTTGATTACTGCACAATCACTTTACAAGCGCTGCGGCGATAAAAAAAATCAGTTTTGATTTTTTTTTATCAATCGCAGCGGCCTCCGGTACTTCGCTAGCCTCCCATTTGTAAGACAGGCTTGCTTTTTTTCTTGGGTAGTCTCAGGGAATACCCCCTAAATTTAGTAGTCCAAATGTCAAAGAGGGGGTATTCTTCTGAAGAGGCCTACAGGCTTCTGACCCAGTCGGATGAGGAATGGGAACCCTCATCTGACGAATCTAGCGGGTCAGAATATGAACCTGTAGAAAGCTGACCCACAGTTCAGATGAGGAGGTTGAGGTCCCTGATAGCACCAGGCGTACCCGGCCCCGTGTCGCTAGACCACAGGTTGCACAGGATCCGCTTCAAGGGCAGCAGAGTGGGGCTGCCGCTGTCGGATTACCTGGTGAAGTGGCGGGCACCAGAAGGGCAGTTGAAGCTGGTACGGTGGCACTTGCAATAGTTACCCCGTCGCAGCAACCGCACAGACAGGCCCATAGACCCCCTAGAGTCCCTGAGGTGCTGGCAAACCCTGATTGGCAGTCCCCAACTTCAGCCGCACCTGTAGTTCCCCCTTTCACCGCCCAGTCTGGAGTTCGGGTTGAGACAGCTCAGATTGGTTCGGCAATGGGATTTTTTGAGCTGTTCTTGACTTCAGAGCTCTTGGACATAGTCGTGGCAGAAACAAAATCGGTATGCCACTCAATTTATATCCGCCAACTTGGGAAGCTTTTATGCCCAGCCTTTCCGGTGAAAACCAGTCCAAGTTTCCGAAATTAAAATTTTTCTGGGCCTTCTCCTCAAAAAGCATGAATTGCGGTCATATTGGTCCACAAACCCAATTCGTCATATGCCCATGTTCTCTGCTGCTATGTCCAGGACACAATTTGAGACCATCCTGCGTTTCATGCACTTTAGCGACAACACCACCTCCCGTCCCAGAGGCCACCCAGCTTTTGACCGGCTCCACAAAATCCGGCCCCTCATAGACCACTTCAACCAGAAATTTGCAGATTTGTATACCCCTGAGCAAAACATCTGCGTAGACGAGTCCCTTATACATTTTACAGGGCGCCTTGGCTTCAAACAATACATTCCAAGCAAGCGCGCCCGGTATGGGGTCAAATTGTATAAGCTCTGTGAAAGGGCCACAGGCTATACCCACAAATTTCAGATCTATGAGGGTAAAGATAAGACCCTGGAGACGGTCGGTTGCCCTGACTACCTGGGGAGCAGTGGGAAGACAGTCTGGCACTTGGTGTCACCCTTATTTGGCAAGGGGTACCATCTTTATGTGGACAATTTCTACACAAGTGTGCCCCTCTTCAGGCATTTGTTCATAGAACAGATTGGCTGCTGTGACACCGCGCGAACTGGTCGCGCGGGCTTCCCGCAACGGCTCGTTACAACCCGTCTTGCAAGGGGGGAGAGGGCTGCCTTGTGTAATAATGAACTGCTCGCGGTGAAATGGAGAGACAAGCGTGACGTTTACATGCTCTCCTCCATTCACGCAGAGACGACAATCCAAATTGAACGAGCAACCAGAAAAGCCCCTCTGTATCCACGACTATAATTTGCTCATGGGAGGGGTGGACTTAAATGACCAGATGTTGGCTCCGTATTTAGTTTCCCGACGCGGGTATAAGAAGGTGTCTGTAGATTTAATTCAATTGGCTGCATATAATAGTTTTGTTCTCTACAGTAAGGCTGGGAGAATAGGATCCTTTGTTTTTATTTTTTCCTTCAGTACATCTGTCGTGAAGAACTCCTTCTGGAACCCTGTTGGACCCTCTATTGAACATTCATTTGTCTCTTTTGGTCGGATACATCTCCTTATCCTCATCAAACCGTGAGTAGGTGACTATATTGTCAAAAAGAGCAATCGGAAAAAATATATATACTCCTGGTCTGCTTATAATACACATACCTATCGTTTATATATATATATATATATAGTTATCTAAATTCTCAATGTGGGACTTATTTTAAATTATATCGATATAAAAGTTAAGTTTTAGTAGGACTAATTATTCAGTGATATATAGAATAGGATCCTTCTCAAATTTCAGGAAGAGATCATTGAGAACCTCCTGTATCCAGGAGGTTCAGTGGCCCCATCCACCAGTGTAGTTAGCCGTCTACACGAGCGACATTTCCCCAGTGTCGTTGCCGGTACCTCACACCAACCGACACCCCGAAAAAGATGATGTGTCTGTAGCAGGAGTGGAATAAGGCGTGACACCCGCTATTTCTGTCCTGACTGCCCTGACCACCCTGCCCTATGCTTAGGGGAGTGTTTCCGGAAGTACCACACACAGGTACACTTAGCATAGGGATTGCATCTCACAGGACAGGCATACAGGGCTATTAGGGCCCATTCACACACAGCTGCTGCAAACCTCTCCTTTCACCTGGGACAAAGTGCATAATGTACTTCGCCACATCTTTGGGCGATTTGCGCTTTGCACATTGTCCCATGGGGAAGGAGAGGTTTGTCCTATAAAAGGTAAAAATTAAAATAAAATCACCAGTATGCAAAAAAGTTAACGTTATGTTCAAAAAGTTAAAGTTTATATGTTCTGTTCAAAAGTTATTATAAAGTTAATAAATCTATTGCGTTGCGGCCTGTTCTTTTCTTTTCTTTTTTTTTTTTTACCTTCCAGGTGGACCAACCGATCGACTAGCTGTAGCACTGAGGTGCATTCTGACAGAAGCATTGCGCTGCTTTCAGATTACACAAAAGTCGGTGTATGCGGCGCTTCAAGACGAGATTTCTCCTCTGCAGTAAAAGATACGTTTGCCGAGGCATATGAGCTGAGGAGGCGGCGGTGTTCATATGCTTTGGCAAACACTTTGTATATAAAAAAATTATATTAAAAAAATCACGGCAATGATTTATTCATCCACAGGGCCAGGGCATACGAGCTAAGTGGGTATGGATGTTGGGCGGAGCTCCTATGTCCTGGCAGACGCCTTTCCCCTCCCTTTTTTTTTTGGGGCAGAGATTTATTCATCCACATTGATCGATGCGAATGAAGAAATCTGTGCCGTTCATTTTTTCTTTCAGCCCAGAGGCTGAACGGGAAAAAAAAAAAAAAACATCTCATTACCTGTATGCTCAATATAAGGAGAATAGCAGAAACTCCTAATGCTGGCCATACATGTAATGATTGCGGAGACTCTCAAATGCCAGGGCAGTACAAACACCCCACAAATGACCCCATTTTGGAAAGAAGACACCCCAAGGTATTCGCTGAGGGGCATATTGAGTCCATGAAAGATTGAAATTTTTGTCCCAAGTTAGCGGAAAGTGAGACTTGAATGTGAGAGAGAAAAAAAAAAAAAATTTCCGCTAACTTGTGTCAAAAAATAAAAAATTCTATGAACTCGCCATGCCCCTCATTGAATATCTTGGGGTGTCTTCTTTCCAAAATGGGGTCACATGTGGGGTATTTATACTGCCCTGGCTTTTTAGGGGCCCTAAAGCATGAGAAGAAGTCTGGGATCCAAATGTCTAAAAGGAATTTGGGCACCTTTGCGCATCTAGGCTGCAAAAAAGTGTCACACATGTGGTATTGCAATAAGCTAAGTCCCTTATAGAGACCCTCGGGATATCAATACGTTTCAATTTCAATGGTCAGTATAGACCTAGAATCCCTTTGGGGGTCTCTAACTAATGTTAAAATTAATATTTTATTGATATGTATTAAAAGAAGATTATACTTCACACACACAAGAAAAGTAGGAGTTTGTAAAATTATCAGTGTCTGATGGCAAATGAGCTGAATCCTCTTATGGTGACTGCCACGGTCACTAATTAACCCTTTCATGACCAAGGGTCATTGATGCCCCAGTGTCCAGGTCAAAATTTACAAATCTGACATGCGTCACTTTATGTGGTAATAGCTTTTGAACACTTTTACTTATCCACGCCATTCTGAGATTGTTTTCTCGTGACACATTGTACTTCATGATAGTCATATATTTGAGTCAATATATTTCACCTTTATTTATGAAAAAATCCCAAATTTACCAAAAATTAGGAAAAATTCACAATTTTCCAAATTTCCATTTCTCTGCTTCTAAAACAGAAAGTCATACCTAATAAAATATTTATTACTTAACATTCCCCATATGTCTACTTTATGTTGGCATCATTTTGGAAATGTCATTTTATTTTTTTAGGACGTTAGAAGGCTTAGAAGTTTAGAAGCAATTCTTACAATTTTTAAGAAAATTTCCAAAACCCACTTTTTAAGGACCAGTTCAGGTCTGAAGTCCCTTTGTGGGGCTTACATAGTGGATACCCCCATAAATGACACCATTATAGAAACTACACCCCTCAAGTTACTCAAAACTGATTTTACAAATTTTGTTAACCCTTTAGGCGTTCCACAAGAATTAAAGGAAAATGGAGATGAAATTTAAAAATTTCACTTTTTTGGCAGATTTTCCATTTTATATATATTTTTTCTTTAACACATTGAGGGTTAACAGCCAAACAAAACTCAATATTTATTACCCTGATTCCGCGGTTTACATAAACACCCCACATGTGGTCGTAAACTGCTGTACGGGCACACGGCAGGGCGCAGAAGGAAAGTAATGACATACGGTTTTTGGAAGGCAGATTGTGCTGGATTGGTTTTCTGAACGCCATATGTTTTTTATTTTTCTGCCGATCGTCTTGTGCAGGGGCTCGTTTTTTGCAGAAAGTGTTGAGGTTTTTATTGGTATCATTTTTGGGTACATAGGATTTTTTGATCATTCATTATTACACTTTATGGGGCAAGGTGACCCAAAAATTGGCTGTTTTGGAACAGTTTTCATTTATTTATTTTCACAGCGTTCATCTGAGGAGTTAGGTCATGTGATAGTTTTATAGAGAAGATCGTTACGGACGTGGCAATACCTAATATGTATACTTTTTCTTATTTATTTAAGTTTTACACAATAATAGCATTTCTGAAACCAAAAAAATGATGTTTTAGTGTCTCTATAGTCTGAGAGCCATAGCTTTTTTATTTTCTGGGCGATTGTCTTAAAAAGGGTATCATTTTTTGCGGGACAAAGTGATGGTTTGATTGGTACTATTTTGGGGGTCATAAGCCTTTTTGATCGCTTGCTGTTGCACTTTTTGTGATGTAAGGTGACAAAAATAGCTTTTTTGGCACTGTTTTTTTTAAATTTATTTTTATGGTGTTTATCGGACGGGGTCCATCACGTGATATATTTATAGAGACGGTCGTTACGGACGCGGTGACACCTAATATGTGTATTTTATTTTTTCATTTTTTCAGAAAATGAATGCAGGGGGCGGGGAGGGGGCGGACCGCATCAGGGCAGGAAGGAGATCAGCGCAGCTGCGCAGGAGGCGTGGCACAGGTCAGCGGGGCACAGATGGGGGGGGACCACAGAGGGGCACCAAAGGCTTGGAGGATCGGGGGGCACGAGGACACGCTCTGCAGAGCGCAGATCAGAGCCTGAAACCGGCATTTTAACGCTGCCGCGATCCGATTGGTTGGTCTGCACAGACTAACCAATCAGATTGATTGCCGGCAAGGGGCCACTCTGATTGGTCCCTTGCCGGCATTACTGCACTGTATGCTGTCCGTGACAGCATACAGGGCAGGGGCAGAAGCTTTAATCCAAGCGCTTTGCAGCGCTTGGATTAAAGAGCTGCCAGAACGTATATATACACACGTGGTAGCTGCACGGGGTATGTGCAGCTATCACATATATATATACAGATTGCAGACGTGAAAGGGTTAAATATGTCAATTCACGGACAACTAGGTGGTGGGTGTGTTATTGGGAGTCGTGTTTGTGTTTACCACATATGTCACACTTATATCCAGGTAGGCAGTACGGGTCTCATCCACCCGTCTGTCACAACCATTTAAGAGATACTCAATTGCTATTTTGCAACGATCTCCAGCCAAGGTGCGCCACTTGCAACAAGCGTGCACTCCTGTCAGGGCCCACAGTCTCTATTCCCTGTCAGGGATAGACGTGCTGCAACATTGTTGCCGCGTCTCGCCACTATCTGCACTAGAATTGGTCCTAAGCTAACCCTCACTGAGGGCCTGCTTCTATTACTATTGATAGAGGTCTCGCGGTGGCCTATTCCCTCAGTCTTAAACACTCCTTATACACTAGCTGTCCCTCGTCCTAACTTTATCCGATCCTCACTGCCATACACTGTCTAAAACCTAAAACACGCTATACCACCCCTCCCGACATGTTTCGCCACAACAAGTGGCTTCGTCAGGGGAAATGGGGTATATATGCGCGCGCGCCAGTCATGCCCCCGCTATATACCGTTTAGTATCCCGCCCCCCTGTCAATCGCGGCCACTCACAACTCAATGCCGCCAATCAGGAGTCCCAAGGTAACTAGGGAAGTCTGGTGACGCATATCCTATGCGCGTCCCTGCTCCTACGTCACTGGGACAAGCCGGTAAACAACAGACGACTCTGCCGTTTCATTGGTCCGTCCGGTCTCATCTGCAGGCTTGTCATTGTGGTAAGTATACGCCCCTCTGCCTCCGAGACTCCCAACCCATCGCGCTATTAACCCCTTCAGGGTTACCAGTATCTGGGATGTAGAATAGATAGCAATAGATCGAGTGACAAGGACGTTCTCTATCCCTTAATAAAATCTCTTTAAAAAAAAAAAGAAATATCGATGTCAGCCAGTTTGCCTCCAAGGCTCCCGTCCAGTCGCACTGTTTATTAACCCCTTTGGGGTCACCAGTGTCTAGGTGTTGAGTGAGTAACAGTAGCTAGAGTGTCAGGGGGACTCTCCGTCCCTCAAGTCTTCTGACATAAGGTAACAATCAGTCAAATACCCATTTATGGCTTCTATTCAAAGTTTGCCAAAAGAACAAATAAATATTCCTGTCTACACACCCGTAGGGAAAAATAAGATATAACCAGTTCCGCAGGGATAGAGATATTCTTTTCTATATACCATTATCTGGACCAAACCACTTCTAGAGTCGAGCAGACAGATTGTGATATCAGCATTTGATCGGTGCATGATGTATCTCACACTAGATCGTTGCATAAGGTTGGAGTCCACAATTTAGTGCCATAATTAACAGTTACCTAAGAGGTTATTAATACGGTTGACCTATGCCCACATTATCTGCTGGTTAACCATCTTATATAGTAGAGATGGTACTTAATTTGTCACGGGGGGGGGGATGTGGACGATACACAGTCGGGTCATCACTGGCCTACTCTCCTTACTTAGTATGATTTTTTCATTCCGTAATGATTAAGTTGTTAAACTTTCTTATATTACTGTATATTCAGCTTAAATGAACGCAGCATACGAGAAGCCTTCATTTAGGCCTCCTGGACTAAGAGTCTGAAGTCGATGTATCCATTTGGCCTCCTCCTGTAGAAGTTTAACATCCAAATTGCCTCTTCTTGGTCCCAGGTTTATTTTCTTCAGTCCCCAAAATTTCAGGACCTCCACGTTTCCCCCATGGGTGTATGAGATATGCCTGTAGAGCGATGTGTCTTTACCAGTGTTAATAGCACTGATATGGCCAGATATTCTTCGTCTCAACTCCTGTGTGGTCTTGCCCACATACAGCTTCGGACAATTACAGGAGGCAATATACACAATGCCACTACTACGGCAGTTAAAAAAACTCTCTTATTGTGTATTCACGTCCATCCATGGGGTTATTGAATTTTTTAACTCTGGGGAGGTACTTACAAAAGATGCAATTTCCACAGGGGAAGGAGCCAATGATAGTGGATTTTAACCAATTTGGATTTTTTTTCATTTTTTCAGGAAGAAAACTGTGGACCAGCTTGTCCCTTAAATTTGGACCCCTCCTGTATGTGACGCTGGGATATGGCGGTAGTACAGTTCTCAATTCGCTGGTAAGTAGTCTCCAATGTTTTTTGAGGATATTCATGACTTGTTGATTACCACAATCATAAGTTCCTATGCATCTAATCCTATGCTCCTGTTTTTGCTGATTTTTCCTTTGGTCCTGCAAAATTAAATCTTCCCTATTTGTACTTTTGGCACGATTGAAGGCCCTTTTCAGGCATTTTCTGGGATAACCCCTACTTCTAAAGCGATTATAGAGCTCACCAGCCTCTTTTAAAAAAGATCTCATCTGTAGTACAATTCCTCCTCGCTCTCAAATACTGCCTCACTGGTATACCTTTTCTCAATGCCACTGGATGCCAACTGGTCCAGTGCAGGAGGCTGTTTGTGGAGGTGGGTTTTCTGTAAATTTCCGTAAGGATCTGTCCATCATCATCCTTCTGGATCAAAAGATCCAGAAAGCATATTTGTTTGGAATTAATTTCACAGGTAAAGTGCATACCTATATCATTGTGGTTCAACTGGTCAACGAAAGTGACAAATTCACGTTCCTCCCCCTCCCAAAATAACAAAACATTGTCAATAAATCTACCCCAAAATAAGATGTGACTAGTGAATTGTGCCATGGTGTCAATGAAAACAATAGTGTCTTCCCACCACCCCAAAAACAAATTAGCAAAAGTCGGTGCACAGGGGGTCCCCATCGCGGTACCCTTCATCTGTTGATAGAAGGTACCGTTACAGAGAAAATAATTGTGAGTCAAAATAAATCTTAATAAATTCAGAATGAAATCATTGTGCTCGTGAAAATTAGTGCTTTTCGTGTCCAGAAAGAATTTGGTAGCTTTGATGCCCAGTTCATGATCAATGTTGCTATAGAGGGCTTCAACGTCCAAGCTAGCCAGGAGAGTGGATGGAGACAATGAACACACCTCAATAACACACCCACCACCTAGTTGTCCGTGAACTGACATATTTAATTAGTGACCGTGGCAGTCACCATAAGAGGATTCAGCTCATTTGCCATCAGACACTGATAATTTTACAAACTCCTACTTTTCTTGTGTGTGTGAAGTATAATCTTCTTTTAATACATATCAATAAAATATTAATTAACATTAGTTAGAGACCCCCAAAGGGATTCTAGGTCTATACTGACCATTGAAATTGAAACACACATGTGGTATCACACATATCTTGGTCAAATAAAATAAATAAAATGGGAAAAGTTGTCTTTTGCCGAGATATTTATCTCACCCAGCATGGGTATATGTAAAATGACACCCCAAAACACATTCCCCAACTTCTCCTGAGTACGGCGATACCACATGTGTGACACTTTTTTGCAGCCTAGGTGGGCAAAGGGGTACAAATTCCAAAAGACCACCTTTCGGATTTCACAGGCCATTTTTTTTTTACAGATTTTGATTTCAAACTACTTCGCACACATTTGGGCCCCTAAAATGCCAGGGCAGTATAACTACCCCACAAGTGACCCCATTTCCCCATTTTGGAAAGAAGACACCCCAAGGTATTTCATGATGGGCATAGTGAGTTCATGGAAGTTTTTATTTTTTGTCACAAGTTAGTGGAATATGAGACTTTTAAGGGAAAAAAAAAAAAAGGAAAAAAAAAAAAGGGAAAAAAAAAAAGAAAAAAAAATTCATCATTTTCCGCTAACTTGTGACAAAAAATAAAAAGTTCTATGAACTCACTATGCCCATCAGTGAATACCTTAGGGTGTCTACTTTCCAAAATGGGGTCATTTGTGGGGTTTTTCTACTGTCTGGGCATTGTAGAACCTCAGGAAACATGACAGGTGCTCAGAAAGTCAGAGCTGCTTCAAAAAGCGGAAATTCACATAGTTTGTAAACGCTATAACTTTTACCCAAACCATTTTTTTTCTACCCAAACATTTTATTTTATTTTTTTATCAAAGACATGTAGAACAATAAATTTAGCGAAAAATTTATATATGGATGTCGTTTTTTTAAAAAAAAAATTACAACTGAACGTGAAAAATGTCATTTTTTTTGCTAAAATTTCAGAAAGTCACAGTCTCTCCCACCCCTGCAGCTGACAGAAGCTGATTTTTACCTTCATTTTTTTCAATCCCCATTGGCTGAGGAGTGGGCATGGCCTAACCGGATCAGGGGTGTGGTTTAGCAGGACCTGGGGGCGGGTTTTGTCTTTTGAGGGTGGACACATTGTGGCAGGGGGCATGTCTGGGCTCCTTCCTGCAAGAGTGACACCCCACTGGGCACCTTACAGGCTCATTTGCATACTAAATAAACCGGATTTTCAGAGGATAAAAACATCTTATTGCTGGGAAAAAAAAGGCACATCTTGGAATAAGGTACTAAGCGCTATTAGGCTATGGCTTTACTTCTATAGCGATTATCCTGGTGACCCATTTCCTTTAAAGCTCACCTACAGCAGTGAATAAAAATGGCTGGGTTGTTATGGTACCCTGGAGTAAAACTGTGTATGTGGAGGCAAAGGCCTGCGAGCTTCTATTGGCCGATAAGAGTCATGTGGCCAAGCTTCTATTGGCTAATGCATTTTTGGGGAGAGCTCAGACCTGGTCTAAAACCTTCCCGGACACCTGATGTACCCGAGTGCCAAATTTCACAATTGTAAATGCGACGATGCGGATTCCTTTAGCAGACATACATACATACACATACACAAACACACACACGGCTTTATATATTAGATTGTTCTCAATGCATTCTACTATGTAATTAAAAAAAGATTTGCAACTGGAATATTTCATTCCAGACGGACGTAACCAGTTTTTTTTGCGGATCAGTGTTTTGCAGACCGCAAAATACATACATTTCAGTGCATGAGCCCTTATGTGGAATATATGGCTGTTATGGAGGGGGGGGGGGGCTGTTAAGGAGATGACATAGCAAGGGACTGTCAATCAATGCATTTTAGGAATTTTAAAACTGCCAGAACACCCATTTTAATAAAAATCTGTTTCTGATTTTACACCCTTTTTAAACTTAAGGCATAGAATAAAAAAATAATAAATAGGTCACACCAGGTGTTATCATATGTGCTGAGCAGCCCCCTAAACTCTACCTGGGCTGCAGATGGAAAGCGCACAGTGTATGTTATCAGAGCCTGTATGATATTCCTCAGCCGCATTCACAGTCCTGCTGAACAACAATCTTTATATAGCGGCAACATATTCCACAGTGCTGTACAATTAGAGGGTTCATGTCCAAACAGTCATGCACTGGTTTCCAACAGCGCAGCTCAGCATCCATAAAAGAGATTGTACTCTATCAGAATACTAAATAGTGCCTGGTGGAAAGACTACACTTCCCATAATGTACATAACCACTACAAGCTTCCATATATACACACGGAGCCATGGAAAGATTTCAGCTATGAAGCCTCTAGGACTTTGAATATAGTAATTCAGGCCTAGCATTGCCAGATATTACTGTGTACCACCGGATCCCCATTGACTATAATGGGGTCTGGCGGTGAATCGGCTGCATTTCCTCCATAAATACCAGGTTTCGGCAGAACAAATACTGCTGCATGCTTGAACAGGATACCGGATTCACTGTGAACGTAGGTTAATACAGCATATTTATACAGTCACTCCATAATGAATATGGATTAAAGGGGTTGGTTGGAATAAAAAATAAAAATAAAAAATAAAAACGGTTCTCCGGCCTTTTAATATTGATGACCTATAACTCAGAATAGGTCATCAATATCAGATTGGCGGGGGTCCGACACCCGGCAACCCCGCCAATCAGCAATTTTAAGAGGAGGCGCACGTTGTGCTGCTCTTCACGGTTTACCTTTTAGCCATTACCTATGCAGCGGTGAGCAGGTGTAATTACAATTAATTTCAATGGGACGGATCTCTCCTATACAAGTGTATGGGAACGATCCGTCCCTATGAAATGAATGGGACTGTTAGGTGTATTTACACCTGCTCACCGCTGCAGAGGCGACGGCAAGATGGCAAACAGTGAAGAGGAGGCAGCGCTTGCATGGCATGCGCCTCCTCTTCAAACTGTTGTTTAGCGGGGGTGCCGGACCCCCGCCGACCTGATATTGATGACCTATCCTGAGGATATTAAAAATTAAAAGCCTGGAGAACCCCTTTAATGGGTTCTCCTAGACTTAACTACGGGTGACCTATTCTCTGGATAAGTCATTAGTATCTAATCGGTGGGGGTCTGACACCGGGGACCCTCACAGTTCAGCTATTTGAGAAGGCACCGGCACTCCTAGTAGAGCCACAGCCTTCTCTCAACTTACTCTAGGTCATGTGACGTCACGTTCATCAGTAACATGTCTTAGGCGTAGCTCTGCCCCATTGAAGTGAATGGGGCAGAGCTGCGATACAAAGAACAGCCGCTATCAAAATGTACAGTGCTGTGCTCAGGGAGCAGGGAGAACGCCTCAGCGCTACTGCAAGCGCCACTGCCTTTTCAGAAAGCTGATCGGCGGGAGTCCTGGGTGTCTGACAACCACAGATCAGATGCGGCTGACCTATCCAGAGGACAGGTCCTCAGTTATAAAGACTCAGAAAACATTTTTTTCAGATACGCTGCTCCGTTGGGGGGCTGTGCCACTCATTCTCCTTTCCCAACACGTATGCTAATTAGTGGCAACGGTACAGGGAGGAGGAGACGGCCGTGTTTCTCAAGGGGAGTCTCTTTCTCCATGGCTGTGAGCTGTCCAATTGCAGCAGAGCGATTCACAGCCAGGAAGTTTAGCTTTTTTTTGCTCCAGGGAGAAGAAGATACCAATTGAGAAACACAGTTGTGTTTCTCAAGTGGTATCTACTTCTCCCTGGAGAAAAAAAAAAGCTAACCTTCTCCCTGGCTGTGATGCTCTCCGCTGCAATTGGGCAGCTCACAGCCATGGAGGAGTCACCCCTCTTTAAAGTAGCGAGTGTAATAAATATAAAAGCACCAGCTACCACCAGTCTCAGTTTCCTTGAGTTCAGCGAAGATGTCCAGGTGACCGCTGTAGTCAGTCACTGGCTTCAGTCGTTATACCTGGTTGTACAGGACAAAACCGTTGTGGCTGGTGACTGGCTGTAGTGGTCACCTGCATGACACGTTGACTTGTCCCACAATAAAGACAAGACCGTACCACAGGAATATAAGCCATTATATTTTGATCACATTTCCTGCTTTTAGTAATTTTTTTAAAGCCCGGAAAACCCTTTTAGCCATTTATGGAAATTAAAATACCTCATATATGTGGAAAACTTTAGCTCCAACATAAATACCCATCCGAGTCACAGCACGAACCGCAGCATTCATTCCTGCAAATAACAACAAAGACATTTATTGGAAATTAGTTTTTTTTTTATAAATAGTTCTTTATTGTTATAAAAAAAAAAAAAAAAAGAATACAATATCAGACCGTCCAACAGGTCATCACAATAATTGAATTGCATACAATATCGCTTATAATGTCAGACCGTCCAACAGGTCATCACAATAATTAATACATAATAACTTTTTAACCCCACTACCCTCCCTCCACCCAGTAGAGAGGGGGAGATGGGAGATGGGAGAAGGGAGAAGGGAGAGAAAAAAAAAAAAAAAAAACACAGAACTCAAACACCTTGGCCCTGATTCAACCATTTCTTCCAGATTTTATTAACTTTTTCATCTCTACCCCTGTATCTCTCAGCCGCCTGTTCCAATTTGATCAGATTGCGCACTGTTTCCTGCCACTGTCCTACTGTAGGAGGGTCTTTGTTTACCCATCTTCGAAGTATGAGCAGTCTAGCCTGAAACAGTACTTTACATACTACCGTTTGTAATTCTCTTTTTAATTAAAAATGTGACAGGATGCAAACAGCTGGGTCTTCCGGAATTTGGACCCCCAAAACTGTAGATGTTATATCTACAATATCTTTCCAATATCTTAATAGTTTAGGATATATCCAGAAACAGTGGATAAGATCAGCCCTCTCCCCCATACATCTTGGGCATTTATCAGAGGCTCTAACCCCCATTTTCCTTAACGCCCAAGGAGATCGATGTAACCTATGGACGATAAAAAACTGGGAGATTTTATGTGAGGCCCTATCTGATACCTTAAAATAACTTCCAAGGGCATCAATCCATTTTTCTTCCGTAAAAGACAAAATCTCTTTTTCCCACTTTCCTCTTGCTGGGATTATAATCCGTTCTTTCATCATCTCCATAAGAATTCTATATCTCTTTCCCGTAGTTCCATTTTTTTGCATTCCATTTGTAAATGTATATATTCTATTTGAATGTTCTTTAATATATATATTTGGGTTGGCGGATGATCTTCGGCATTTTTAAGTTGTAGATATTTATAACTTTCTTTTTGGTGGATCCCAAACTCCTTTATTAACGTGGCTAGGTCCTTCAATTTATGTCCTTCAAATATTTGCGCCAAATATTTTATCCCCTTTTTTTCCCAGTCAATATAAGGCCTAATCCTTTGGATTTCCTTTAAGTTCATGTTTTTCCAAATGGGTGTATACTGCAAGTACCCTTTAATTTCCATTATTATTTTAAATTCCACCCATATACATTCCATTAAATTCATTATCCTATTTCTTGTGTTATTTTTCCCCAGTGTTCCTGATTCCAACACCTCTAGGTAATTTGTGTCCCCAATCCACCCCATCTTTAATAATTCCTCCCTCCCCACTACTCCCTCCAGTAGGGCTGCAGTAAACGAATATTTTTGTAATTGAGTATTCTATCGATTATATTTCTCGATTCATTGAGTAATCTAATAAGAAGAAGCTACTTAAAATAACGTACGTAATTAGGTATGTATAAAGTTATTGGTTTGAAGGGGTTAATAACTTTATACATGCCTAATGCCAAGGTGCTTCCATTAACCCCTCCAAACCAATAACTTTATACATGCCCATTGGGTTTGGAGGGGTTAATGGAAGCACCTTGGCATTAGGCATGTATAAAGTTATTGGTTTGAAGAGGTTAATGAAAGCACCTTGGAGGTGCCTTCATTAACCCCTCTCTAAACCAATAACTTTATACATGCCAAGGTGGTGCTTGCAGCCTCCATTAACCACTCTCTCTCCATCTGCCCCCCTCCAGCCTCTGATCTGCCTCCCCCCCAGCCTCTGATCTGCCTCCTCCCCCCCAGCCTCTGATCTGCCTCCCCCCCCAGCCTCTGATCTGCCTCCCCCCCAGCCTCTGATCTGCCTCCCCCCCAGCCTCTGATCTGCCTCCCCCCCAGCCTCTGATCTGCCTCCCCCCCCAGCCTCTGATCTGCCTCCCCCCCCAGCCTCTGATCTGCCTCCCCCCCCAGCCTCTGATCTGCCTCCCCCCCCCAGCCTCTGATCTGCCTCCCCCCCCCAGCCTCTGATCTGCCTCCCCCCCCCCAGCCTCTGATCTGCCTCCCCCCCAGCCTCTGATCTGCCTCCCCCCCCAGCCTCTGATCTGCCTCCCCCCTCCCCCCAGCCTCTGATCTGCCTCCCCCCTCCCCCCAGCCTCTGATCTGCCTGCCGCCCTCCCCCCAGCCTCTGATCTGCCTGCCCCCTCTGGTAACGCAACCCCCCTCCCTCCCTCCCCAGTATTAATCATTGGTGGCAGTGGCCACAGGGTCCCCCTCCTCCCCCCATCATTGGTGGCAGTGTCAGTTCCGATCGGAGCCCCAGCAGTATAATGCTGGGGCTCCGATCGGTTACCATGGCAGCCAGGAGTCATGCTACTGAAGCCCTGGCTGCCATGGTATGTTAGTGAGCAGAGAACAGCGCATTATACTCACGTGCGCTGTGGCCGCCGGTCGCTCCTTCTTCTGTCTGTGCGGCGGATTGCTAATGCTTACAGCATTAGCAATGCGCCGCACAGGCCTATGAGAAGGAGCGACCGCCGGCCACAGCGCACGCGAGTATAATGCGCTGCTCTCTGCTCACTAACATACCATGGCAGCCAGGGCTTCAGTAGCGTCCTGGCTGCCATGGTAACCGATCGGAGCCCCAGCATTACACTGCTGGGGCTCCGATCGGAACTGACACTGCCACCAATGATGGGGGGGAGGAGGGGGACCCGGTGGGATATGGCCGGCACAGTCATTGGTAGCGCAGTGGCCACAGTCCCTCCCCTCCCCTCCTCCTCCTACTCTGTCCTCATTGGTCTTCAGCGGCAGCCGCGCACAGTGGGGAGGGAGAGACTCCCTCCTCCTCCCTCAGCTGTGCCGGCCGGCTCAGTCCTGCCTCTCTGACCTCAGGAGGACACAGAAGCGGTGAGTGAGACGCTTAATTTCACTCCCGCTCTGTGATCACGTGATGTAAACGATTCCTCGATGCAGGGAAACTGCATCGATTAATTTTTTGACTCTATTTAATCGAGTTATTCGAATAATCGTTTCAGCCCTACCCTCCAGACTTCCTTTTATCTGACTATATTGTGAAATTAAATAATAGAAAAACCAATTGGGCACTGCTAGTCCACCTTCTTTTACTGGAAGTTGAAGGACTTCTCGTCTTAGCCTTGGAGTCTCGCCTTTCCAAACAAATTCCCCCATTAGGCTGTCCAGCAACCTAAAAGTTTTCTTGGACAACCATATTGGGGCATTTTGTATCACAGAGTATTTTTGGGAGAAAAATAATTTTTATTAAATTCACCCGACCCTGAATTGACATTGGTAATTTTTTCCAGATGTGCATTTTAGTTCTAAATTCTTTTATTAAAGGGACTACATTTAATTTTTCATAATCTTGTGTATTTCTCGAGATGTGAATACCTAGATATTTAAAGCTCTCGTGTTGCCCAAGCACGTGCACCCTTGAGACGTTCTGTGATATCCCTTTCCCTAATAGCATCATATGAGATTTCCCCCAATTTATCTTTAAACCTGAAAAAAAAAAAAAAACTTATCTATTATATCGATTACAGTGTTAAACTCATCCCCTGTGTTGTGCAAAAATAATAAGATATCATCGGCGTACATTATTAATTTCTCATTTCCCTCCTTATATTGAAACCCCCTGCAGTCCCTACTATTTCTTATCATACATGCCAAGGGTTCTATTGCAATAGCAAATAGTAACGGGGAGAGAGGGCATCCCTGTACAGGGCAACAGGCAGGGACAAGCTCCCATCCACCATCACCCGAGATGTTGGCTTGGAATATATAAGTTGAATGTTATAAATCCCTCCCCTATACCAACCCTTCTCAAAACTGCCCACAAATACTCCCATTCGATACAGTCAAAGGCTTTCTGTGCATCCAATGAGAGTATTGCTTTTTCATCAGCTTCTGTATTATTGGCTTCAATATTAAGATAGAGTCTTCTGATTAGGGGTGCACCGAAATGAAAATTCTGGTCCGAAACCGAAAATTCAGGATACCCCTTGACCGAAACCGAAACTGCCTTTTTGCCCAAATACTTTTAAAAGACCCTCCACCCCATAACAGTGCCATCCACAGACCCCCACCCACCCCATAACAGTGCCATCCACAGACCCCCCCACCTCATAACAGTGCCATCCACAGACCCCCACCCACCCCATAACAGTGCCATCCACAGACCACCCCCCACCTCATAACAGTGCCATCCACAGACCCCCACCCACCCCATAACAGTGCCACCCACAGACCACCCACAGACCACCCCCCACCTCATAACAGTGCCATCCACAGACCCCCACCCACCCCATAACAGTGCCATCCACAGACCCCCCCCATTGTACAATTAATAGAAAATAGCGGGGAGGGACTGGGAGGAGGAGCTGGGGGCCGGTGCGTTCACTGTTCTCCGGCCCCCAGCTCCAGTAGTTATAAAAAGTGTGCAATTAATACGGATTCTATTCATGAGGCCTCCTCTACGAACATCCTACTCACAGGGCTGTTCTGGCCGGCCGGGCAGACGAGCGGCAGCGTCACGACTGACGTCACATGCCTGCGCCGCCTCCTTCATTCAGAAAGTAGGCCGGGCACATAACGTCAGTCGTGACGCTGCCGCTCGTCTGCCCGGCCGGCCAGAACAGCCCTGTGAGTAGGATGTGCGTAGAGGAGGCCTCATGAATAGAATCCGTATTAATTGCACACTTTTTATAACTACTGGAGCTGGGGGCCGGAGCACAGTGAGCGCACCGGCCCCCAGCTCCTCCTCCCAGTCCCTCCCCGCTATTTTCTGCCGATTCGTACAAATATCGGCCGAAATGGATTAGGTGCATTTTCGGCCGATATTTTCGGCTGCCGGAATTTCTGTGCACCCCTACTTCTGATATTTGAGTATATTGTTCTTCCGGGTATAAAACCTGTCTGATCTTCTTGTATTAGGCCTTTAATTACTTTGGATAGCCTTCCTGCCAAGACTTTAGCTAGGATTTTAACTTCCGTATTCAGCAAAGATATTGGTCTATATGAGGCCGGATCTAATTGATCTTTACCCTTTTTTAGGATTAAGGTTATAATTGCCTCTTTCATTGATTTTGGTAGCTCACCTGTTTTTTTTTAGCTTCGCACAATGTCGCTCTTAATTCTGGTATTAAAACCTGTGAAAAATTCTGATAAATTTCAAAGGGGAGTCCATCGCTCCCCGGGGATTTTACCGGTTTCACCTGACCCAGAACCTCTATTATTTCTGAATTAGATATTTCTTTATCCAAATAATCTTTTTGTGCTTTAGTTATCTCTGTTAACGCAATATGGTCCAAATACTCGTCAAGGTCTTTTTTTTAGTATATTGCACCTTAGTCCTATAAAGTTCCTGAAAGTAGTCCTCAAAAGACTTTTTTTATTCCATCAGGTGAGCTAATTATTTCACCTCTATCATCCCTGATTGCCCCTATCCATGATTTCCCTCTCTGATTTTTCACTATACCTGCTAGAATTTTTCCAACCTTTTCTCCTTCTGATGCTAACTGAAACCCTTGAAAAAAAAGTCCCTTCCTTGTTTTATCCATATAGTGTATTTTTAACTTTTCATGTTCCTCTTGAATTTAAACAACGGCAGATGTTGGTTCTTATTCAGATCAAGATCCATTACTACTGCACTGTGGTCAGATAAGGCCATAGGCATATACTTTATCTTAATCCTACTCCGAGTCATTAAATTTTTGTTTCCTAGAACCATATCTATCCTTGACCACGTTTGGTGTGTTTTAGAGTAACAAGAGTACATTGTTTGTTCTGGATTTAAATATCGCCAAACATCTATCCAATTAATTCCAAGGCCATTTTATACAGATCTACATTTTGTATTCTTCCCCCTCCACTAGACAGTCTATCACTGAGTGGATCCATGACCGCATTATAATCTCCTGTCGCAATCATTACACATTCCAGTCTATTCAGCATAAATCTATGCAACTCGTACAGCACTTCTGACCTATATGGTGGAGGGATATATATATATATATATATTTGCGATAATCAAATTGACCCCTTCTATATTACAATGTGAAAAGAGGTACCTGCCATAGTCGTCCGCCTCGCATTTGACAACTATCTTCTTATGTACCAGTATCGAAACCCCTCTAGAATAAGTAGTATACATAGAGTGGTACCCCTTCCCTATCCACCCTTTTTCCATCCATAAAAGAGAATCTTTAAGTAAATGCGTCTCTTGGAGGCAGACAATGGCTGGCAAGAACCTCCTCACCAACCTCTCACGTTTAGCGAAACAACTTTAATCATCTAGCAGAGGGATGGAAGAACAGAGAAAAAAAAAAAAAAAAAAAAAGGGGGTTCCCATTCCTCTCCCCCCCCCGCCCCCCCCCCCAAGTAGTTCCCCTTCCGCTGGTCTGCGGACAAGGCAACTCCATTGCCCCGCATAAGACCCTCCATCCCCCACCCACACTCCAACTCCTTCACCCGACCATCCTGTCTAACCATTCATTTACTTCCAATGGTGTCTGGAAAAATTAGGTTTAATGTTCTGAAGATATTTCATATTAAAAGGGAATGCGTCATCAGAAAATTACAGTAATGAGTTTTCCTTGAGCCTGTGACAGCACCTCTGGAGACGCTGTCTCCTTCTCCCTTGAACAAGAAACAGGAAACAAAATCGCTTAACTTCTTCAGGACACAGGGCGCATATATTTTTTTTCCTTTGCACGCGCTGTGGCCGCCACTCTTTGCGTCTGGCCACTGTTAGCGCATTGCCCACCCCGCCCCACAGCGCATTTTTAATTCATGTTTTTATTTTTTACACTTTTTTTTTTTTATAGCTATAGGGTAAGTGCCCACCGGACGTTCTCGGCCGAGGAGGCATACGCCCTCCTTGCCACCAAGTCAGAGAGCCCCAGTGAGGATGAGGATGACCCCACATTCCAGTTGTCATCCGCATCCTCCTCATCAAGTGATGATGAGCCCCCAAGGCGGCAGAGACACCTCCAGGCGGATCGCGGGGACCCACATGCTAGGGACCCTGTGGCCCAGCCTAGTACGAGCAGCTCTGGGGCTCGCACTAGTTTTCCGGCCCACCAGGTCAGTCCACCTGAGCCCCCTGCAGGGGGACTTGTCTGATGTATCCCAAAGAACTTTGAGCCCGCAATTCCTGATTTTGTTGGTGAATCAGGAATCCAGATTTACAGTGGGCTTCACTGAATACGACTTTCAGTCTTTTTTTCAGTGAGGAACTGGTAAATCTGATGGTGAAGCAGACGAACCGGTACGCCCAACAGTTCGTCGCTCAACACCCGGGCTCGTTTTTGGCTAGGCCCGGTGGCTGGACCCCGGTCAGTGCAGCCAAGATGAGGACGTTTTGGGGCCTCCTGCTGCATATGGGCCTAGTCAAAAAGCCCAGTGTCAGGCTGTACTGGAGTGGGGACGTCCTCTACCAGACCCCACTCTACTGTATGGCCATGACACAGCCCCGATTTGAGGCAATCCGGAAATGCCTGCATTATGCAGATAATGCAGCATGTCCCCCCAAGGTGATCCTGCCTATGACCGCCTGTACAAAATCAGGCTGGTCATCGATCACTTTGGGGCCAAATTCATGGAGGCCTATGTACATGGAAGGGAGGTCGCGGTTGATGAGTCTCTCATTGCGTTCAAGGGGAGACTCATTTTCCGCCAGTATGTTCCCTCAAAGCAGGCGAGGTATGGAGTGAAGCTGTACAAACTTTGTGAGAGTACCTCAGGGTACACTTACAGGTTTTGTGTGTACGAGGGGCGAGATTCCCGTATTCAACTCTGAATGTCCCCCCACTGTGGTGTTAGCGGGAAACTAGTGTGGGACCTTATGCACCCACTTCTAGATAATGGTTACCACCTATACGTGGATAACTTTTATACTAGTATCCCCTTATTCCAGTCCCTCGCTGCCAGATCCACGTTTGCTTGTGGGACCGTGCGGAAAAATCAGCACGGTCTCCCTGCCTACCCCCTCCAGGTACCTATCCCCAGGGGGGAGATCCGTGCCCTTACCAGTGGAAACCTGTTGCTGGTCAGATATAAGGACAAGAGGGATGTCCTTGTACTGTCCACAATTCATGGTAACGGCATCACCCCTGTCCCTGTGCGAGGTACCGCGGCAACGGTCCTCAAGCCCGATTGTATCGTCGACTACAATCGGTATATGGGAGGAGTTGATCTCTCTGATCAAGTCCTCAAGCCATAAAACGCCATGCGCAAAACCAAGACATGGTACAAAAAAGTGGTCTACTTGGTGGAGGTTGCCATGTACAACTCTTGTGTACTGTTCCAGAGCGCTGGCAACACAGGGACATTCCTTCAGTTCTATGAGGCAGTCCTCAAGAACCTGATCTTTTCTGACCAGGAAAGAGCAGGTGGGAGTACCTCGGGAACTGTAGGCGCCCAGGTCGTCCCTGGCCAACACTTTCCAGGTGTGGTCCCCCATACTGGAAAGAAGGGACGAACCCCCAAAAAAATGCAGAGTGTGTCGCAGGAGGGGGATATGGAAAGACACCACTACTCAATATGACACGTGACCCGATCATCCGAGCCTCTGCGTTATTGGTTGCTTCAGGGAGTACCACACTTCCATGGAGTTCTAAATTTATAATCCCCTTCACCAATTTAGCCACTGACTATTAAAAAAAAACAAAAAAACTATGGACTTACTAGGTAGCGCAGCGTCGGTAATAATCTCCTCTGTAAATATACCCCTAAACCCCCCCCATATTAACACGGTAAAAAATTTTTTTTTTTAAAGTGCAAGTTACATAAAAAAATAAAAAATAATAAAGTGTAATAGCAAGCGATCAAAAAGTCATATAGCCCCCAAAATAGTGCCAATAAAACAGTCCCCTCATCCTGCAAAAAATGAGCCCCCTACCTAATACAATCAGCGGGGGAAAAAATAAAGAAAGACTCAGACTATAGAGATACAAAACAAATTCTATATTTTGTATCCAAATAGATAATATAACCTAAATAATTGTAAAAAATAAAAATAAAAATAGACTTATTAGGTATCGCCACGTCCGTAATAATCTCCTCTGTAAAAATACCCCATGACCCAACCCCCCAGATTAACGCTGTCAAAAAAAACCAAAAAACTATTTTGGGCACTTTTCAATTTCAATCCGTAGTTTCCGGTAAAAACCAAGGGTTAACAGCCAAACAAAACTTAATATTTATTACCCTGATACTGCAGTTTACAGTAACGCCACATTTGTGGTTGTAAACTGCTCCATCAGTAAAAGGGAGGCGCAAAATGAAAGCAGATTTTGATGGCCTTTTTTATTGACACCATGTCCCTTTAGAAGCCCCCCGATGCACCCCTAGAGTAGAAACTCCCTAAAAGTGACCCCCATCTAAGAAACTACACCCTTTACAAACTTTATTAACCCTTTAGGTGTTCAACAGTTTATGGCAAATGGAGATTAAATTTCTGAACATTCACAAAAATGTAATATAAAGCAACCCAAAAACATATGTACCCTAAAAATAGTCCCAAAAAAAAAAAAAATAGTTTCCATAATGGGGTCACTTTTAGAGAGTTTCTGCTGTAGGGGTGCATGAGGGAGTCTTGAAATAGGACACGGTGTAAATAAACCAGTCCATAAAAATCAGCCCCCCAAAACCCACACAACGCTCCTTTCCCTCTACACACCGCCGTTTGGCCGTACAGTAGTGTACGACTACATATGGGGTGTTTCTGTAAACGGCAGAGTCAGGGCAATAAAGATACAGTCTTGTTTGACTGTTAACCCTTGATATGTTAGTGGAAAAAAAGGGTTAAAATAGAAAAATTGGCAAAAAAATTAAATTCTCAAATTTCATCCCCATTTGCCAATAACTCTTGTGCAACACCTAAAGGGTTAACAAAGTTCGTAAAATCAGTTTTGAATACCTTAAGGGGTGTAGTTTCTTAGATGGGGTCATTTGGGTGGTTTATATTATGTAAAACTCACAAAGTGACTTCAAATCTGAACTGGTCCCTAAAAAAAAAAAAAAGGGTTTTTGAAAAATGTCTGAAAATTTCCAAGATTTGCTTCTAAACTTTTAAGCCTTGTAACGTCCCCAAAAAATAAAATAGCATTCCCCAAATGATCCAAACATGAAGAAGACATATGGGGTATGTAAATTAATAACTTTTTTTTTTTAGTTATTACTATGTATTATAGAAGTAGAGAAATTTTTGGTAAATTTGTTATTTTGTTATAAATAGAAATGATTTTTTTTTTACTCCATTTTACCAGTGTCATGAAGTACAATATGTGACGAAAAAATCTCAGAATGGCCTGGCTAAGTAAAAGCGTTTTAAAGTTATCACCACATAAAGTGATACTGGTCAGATTTGCAAAAAAATGGCCTGGTTCTTAAAGGGGTTGTTAAGTTATGAAAAAAAAATAATATAGCACTGAAAATCTGATATATAACTGAGCTAAGCAAGTTTCATGCAAAAAAAAAAATATATATATATATATATATATATATATATATATATATATATATATATATATATTTTTTCCTAATTTCCCTGGTTATTTTCTTTGTTTACATGCAATAAAAACAATATCTGCCCCTCCCCCTGCTCTGCTAAGGGAGTGAATACAAGAGCTGCTCTGAGTGACATGTCTGCACGCTGGGAGGCTCTGCAGCATATATGTGTAGGACTACAAGTCCCAGCTGTATAATGACACCGCTAAGGGAAAACAGCCCGAGACATGTTCATCATTACCAAAAAGGAGCACCTGTTCCTAGAGGTGAGTCAACCGATCATTCCTATAATTTACATGCTCCCGAAAGTGCATAAGGACCTTTGCAACCCTCCGGGTCGACCCATTGTGGCCGGCATCGGGGGTCTGTGTGAAAAGGCCTGCACTTATGTTGATTTTGTTCTTCAACCTATGGTTTTAGGATTACCTTCCTATGTACGGGATTCTCTCCATCTGATAGAAATGCTGGAACATCTATCAATTACCCCCGACGTATTACTGGTGACTTGCGACGTCAAGTCCCTTTACACAAATATTGCACATAAGGATGGCATCAGGGCCACTACTAATTTCTTGAAAAAAATCAACTTCGGAGGAGCCAGCCCACCGCGCCTTCCTGGTGAGTCTCCTGCATTTTGTGTTACATCATAATTATTTTGTCTTTGATCAGATTTTTTACAGGCAAGAGTCTGGGATGGCGATGGGTGCACGCTGTGCGCCCTCCTACGCAAACCTATTTTTAGGTTGGTGAGAGGAGACCTGCGTGTACCCATCGCCCTTTTTCCGCGGGGGTGTGGTGGGCTGGTTCCGGTACATTGACGATGTCTTGTTCCTTTGGCAGGGCTTCAGAGAGACCTGCATCCAGTTCATTGACACATTGAACAACAATGATTTGAATATCCATTTAACGTATACCATATCGGACGATACAGTGGACTTTTTGGATCTGAGGCTATGTAAAGAATATGAACGGATCCCCACATCTCTTTTCCAAAAAAGCACGGCCACCAATAATTTGTTACACTATCAAAGCTTTCACCCAACCCATATGAAAAGAGGGATTCCAAAAGGGCAGTTTCTCAGGCTGCGGCGCAATTGTACCAACTTAACCGACTTCAGGACAGCCTCAGCAGATTTGACAGCATGGTTCCAGAAAAGGGGTTATCCCAGGAAACTTATATCTCATTCTTATGAAGAGGCCAAGAACACTGACCAGATGGAATTATTCACTCCGAAACCAAAAACCAGGGATGGTAAGGTACACCTGATTACACGTTATAATAAATCAATGGTCAGCATTATATAAGATCCTGGAGAACCACTGGTTTCTGCTTACCTCAGATCATAGGTTAACACCCTACATGGACGATAAGCCGAAGATTGTCGCCCGTTAGGCACCCTCACTCAAAGACCAACTTGTACGTAGCCACTTTCAGCGTCCCACACGGGGACTAAATAGAGGCATTAAGCTGAAAGGTACACATCCCTGTGGCCAATGCAATGTTTGCCCATACATGTTGGGGAAGGACAATTTTATGAATGGTAAGGAACATATACGTTTGAGGCACTATATAAATTATCGTACCAGAAATATTGTATATGGGATCATTTGTCCATGCAGGAAGCTGTATGTGGGGCAGACCTCACAGGAATTGCGGAAACGGATCAAGCAGCATATGTCTAATAACAGCTTGGCCGCTCGTGATCGGGCCGATGAGGAGAAAACTCTCACTTCTGTGGCCTCACATTTTTTGGATCACCATGGGGGTAAGTATAATGGTTTACAGGTAGTAGGCTTGGAGAAAATTAATTCCAGCATTAGGGGTACACGTATAACAAAATGTTTGCTGAAAGCGGAATCCCGATGGATTTACAATCTAGATTGTTTGTCCCCAAAGGGTCTTAACGAGGAACTTTTATTCACAGGTTTTTATGCCAGATGATGTTTTGCACTTTTTTTTAATTGTTTCTCTTTCTTCTGGTTTGTGTTTTTAGATGCACATGCTGTTCATTCACATGCGACTATTTGGTCCCTCATCCTGGGTCTGCTGGGTTACCTTCCTTCGGCACCTTGGCTCGGAAATTATCCGATCATTGTTTATTGAATGGAACTTCACTGGACCACCATCGAAGAGGATTCTTCTTGACTTTTTGTCTGTTTGGACATGTGGTGATTGATCCATCTGGCATGCCTCATGCCTCATGTCGATCTGCTGCATATATTCATTGGATGCTGTACCCTCCTGCAATGTTACTTGTTTGAAGAATTATTTGACCCTGGGGCCTTGGCGTTGGGTGCTGTGGATTATAGCACGGAGCAAATCCTCTCTTGTACTTAACCTTCTAGTTTTCCTTCCTTTCCCCCCTTTCCCCCCCCCTTTTTTTTTTTTTTTTAAATATTAAAATATAGAAGATCAAATATATCTAACAATTATAAAAATATATTTTTGTTTTAAGAATAGTTTGAACAATTCAAAAATTAAAATAAATTATAATAAATAATTTGAAAGAAAATCAATGTAGAATGGGATCAGAAATATATTTAAAAAAATGATACAGGGAAGGGATAATAATTCTAAAAAAATCTTTATTCAAAAAAATATATAAAAAAATAAAAAACATAAAATATATAAAATATAAAAATATAAATATTTATAAAAAATATATAAATAGAAAATAAATAATAAAGTACTTTAACAAAAGGTTTGGGGTAAAAAGAAATAAAAATGAGGCTCTTGTGTTTATTCACACATTCCCGGGTGCTGAATCATGCAGCTGAATTAACACGTCAAGTCCTTTTTGACAGGCGGTTAATTCTGCACATTAATTAATTATAGATATTTAATATAGGTCCTATTCAGGGCTTCGATGGTGCCCCCTTGTGCACTAATCAATATAATAAAATATAAAAAAAATGTTTCACTATGAATTTAATAGGTACACTCTCTGGCACTATTCACATAGATCACTATTATTATTTTTATCACTTTTTAGTAGTTTATTTCACTATTGTGTTTCGCTTTCACTTTTGTCCCCTTTCCGATTTATCTTTTTTATTTTTTATTGTTGATTTCTGTATACTGTCTGTATCTCCCTGTTATCGATTCTTTGATCTTCTGTTCATCTAATTTTGGTCTATAAACATTGCGTTATCCTGTGCACATTTCTCTTTTTTTCCTCTCTGCCGCTCTGTGCGCATCCGCAGCATCCCTCGCCGTGGCATACCCTGTGGTCTATGCGCGTCATTGCACTTCCAGCTGCTGACACGCAGTGGGTGCCTTACGAGCCTGCGCGTGCTGCTATATCCGGTCTTTGGAACGCAGCGCGCCGGCTCGGGTAGGCGCATGCGCGGACGGCGTATCCGGACGCCGTTCGTTTTCCTTAGGCTACTTTCACACTTGCGGCAGTGTGATCCGGAAGGCAGTTCCGTCGTCGGAACTGGCCGCCGGATCCGCCGATCTGCCGCTGACTGAAAGCATTTGTGAGACGGATCCGGATGCGGATCCGTCTCACAAATGCATTGCAAGGACGGATCCGTCTCTCCGCTTGTCATGCGGACAGACGGATCCGTCTTGTGCATTTTTTCACATTTTTGCCGATCTGCGCATGCCGGAACGACGGATCCGGCATTCTGAATGCCGGATCCGGCGCTAATACATTCCTATGGGAAAAATGCCGGATCAGGCGTTCAGGCATGTATTCAGTTTTTTTGGCCGGAGAGAAAACCGTAGCATGCTGCGGTTTTCTCTTTTGCCTGATCAGTCAAAACGACTGAACTGAAGACATCCTGATGCAAACTGAACGGATTACTCTCCATTCAGAATGCATGGGGATAAAACTGATCCGTTTTTTTCCGGTATAGAGCCCCTGTGACGGAACTCTATGCCGGAAAAGAAAAACGCAAGTGTGAAAGTACCCTTACTCGTTACACATGTGTACTCTGTGAGGTTATCTCTCACTCCTCCCTGCTCCTCTATGCTAACGAGGTGGTCACCACCCCCTCTTCATCTGGGGATCGGGACGCAGGTAAAAAGTATTACTACTTGATTATTTAGTTTGATAGATATATATATAGAGAGAGAGAGAGATATAGAGATATATAAATATATATCAAACAAAAAACTGTAGCAGCACACCACTATATGCGCTAAGACTAAGTAAACAGGTGAATGTGTGAACAGGGTCAAAAAAACATGACGCCATATAGTTACTGCAAAGCAGTGGAGAAGCTCTTAGCGCATATTATTGATCAAAAATATGCGCTAAGAGCTTCTCCACTGCTTTGCAGTAACTATATGGCGTCATGTTTTTTTGACCCTGTTCACACATTCACCTGTTTACTTAGTCTTAGCGCATATAGTGGTATGCTGAAACTGTTTTTTGTTTGCTGTATTATGCCGGGTAGCTTGCTTGTCTCAGGAGGTGCTGTTCCGTTTTTGGAGATATATATATCTATCTATATATATCTATATCTATATCTGACTATGGGCTACTAAGGATTAGGCACTCCTGAGGAAGCCAGCAAGTCTGGCGATACACGTTGGGCTTTTCTTCTGACCACCACGCACGCCCCCCCATCATGCCATTTTTATGATAAGTATTTGAGCCTTATTTATTGTTGATGGATTACATGCACTTTATAATGTTATATGCTTATGGATGTGGGGGGTCTGTCTATGAGTTTGTGGTGAGTCAGATGGGCATGTGCCGATATATGGTTCGCATGGCCTTGATCTGTTGTATACAACGATTTTAACCTATTTTGTGTTGTGTCCGTTTCCTTGAATAAATTTGTAATATTTTAGATGTGCGGCTCCTGTCTCGGTATTCTTTTTCTTTTCTATGACCAAATTGGTCATAAAATGTGATCTGATCTTCATCTAAGTCACAACAATAGACAATCACAGTCTGCTTAAACTAATACCATACAAATAATTAAATGTTACCATGTTTTTATTGAACACACCATGTAAACATTCACAGTGCAGGTGGAAAAAGTATGTGAACCCTTGGATTTAATAACTGGTTGAACCTCATTTGGCAGCAATAACTTCAACCAAACATTTCCTGTAGTTGCAGATCAGACGTGCACAACGGCCAGGAGTAATTCTTGCCCATTCCTCTTTACAGAACTGTTTCAGTTCAGCAATATTCTTGGGATGTCTGGTGTGAATCGCTTTCTTGAGGTCATGCCACAGCATCTCAAATCGGGTTGAGGTCAGGACTCTGGACTGGGCCACTCCAGAAGGCGCATTTTCTTCTGTTTAAGGGCTCTTTCACACTTGCGTTCTTTTCTTCCGCATAGAGTTCCGTCGTCGGGGCTCTATACCGGAAGAATCCTGATCAGTTTTATCCTAATGCATTCTGAATGGAGAGAAATCCGTTCAGGATGCATCAGGATGTCTTCAGTTCCGGACCGGAACGTTTTTTGGCCGGAGAAAATACCGCATCATGCTGCACTTTTTGCTCCGGCCAAAAATCCTGAAGACTTGCCGCAAGGCCGGATCCGGAATTAATGCCCATTGAAAAGCTTTTTCTGAATGGTTACCATGGCTGCCGGGACGCTAAAGTCCTGGCAGCCATGGTAAAGTGTAGTGGGGAGCAGTATACTTACCATCCGTGCGGCTCCCGGGGCTCTCCAGAGTGACATCAGGGAGCCCCACGCGCATGGATGACGTGATCACATGGCACGTCATCCATGAGCATTGGGCGCTCTGACGTCATTCTGGAGCGCCCCGGGAGCCGCACGGACTGTAAGTATACTGCTCCCCCGCTCCCCACTACTACTATGGCAACCAGGACTTTAATAGCGTCCTGGCTGCCATAGTAACACTGAACGCATTTTGAAGATGGATCAGTCTTCAAATGCTTTCAGTTCACTTGCGTTTTTCCGGATCCGGCGTGTAATTCCGGCAAGTGGAGTACATGCCGGATCCAGACAACGCAAGTGTGAAAGAGCCCTAAGCCAGGCATGCTCAACCTGCGGCCCTCCAGCTGTTGCAAAACTACAACTCCCAGCATGCCTGAACAGCCTACAGCTATCAGCAGGGCATGGTGGGAGTTGTAGTTTTACAACAGCTGGAGGGCCGCAGGTTGAGCATCCCTGGTCTAAGCCATTCTGTTGTTGATTTACTTCTATGCTTTGGGTCGTTGCCCTGTTGCAACACCCATCTTCTGTTGAGCTTCAGCTGGTGGACAGGTGGCCTTAAGTTCTCCTGCAAAATGTCTTGATAAACTTGGGAATTCATTTTTCTTTCGATGATGGCAATCCGTCCAGGCACTGACGCAGCAAAGCAGCCCCAAACCATGATGCCCCCACCACCATACTTCACAGTTGGGATGAGGTTTTGATGTTGGTGTGCTGTGCCTCTTTTTGTCCACACAGTGTTGTGTGTTTCTTCCAAACAACTCAACTTTGGTTTCATCTGTCCACAGAATATTTTGCCAGTACTGCTGTGGAACATCACATTTTATGACCAATTTGTGCAGAAATCCATATCATCCAAAAGGGTTCACATACATTTAATTGCAACTGCATACTATCCCCTGCCAGTCATGGGCCAAAAATGGGCAGGGGTAACACAAAACCCTGCTCATAAGTGGTTGTTTCTGGCTGGGTCTGGGGCGTTCCCAGGGGCTGGTTTCTTATGGGCAGGGTTTTGTGTTACCCTGCCCATTTTAAGCCCATGACTGGCAGGGGATAGTACATATACAAAGACGGGCAGTGTGGGGGTTACTAATATTTATATAAAAAAATCCCACTATCAAAAAAAACTTGTGTGTTCTGCATTTCACTAACCTCTTGAGGTTAATAAATGTGTCCACCAAACGAATCCAATACAGCTTTTGTGATGTGTGAGGTCTTATTTTTTGCTGGACAATCTGTAGTTGTTCTAATACCATTTTGGGGGGGGTGTATGACTTCTTATATCTGTAAAGAATAAATCAAGGCAACTGGACGTACTGTAGATTTCTTGAAAACGTTTCACTCGTTCTTCCAACGAGCTTTCTCAATTCTGAGTGATTGTACAAAAAAATTCTGGGAATAAATATGTAACTGAATCCACATCTGGTAATTAGACCCAGCATTGGGTCAAATGTGTCGATTCCATTATCCTAATTGGAGTCAGTAGGTGATAAAGACTACCCAGAAAAAGGGATCAAGACAGCATTATATACATTACAACAACTACATCAGCGTATGGCCCAGCATAGAAGAGCCAAAACCTCTGGTCAAGATTCAACCGTGTACTTACATCTAAAAGGAACAGGTCACACCTTTGAAGACAGTAAAGTACGTGTTTTGGATAAGGAGGCCGATTGGTACAAACGAGGCGTGAAGGAGGCCATCTACGTAAAAATGGAGAAGCCAAGCTTGAATAGAGGCGGGGGGGGGGGGGTTAGACATCTATTGTCTGCCACGTATAATGCTGTCTTGACAACTTTTTCTGGGCAGTCTATCACCTACTGACTCCAATTAAGATAATGGAATCAACACATTTGACCCAATGCTGGGTCTAATTACCAGATGTGGATTCAGTTACATATTTATTCTTTACAGATATATACCATGACCTGGATAAAAGAGAACCTTCACAGACATGTATGACTTTTTAATCAATTTTTATTCTATTTTTTTGGGGGAGGTAAAGTGATGAAGAACAGCGAATCAGCAATTTTTTTCCCGTTATGCCATTCACTGTATGGGAAATGTTTTCACACTCAGTGATGCCCATGATGTAATTTTTTTTATTATTTATTTTGATTTTTGGGAAAGGGGAGTGATTTGAATTTTTATATTTTTTTAAATATACAACTATATTAAAAATATATTAAAAATATATTTTATAAACTTTTTTCCCCTCTTCTTCTTTAGGTCCCCAACATGCAATCATCAGATTGCAATTTGTATACAGCAATGGGTTATTTTCCATTATCCCATACATAAATTGCTATATTACAATTCAGTGTTGCCCCCTGCTGGGCTGAATTGTAATATACAAGTAATGAACCTACTTATAAAGGAACACCTTCCCTGATCTCCGCCCAGGTTTTAGGCCTCTCAGGTGCCAAGGTCACATTTGACCATGGCATCTGAGGGTTTAAGTGTTCACAATCGGCATTATCGCCGATCCCGGACATTAGCCACGGGTGTATGTTGTATGGCTCTAGCTTTCACAGTGGCTGTAAGTGGTCTGGGCAGATCATTTTTCATTGTTATCACAACAAAGATTACAATGACAAATAATACCTTTACATATCGATAACATAGATTCCACGACTTCATATAGGGGATAGTCAAAGCTTACCTTTCCCACAGTCAGTTTTTTAAATAAGTGTAGTATACAGGTGAAACTCGAAAAATTAGAATATCGTGCAAAAGTCCATTTATTTCAGTAATGAAAATTAAAAGAAATTTCATTAATGCAGCTTAAAATTTGAAATTTGTGTAAAGGTTCAATATTCTAGGCTCAAAGTGTCACACTCTAGTGAGCTAATTAATCCATACCCCCTGAGCAAAGGGCACCTCAAAATTGTGACTTTGGGGTTTCATAAGCTGTAAGCCATAATCATCCAAATTATAACAAATAAAGGCTTGAAATATCTCGCTTTGCATGTAATGAGTCTATGTCATATATTAGTTTTTGCGGTTCGGATGCAGACCGTTGCTCCGATCCGTAACCCAGCAAAAAAAAAAAAAAAAACGTGTCCTAGTCTTGTCTGTTTTGCAGATAAGAATAGGCATTTCAACAATGGGCCGCCCATTCCGTAAATTGCGGAAGGCACACGGACGGCTTCCATTTTTTTGCGGAACGCAAAAAAACTGAATTGTCATGTGCATGAGGCTTTAGAAGAGACCAATTTTCCATTTTTGTGTTTTTGTTTTTCACTTCCCGCCTTCCCATAGTCCTAACTTTTTTATTTTTCCGTTCACATACCCTTATGAGGGCTTATTTTTTGCAGGACAAGGTGTACTTTTTAATGGCGCCATTTACAGTTGCATACAATGTAGTGGAAAGCGGGGAAAAAATTCCAAATAGGGTAGAATTGGGGGGGGATGCAGTAAAGTTACCCTCATTCCCCAGGTCAGTAAGGTTACAATCAGGGGTCAAGTCCTGGGAAAAAAAAAAGTGTGGGAACTCACCCAAATGCCTCCGCGTGACGTCGCGGCGCGCGGCATACGCAAAGGGCAGGGGGGGTTGGGAGGAGGAGCAAGCACCGTATTTTTCGCCCTATAAGATGCACCGGCCCATAAGACACACCTAGGTTTTAGAGGAGGATAATAGAAAACAATATTTTTCATTCCACCTCAGGTCAGACCCGCAATGTTAATTAGACCTCAGCTCACAGGCACAATGCCTCAGATCAGACCCGTCCATGGCACAGACAGACTACAGACATGGTATCTGGCCCATCATGTAACCCCATCCTCACCCATGTCACATTTCTCCCCCTCCATTTGATTGCTCTAACACCTAAAGAAAAAAAAAATATTATAAAAACCTAATGTTTTCCCCTCCCCCACGACAGCACCTTAGAGAGATGGCTCCGCCCCAGGACAGGAAACCTGCAGCATAAAAAGGTGGAGCCGCTCTCCCACCTCCGTGAGGTTTCCTGTCCTGGTACGGGAGCCTGCAGTTGTCGTCCTGACCTGGAAGTCCTGGTAGATGCCGGAGGGTCAGCGGCGGCGCATTGTACCTGTCCGATCATTCCCCACAGGCGTCGGGGGCAAGATACCGGTGACGAGATCCCGGGTCGCAGGGGCAGAAGGTGCCGGTCCCTCAGGCGAGGAGGACCGCACCAACGGATTGAGGGTGGCCAGAAGGCCCCAGTATTGCTGCAGACCAGCCAGGACGCCACCGGATGTAGACGCTGGTTGGTGGCGTCCGGACAGGAAGTGCCATGCATTCCACGGCCGTGCGCTTCCGGTCAGGTGACCGGAAGTTCGGCATTCCGGCAGTTTTAAACCGGCTCCATACAGGTATGAGTGTGCTTGGGTTATTTGACGCCGGTGTCTGAAATTCAGAGTGCCAGAAAGTGGACCAGGTTGTTCCAGTGCTATCTTGGCGTGGTGGGTCTGCAAGTAACTGTGTATCTTTCAGGTGAGAGGAATACTTGGTGGCAGTAGATAACTTGGACAATATTTCATCAGTGCAGGTTTACCTTCATTATGGATGAAGAGAGGAGGTCTGAAAGTGCAGATATTGAGATCCTGCCACCGGTATTGTGAGTCCTATTCTCGGTCCTTAAAGGGTCTAGGCTGTTCCTTAGATTTGGGTATGTTCCTTTTTTCTTAGACGGTGCCAAAGAAGGTGGCGGCAAAGAAAAAAAACAAGGAATGCCCTATCTGCAAGTGCTCGCTGTCTTCTTCTTACACTAAGAAGCTCTGTCAGCAGTGCATTGAGAAGACTGTGGCTGAGGAGACTCTGAGTCTTCTGAAAGACCTTAAGTCTATTATGTCCGAAGTTAAAAATTCACTGAAAGCCGGTAGGAAGAGAAGAAGAGCGGTGAGGCAGGAGTCCGACGTGGAATCAGAAGATAGCGATTCTCTCTCCGGGGATGAGGACTCTAATGAACCCGCCTTGCCACTGGACATTGGAGAGGCCTGGCTGCCCGCCTCCTACTTGCTGACTATGGCCCCTGGTGATTTGGTACATTTGAATGCAATATTTGGGCATGTGGTATTTTATATTGCTGCTACTGGCCCTTTAATGGCCATGTTATGACTTTTAGGAACAATGCCCCTTTAAGACTGTGTAGCAGATTGCATTCAGGCTGTCTTAAATACTATGTATGTTCTTATGTGTTCGGTTAAATTGTATATGTGCATGCCAGGGTTCAAGTTAGTCCATTACGTTTGGTAATTGTATTTTGTGGATTGCGTCTCAGACAATGCTCATTGTGTTGGTTAATTACATCTCAGACAATGCTCATTGTGTTTTGTTTATTGCGTTACAGACAGAGGGAAGGGGATTTTGTGTACAATTGCTGGGAAGGTTTAAATACTGTAGATACATATGATTGGCTGTTTTTGCAGAGCCTGTGGGTAGTACCTTGTTGGAAGATGTGTATAAATCAATGCTTGTGTTAAAATAAAGGGAGTTCCTGTTTTTACCCTCAAGGTGAAGTGTCGTCTCATTCTTGGGGGAGGATTTATTGCATGCTGTCCCAGTTTGACTGCTAGGAGTGTAAACCTATTCGTATGGTTTCCTATTCAACTGTCTACAGCATTCAGGCTTGAAGAGGATTTATCTGCTTCTTCGGTTCGGCGATTGTGGTGTCTGCCAGAGTGCTTGGAGATCTCAGGAAAACGCTAGGAGCATCCGTCAACGGAGGTACTCAGTCGGGGTGCCAGGTGATCCGTTACAATATATATATATATCTATCTATCCTCTACATCTTAGAAGGTTGGACTCTGGATGTGGATGGAGAACTGGCCACTGGATCATGATATCCTTCCTCATTGGGAGAGGTTGGTTAGAATCCCAGTTCCAGTGCAGGGAGAAGGCGTTGATTGCTAGGTGCCTGTACCCTGGGTTTAGGGAGCAAAAGGTTGATACCTTTGCATTTATCCTTGTAGCGAATAGATCTACCAGTAGGAGGCCCCATCTCTGGACAATCAGATTGAAGATGTCGATGTTTAGAGACCATTCTCTCCCTGGTGTATAGTAGTCCTGCTGAGGAAGTCCGCTGCACTGTTTAGGCTTGCTTTTAAATGAATTGCAGATATTGATTTTAAATTTTTTTCCCCCCAAAGGAAGATTTTTCTGGACAGACCTAGCTTTTGAGACCGTGTGCCCCCCTGATGCTTGAGGTAGGACACAGTCGTTACATTGTCTGAATAGACCTTTATATGTTGGTTCCTTCGTTTTGGAGCGGCTGCTCGTATTGTCTCCCAAAACTGCCCTGAGCTCCCTGTGGTTTGAGGACCGAGCTGCAATTTTCGGAGGCCAGTCTCCCTGGTAGAGGTCGGAGTATATTTTTGCACCCCACCCCTTTACTCTGGCATCAGTCTGAACATGCACTGCTGGGGTCTTGAACCAGACCATGCCTTTCTTTAGATTTTTTTTGAAAATTTTTTATGTGGCCCGGGATCAGGATTTTCCTGTCCAAAGAGGACAGATGTTTGTCCCATTTTCTTATAAGCCAACACTGAAGGGCCCTGGTACCAAGGGACTGCAACCATGCAGGCTGTCATCTGACCTAAAAGGCTCATAGTTTCTCTGAACGAGAAGGACATCCTAGGAAGGCCCCGATTGAGGACTGCAGGTTCTGGATTTTTTCTGCTGGAAGGAAGGTTGTTTGTTTTACCGAATCCAGCAAAACCCCTAGGAATTTTACTCTGGTATTTGGAACTAGGGATTACTTTTTTAGGTTTATCACCCAACCTAGAGCTGTCAGAAGGGAACAGATGATATCTCGATCTGCTATAGACTGATCCACCGTGTTTGAAATCAGTAGAAAGTAGTCTAGGTAAGGAACGACCGTCACCCCCTGAGACCTCAGGGAGGCGACCATCTCTACCACCAACTTCGTGAAAATCCTTGGGGCTGAGGCCAGCCCGAAGGGGAGAGCCACGAACTGGAAATGGTGAACAGACCCTCTGTGATCCCTTACTGCAAAACGCAGGAGCCTCTGAGACTGGGTGTGAATAGGAACATGATAATATGCGTCCTTCATGTCGATTGTACAGAGGAACGCGTCTTTTTGAATTAAAGGAATGGTAGAATTTAGAGATTCCATCTTGAACCTTTTGTAGATTACAAATTTGTTTAGCCTCTTGAGGTTTATAATCATGCGGAAGGAACCCCCCCAGCTTTTTTTTACTAAAAAAAGTCTGGAGTAGAATCCCTGCCCCTGTTGAAGCTCGGGAACAGGAATCACTACACCTAAGTCCAGGAGATTCTGGACCTCCTTCCAGATCTGGCTGTGCTGAAAAGAAGAAGAGTGGTGAGAAATCAGAAATACATTCGGGGGGGATAACTATCCTGTAACCGTACTTGATAAGAGTTTGCGCCCAGGGGCTGGGAGAAGTCTGCTGCCACTGATCAAAAAATTGGGATAGTCTTACCCCTGTGCTGGGTTCACTGTTTCTCACCGCCCTTGTTTTGGCCATTAAGAAGGTACCCTCTACCCCTCCCCCCTTTTCGTTAACTCCAATGTCCGGATTTACCTTTACCACGAAACTGTACAAACTGTACCTCAGGGAACCCTTTCTTTTTATCAGTAGCCTTCTCAAGAATCTTGTCCAATACAGGACCGAACACTTATTCACCCGAGAAGGCTATAGAACACAACTTCATCTTGGAAGAGATGTCTCCTGACCAAGATTTCATCCAAAGTGCCCCCCGGGCAGCATTGGACAAGGCCGCATCCTTGGCTGAGAATCTAATTGTCTCTGTGGAGGCGTCCGCTAGGAACCCTGTGGCAGATTTTAACAAGGGAATAGAATCTAGTATCTGTTCTCTGGACGTCTTGTTAATTAGATGATTTTCTAATTAATTCAGCCACAGGTACATAGACCTGGCGACAGAAGTAGCGGCTATGTTGGTTTTAACACTAAACATAGCTGCCTCCCAGGATTTTTTTAATAAACTGTCAGCCTTCCTTTCCATGCTGTCCCTTAACTGACAGGAGTCCTCAAATGGCAGCAATGTTTTCTTATTGACCTTGGACGTCAATTCTGGGGACTTTGTCAAAAATCTTAGAGTCTGACGGGTCAAATACAAGGCGGTGTCTGAATTCCTTGGAAATTCCTAGTTTCTTTTCTGGATTGGCCCATTCATCCATCACCATCTCCTTAATGTTTTCATTTATAGGGAATACCCGGGAGCGTCTGACCTTCAATCCCCCAAACATCTCCTCCTGAACTGTATGGTGTCGCTGGATGTCCTCCACCACCACGGTATCCCTGACCTCCTTTAAAAGGTCACTCATCTCGCTAGGAGTGAAGAAAACATTTTTAGAGTCCTCGACGATCTTGCCCTCAGATAGGGGGTGCTCGTCGTCTTCTTTTTTTTTTTTTTTTGAGGATGAGGCATCTCCCTCCAAATCCTCGGAGTCAGAGGAGGAAATGTCCGCCATCCTGGGCCGCTTGGGTGGGCGGGCCCCCAGGGTATATTCACGGAAGGAGGCCAGAGAAGACTTCACCTTCTCCTGAATAATGGCTCTAAACTCCTGCATAATTGAGGGTTGTTCTTCTCTCACTAATTTGGCAATACAATCCTTGCAAAGTTTCTTAGTATAATCATCAGGAAGCCTGACGGAGCACTGGATGCATCTGGCGGTCTTCCTCTGCTTTTTTAAAGCAAGTTTGGCCTAAAGTGAGAGAGCAGCCCATCAATTTTATGTCGATCCAGTATAGGTGCATAAACTTAGATGCAGTATACCAGAAGACCCCAGGGGGAGGGGCTCATACCAGAACAGTCCTACTAAGGCACCCTCCCCCTGGCCCCCATCTGTCAGGCTGCCGGGATGCCCAGGTGGGCTACTCACGCAGGGGCGCTCTGGAGCGGTCTGCTCTTTCTGCTGCGGCTCCTTCTCCTAGTCCGACATGTCCTCCAATGATCAGAGACTGATGCAGAGAGCGCAGCGGGTAAGTGCTTGTGAGCATTTTTTATAGAAGACATCCACTTCCGGGTTTCATCCGGCGACCCAGAAGTGACATCAGACGCGCGAGCCTGCGCAAAACGTTGTTCCGGTAAGCTACCTACACAGGGAGATAGGCGACCCAGCGGCAGCTCAGGGCAGGCTTCCCACAACAGGGAGCGTGACCCCCGCGTCTCCCTGTCAGTTTGGAACAGAGTCCGTTGAAGAGCAGGGGACGCAATCCTGGATAAAAGGCCCGCAAGGGAGGCAAGATACACCGCCGATGCGATCACCCAGGTAGCTAAAAATAATAAAAACGAGGTCCTAATCCACTTCACCTCCCTGAAAGCCAGAGAGGACTCTTCTCTGTCCTGGCCACTATAGGGGCAGGAACACACTGGTGAACGGTGGTGGGAGGGGTCCTTTTAACCTGTCTCTGTTCCTGCCCCTACAGAGGTCAGGGGTCAATCTCTCTGGGCCGTCAGGTGGTGAAGTGGAAACTATGGCTCTCAGAATATGGAGACCCTAAAACATGATTTTTTTGTTGTTTAAAAAAATTATATTATTGTATAAAACTTACATAAATAAAATAAAAGTATACATAGTAGGTATCGCCGCGTCCGTATTGCCCGGATCTATAAAAAATATCACATGACCCAACTCCTCAGATGAACACCGTAAAAAAATAAAAAAACTGTGCTAAATAAACCATTTTTTGTCACCTTACATCACAAAAAGTGTAATAGCAAGCGATCAAAAAGTCACACGCACCCCAAAATAGTGCCAATAAAACAGTCATCTCATCCCGCAAAAGTCATACTCTACCCAAGGTAATCGCCCAAAAACTAAAAAAATTATGGCTCTGACTATGGAAACACTAAAACATGATTTTTTTGGCTTCAAAAATGAAATCATTGTGTAAAACTTACATAAATAAATAAAAAGTATACATATTAGGCATCGCCGCATCCGTGACAACCTGGTCTATAAAAATATCACATGATCTAACCTGTCAGATGAATGTTGTAAATAACAAAAAAATAAAAACTGTGCCAAAAACAGCTATTTCTTATCTTGCCTCACAAAAAGTGTAATATAGAGCAACCAAAAAACATATGTACCTTAAACTAGTACCAACAATACTGCCACCCTATCCCGTAGTTTCTAAAATGGGGCCACTTTTTTGGAGTTTCTGCTCTAGGAGTGCATCAGGGGGGCTTCAAATGGGACAATGTGTCAAAAAAAAAAAAAAAAAAAAAAAAAAAAAACACAGTCCAGCAAAATCTGCCTTCCAAAAACCTCATGGCATTCCTTTCCTTCTGCGCCCTACTGTGTGCCCGTACAGCTGTTTACGACCACATATGGGGTGTTTCTGTAAACTACAGAATCAGGGCCATAAATATTGAGTTTGGTTTGGCTGTTAACTCTTGCTTTGTTACTGGGAAAAATGGATTAAAATGGAAAATTTGCCCAAAAATGTAAATTCTGAAATTTCATCACCATTTGCCAATAACTCTTGTGGAACACCTAAAGGGTTAACGTTTGTAAAATCTGTTTTGAATTTCCTTGAGGGGTGTGGTTTCTTAGATGGGGTCACTTTTATGGAGTTTCTACTCTAGGGGTGCATCAGGGGGCTTCAAATGGGACACGGGTTTAAAAAAAAAACAGTCCAGCTGTAACAGATCTCCTGGCACCCCGACCGGGTACCTCCGTCGATAGATGCTCCTAGTGCTTTCCGAGGACTCCAAGCACTCCACTTGACACCGTACGAACTGCAGACCCCACGAACCGGCGAAGCTTGGTTGAGGTCTCACCATCTCCTACCCACCCTGGACCTACGACAAGGCTGGAGTGGGTGAACCTCTCCTGAATCCCGAGAGCAGGAACAGCTCTTACAAGAGCTAGTAGTTATGCCAGGGGAGTATAGCAAATCTTCAGTGTATAGCAATCCCCCAGTTTTGATCAGTTATCCAAACACCAGTCTCAACATGATGAAGAAGGATAAAACAGGAACTCCTTTATTAAGGGCTACCCGCCCGTATTTATGCAGGTCCCCATCTGGTGGCCACGCCCCTAGGGGAGCAGATGGAAGACTGACAGGACAGATATGTAGCAATTCAGTATACACAGACACAACACATCCCTACAATGCATCATGGTTTCCTCCTTTCTGCCCTGGAGACACCCGAGGAGCAATCCAATTATCTCTCAGGACAAAGGGACCTGGAGACAACATGACTTGCAATCACCATCTAAACACACAATGTCACACCCTTACAGTAAACACAGACATTCAACATATCCCCAGATAGCTCAAGTCTGAGTGCATATCATTAGGCGAATGGCATTCAGATCACACGAATACAATAAAACTAGCCATCTGGGTACCCTCACATAACAAAATACAATTCCAAAGACAGATTTAAGCTGTGTGGCCGGTCTGTCTTCTCCTTTAAAGTTAGTATGGGCCATGATCCTGAGGCAAGAGGCCTCTCCAAAACCCAGTGGCGAGGTTGGTTTCGCCACACCAGCAAAACCTGCCTTCCAAAAACCGTATGGCATTCCTTTCCTTCTGCGCCCTGCCGTGTGCCCGTACAGCGGTTTACGACCACATATGGGGGTGTTTCTGTAAACTACAGAATCAGGGCCATAAATATTGAGTTTGGTTTGGCTGTTAACCCTTGCTTTGTAACTGAAAAAAAAATAATATATATTAAAATGGAAAATCTGCCAAAAAAGTAAAATTTTTAAATGGTATCTTTATTTTCCATTAATTCTTGTGGAACACCTAAAGGGTTAACAAAGTTTGCAAAATTAGTTTTGAATACCTTGAGGGTGCAGTTTATAGAATGGGGTCATTTTTGGGTGGTTTCTATCATGTAAGCCTCGCAAAGTGACTTCAGAACTGAACTGGTCCCTAAAAATTGTGTTTTTGAAAGTTTCTGAAAAATTTTTAAGATTTGCTTCTAACTTCTAAGCCTTGTCACATGCCCATAAAATAAAATATAATTCCCAAAATGATCCAAACATGAAGTAGACATATGGGGAATGTAAAGTAATAACTATTTTTGGAGGTATTACTATGTATTATAGAAGTAGAGAAATTGAAACTTGGAAATTTGCAAATGTTTCCAAATTTTTGGTAAATTTGGTATTTTTTTTATGCAAAAAAAGGAACTTTTTTTTACCCAATTTTAGCAGTGTCATGAAGTACAATATGTGCCGAAAAAATAATCTCAGAATGGCCTGGGTAAGTAAAAGCGTTTTAAAGTTATCAGCACTTAAAGTAACACTGGTCAGATTTGCAAATAATGCCAAGTTCTTAAGGTGAAATAGGCCTGAGTCCTTAAGGGGTTAATAACTCTCCCGGGATCTTCTAATCCTTTGTCCTATTCACCCTAATAGAGCTCTATTAGGGTGAATAGGACTTCACACTCTCCCTGCTTCTCTATGCATAGTGCACACAGCAGCAGAGAGATTAACATGGCAGCCAGGGCTTCAGTAGCGCCCTGGCTGCCATGGTAACTGATCGGAGCCCCAGGATTACACTGCTGGGGCTCCGATCAGAAGCTGCCACTAATGACGAGGAGCATAGGGGACCCTGTGGCCACTGCCACCAATGATTATAATAATGGGGGGGGGTTGAGGGGGCACTGCGCCACCAATGATAATTAACCCTTAATACAGGAGGCAGGGACTGACAGGGAGCTGTGATCAGCGGCAGTTAACCCCTCAGGTGCCGCACCTGAGGGGTTAACTGCCGCTGATCACAGCTCCCTGTCAGAGGCAGGATGTCAGCTATGCGATTCTGCTGCCGGCACCTGCCTCTTGTATTAAAAGTTAAAGACTACCATATACGGGTTCGGACTTTGTTAAGCAGCAGGCTACACAGAGTGACACTTACTATTATTCCTGGGCGCCGCTCAGTTCGCCCGCTGTGCACCTGTGCCCCATTACCGTCTCCTGCTCCGTATGCTAATTACTATCGGAGAGATGGGGAGGAGACAGCAGCTTCTCTAGTGGGCGTTCCTTCTCCCCTGGCTGTAGCGCTGTCCAATCGCAGCGCAGGGAGAAGGAACGCCGACTAGAGAAGCTGCTGTCTCCTCCCTATCGCTCCGATAGTAATTAGCATACGGAGCAGGACTGCAGGAGACTGTAATGGGGCACAGGCGCACAGCGGGCAAATGGAGCAGTGTCCAGGAATAATAGTAAGTGCTAGGAAATCCCTGGGCACCGCTTTGTGTAGCCTAATACTTAAAGTCCGGCAGAAGCAGCACAGGGGGAGGGAGAGTCTGCTTCCTTCTCCCCTGTGCTTCTGAGAAAACATGAGCGCGCTGAGAGCAGCGCGCTCATGTTCTGTGATACTAGACTGCGCAGAAGCGCAGGGCAGTAATGAAAAAATGGAAATCCCGGTATCGATACGATACCGGGACAGAAGTATCGATCGGGTATCGAAATTTACCCGATTTTGTATCGAAAACCCTACCGAGACATGGCTGGATGATAGCTATAACTGGGCAGTTAATGTACAGGGTTACAGTCTGTTTAGAAAGGATCACCAAAACCGGAAAGGGGTAGGGGTCTGCCTTTATGTAAAGTCATGTCTAAAGCCCACAGTCCGAGAAGATATAAGTGAGAGACATGAACATGTGGAGTCACTGTGGGTAGAAATACATGGAGGAAAAAACTATAATAAAATACTAATAGGAGGAGTTTATTATAAACCACCTAATATACCAGAGTCACTGAAAATCTGCTACTAAACGAGATAGACGAGGCGGCAGATCATAATGAGGTTCTTATTATGGGGGACTTCAACTACCCAGATATAGACTGGGAAACTGATACCTGTATATCTCATAAAGGAAACAGGTTAATGGCAATAACCTTTAGACAATTACCTTTCCCAGCTGGTTCAGGACCCGACTAGAGGGACAGCTATACTGGACTTGGTATTAACCAATAGACCTGACAGAACAACAGATGTGCAGGTTGGGGGACACCTGGGAAATAGTGACTATATAGTAATAACCTTCATATTGTCATTCAAATGAGTGTTTCTTCAGGGAGGAACAAAAATACCAAACTTCAAAAAACTAAGAAAGGCCATGGGCCTAACTAACTGGGACAAAGTCCTCAAAAATAAAGATACAGCCACAAAATGGGATATTTTTTAAAAGCATCCTAAAATCTAATTAGGAGGAGAGGTACATAGCTTATGGGAATAAAAAGGTTAAGAAACAAGAAAAAAAAAACAATGTGGATAAATAGAACTGTAAAGAAAGCAAAAAAAAAATGACAAAAAGAAAGCATTTAAAATCACTAAAACAGGAGTATGTAAAAAAAATATAAAAAATATTAATATAAAAAGCAGCCAAACTAATATAAATGGTAAAAAGTATAAATCTGAAGGTGTTAGCCCTCTACAGAGTAATGAGAGGGGAGTTGAAAAGCTATTAAATAAACTGTCAAATGAAATGCAGAATGTAAAAGTAAATTCCCCATTAAAAGTGCCCTGTCAGACACAGAAAGAAGTACAGCGGTGTCTTAAAAAGATTAAAATAGACAAAATCGCCAGGACCAGATGGCATACACCCCTGTATCCTAAGAGAATTAAGTAATGTCATAGCCAAACCCTTATTTCTGATATTTAAGGACTCTATACTGACAGGGAATGTTCCAGAGCAAATTTTGTGCCAATGTTAAAAAGGGTCCAAAAACAGAGCGCGGAAACTATAGGCCGGTAAGTTTAACATTTGTCATGGGTAAACTGTTTGCTTATTTTCATTGAGGTACTCCAAGATAGCATCTCTTAGAAAACCTTCATCCACCACCAATCAGTTTCTATGAGGAGGTAAGTTCTAGACTTGACAGTGGCAAATCAATGGATGTCATATATCTGGACTTCTCCAAAGCATTTAACACTGTACCGCATGAAAGATTAGTATATAAAATGAGAATGCTTGGACCGGGAGAAAATGTCTGTATGTGGGTAAGTAACTGGCTCAGCAATAAAAAACAGAGGGTGGTTATTAATGGTACACACTCAGATTGCATCACTGTAACTAGTGGAGTCCCTCAGGGGTCAGTATTGGGCACTATTCTCTTCAATATATTTATTAATGATCTTGTAGAAGGCTTGCACAGTAAAATACACATTTTTGTAGATGACGCTAAACTATGTAAAGTAATTAACATGGGAGAGGACAGTACACTGCTACAGAGGGATCTGGATAGATTGGAGGCTTGGGCAGACAAGTGGCTGATGAGGTTTAACACTGACAAATGTAAGGTTATGCACATGGGAAGGAATAATGCAAGTCACCCGTACATACTAAATGGTAAAACACTGGGTAACACTGACATGGAAAAGGACCTAGGAATGTCATGCAGCTGCTGCCAAGCCCAATAAGATAATGGGTTGCATCAAAAGGGCATATATGCCAGTGATTAGAACATAGTCCTACCACTTACAGATCACTACTCAGACCACATATGAAGTCGTGTGCACAGTTCTGGGCTCCTGTGAACAAGGCAGACATAGCAGAGCTGGAGAGGGTACAGAGGAGGGCAACAAAAAGTAATAACTCCTGTACTAGCAGGCAGGATGGATGGTCACTCACTTCGTCATGCGCAGGCTCCGCCTGCTTTATTAATGAAGTGGGAGGAACATGTGAGTGACGGGCCAGCCTGCCTGCTAGTATAGGAGTTTCATAGCGAGTACTACGTAGATTGCGCTACTGCAGAGGATTGCTATACTTTACATATGGATTGCCTACACTTTACATATGAATACTGCTGTGTGCAGGGCCCGCAGTGTAATAGAGTACAGTGACTGCACCGGGCCCCACTGCGATTTCAACATCAGTTGCCGGCCTCCACCCCCTGTATTGGGGGTCAATATTTACACAGGGACACTGTTATGGGGAAGAAGGGGGGGGAGGGGAATCTGTGAATCACATATATATAGCATAAGATGCTATATATGTCATCCACAGATGCCCCCCCATAACAGTGCGTCATCCACAGATCCCCCATAAGTTCAAAACCCACCAAACGCACAACTTTTGGTTCAAATTTTTTTTTTTATCTTACGTTCCTCCTCAAAAAAACCTAGGTGCGTCTTATAGGGAGAAAAAATGCAAAAAATATAATCAGGGGTCAGTACAGAGATCTCTCTCATCATCTATTTATCCCCAGGACTGTGATGAGGGGACATCCTCTGCATCTGGAGGAAAGAAGGTTTGTACACAAGCAAAAGAGGATTCTTTAATGTAAGAGCAGTGAGACTATGGAACTCTCTGCCCAAGGGTAATTATTAATAATGAATTAGTCTAAAACATAATTTACATTTATGGTAACCGGAATACCCCTTTAAGGACCAGGACAAATTTTTTAAAATATAAAACATGTGTGACTTTATATATTAATAACTTTAGAGCGCTTTTACTCATCCACGTCTTTCTGAGACTTCGTGATAGTGGCAAATTTGAATTGAGATGTTGTTATACATTTTAAAAAAAATAAAATTGAATCCCGAATTTTGCAAAAATCTTTAAAAATTCTCAATTTTCTCAGTATTTATTAGCCTGATTCTAAAGTTTACAGAAACACCCCATATGTGGTCATAAACTGCTGTATGGGCAGGACTCAAAAGGGAAAAAGCGTTAAATGGATTTTGGACAGCAGACTTTGTTGGAATGGTTTTCAGGTGCCATGTCACATATGAAGAGACCCTGAGGTACCCCCATAGTGGAAACTCCCAAAAAGTGACCCCATTTTGAAAACTGCATCCCCAAAAAATAAATGTCAAGGGGCTGTAGTGGGCATATTGGCCCAAAATACTTTTTACAGAACTTAGAAACACTTGGCTTTGAAAATGAAGAATGTCATTTTTGGCCCAAATTTTTCATTTTTACAAGGAGTAACAGGAGAAAATGCACCCCACAAGTTTGTTAACCATTTTCTTCTGAATAGTGCAACACCCTGTATGTGATTGTAAACTGGTGTATGGAGACACAGCAGGGCTCAGAAGGGAAGGGGCACCCTAAAAGTACCCCTGTAGTGGAAACACCCAAAAAGCTACACCCCCCTTCCCCCACGTAAAATGTCAAGGTGTGTAGTGAGCACTTTACCCACAGAATTTAGAAACCATTGGCCGTGAAAATGAAAAATATTTTTTTGAAATATATTTTTTTTTGTAAAATGTTGGTTTAGCCCCAGATTGTTCATTTTTACAAGGGGTAACAAGAAAAACTCACCCAACAATTTGTTACCTATTTTCTCCTGAATACGGTAACACCCTATATGTGGACATAAGCTGCTGTATGGGCATACTACGGGGTTCAGAAGAGAAAGAGTATCATGTGCATTTGAGGCCTTGTTTGCTGACTTACACAGCACTGGCCGACAACTGTGGAGACTGAGATTAAATAAAAAAAAATCTCGAAGAAGTGAACCCAATTTAGAAACCATATCAAAGCAACAGCCAGTGAGTGCTTTAACTGCGTTGTTAAGCATGAGAAGAATCAAAGCAGAGGAGGAAGACGGCCTGGGGGGAGGAGCGCTTGCTTCTGGCCGGATGGCGCTGTAGGAAGAGGAGGAATCCAGGCTGAGGCTTGGAACACACGTGTGCGTTGTGCAGGAGCACGTGGCATCAGGGGAAGCATGTATGAGGCGTGATACCCAGAAGTAAGCTGCCGGCGGGTTTTTCATGGGAATTAGACACCGCACGTAGCATCTCCTGGGTGTTTTGGATAAGGAGCGCTAAACTCTCTGGCAAGCTGCTATGAAAGAAGAAGAAAGGATATGGCTGATGATCCGGCGTCCACGCCATCTCTGGTAACTACAAGAGGTGGCGAGAGGCCTCTGGCCATATGTACATAAGTGGCACTGATGGTATTTATGTATATTTTATTGCAAAGAAAAACTTAGAGAAGAAATAAGAAATGTGCTATTTGCAGATGTTCCCCGTCTTCTGGCTATGAGAAAAACTATGTCAGGTCTGCATTGATAAAAACGGTGGCAAATGAATCTCCATCTTTTTATAAATGTCTTCAGTCGGTTAAATCTAAAGTGGATTCTTCTTTAGCCCTAAGAAAGATAAATGTAACTAAAGAGCAAAAATCAAAAAGGAGCCAGGCGATAGAGAATATAATTTCTTCAGACTCAGAAAGGGAAAGAAGAAGATTTCAAATCCTTGGAAAATCTCAGTTCTGAAGCCTCATCAGAACAGAGGGAAAAAAAAAATATAAAAAAATATAAAAAAATATAAAAAAGAAGATGGGAAAACTTTTTTTTTCTGTAGAAGATGTGGATAGTTTATTATAGGGTTGTTGCGGGTATCGAAATTTCGATACCCAATCGATACTTTTGTCCGTTTTTTCGATACTGGGCTGCGCTTCTGCGCAGTCTAATATCTCTGAACATGAGCGCGCTGCTATCGGCAGCTGTCCTCCCTCCCCCCTGTGTTGCTGCCACCAATGAGAAGAGAGAGGGGCGGAGGAGGGGTGGGCGCACTGCGCCACCAATGAGAAGAGAAGGGTGGAGGAGGGGCGGGCGCACTGCGCCACCAATGAGAAGAGAAGGGCGGAGGAGGGGCGGGCGCACTGCGCCACCAATGATAGGACTATTCCCACACAGAGCGTCGCCCAGCGATGTCTCAGCACTCACCATTAGTCCTGGGCGCCGCTCCGTTCGCCCGCAGTGCCCCATTACTGTCTCCTCTCCTGCTCCACATGCTGCTGATTACTATCGGAGCGATGGGAGGAGACATCAGCTTTACTAGTGGGCGTTCCTTCTCCCTGCGCTGCGATTGGACAGCGCTACAGCCAGGGAGAAGGAACGCCCACTAGTGAAGCTGATGTCTCCTCCCATCGCTCCGATAGTAATCAGCAGCATGTGGAGCAGGAGAGGAGACAGTAATAGGGCACTGCGGGCGAACGGAGCGGCGCCCAGGACTAATGGCGAGTGCCGAGACATCGCTGGGCGCCGCTCTGTGTAGCCTAATAGTGAAAGTCTGGAGTCCCATATAAAGTAGTCAGTCAGTCTTTAAACACAATACAGGAGGCGGGTGCCGGCAGCAGAATCGCATTGCCGGCACCCTGCCCCTGACAGGGAGCTGCGATCAGCGGCAGTTAACCCCTCAGGTGCGGCACCTAAGGGGTTAACTGCCGCTGATCTGCCAGTACCCGCCTTCTGTATAAAGGGGTAATTATCATTGGTGGCACAGTGCGCCGGCCCCTCTCAACCCCCCAGTATTAAAATCATTGGTGGCAGTGGGCACAGGGTCCTCTCCCCTCCCCCTCATTGGTGGTGCAGTGGCAGCTTCTCATCGGAGCCCCAGCTGTGTAAGCCTGGGGCTCCGATCGGTTACCATGGCAGCCAGGAAGCTACAGAAGCCCTGGTTGCCATGGTAACATCCCTGATGCTGTGTGCACAAAGCACAGAGCAGCAGGGACAGTGTGAAGTCCTATTCACCCAGATAGAGATCTATCAGGCTGAATAGGACAAGGGATGAAAGATCCCACGTTCTATCCCCTAAGGGGGGGGAAATAGTTATTAAATAAAAAGTGTAAAAAAAAAAAAAAAAAAAAACACCAAAATATGAAGTATAAATCACCCCCTTTTCCCAATTTTACATATAAAATATGTTTATTATTTATATATTACATATAGTCACGTCAGAAAAGGCCAAACTATTAAAATATTAAATAAAAAAATCTAAGTGGTGAATGCCGGAACAGAAAAAAAAAAATAAAAACTGCGCGATTCGCCATTTTTAAAAATGCGGAATGCACGTGGCTTTTTTGGTTTATTTTTTTCGCGTGGTATCGAATATCGCAATACTTTTTCATGGTATCGAAACCGAATCAAAAATTTGGTATCGCAACAACTCTAGTTTATTAAAAGGCAGTAAAAACTACTATGGGAATTGAAGACTCAAAGGAGCCAAAATCAGTAGAACGTTTGGAGCGATTGAACCCAGCATCATAGGTCTTTCCGAGTTCATAAAAATGTGGCAGCATAAATTAAAGAGGGAATGGAAAAAGCCTAATAAAAGGGTTTATATTTCCAAAATTTTATATTATTTTTTTAATATCTCTTTTTTTATTTTATTTTTATCACCCGTGCAAAAGGAAGGACATATAGGGAGGGAAAGCCGTGGTGCTGTCATGGGCTCCGTAAAATAAAATTACCGGTAAGTAATACCATTTTTTCCTATCGCCCATGACAGCACCACCAGAGACTTACTAGAGGAACTCTTAAGGGTGGGAGGTAGAAAGAAGGACCCCTTCACCAAAGGAAGAATCCCCCGAAAAGTTTAGGTCCAACCTATAATGTTTAAAGAAGGTAGAGGGTGAAGACCAAGTGGCTGCCTTGCAAATTTTCTCAATTGGAACCGAGGACCTCTCTGCTCAAGATGCTGCAACCACTCTGGTCGAGTAAGCCCTTAACCCAAGAGGAGGGGACAGACCAGAGGATAGATAAGATAAGGAAATAGCAGCAACAATCCATCGGGCGATGGAACCCTTAGAGGCAGCCGAACCCTTATTCACTCCCTGAAACTGAAGGAACAGTGAAGAAGACTTCCGCCAGGCAGATGTAGAGGATAGAGAAGCTAAAAGAGCTCTTCTGACATCTAGACAATGGAGAGACTTTTCCTCCTCAGTGGAAGGATTCTGAAAAAGGGTAGGAAGAACAATCTCCTGAGAACGGTGAAATTTGGAGACGACTTTCGTGAGGAAACCTGGGTCAGGACGAATGATGACCATGTCATCTAATATCAAAGTGTACGGAGGGTTTATGGAGATGGCCTGAATCTCACTAATCCTGCGGGCGGAGGTTAAGGCTATTAACAAGGCTAGTTTGAAGGTCAGATGTTTAATAGTGGAGGATCCAATAGGCTCAAAGGGAGATTCTGATAAGGCTTTCAGCACCACCTCTAAATTCCACGGAGGAGGCCTAGGAACTGACACTAGGGAGGTACTATCTATAGCCCTAAAAAATCTGGAAACCCATGGATTCCCTGCTAAGTTCTGGTTAAACAAGGCTGAAAGAGCTGAGACCTGAACTTTTAGAGTGCTAACTGCTAGGCCCAGCTCTAGCCCCTTCTGGAGAAACTCCAGGATAGTATGTAAGGGGGCTACTGCCGGGATGCTCCCTAACTGGATCTGGGCGAAGTCTAGAAATTTATGCCAGATTCTGCTATAAATCCCTACAGTGACCTCTTTCTTCCTCTTTAGCAGGGTAGAAACTAGGGCGTCAGAAAACCCTTCCTTGTTTAGTAACCACCTCTCAAATTCCAGGCCGTTAAGTGTAGGTTCTCCACGGCTGGATGTATCACCGGTCCCTAGCTTAGAAGCCCCCGGGCCGAAGGAAGAACCCAAGGATCGGATACCAACATGGTCCTGAGCCCCGTGAACCAGGCCCTCCTGGGCCAAAAGGGTGCTATTAGAATTACCCTGGCCTTTTCTTCCCGAATTTTCCTCAAAACCCGGGGAATCAGGGGCGAGGGGGGAAAGGTGTAAGCCAGATGAAACTTCCACTCCTGGGACAGAGAATCCATCCCACAAGGGGACCCCGACTGGCTTAGAGAAAAGAACTTCGGTACTTTCTTGTTTGAATGGGTAGCAAACAAGTTGATTTGCGGAAGGCCCCAAAGATCTACGATTTTCTTGAAGATTAATGGATCCAAAGACCACTCCCCCTGAGACAGGGTATGATGGCTCAGGAAATCGGCTTGTTTGTTCTCCACACCCCTTATGTGAACGGCTGAAATCGAGGTACACGTTCTCTCTGCTAGCTCCAGAATAGAAGGCTTCTTTCATAAGGGCTCTGCATCTCGTTCCTCCTTGTTTGTTTAAATAGGATACTACTGTCCTGTTGTCTGAAAGAATTCTTAAATTCCTTCCCTTTATTTCTGGAAGTGAATTCCTCATAGCTAAGCCTACCGCCATCAGTTCCTTTAGATTTGAGGACTGAATTTTCTGAAGGGAATTCCAACGGCCCTGACAGGAAGAACCTTGAATGTGGGCCCCCCACCCCCAAGGACTTGCGTCCGTAGTCAGGCAAACCAAACTTTCGATCTTCCACGGGGTCCCCTGTGTGAGGTTTCCTTTTTCTAGCCACCAGGCTAGCTCCCGGATAGTCTGGGAAGAGACTTCCATACTGGCGTCCAGTGACTTGCTCTTCTCCCAACTGGCCAGAATCTCCCACTGTAAGGCCCTGGAATGAAATTGCGCCCACCTTACTGTTGGAATACAGGACATGAGGGAGCCCAGGACTGACATTGCTTTCCTTATGGATGTCACTGGTCTTTGGGTTAGACTTGTAACCTTGCTTTGAACGGTCTGTATCTTCTCTATAGGTAAAAAAACATCTCTGGAGAGAAGAGTCCAAAATTAGGCCCAGGAACACCTGTTTCTTTAGTGGACGGGTTCTTGATTTCTCCTCGTTTATCATCCAACCAAGCTTTCCTAAAATGGTACGGACCTCTAGAACTGCTAGACTGCAAGCCTCTTCTGACTGACCTACGATTAAGAAATCGTCTAGGTAAGGGATAAAAAGAATATCCCTTTCCCTTATGTGGGCCACCATCTCTACCACCAATTTTGTGAAAACTGTCGGAGCCATAGAAAGCCCGAAAGGGAGAGCCTGGTATTGAAAATGTTGAAGATGACCGTCTAAAAAAACTGCTACCCTTAGGAACTTCTGATGTTCTACAGCAATGGGGATGTGGTAGTATGCGTCCTTCAGGTCGAGAACTGCCATAAAGCACTGAGGGTATAAGAGATTGATCGCTGATTTTATCGTTTCCATCTTGAGTTGTTTTTTTTTTTACAAGAAAAAGCGGTGAATAGAACCCTTTTCCTCTTTCCTCTTCTAATAACGGGATTAAAACGGATTTTTCTACTAATTTCAACACCTCTTTTTCCATAATGGATCTTCCCTGCATGGAACAAGGAACTACGGTGGGTAAGAATCTGGCAGGAGGAGACTGAAGGAATTCCAGATTTAGGCCTCTGGATATGGTATTGAGTACCCAAGGGCTCAAGGAAATTCTCCTCCATTCTAATGCGAAATCCTTCAGTCTGCCCCCTACCGGAGTGTTGGCGTCATTGTTGGTCTGACTTCTTTTTATCTGAGGAGGGATGGCTAAATTGCTGCTCTTCCTTTGACCCCTAAACCGGTCTTCTCTAGGTTTTCTATCTTGTTCCTGGTTACCTTTAAAGGGACGAAAGGAGCGACTAAACCTGCTTTTACTGGGGAAAGAGCTCTGAAATCCGGGAAACTTTCTCTTTTTGTCAGCCGCCTTATCCAGGAGGTCATCTAAACTAGGACCGAAGAGGTACTCCCCCTCACACGGAACTCTGCAGAGCTTTGTCTTGGAGGCAGTATCGCCACTCCAATTTCTTATCCACAGTGCTCTCCGAGCCGAATTGGATAAAGCTGCTGACTTAGCGGCCAGTCTGACCGAGTCAGCAGACGCACCCGCCAAAAAAATCAGCTGCTTTTTTAATCGTAGGGAGGGAGGCCAGTATCTCCTCACGGGGACTCCTGTTTTTTAGCTGAGCTTCTAATTCAGACAGCCAAACAATTAAGGAACGGGCAGTACAGGTGGCGGCTATACTGGGCCTAAAGGATGAAGTTGATGCCTCCCAAGCTCCCTTAAGAAAAGCATCTGCTTTTTTATCTAGAGGATCTTTCAATATACCGGTATCCTCAAATAGCAAGGCAGTTTTCCTAGAGACTTTGGAGATGGCCACATCAATACGGGGAGCCTTATCCCAGGAGGCAGAGTCCTCGTCTTTAAAGGGGTATTTGCGTTTGAGATTCTTGGAAATAAATACTCTTATTTGGTTTCTTCCACTCCCCTTTAATCAAAGCAGCTACATTTTTGTGTACTGGAAAAGTACCATGTTGTCTGGCTTCTAACCCTTCAAACATAATGTCCTGAAAGGAACAGGGCTCCCGGGTCTCTTCTATGCCCATAGTAGAACGAACGGCCTTTAAAAGCTTCTCTGTATCTTCCACAGGAAAACACAGTCTCTGCCCCTGACCTTCTTCCTCATCAGGAGAGGATTGATATGAGACATCGGAAAGCTCAATTACTGAAGAAGGAAAATCTTCCTCTTCTGAAAAAACAGGATTTTGCCGGGTCTCTTTACGAATAGGCCTCTGATCCTTTTTAGCAGTTAAGGAGGAGTTACCGAACCAACGCCTGTAGACATTTATAAAAAGGAAGGAGATTCTTCTGCAACAGTCTTGTCTATACAGGCCTGGCACATTTTTTTATTCCAGTCGGAGGGTAACCCCACTTTACACAATGCACATTCTCTATTCTTCTTTTTGGCTACCACTTTCCTAGGCTTAACCTGTAAATAAACAGTAATGCCCATCAGTAAAAGGGTATCTAGGTCATAAGAGACCCACACTCACCCTTTCAGAGGTACCGGAGCAGGAGGGACAGCAGGCTCCTCAGATGGCTTGTCTTCCTCCATTGCCAACAGCACAGCCAGGTCGCAAACAGACACCGGCAAAGGAAAATCGCGCTCCTCTCATAGGGCGCATACAGATGACGTCACCGACCGACGCATACGCCGGTCACATGACTGCAGGAGCGCTATCCGGCACTCACTGCCGGAGCCCCTCCTCTTCCTCCCCCTGGCGGCCGGCGTCAATCTTCGCGGCGCCTCCATGGAGGTGCCAGCTTCTCCCAGCTCCAGCACACTGAATACCCCCTCCGGAGTTCAGCTGTGCCTCTGCTCCGCCCTCAGCGCACCTCGATGCCGCCAACTTCCAGGGACCGCAGGTCAGTAGCGGAGCGCCGCCAGAGAGAGGGATCTGTTGCATCCATGCTGCAGGCTTCCCACCAGAGACAGGAAACCACATTGAAGGGGAGGAGAGTGTCCGCCTTTTTATTCTGCAGATTTCCTGTCTCATGGGGGCGGATCCTTCTCTCTGGTGGTGCTGTCATGGGCGATAGGAAAATATCCCTTTTCTGCCTCCTGGAATAAAGCCCCTAAAACAGATGTAGCCATCTGTAAGGTGGCCAAAAAAATAAAAAAGTCTCTACCATTTAATGATATGGGATACCTAAAAGATCCTTTAGACAAAAAAAGCTTCTTTTTTTTGTTTTATGTTTTTTTAAGGGTGCCTGGAAAGCATCCACCTCTTTGTTCAGACCTTCTATTGCTTCTACCGGTACTGCCCTGTATTTGGCTGTCAGAGTTGAAGTACCAAATCAAAAACAAATGCCCTAGAGAAGAAACCTTGGCAGGGCTTCCAACGATTAAAAAAGCTGATTTTCTAGCAGATGCCTTGGCAGATTCCATTAGGCTAGTGGCTCATTCTTCGGCTCTGGCTAACTCAGCGCATAGAGCCTTACGGTTAAAAATCTGGAGTGAAGATTTGGAATAAAATAAAAAAATAGAGACTTTGTGCTAAACCCTGTGAAGGGGATCTCTTTCGTTCAACATTAGACGAGCTGTTGGAAAAGGCAGCAGACAAAAAGAAGTTTCCAGCCCAGACATTTTCGTCTAGGTGTAGATTTAAATCGGTCCTTTCATACCTTTAGACGTAACAGGGAAAGAGAAGAAGAGAAAAAGACTTTAAACTTAAATCCCAAAGGAAAGGTGGGAGAGGTTTCTTCTTCAATCAATCCTTTGGGGATAAGAAAAAGACTGACCAACAATGACGCCAAGTTTCACGTGGGAGGAAGATTAAGAGATTTTCTTCCTGCATGGAAACAAATTTCCAAAAGTGCATGGGTTTTAGACACCTTGGGTCAGGGATTAAAATTGGAATTTAGTTCCCTTCCGCCATCAAGATTTGTGAGGACAAAAGCAACCAGGGTGGAGAGCAGTTCTAGAGTCAGAAGTTCTAAATCTGATAAACAAAAATGTATTGGTGGAGGTCAAGAGGGAGAAGGCTTTTATTCTCCTCTCTTTCTGGTGAGAAAACCAGATGGTTCATATAGAATAATAAATGTAAAAAAGCTAAATCAATGCTTGTTCATAAAAAATAAAAATAAAAAATCTAAGGTGGAGACGATAAAATATGCGATAAATTTGCTCTTCCCTAACAAAAGGTTACTTTATGGCAGTACTAGATTTAAAAGATACCCATTTCCGACGCTTTGCTGCAGTGGGAGTTGCGGCCCTCTCCACTAGAGAACAAGAGACATCAGAACACCGGATCTGAGGCATTATACACCACAATAACCCCTAGAGCCACCCCAGAGTGTCGGAATAAATATAGCCCCGAAATGAACCAAACATGAATTGCTATGTTAACCCTTTCATGACCAAAGGTCATTGATGCCCCAGTGTCCAGGTCAAAATTTACAAATCTGACATGCGTCACTTTAAGTGGTAATAGCTTTGGAACACTTTTACTTATCCATGCCATTCTGAGATTGTTTTTATCGTGACACATTGTACTTCATGACAGTCATAAATTTGAGTCAATATATATCTTTTTTTTATTTATTTTTTTAAATCCCCAAATTTACCAAAAAAAATAAAAAAAAATTGCAATTTTCTAAATTTCAATTTCTCTGCTTCTAAAACGGAAAGTGATACCTCATAAAATATTTATTACATAACATTCCCCACATGTCTACTTTATGTTGGCATCATTTTGGAAAGGTCATTTTATTTTTTTAGGACATTAGAAGGCTTAGAATTTTAGAAGCAATTCTTAAAATTTTTAAGAAAATTTCCAAAACCCCTTTTTAAGGCCCAGTTCAGGTCTGAAGTCACTGTGGGGCTTACATAGTGAATACCCCCATAAATGACCCAATTGTAGAAACTACACCCCTCAAGTTACTTAAAACCAATTTTACAAACGTTATTAACCCTTTAGGTGTTCCACAAGAATTAAAAGGAAAATGGAGATGAAATTTCTAAATTTAACTTTTTTAGCAGATTTTCTATTTTATTACATTTTTTTCTTTAACACATTAAGGGTTAACAGCCAAACAAAACTCAATATTTTTACTCTGATTCTGCAGTTTACAGAAACACCCCACATGTGGTCGTAAACTGATGTAAGGGCGCACGGCAGGGCGCAGAAGGAAAGGAACACCATATGGTTTTTGGAAGGCAGATTTTGCTGGATTGGTTTTCTGAACGCCATATGTTTTTTTAATTTCTACCGATCGTCTTGTGCAGGGGCTAATTTTTTGCAGAAAGAGTTGAGGTTTTTATTGGTACCATTTTTGGGTACATAGGATTTTTTGATCATTCATTATTACACTTTATGGGACAAGGTGGCCAAAAAATTGGCTGTTTTGGAACAGTTTTTTTTGTTTTTTACAGTGTTCATCTGAGGGGTTAGGTCATGTGACAGTTTTATAGAGCAGATCGTTACGGACGTGGCAATACCCAATATGTATACTTTTTCTTATTTAAGTTTTACACAATAATAGCATTTCTGAAACCCAAAAAATGATGTTTTAGTGTTTCCATAGTCTGAGAGTCATAGCTTTTTTATTTTTTGGGCGATTGTCTTAAATATGGGCTCATTGTTTGCAGGATGAGGTAACGGTTTGATTGGTACTATTTTGGGGTATATTCGCTTTTTTGATCGCTTGGTGTTGCACTTTTTGTGATGTAAGGTGACAAAAATGGCTTATTTTTTTACATTGTTTTTATTTTTTATGCTGTTTATTGGACGGGGTTGATGATGCGATATATTTAAAGAGATGGTCGTTACAGACGCGGTGACACCTAATATGTGTGGTTTTTGTTTGTTTTTTTATAGGAAAAGGAAAATTTACTTTTTACATTTTTATTTATTTTCACTTTTATTATTTTCACTTTTTTTTTTTTATCAGTTCGCTCTTGGATCTTGAAGATCCAGTGGTGCTGATGATTGTACTATACATTGGCTCTTGCATTGCAAAGTATAATACAATCAGATGCCTGTAGGTGGCAGCACTGGACGCCTATACCATGGCAACCGGACGCCTTTGCAAAGCGCCCGGTTGCCATGGCAACCATCGGGCGCTGCGATCGCAGCAGCCCTGATGGTTGAGAGAGAGGGAGCCCCCTTCCTCTATTAACCCCATGGATGCCGCTACTGCGGCATCTATGTGGTTACAGCAGTGTCAGCATGGAGCTGACACACGCTGCTGATGGCGGCGGCTCCAGAATGGAGCCGCCGCCATCACACACACACACAAGGGGGACCGCATCGGGGGCAGGGGGCAGCGGACAGCACTGGAAACGGGGGAGGGGGGGCTGCATTTTACTTACAGATCGGGGCAGGATGGGGCGGACCGCATCGGGGGGGCAGGATAAGAAGATGGACAAGAAGAGGGCACAGATCGGGACAGGAGGGGGTGGACCGCATCGGGGGCAGGACAAGAACAAGGAGGGGGCACAGATCGGGGGCTTCAGGACACATTACCGATTTCAGGCTCTGATCTGCAGAGCGCAGATCAGAGCCTGAAACCGGCATTTTAACACTGCCGCGTGCAGACTAACCAATCGGATCGATTGCCGGCAAGGGGCCACTCTGATCCCTTGCCGGCATTACTGCACTGTATGCTGTCCATGACAGCATATAGGGCAGGGGCAGAAGCTTTAATCCAAGCGCTTTGCAGCGCTTGGATTAAAGAGCTGCCAGAACGTATATATACGTGGTAGCTGCACGGGGTATGTGCAGCTATCACGTATATATACAGATTGCGGTTGGGAAGGGGTTAAAGGGAGTCTGTCACCAACCAGACCGGTTTTAAACCAATCACATAGTTCAGTGGGACACAAAGACATGACACAGATGTTACCTTTGTTCTGTTTTTCAGATCATCCAAAAATCGCCCAAACCGTAGTTTTTATGATTTGCTAATGAGCCATCACAAGTGCCCAGGGGCGGAGAATTTTCTGAAAGTGCCCAAGTTCCCCTGCATCATTCCTGCCTAACTCCGCCCCTCAGTAAACTCCAGCCAGCCCTGGGGCTCTGTGATATCATATATCCCTATAGGCCGTTCGCGCATCGCTGCTGGGCCCGGGCATGCGCAGTGTTGTGCCCACAGTGGGAAGAGGCACAGAGATATGCAGTGCGCATGCACCAGTTAAAATCAGCGCATGCGCACTGAATATCTCTGTGCCTCAACGATGCACAAACGACCTATAGGGAAATATGATGTCACACAGCCACAGTGCTGACCGAAGCTTACTGAGGGGCGGAGTTAGGCGCAAATGAGGCAGGGGAACATTTTCAGCAAACTCTCCGCCCCTGGGCACTTGCGACGGCTCATTAGCATATCATAAAAACTACTTTTTGGGCGATTTGGATGATCTGAAAAACGAAACAAAGGTAACATCTGTGTCATGTCTTTGTGTACCACTGAACTATGTGATCGGTTTTAAACTTTATTTTACCTTACAATGACGCTCCAGTAACAGGCAGAGCGGACGGTGGCGTAACGTCACTTACTCATGTGATGCGCCTGCTCCGCCTCCTTCATTCATAAAGTGGGTGGAGCAGGTGCTTCACGTGAGTGACGTTACACCGCCGCCCGCTCTGCCCGTTACCCGAGCTTCATTGTAAGGTAATAAAGATGCGCTCACGCTGAGTAAAAGTTACTGCCGGATTAGTCTGCTGTGAGCAGCGGGGCCGGGGCTGTCATGGGGAGGGGGATCTGTGTATGGCACTGCTATGGGGAGAGGGGGGGGGGGGAGTCTGTGTATGGCACTGCTATGGGGAGAGGGGGGGGGATCTGTGTATGGCACTGCTATGCGGAGAGGGGGGGGAATCTGTGTATGGCACTGCTATGCAGAGAGGGGGGGGGAATCTGTGTATGGCACTGCTATGCAGAGAGGGGGTGGAATCTGTGTATGGCACTGCTATGCAGAGAGGGAGGCGGGGGAGGAGGAATCTGTGTATGGCACTGTTATGCCCATAACAGTGCACATATCCCCTTCCCCATAACAGCGCCACCCACAGGACCCCTCCATAACAACGCCACCCACAGGACCCCTCCATAACAGCGCCACCCACAGGACCCCTCCATAACAGCGCCACCCACAAATAATCGTTAGCTGCAGCCCTAGTGGATCTGATTATATAAATAATATGTATCTATAAAAGGCCATATTATTTATTCAAAGATGGCTGAAAGAGTTTAATGAAAGTTCAGTATGTATAAGGTTTATATTGAATACAGAGAGCCTTGTTCATTAAAAGTTAATCACCACAAATGTAGGTTTATCTGAAGGGAGTGATCTTACCTCATTACAAGGCTAGGAGAGAGGTAGCACTGTTTCATGAGAGACATCTGGTGTGTATGTTTAAATCATATAATCGAAAGTATAACGTTTGCATACATATAGTGGATTAATTTAGTTTTAGCATAAACTCATTGATAAATCATACAAGGTATTGAAAAAAAAATACATATATATATATATATATATATATATATATATATATATATATATATATATATATATATATATTACAGTGAAGAACCTAGGGAATCAGGGAATAAGCGTAGTCGGTTGTGGTGTGCCGAAACCGAGGATGAGGTAGGCCTGAGAAAGAAGAGGGGCCCACCCAAGGAAAGAGATGTGGAAGAAATGAGTTATAAATGAGTGGAGTGGTGGGAGGGTCAAGTTCAGACCTCGGATGGTGCAGGAGCCAGGTAGAGGGGTGCCCTAAATAGGCTGGAGGCGGACCTCAGCCCCTCCCACAAATCCAGGCCAAAGCCTTCACACTTGTGTGAGGCACTTACGGTAGTACAGTGAAGAACCTAGGGAATCAGGGAATAAGCGTAGTCGGTTGTGGTGTGCCGAAACCGAGGATGAGGTAGGCCTGAGAAAGAAGAGGGCAAAAATGAAATAAACAGTTTATTGTATTCAATATACATGAAAGCTCAACCCATTAAGCGTTTCTTAACTCCCGTGTTGGATTGGGGATGTAACGTGCGAAAGCGGATGACTTCCAGCGCCCCAATTTCTTAATGACATGAGCCGGGATGTTGGCACTGGAGGCCGTGGACGCGGCCCCGATCCGAAAGGAGTGCCCTGAGTAGTTGGATGCGTTGAGGCCTAGTTGAGTGAGGGATGACCTGACATAGGTCATAAAGGTGGTGGTGGCGAGTACAGACCCATGCAGTTGAAGTAGTGGCTGAAAGGGTAGGAACTTGTGATGCTGTTTGTAAGCGTCCAGAATCCCGACTGGGCACCATCTGTTCTGCGTAGGGTAATATGGAATGTTCACGGGTGAGAGCTGACTGCTCTTGGAGTGAGGTAAGGTTAGGATATAATGATCCCAGTGTTTCGTCAAGTGGGAGGCTAGCAGACAATGTGTGGTTTGGGTCGCATAGGTCGTGGTGAATTCCCCGGGCCTCAGGAATCCGTAGAAGGCCAGGTACATCGCTGTTTTGATGATGGAGTTGGTATCAGCTTCAAAAAGGTCTGGTGTCTAGTAAGTCGGATAATGCCTTGAAAATGTGACTGTTAATGGGTAGTCTCTGTGTCGGCCGTGCGGGTTCTGTCTTCTGAATGCCTTTGAGTATGGTTTTGATCTGGTGCGAGGCCATGAAACTGATGTTGTTAGGGTGTATGATCAGCATATGATGTTGAATGCCGGTGAGATAGAGTTTGATGGTGTTGTATGACATTTTGAGCTTGAGGTGGCAAAAAGAAGCAAACCCCAGCAGGGAAGTCATGACAAATGGGTGCGTGATGTTGTGTTCCAACAGGAACTTGTTAAAAAGTGCGAACGCTCTGTTGTATGACCTGCGCGTGTTGTCCGATAGTGCAGAATGGGATAATGACTGGCTATGGCGCATGATGACATCTAATCCAGAATGAGCTGGTGAAATGACGGGGTGATGGAGGCTGTGGGTGACGCTGACGGGAGAGCCTGATGAAACGCCTGAAATTGGAAACGAGACAGATTGTCAGCTGCCGTATTGCACCTTCCCGGGACATGGAAGCAGTGTATGAAGAAATTCTTGCAAGCTGCCAACCAAGTAAGCCTGCGCAGGAACCTCATGATTGTGAGGGATTTGGACCGACCCTTGTTAATGATCTGGCAGGTTGCCTGGTTGTCTGAGTAGCAGGGCTGTGGAGTCGGTAGATAAATGCTCCGACTCCGACTCCGACTCCTCAGTTTTTTGTACTTCCGACTCAGACTCCGACTCCTCTGTATTTAAAATGCAAATGTATTTTATACATTCCTTGAAGGAAAGAAAGAAGTTCTTCTAAGCTCTTCTAGCACAGAGAGGTAGTTGGGCAGAAGCTGCTACCTTCTCCTTTGTGTGCTGATCTTCTGCTGAACATCGGGCAGTGGGAGGATCCAGGAAGGGACATTTATTTTAAAACATGATTTCCCTAGAAGAATCCCATAGTCATGTTTAAAGTTTAAGATAACATTCTGAGTTTACACGTTTTATAGCCTTAGGCCCCATGCACACGGCCGTGTGCGGGCCGTGGAACCGCGGCCTGGATCCCTCCTGAGAGCAGGAGCGCACGGCGTCACTGGTTGCTATGACGCCGTGCGCTCCCTGCTGCCGGCACAGTACAGTAATACACTGGTATAGATCATACCAGTGTATTACTGTACTGTGCCGGCAGCAGGGATCGCACGGCGTCATAGCAACCAGTGACGCCGTGCGCTCCTGCTCTCAGGAGGGATCCAGGCCGCGGTTCCACGGCCCGCACACGGCCGTGTGCATGGGGCCTTAGCTGAATGACAGCAGTTTTTCCAATGGTTTACAGCTTCAGTCTTGAACTATTGACCCTCCAGTCCCTTCACTTATACAAGTGTCTCTAGTCCTGCAAAACACATATTTACTTAATCCCTTATCAGTGAGAGGCTAGGTAAACCATGGGCATTGTGTTCCCTGTAACATCAGAACACAACACAATGGAAAGTATATGTATTGCCACTCCAAATTGTGCATTGCGTGCCATATAGTGAAGCATATGAAAAGCATGCTTCTTCACATCACTGAACGCGTTTGTTTTGCGGTTACGTGAGGCATGCATTGGCCTTTATTCTTACAGTAGAGAAGTCATTAATTATAACTGTTTATGAATTCGGACATTTAAACTTGCTTTTTTTTATTTTTTTATTCCAATTTAAATTTAGTAGGAGTCGGAGTCGGTTCATTTTTTGCCGACTCCGACTCCAGGTACCCAAAATTGACTCCGACTCCGACTCCTCGACTCCGACTCCACAGCCCTGCTGAGTAGCATCGGACCGACCTGTTTGCCCATGAATGACCCCACGCCACGGCGGCCGCCACGATGGGGTAGATCTCGAACAGAGCCGAGGTAGTGGAAAATCCTTCCAAACCCTGGACCGCAGGAAGCCAGCTACCCCACAGCCAATCGTTCCCAAAAATGGCCACGAGTAGAAAGTCATCAAGGTAATGCAAGACCATCGGGCATCTTGCTACGTTTAAGAGCAACCAGCATAGTGCCTCCGCGAATGTGTCAAAAATGGCCGGGCTACTCTTGGATCCGAAGGTCAACCGGGAGAAAAAATAATAGTTTCCGGACCACTTGATGCCATGAAGGTGCCACAGTGACGGGTGAATTGGTAGCAATTTGAACGCATTGGCGATGTCGGTTTTGCTGAGCCATGCTCCGACCCCTGCTTGCCTGATGGCGGTGATGGCGTGATCTATGGTGGTGTATTGGAGTGAGAATTCCTCGGACGGAATGAAGCAGTTGAGACTGGGATCGGCTGAACCGTGTGGTGCCGATAAATCGATGATTAGCCTCCGTTTCTGGGAAGGTTTCCCTGTGACGATGCCAATGGGATTGGTGCGCCATGTGGTGAATGGGGGGGTCTTGAATGGTCCTAGCACGAAGCCCTCTGCGACTTCCTGGGCTATGAGGGCGTCAATTGCGGTGGGGTTGCCTTGGGCGGATAGGAGATTTGGACACTCCAGGGTGCCCGTCGGCATGTGCAGGATGCCCGTGTGGAAGCCTTCTGTCAGCCCTGCCACGAGGAAATCCGTGAGATGCCTGGATGGGTGCCGAGACATAAATGCTGTAAAATCCGGCATATTTATGGTCGATAGATACGGTTTAGAAAACATTTTATTTGGACACATTGATTTGGCATGTGCCCGGAAACAATTGGTACAAATGTGCAACAACCTACACCTGCTATAATTGCAGGATCTCACATTAAAATTGTTGCAAATCTGGGACTTGCCCAGAAACTTGATTGGCCGCCCCAGCTTGTCCCGGCCTGATTTCTCCGTGACCCCGGAGGGGCCGGCCGCTTGAGAGGGGGCCCGTCTGTCCGCCGCGTTCGGGCAGAAATTGGTGGTGTGGGCCGTGGAGGAGCAGTGCGCACAGGCTGGCGTCCTCAGGCCTGCAAAGTGTCGGCAAAAAATGACAGTGTCGATTCTTGCCCAGTTGGAGCGGACTCCGTACTGGGAGAAAGCCCCTGCCACCTTTGCCGAAAAAGATCTATGGTAGTCATAGAATGCCGACCCCCCATATTTGTTGCCCAGGTCCACCAGTTTGTGTATGTAGAGGTCGAACTCCTCCCTTCTGTTAGGGTAGACCGTGCAGATGACATCCCTGTAGATGCCGAAAGCCAAAACAAATTCTGGAATAGACAGTTTTCTATTGAGGCGGGCATCCCTGGATTTGACCACAACTGAGACATCGTCGTAGGCATAAGTTTTGTTCTCGACAATATCTTGAGAGGCAATCAGGAGGGAGGCCAGGTTCACATCCTTACCTTCCAGAATGTCCCTTTTCAAGTGCTCCGGTATCATGTGCGCTGGGCTGACTTCTTGGTCATCTGGGTTGATGGATGGCACGCCCACTGGCAAACCGGATGGTGCCGGTGACGGCCCTGCCAAGGAGAGGGACGTGGTGACCGACTCCAGCCTCTCCAACCTGTCGTTGACCCTGGACATGGACGTCATCAAAGAGGCCAGCATGGCGTGTATATCCCCCGTGCTGGACTGGCTAGGTCCTTCCCCTGCCTCCGCGTTACTGGTTGACGTGCGCAGTAGTCGGAAAAGCTCTGCTTTCCTTGCCGTGGCGGGGAAGGGAATCTGCCGTCTCCTCAACTCCGTCGTGATACGCGGAATTGTCCAGGATCTGATGGACGCTGGGCTGGCAAGATCGTCTCCCTGGGCTAAGGTGATGGATCTAGCCGGAGTGCCAGGAAGGGAAAAGTTCTCAATTCCTTCCAGAGACATGCTAAAACAGAATAGTTTGTTAGTGTGGGGAAACACAGGATCGTGCTGGCAAGCTAGTTATGCCGGATGGCGAAATAATCATGCCTAGGATGGTGACAGATGAGGCCCTGCTAATTGCCGAGCGGCTTGAGAGGCTCTATCTATGAGTTGGCGCGAGGGGTTGATGAGGCCACTGACGTGGTGGCAGGAGTGTGAGGCCTCTCGGTGACTTGTAAGACAGGACTAGGGGAAGGGAGTGACAGGTGAGGCCCTCTCTATGCAACAGCGAGGCGGCTTACTAACGAGTGGCGCGATGGGCGGCTGCCTCCAAGCGTGTGAGGCGGGGTGTTGGCCTCGCGGACCACTGACTGATGGCGAAGCCAAGAGGGGGTTAATCTAGTGGGATTCCGGAGCCCCTAACGGGAAGGACAGAAATGTAGGAAAAAGAAACGATTTGAGCAGGTGTACGTACCTGGTAGCAAGAAAAAAGTCACTGGATACGTGCAGCGTAAATAAGTCTAAGCTTGACCGCCTAAAAGAGGGGTAGACAGAAAGTGTTATGACGAGAGTTGACTGTGGTCTGAACATTAGCATGACCTGAGAGGATTGCGCCGTGAGTCGCAACGGTGACCCGGTATTGTGGATGGTATGTGAAATGAGGCCCCGTGCCGTGGCGGAAGGCGTGAACGCGGACCCCTTCTCCTTTTTTCCCGGGTTTCCTCTGTGATATTAATGCACCACTTGGCAAAGTTTTGTTTTGTTTCATTTATTTATTTTTTCCTTCCCTCGGCGGGTTTCTCTGATATTAATGCACCATTTTTTATATATATATATATATATATATATATATATATATATATATATATATATATATATATATATATATATTTATTTATTTATTTATTTTTTTCCATATGGCGGGTTTCCTCTGTGATATTAATGTACCACTTGGCACAGTTTTTTTTTATTTTATTTTATATATGGCGGGTTTATTCCTGTGATCCTAACGGACCCCTTGAAAAAGGGGTTTGTTTTCTTTTGTTTTTTTTTACTATATGGCGGGTTTCTTTTGTGATTTTATGATGCGTTTTGAGTGGTATGATATTGGTGGATTTTATTTATTCATTGATTTTTGGCATGGCGGGTGTGTTCCCTTGATGCATGCTCAGTGATGATGACTTGCGCTCCCCCGGAATGCGCTGCCTGATGGAGGGGAGCGGTAGCTGGATCTGTGGTGCTGGTGCAGGGGTGTGCATGCGGCACCCCTCGGCCCCCCACCCCCACATATATGCGCACGTGCGCGGCACCGGCGGCCGGCCGCCAGGCTACCGCGCATGCGCCGACGCGGCCGCGCACGCGCAGCACCCCAGCCGCGCATGCGCAAACCGGGCGCCGGGACGCGGCGGCCGCCATCGGCAGCGCGGCAGGAGGACGGAGGCGCGGCGGTGGGGAAGAGGGGGACCGCGGCAGTGGTGTTGGTTTGTGGAGGGGGAGCGTGTGGAGCGGCCGGGACGCGGCGAGCATCTGGTGAAAAGTGAGGGGTGCGGGCGTGCCGCTGAGCTGGACGAGGGGTGTGAGGGGAAGGGGACGGAATGTGTGTGAGAGATGATTAGTGAGGAGGGGAAACGGCGTTGGTGGCTGCCATGGGAACCTGGTAAACGTGTTGGCAGCGCTAGGAGTGGGGATGCGGTGTGGTACGCATGCATGCATGACCGGAAATAGTGGCAGACATGAAAACCGTGACTTGGAGTGAACTGTGACAGGTTGAAATGAAAATGGTGAAATGAAACGAGCTGGTACAGGGGCAGCCGTGAGGCCCTGTGCTGTACTGTATGAAAGACTCACAGTTTAACGGGCAAAACGTGACCCGCAAGGAACCAGGTGAAGCCGGACGGATGGAACCGGGAAGCTCCAAATCCTGGACCCGAAAGCAACGAACTTCAGAAAAATACAGCAACTCGTAGGCAACTCTCCAGTTAACTCCACAAGCGACTCAACAAATCTCAGGTAGCCAGTAGCATTTAAACTATGGCCAATTGGCACTAAGGGGCCTAAAGTTTGCCCAGAAAACATCTTCCACACCATGACACCACCACCACCACCACCAGCCTGCACAGTGGTAACAAGGCATGATGGATACATGTTCTCATTCTTTTTACGCCATATTCGGACTCTACCATTTGAATGTCTCAACAGAAATCGAGACTCATCAGACCAGGCAACATTTTTCCAGTCTTCAACAGTCCAATTTTGGTAAGCTTGTGCAAATTGTAGCCTCTTTTTCCTATTTGTAGTGGAGATGAGTGGTACCCGGTGGAGTCTTCTGCTATTGTAGCCCATCCGCCTCAAGGTTGTGCATGTTGTGGCTTCACAAATGCTTTGCTGCATACCTCGGTTGTAACGACTGGTTATTTCAGTCAACGTTGCTCTTCTATCAGCTTGAATCAGTCGGCCCATTCTCCTCTGACCTCTAGCATCAACAAGGCATTTTCGTCCATAAGACTGTCGCATACTGGATGTTTTTCCCTTTTCACACCATTCTTTGTAAACCCTAGAAATGGTTGTGCATGAAAATCCCAGTAACTGAGCAGATTGTGAAATACTCAGACCGGTCCATTTGGAACCAACAACCATGCCACGCTCAAAATTGCTTAAATCACCTTTCCCATTGTGACATTCAGTTTGGAGTTCAGGAGATTGTCTTGACCAGGACCACAACCCTACATGCATTGAAGCAACTGCCATGTGATTGGTTGACTAGATAAATCGCATTAATGAGAAATAGAACAGGTGTTCCTAATAATTCTTTAGGTGAGTATCTGTCATTCATATCTTTGCTCCACCTTTCTTCTGTGTCTTCAGTCTGCTACTGGGATTCAACAGGTACAGTTGCATTCTTATGCTAGCTGGCAAATGCATCATCTTTTGACCACCTATAACACCGCACAACTACAAAATCCATCTGTTTCTGCTGAATTCTGTATCTGGGCTACAGAATAAAGCAACTTTCTTGGAAGAACTCTGTGTTGGTGAGTTCAAGCTATCTGATAAGGATTGTCCGCAGTGATTATCTGCTTATACAGGCCAGGCATAGAGGCCTCACTAAGGATAGGTCGCTATTACAACAATTGGAGTCAGAATAGCGATTGTAAGGCCCATTGTATTTCTTATCAAACCCATAAATTCAGTCTGGGAAACCCATGATAGTCCCACTAAGTCTGGGAAAATAGTTTCAGGGTGTCAAAGAAGTATCCGCCCTCATTGATGTAGGCTGCAAAGGTCAAAGGTTTAATGTGTAGCATAATTCTGATGTTAATATGTTACATAACAGTGCCATCTGGAGACAGGTGAATATGATGACACCATTCAGAACAATATTGCATTCTAGGTAAATATGATCTCATAGGATCATTACCATATGAGCACACCCATCCGATGCGATTGGAAAACCCCAATCTGGAAGGGTGTGATCATTGGATAAAAGTTCTTGGGAAGGAAGGAAAAGAAAGAAAGAAAGGTCTATCAAGATGAAAGCCATGGCGAGACATGCGATGGACCACCCAGCTTTCCTAGGAGCAGAAGTGATATTCCTACTAGGACTTGGTAAGAGACACAAAAAATGATATTTCATTTTATTAAGACTAATTGGATAGTGTGGGTAAAATTATACCAGCTAGATTGGCAAATAAATGTATTAATTAATCGATCATCTCCATCTCAAGATGAAGTCTTAAGATATTGTGAGACTTTACTGTACCTGCAGAATAATCAAGACTCAGAATCTGGCAGAGCATTAAATGATATCTACAGTTGCAAGAAAAAGTATGTGAACCCTTTGGAATTATATGGATTTCTGCACAAATTGGTCATAAAATGTGATCTGATCTTCATCTAAGTCACAACAATAGACAATTACAGTCTGCTTAAACTAATACCACACAAATTTAATGTTACCATGTTTTTATTGAACACACCATGTAAACATTCATCCAGACTCTACACCACCGGGCAGAGAAAATCCCCACCAGCACAGAGGCCAAGGAACTCAAACACCTCAGAGGGGCACTTAAAACTTGTGGGTATCCAGTTTGGGCCTTTGTCAAAACAGAAGGAAGGAGAAGAAAGAGGACCAAGACTACCAGCGAGGGCGAGAAGCATGACGGACGCAAGAATATGGTTATCCCATATGTAGCTGGGGTGTCTGAGAAACTCAAAAGGATTTTTAATAAACATCACGTTCCTGTTTGCTTTAAACCCAGCAACACACTGAGGCAACAACTGGTTCACCCCAAAGACCCAACGCCTAAACACAAGATGGACAACATTGTTTACGCAGTCCAGTGCAATGAGGAATGCTCAGAACTGTATACCAGCGAAACAAAACAACAACTACATCAGCGTATGGCTCAGCATAGAAGAGCCAAAACCTCTGGTCAAGATTCAGCCGTGCACTTACATCTAAAAGGAACAGGTCACACCTTTGAAGACAGTCAAGTACGTGTTTTGGATAAGGAGGTCGATTGGTACAAACGAGGCGTGAAAGAGTCCATCTACGTAAAAATGGAGAAGCCAAGCTTCAACAGAGGCGGGGGGGGGGGGGGTAGACCTCTATTGTCTGCCACATACAATGCTGTCTTGACACCTTTTTCTGGGCAGTCTTTATCACCTACTGACTCAAATTAGGATAATAATTCAACACCTTTGACCCAATGCTGGATATAATTACCAGATGTTGAGTCAGTTACATATTTATTCCCAGAATTTTTGTACAGTCACTCAGAATTGAGAAAGCTTGTTGGAAGAACGAGTGAAACGTTTTTCAAGAAATCTACAGTACGTCCAGTTGCATTGATTTATTCTTTACAGATATTCACAGTGTAGGTGAAAAAAGTATGTGAACCCCTAGACTAATGACATCTCCAAGAGCTAATTGGAGTGAGGTGTCAGCCAACTGGAGTCCAATCGATGAGATAGGAGGTGTTGGTTACAGCTGCCCTATTATGGGTTTGCTTTTCACAAGAAGCATTGCCTGCTGTGAATGATGCCTTGCATAAAATAGCTCTCAGAAGACCTACGATTAAGAATTGTTGACTTGCATAAAGCTGGAATGGGATATAAAAGTATCTCTAAAAGCTTTGTTGTTCATCAGTCCACGGTAAGACAAATTGTCTATAAATGGAGGAAGTTCAGCACTGCTGCTACTCTCCCTACCAGTGGGCATCCTGTAAAGGGGACTGCAAGAGCACAGCGCAGACTGCTCAATGAGGTGAAGAAGTATCCTAGAGTGTCAGCTAAAGACTTACAAAAATCTGTCATATGTTAACATCCCTGTTAGCGAATCTACGATACGTAAAACACTAAACAAGAATTGATTTCATGGGAGGATATCACAGAGGAAGCCACTGCTTTCCCCAAAAAAACACATTGCTGCACATTTCCAGTTTGCACCAGAGCACCTGGATGTTCCACAGCAGTACTGGCAAAATATTCTGTGGACAGGTGAAACAAGTTGAGTTTTTTGGAAGAAAAAGAGGCACAGCACACCAACATCAAAACCTCATCCCAACTATGAAGTATGGTGGTGGGGCATCATGGTTTGGGGCTGCTTAGCAATCCGTCTAGGCCCTGACGCAGCAATCATCGAAGGAATTCCCAAGTTTATCAACACATTTTGCAGGAGAATTTAAGGCCATCGGTCCACGAGCTGAAGCTCAATAGAAGATGGTGTTGCAACAGGACAATGACCCAAAGCATAGAAGTAGATCAACAGAATGGCTTAAACAGAAGAAAACACGCCTTCTGGAGTGGCCCAGTCAGTCCTGACCTCAACCCGATTGAGATGCTGTGGCATGACCTCAAGAAAGCGATTCACGCCAAACATCCCAAAAATATTGCTGATCTGAAACAGTTCTGTAAAAAGGAATGGTCAAGAATTACTCCCGACAGTTGTGCACGTCTGATCTGCAACTACAGGAAATGTTTGGTTGAAGTTATTGCTGCCAAAGAAGGTTCAACCAGTTATTAAATCCAAGGGTTCACATACTTTTTCCACCTACACTGCGAATGTTTACATGGTGTGTTCAATAAAAACATGGTAACATTTAATTCTGTGTGTGGTATTAGTTTAAGCAGACTGTGATCGTCTATTGTTGTGACTTATGAAGATCAGATCACATTTTATGACCAATTTGTGCAGAAATCCATATCATTCCAAAGGGTTCACATACTTCTTCTTGCAACCATATATACACACACAAACAATATATTAGGGCTGCAACTAACGATTATTTGAATAAATCGATTAGTTGTCAACAATTTCGATTAATCAGGAAAAAGCACCAAAATGAAAAAAATAAAATAAAAATGAAAACAAATTGTGGATGACGCACTGCCATTGGGGGGGGGGGGGCAGATCTGCGGATGGCGCACTGTCATGGGGGGGGGCAGATCTGCGGATGGCGCACTGTCGGGGGGGGGGAATCTGCGGATGGCGCACTGTCATGGGGGGGAATCTGCAGATGGCGCACTGTCATGGGGGGGAATCTGCAGATGGCGCTCTGTCATGGGGGGGAATCTGCAGATGGCGCACTGTCATGGGGGGGAATTTGCAGATGGCGCACTGCCATGGGGGGGAATTTGCAGATGGCGCACTGCCATGGGGGGGAATCTGCAGATGGCGCACTGCCATGGGGGGGAATCTGCAGATGGCGCACTGTCATGGGGGGGAATCTGCAGATGGCGCACTGTCATGGGGGGGAATCTGCAGATGGCGCACTGTCATGGGGGGGAATCTGCAGATGGCGCACTGTCATGGGGGGGAATCTGCAGATGGCGCACTGTCATGGGGGGGGAATCTGCGGATGGCACTGTCATGGGGGGGAATCTGCGGATGGCACTATATAGCATCTTATGCTACATGTGTCATCCACAGATCTCCCCATAACAGTGCCATCCACAGATCCCCTCCCCATAACAGCCCCGGCCCCGCCGCTCACAGCAGTAACTTTTACTTCAACTTTAAATCGCCACATCTTTATTACCTTACAATGAAGCTCCAGTAAGAGGCGGAGCAGGCTCGTCACATGAGTAAGTGACGTTACACCGATGCCAGCTCTGCCTGTTACTGGAGCTTCTTTGTCAGGTAATAAAGATGCGCTGATTTAAAAGTTGAAGTAAAAGTTACTGCCGGTTAACGACCCGCAGGCATAGCGCCTGACCGCCCGCTCCCATAGCAACGAATCGGACGATTATTCGATAACGGGGTTCATTGACAACAAATCCAGTTATCGAATATTATTGATAACTTCTATTAATCGTTGCAGCCCTAATAAATAAATATATATATATATATATATATATATATATATATATATATATATATATATATATATATATACACACATACACACACACACACACATACACACACGATAGATTCCCACAGGAAAGACTTGTTTCAAGTCCTTCCCATTTAAGATATGGTCTAGCAAAGATCCTAGATCCCTGTTATTTGTCTTAATAGTCTTACCAAAGTCATATGTGTGAAAATAGTCCAGGATGGGACGGAAGCATAAGTTAACTCTTCTAAGATACATCCTTGAATGGATTTGCCCCTTCTGGAAGTCATTTAGTTGGTTAGAAGGGGGCGGAATGTATTTAGCATTCCATATTGATGCTAGGATTAGACATGCCCATTTCTTGATATCATGAGGTTTCCTCTGAACAGAAGTGATGTATATAATTTATGTTCCTATTTTGATATCTTAACCCTATAATAGCTTTGTTATAATGTGACGAGTTATTTCCACTCATAGGTATAGTTAAGCTTGTAATGCTTTATATTAACGCTGAATATATTCATTTGCATGCATCATTGTGTTTATTTACTTATCTATGTTTATAAATCTGCATATTTTTTTATAATACCTGTGTATTATTGTATAATGCAGAACTACATTTTTATCATTAACATCATCTCACGTAAAAAGAACTTATTATCTGAGGAAATAGTCGGATTTCAGATGTGAATTGTATCGATTAATTTGACTACAATTAACCAGGTCATGATTTTAGGAATTTATGACAAATTTGATAAATTTTATTTTTTCATGGTTTCATGACCATAAATAATAATTCTTAATAGAATTATTATAGCCCGACAAGAGGGACCGCAAAACCCCGGAGCCGGCGCTGCATAGGGACCCAGTAGTCCTTGGTTCGGCCCACCGGACACCAGCCTGTGATCCAACACATGCACCTGCAGGAGCCAAGATTGACAAGGCCCGAGACAACACACCCGGACTGAGTACTCTCCTCACCCAGGAGCCGCAGATAAGGTCCGCTCTAACCCATACAGACACAGCATCTTCAAACACTGCGCATATACTGACCCAGAGGAGGTAATAAAGACACGGTCCCCAACTAACTGACAGGGCCAATAAGAACACCCCAGAACTTAGTAAGCTCGGCTGACAATTGCCTCAGGAACCACCCTGCCTCAATTGGCCCTACACTGTCAGCACACTTAATACAGCAAGGCTTGCCACACAAAAGACACAGCCTAATTTTCAAGGCCCCTTCACCCATAACAAAGGGTATCCAAAAATAACTGTCTAAAAGTCAGAAGCCCAATCACCCCCAACCACCAAATTTTCTAGCTCTCAACCTTCATTTAACAACAAGCCAAAAACAAATGCAAATGTGCTAAACGCAGGGAGCCAGCTCCCTGGGGCCATACACCTGAGGAAACCAAACAAACATCGATCAAACTACAGATAGCCATTTCTTTGAGAACCTAACACGCTGCTTCCGGTAATGGTGAAGATAGGACCGCGCAAAAACTAGTAACGAGTCATCTCGCCAAACTGGCTCACTAGACTCTAGGCCTATTCACCCACGCAAACCATCGCCAGACAGACATATCTCCACATTATTCACAAGACATAGAGAGCAAAGGAGAAGACACGCAAGACAACAGAAGTCTCCCTACCTCTAGGTCATTCCTAGGAAAAACACTAGCCAAAGCTATTGAACCAGTAGTAAAAGAGCTTCATGAAATCGAGCAGGACATGAGGAATATAGGAGGCAGGGTCGAACAGCTGGAAAACACCCCATCCCAGCTCATCTTACACCGAAGCAACGTCCTTCGCCTTTCACTCTTGCCAAACTCATTTGAATAAATTGGTGAACTGGGTGAAAGATCAAGAAAACAGGGCAAGACTTAACAACCTCCGTCTAAAAGCGATCCCAATCTGTCTCTTCCAGACACCGTAAAACATATTTTTATATCTATCCTAGCTAGGAGACTCCTATCATACAGAGATCTCGATCGAGAGAGTGGTGAGGGCCAAACTCGCTCCCTCAGAGCCCCCGAGGGACATAATCTGCTGACTATTCCACTCCAAGGTCAGAGATGATCTCATTCGCCTAGCCAGAACCAAAACACTGACCCCGATAGAGGTTTCGATACTCGATACCACGCGAAAAAATAACCTAAAAAAAGCCACATGCATTCCGCATTTTAAAAAATGGCGAATAGTGCATTTTTTTTTTTTCTGTTCTATTTTAATAGTTTGGACTTCTGATGTGGCAATATGTAATAAGTTTATTTATTGTTTATACATTTTATATGTGAAATTGGGAAAGGGGGTGATTCATACTTAATATTTTTTTTATTTACACTTACACCTTAAGGGCCAGAACCTGGGCTCTTTTTTTTCCATCCCTTGTCCTATTCACCCTGATAGAGCTCTATCAGGGTGAAAAGGACTTCACACTGTCCCTGCTGCTCTGTGCACACAGCAGCAGGGAGCCGACTATGGCAGCCAGGGCTTCAGCTGCCATGGTAACTGAAAGGAGCCCCATGATTACACTGCTGGGGCTCCGATCAGAAGCTGCCACTGCACCACCAATGAGGGGGAGGGGAGAGGACCCTGTGGCCACTGCCACCAATGATTTTAATACTGGGGGGTTGAGAGGGGCGGGCGCACTGTGCCACCAATGACAATTATCCCTTAATACAGGAGGCGGGTACTGGCAGCTCCCTGTCAGGGGCAGGGTGCCAGCAATGCGATTCTGCTGCCGGCACCTGCCTCCTGTATTATTATGCGTTAAAGACGTGGGTTCAGACTTTCACTATTAGGCTACACAGAGCGGCGTCCAGCAATGTCCCAGCACTTACTATTATTCCTGGGCGCCGCTTCCTTCGCCCGGAGTGCCCCATTACCGTCTCCTCTCCTGCTCTATATGCTAATTACTATCGGAGCAATGGGGAAGAGACATCAGCTTCTCTAGTGGGCGTTCCTTATCCTTGGCTGTAGCGCTGTCTAATCGCAGCGCAGGGAGAAGGAACACCCACTAGAGACGCTTATGTCTCCTCCCCATTGCTCCGATAGTAATTAGCACATGGAGCAGGAGAGGAGACAGTAATGGGGCACTGCGGGCGAACGGAGTGGTGCCCAGAAACAACAGTAAGTGCAGGGACAACGCTGGGCGCCGCTCTGTGTAGGGAAAGTCCTATCAGTGGTGGCACAATGCGCCCGCCCCTCCTCCGCCCATCTATCCGTTCATTGGTGGCAGCAGCAGCACAGGGGGGGAGGGAGAGACTGCTTCCTTCTCCCCTGTGCTGCTGAAATCCCGGTATTGTATCGATACTGGGACAAAAGTATCGACTGGGTATCGAAATTTCGATACCCGCAACAACCCTACATCTTAAGGCTGCTTACCGAAGTATTGAGACGCCGGAACATCCCCTATAGATGGCTTTTCCCTTTTGGCCTCTCCCTCGCAAGGGAAGGAAAGAAGTTTATCTTGAGAGATCACTCAGAGCTTCAGAACTCCTCCGCCACCTGAAAATGACAGATCTTGACATCCTGGCCTGGGATCCTATACAAGACATGACACCCCTACCATCTATTCCACCTCCCACTCCGTGGGAAGCAGTCGGTGCAGAGAGAAGGGTAAAGAGTTGTAGACGACAAGGAAAGCTCACACCCCGAAGGATCAACGTCGACCCCACCTGAAGCTACATTGGTCCCCACAGTATAAGTTATGCTTGATTTCTTTAGAAAGACTTTGATATCTCTTTGTTTTCTTTTCAAGACACTAAGTTCTACCTATTTAGTTAACAACCACAGATCTTGCTCGATCCGAGAGCGCCACACCAACCTCTCTGTCACAATTTGAAATTTGTCCTAAATCACGGGCCATGAAGCTTCCTTTACCCTAACCTCCAAGATCTGTTCATCATGGGTCACTCGACTTGGGCGGCAATTACTCGCGATGCAGCGTCAGCCAAGGTTAATTTCCTCACACTTGTTTTAAAGGTTTATTAGCCAATCAACCGGCCCCACAGTTGGCTCATCACTGTATTATTACAATGTTGACCCCACTATTTCTCTCTAAACTAATTTCGCCCACACCACACAATCCCCACTTGGGCCTACGACACTTACACAATATCAATTCAAGTCTACTCCCTCCTCCCTCACGAGGAGAGGGAGTGTCATCCATCCACATTAAAAATGATGAACATTAAACTAGTCTCCTTTAATGCCAGGGGCCTAAACCAAAAGGTTAAATGTAGCCAAATCTTTCACTAAAGAAAAAAAAACTAAACAAAAAAAAACAAAAAACACACAATACAGATGTATTCCTCCTCCAAGAAATGCATTTTTTAGAATCAAACTCCCACCTTCCATAAACACTACTTCAACCAATGGTTCCACTCCCATATAACAAACCAAGAACTCTAAGGCCCCTTTCACACGGGCGTTGCGGGAAAATGTGCGGGTGCGTTGCGGGAACACCCGCGATTTTTCCACGCGAGTGCAAAACATTGTCATGCGTTTTGCACGAGTGAGAAAAATTGCGCATGTTTGGTATCCAAACCCGAACTTCTTCACAGAAGTTTGGGCTTGGGATAGGTGTTCTGTAGATTGCTATTATTTTCCCTTATAACCATGTTATAAAGGGAAAATAATACATTCTGAATACAGAATGCATAGTCAAATAGCATTGGAGGGGTTCAAAAAATAAAATAAATTATTTAACTCACTTTAGTCCACTTGTTCGCGTAGCCCGGCATCTCCTTCTGTCTCCTTTGCTGAACAGGACCTGGGGCGAGCATTCATTACATGAACAGGACCTGTGATGACGTCACTCCGGTCATCACATGGTCCGTCACATGATCTTTTACCATGGTGATGGAACATGTGATGACCGGAGTGACGTCATCACAGGTCCTGTTCATGTAATTAATGCTCACCCCAGGTCCTGTTCCGCAAAGGAGACAGATGCCAGGCTACGCGAACAAGTGGACTAAGATGAGTTAAATAATAAATTTGAAAAAAAAATTTAACCCCTCCAGAGCTATTGTACTATGCATTCTGTATTCAGAATGCTATTATTTTCCCTTATAACCATGTTATAAGGGAAAATAATAATGATCGGGTCTCCATCCCGATAGTCTCCTAGCAACCGTGCGTGAAAAATCGCACCGCATCCGCACTTGCTTGCGATTTTCACACAACCCCATTCACTTCTATGGGGTCTGCGTTGCGTGGATTATAGCACAAAGAGGAGCATGCTGCGATTTTCACCCAACGCATAAGTGATGCGGGAAAATCACCGCTCATGTGAACAGCCCCATAGAAATGAATGGGTCGGTATTCAGTGCGGGTGCAATGCGTTCCACTCACGCATCGCATCCGCGCGGAATACTTGCCCGTGTGAAAGGGGCCTAAAGGTGTGTCTATAGCATTCGCCAAACACTTATCATTCGAACTATCAAACTCCTACTCAGACCCTGAAGGCAGACTACTGATTCTCTCTGGGAATTTAAATGGAACACCGGCCATCCTTGCCAATATTTACGCCCCCAACTGCCGCCAAGTGCCTTGGATTAACTCCACGATAGCTCTACTCGATAGCCATAAAACTACTAGGAGATTTCAACGTCGCCCTAGACCCACTCAGACACCACTTCGGGAAACACTCTGCTTTCTTACAGAGCCCTTAAACATATGAAAAAAATCCCTATAAATCCTAGCCCTCAAGGATGTCTAGAGTTTCGTACACCCATCCACTAGAGATTACACCCTCCACTTCACCCCACAAAATTCGTACCACAGGATTGATTATTTTTTCCTCCAGCAGTCCTCTCTTCATAAAATTCAATCAACTCGTATAGGCTCCAGCTTACACTCCGACCATTTCCCAATAGAACTTAACACTGTCCAACCATCCCTTGTCCAGACCACCCTGGGGATTGAAAAATACACTTCTGGATTTTTGTTTGCACGGATCGATAGAACAGACCACTTCTTCCAATAAAACTTAAACAAAGACGTCCCTATCCCATTGATCTGGGAGGCCCACTAAGCCACAATTAGAGGCGACTTCATATCTATAGGAACATTCCAGAAAAAAACTGATTCCCAGATAAAAGATCTACAAGTAGAGATAAGCAACTTAGAGAAACTACATAAACAATCACTAGCTTCCACACACTTGGATCAACTCACGACTGCCCGGCTACAACTTCGAGATATACAGTACAGACCAAAAGTTTGGACACACCTTCTCATTCAAACAGTTTTCTTTATTTTCATGACTATGAAAATTGTAGATTCACACTAAAGGCATCAAAACTATGAATTAACACATGTGGAATTATATACATAGCAAAAAATTGTGAAACAACTGAAAATATGTAATATTCTAGGTTCTTCAAAGTAGCCACCTTTTGCTTTGATTACTGCTTTGCACACTCTTGGCATTCTCTTGATGAGCTTCAAGAGGTAGTCACCTGAAATGGTCTTCCAACAGTCTTGAAGGAGTTCCCAGAGATGCTTAGCACTTGTTGGCCCTTTTGCCTTCACTCTGCGGTCCAGCCCACCCCAAACCATCTCGATTGGGTTCAGGTCCGGTGACTGTGGAGGCCAGGTCATCTGGCGCAGCACCCCATCACTCTCCTTCATGGTCAAATAGCCCTTACACAGCTTGGAGGTGTGTTTGGGGTCATTGTCCTGTTGAAAAATAAATGAAGGTCCAACTAAACGCAAACCGGATGGAATAGCATGCCGCTGCAAGATGCTGTGGTAGCCATGCTGGTTCAGTATGCCTTAAATTTTGAATAAATCCCCAACAGTGTCACCAGCAAAGCACCCCCACACCATCACACCTCCTCCTCCATGCTTCACGGTGGGAACCAGGCATGTAGAGTCCATTTGTTCACCTCTTCTGCATCGCACAAAGACACGGTGGTTGGAACCAAAGATCTCAAATTTGGACTCATCAGACCAAAGCACAGATTTCCACTGGTCTAATGTCCATTCCTTGTGTTCTTTAGCCCAAACAAGTCTCTTCTGCTTGTTGCCTGTCCTTAGCAGTGGTTTCCTAGCAGATATTCTACCATGAAGGCCTGATTCACACAGTCTCCTCTTAACAGTTGTTCTAGAGATGTGTCTGCTGCTGGAACTCTGTGTGGCATTGACCTGGTCTCTAATCTGAGCTGCTGTTAACCTGCGATTTCTGAGGCTGGTGACTCGGATGAACTTATCCTCCGCAGTAGAGGTGACTCTTGGTCTTCCTTTCCTGGGGCGGTCTGCATGTCAGCCAGTTTCTTTGTAGCGCTTGATGGTTTTTGTGACTGCACTTGGGGACACTTTCAAAGTTTTCCCAATTTTTCGGACTGACTGACCTTCATTTCTTAACCGCCTCCGGACCGTCTAACGCAGGATCGCGGTCCGGAGGCGGCTCTCCCAGGCTCAGCAACGCATATACGCGTCATCTCGCGTGAGCCAAGATTTCCTGTGAACGCGCGCGCACGTTCACAGGATCGGAAGGTAAGAGACAGGACCTCCAGCCTGCCAGCGGCGATCGTTCGCTGGCAGGCTGGAGATGCAATTTTTTTTAACCCCTAACAGGTATATTAGATGCTGTTTTGATAACCGCGTCTAATATACCTGCTACCTGGTCCTCTGGTGGTCCCTTTTGCTTGGATCGACCACCAGAGAACAAAGGTAGCTCAGTAAAGTAGCACCAAACACCACTACACTACACCCCCCCCCCCTCCCGTCACTTATTAACCCCTTATCACCCCCGTCATTGATCACCCCCCTGTAAGGCTCTATTCAGACGTCCGTATGATTTTTACGGATCCACGGATACATGGATCGGATCCGCAAAACACATACGGACATCTGAATGGAGCCTTACAGGGGGGTGATCAGGGAGTCTATATGGGGTGACCACCCACCCTGTCATTGATCACCCCCTGTAAGTCTCCATTTAGACATTTTTTTTGGCACAAGTTAGCGGAAATAGATATTTTATTTTTCTTACAAAGTCTCATATTCCACTAACTTGTGTCAAAAAATAAAATCTCACATGAACTCACCATACCCCTCACGGAATCCAAATGCGTAAAATGTTTTAGACATTTATATTCCAGACTTCTTCTCACGCTTTAGGGCCCCTAAAATGCCAGGGCAGTAAAAATATGTGACCCCATTTCGGAAAGAAGATACCCCAAGGTATTCGCTGAGGGGCATATTGAGTCCATGAAAGATTAAAATTTTTGTCCCAAGTTAGCGGAAAGGGAGACTTTGTGAGAAAATACAAAAATAAAAATCTATTTCCGCTAACTTGTGCCCAAAAGAAAAAAATTTCTATGAACTCGCCATGCCCCTCATTGAATACCTTGGGGTGTCTTCTTTCCAAAATGGGGTCACATGTGGGGTATTTATACTGCCCTGGCTTTTTAGGGGCCCGAAAGCGTGAGAAGAAGTCTGGGATCCAAATGTCTAAAAATGCCCTCCTAAAAAAGAATTTGGGCCGCTTTGCGCACCTAGTCTGCAAAAATGTGTCACACATCTGGTATCGCCGCACTCAGGAGAAGTTAGGGAATGTGTTTTGGGGTGTCATTTTTCATATACCCATGCTGGGTGAGAGAAATATCTTGGTCAAATGCCAACTTTGTATAAAAAAAAAAAAAAAGGGAAAAGTTGTCTTTTGCCAAAATATTTATCTCACCCAGCATGGGTATATGTAAAAAGACACCCCAAAACACATTGCCCTACTTCTTCTGAGTATGCCGATACCAGATGTGTGACACTTTTTTGCCGCCTAGGTGGGCAAAGGGGCCCACATTCCAAAGAGCACCTTTCGGATTTCACAGGCCATTTTTTCTTACAGATTTTGATTTCAAACTACTTCCCACACATTTGGGCCCCTAAAATGCCAGGGCAGTATAACGAATATGAGACTTTGTAAGGAAAACAAAAAAAAAATTTTTTAAAAAATCATAATTTTCCGCTAACTTGTGACAAAAATAAAAAGTTCTATGAACTCACTATGCCCATCAGCGAATACCTTAGGGTGTCTACTTTCTGAAATGGGGTCATTTGTGGGGGTTTTCTACTGTCTGGGCATTGTAGAACCTCAGGAAACATAACTTTTACCCAAACCATTTTTATTTATTTTTTATCAAAGACATGTAGAACAATAAATTTTGCGAAAAATTTATATATGGATGTCGTGTTTTTTTGCAAAATTTTACAACTGAAAGTGAAAAATGTCATTTTTTTGCAAAAAATAAATAAAAAAAATCGTTAAATTTCGATAATAAAAAAAAGTTAAAATGTCAGCAGCAATGAAATACCACCAAATGAAAGCTCTATTAGTGAGAAGAAAAGGAGGTAAAATTCATTTGAGTGGTAAGTTGCATGACCGAGCAATAAACGGTGAAAGTAGTGTAGTGCAGAAGTGTAAAAAGTGGCCTGGTCATTAAGGGTGTTTCAGCTAGGGGGGTTGAGGTGGTTAAAGTAATGATGGCCACTCGTTTTTATTTTCTTAGCTGCTTTTTTCTTGCCATAATATAAATTCTAACAGTCTATTCAGTAGGACTATCAGCTGTGTATCCACCTGACTTCTCCACAGCGCAACTGATGGTCCCAACCCCATTTATAAGGCAAGAAAGAGAGTGTGCAAAGCAGTAATCAAAGCAAAAGGTGGCTACTTTGAAGAACCTAGAATATGACATATTTTCAGTTGTTTCACACTTTTTTGTTATGTATATAATTCCACATGTGTCAATTCATTGTGTTGATGCCTTCAGTGTGAATCTACAATTTTCATAGTCATGAAAAAGAAAACTCTTTGAATGAGAAGGTGTCCAAACTTTTGGTCTGTACTGTAGATATTTACAGTATATTCTACTATCCATTCAGGGCGAAGTTCCTTAAATCCTTGGAAAGAAATACTGAAGTTGGAGGCGAGTCTCCTACTGGGGAGCGCCGACAGCTCCCTGCTTCACCATTAAAATCAGCTGAGAGCAGGACATAACTCAGCCGTTATAGAACTGTCCCACTAGATCTGGAACGGTTGGCAGGTATGAATCACTATAAAAAAAAATAATAATAATAATAATAAATAAATAAATAAATAAATCCTGGAAAACCCCTTTAAGGCTGGTCAGTGTAACCAGAACCTCCAAGTGAGGCCTCATGCACACAAATCAATGAGGCTACACAAAACGCAGATAAATACATATGTCTGTGCCGTAGTACAGCAAAAGGAACCTAAATAAATAAAACATATCCTATGCTAGGATAGGACATTTCTATAGAAGGAAAAAAAATGGCAACATGCATAAGGCCAGTATCTATCGTGTGCATGAGGCCCAAGTATGTTCTAAATTTACTTACCCAGTTTGTTTCTTACATTTGAAACAGCCCTTCCAAATGTATAAACAGCAATAAACAACTATGGGGTTCATGTACTAAGGGCTCTTTCACACTTGCATTGTCCGGATCCGTCGTGTACTCCATTTGCCGGAATTACACGCCAGATCCGGAAAAACGTGTAAGAACGCATCATTTTTCTTGTAAGATACTGATCCAGAAATCCTGAAGCCAACATCAACGTTTTTTTTCTGGATCTGTCGTACGGATCCGGTATGGGTCCAGATCCATCGAAACAGTGGATCCGTTGTGTACTGATGAGCGGATCCGGTATGTAAATTATTTCTTATCAGAAAATTTCTAGTTTATTTTACAACTAATAAAATATGCAAGGGACAAACACACACAATACTCACCTCCAGGAGCTTCTTTCACGCCCTGTCTTCTCCCACTCGGGCTGTCTAGTGGAAGTTTTCGTGCCAGCCAAGCCCTTCCTACTTCCTGGCGCAGGCGCAGATGCAACTTCCGGATCCGTCGTTGCGTTGTAACAACTGAAGATGTTAGGACGGATCTGGAATAATACATTTCAATGGGCTATTATTCCGGATCCGTCGATGTGGCAAGTGTTCAGGATTTTTGACCGGAGCAAAAAGCGCAGCATGCTGCAGTATTTTCTCCGGCCCCAAAAAAACTTTCCGGTCCTGAACGGAAAACATCCTGAACGAATTACTCTCCATTCAGAATGTATGGGGATAATCCTGATCAGGATTTTTCCGGCATAGAGCCCCGACGACGGAACTCTATGCCAGAACAGAAGAACACAAGTGTGAAAGAGCCCTAACCCTGGGTTCACACCTGAGCGTTTCTCAAACGCGCGTTTTACGCGCGTTTTTGTCGCGCGTTCTTATGCGCGTTTTTTGTAATAGTAAACGCGCGTTTGTGTCATTGACTGCAGTGTCCTATGGCCACAAACGCGCGTCAAAACGCCCCAAAGAAGCTCAAGTACTTGTTTGAGCGTCGGGCGTTTTACAGCGCGTTCGTACGCGCTGTAAAACGCCCAGGTGTGAACCATTCCCATAGGGAAGCATTGGATTTCATGTCTTGAGCGTTTTACAGCGCGTTTGAACGCGCTGTAAAACGCTCAGGTGTGAACCCAGGGTAAGATTGGCTGTTTACACCGGTCTTAGTTTCCCCATCTGCGCAGCCACTGGATACATCGAATTTATGACGAGACGTGCATCTTGCCATAAATTAGGCACATCTGTGGCAGTCTATGTGCCTGGAGTAAGCTTTTTTTTTTTGTTTACATTTGGGCCTCTAAATGTAAGTAAATGCTGGCATACAAAGTGCAAAACAGAAAAGGGGACTTGTGACACTTTTTACGTCTAAAATCATTGCAAGTCCATTAGTAAATGTGTGCATATAAGCATGAAAAAAAAAAAATATGGAATAGTCCAAGCTTGCACTGGAAATTTGGAGGGCATAATTGGGGCATAACTGGTACGAAAACCTTGTGACTTAGGCGAGTTTCACACTTGCGGCACGTAGAACCAGCCCCCTAATCCGTCAGGCAAAGCCGGGAATCAGCTGTACACAAACCACAGAGTGCAACGGTTTGCGTCTGGCCGTCTCTGCGCATGTCTGTCTGGAATGTGGCCAGTTCGTCACCGGACCCCATTATACTTAATGGAGCTGGCGGAAATTCGGTTTGAATCCTGCAACGCCGGATCTGGAGAACTCCGACAGGCTGTTATCTACTGTTAGAGTCTGCCAGAATTCTCACCACAGATGTGAAACTAGCCTTAGGGTCGTCGCTAGTGTTGAGCAAACTTTTGTTTTCAAGTTTGGCGTACAAGGTTCAGGTTATCTAAGAATTCTGCTAACACAGACCATAACTAATGGTCCGTGATAGTGGAATCCATAACAGAATTCTTAGATATCCCGAACCCTGGACGCTGAACTTGAAAACAGAAGTTCGCTCATCCCTAGTCATCGCACATTAATATTTGTTCTGGTCTTTTTTTGGCCATTAAAAAGGCTCATACTCATGCATTTCTTAAAGGGTTTCTACCACCAGAAATTCCATTATGTAGCTGACTGACATTAGCGATGCGCTTATGTCAGCCATAGATAACAGTACATTTCTGACATTTGTCCCTGCAGACGAAATCCTGCGTCATTCACTTCTGTATTCGGCACAGGCAGTGAATGATGCGCTCCTGGTGCCGGATTCCTCACTGCGCCTGTGCCGACTACATCACAGTGAGCAAGCCGGCATCAGGAGAGCGGCCTTCACTCACTGCGCCTAATACAGAAGTGAACAGCGCAGGCGCAGGATTTAGTCTGCGATGCAGGGAACAGTGACATCAATCAAGAGGAGCGGGGCGGGCAGAGCGGGGGACCTGGGCGGGATAAAGGGTGAGTAGACGGAGCCTCTAGGTGCTGATTTTACGCCCACATAGCACCTAGAGGCTCATTAGCACATTATAAAAGTGCTTATTTTACCAAAACGGCTGCAGGGACAAATGTCAGAAACATACTGTTATGTAGTGCTGACATTAGCGCATCGCTAATGTCAGCTACATAACGGTATTTCTGGTGGTAGAAACCCTTTAAGGGAAATTCAGTATTTTTTCTAAATGGTTGTATGGACTGTTTTTTTTTTTTTTGTTTTTTTCCTCTCGATAGAGAATGAAATGTAAAAACAACACCATAACTACAAAATAATAATAATAATAAAATCACCAGTAGCAGAAGAAAAAAAAGGCTTCTGTGTCCTGCATTTCACATTCCCTATTCACCTTCTGCTAACATCTGGAGCTGACGTAACCAGAAAAAAAATAAAAAGCCACTAAAATACAAGGGTCCATAAAGATGCCAGCGGGAACCCTTGGAATACCATGAACGCGGCAAGAAGGGACATGTGTCCAGAATGATGTGAGGGTCCACTGCATTCAATGGGGTTAAACTGGAGTCTGTGGCACAAGCCATGGCGGACCATCAGTGTATGCACGCATACTGTACCAACCTGACATGGCAAAGCCAGAAGGCCGACCCCGGGGTCGTCCATGGCGCGCACACTTACTGCCTGTGTGTCACGTGCAGCTTTCGGAACCATTGTGGCTTCCTCCTGAGCGCACATAAGAGGATCATGTGCTCTGTACTGACCTTGTGCATCTCCCCCGCTCGTCAGCACGGCGATAGCCTTCCCGGCCCCCGACATCCGCAGCTTCTCCAGATCTGTGGCCGACATGTTGCTCTGCTGAGGTGAATGCTCCGGCAGTGTCCCCTGGAATGTACGTGCTGCTGCTCGCGTTATTTCCTATTGGAGCGACCTTCGGCCCCTCCTCGTCGCACGTGAGGAGCAGCGCCGCAGCCTTCTGCCTTGTGATAGCGCCAGACCTCCCAAGCCTATCGCTTTTCTCCGCATTGTTACATTTACAATATTGAAACAGAATGTTTGTTTATTATTAGATCCCTTCTTATATTTTATTTAACCCCTTCAGGACTAGTGACGAACATTGGCCGGGATGATACGCAAGCGTGCATTCGCGATCAAATGTTCGCGAACCACGCGTTCACTGCAGGCCCCATTCACTTTAATGTCAGCACCCCACGTTTTTGTATCCTTCAGAGTCCATTAAAAAAAATGCATACGTTAACGTAATTTTTTTTTCTACCATGGAACTGTATGGTGAAGTATGAACGGACGTCACTGTACGGCATCAGTCTGAGACATCTGTTAATGCATACATTTTTTATATACATTAAATGGATGGCAAAAATAGGATGTGAACCCAGCCCTAGTGTCAGAATGAGCACCAGTACTGACAGAGCGCTACCTGGTCCTGGTGGTCAGGGATGAGGACTGTTTCCCAAGGATCATTTTCTACTGGGAAATACAGGGCACAGTATAATACACTAGAATCTATATAATACTAGCAGAAGGACCCGGCTTCACACGGGTATATTTCATCTATTTTTCTTTTTTTTCTTTTTATGTTTCCATGTGTCGTAAAAATATATCGACAGTTTCCCCCATAACGGTGACCTCTACAGTACCCGACCCTTTAACAATGACCTCCACAGTGCCCGCCTCTTTAACAGTGATCTCCACAATGACCGCCCCTTTAACAGTGATCTCCACAGTGCCCGCCCCTTTAAAGGGAATCTGTCACCTATTTTGACCATATAAAACCGTTTACATAGCAATGTGCAATAAAGTTGGTCCCCTCTGGGCGCCTTGGAACCAATTTTATTCAACTTTTCATTCTTATAAAAAAGCGATTTTTCTGATATGCAAATGAGGTTCCCAGGTGCCCAGACGGGCGTTATTACGCTGCTCTAGTGCCCAGTAACGGCCCCCTGCAGTGCCCAGCCGGCCTTTCCTCCAAGCCCAGTTGGCCTCCTAAGAAATAAATGTCCTCCCACATACTTGCCGAACGGCGCCGCCCCCTCCCCACTAAGTCATTAAATTTATTCATTGCACAATCGTGCTTCCTCCTCTCTTAGCCTACGGCGCCACCCCCTCCCCATTGCATCATTTATTTTATTCATTGCACCGGACCTCCCTTCCTCCTCTCTTGTCCTCCGAAATCCCGCGCAGGCGCAGTATCGGTGAGTGCCTGCGTAAATCTCGTGTTCCAGAGGGCAATGCCCAGCATGCCCAGTGACACTATTGAGGCTGTTGCCCTCTGGAACAGGAGAATCGCACAGGCACTCACCGATACTGCGCCTGCGCGGGATTTCGGAGGACAAGAGAGGAGGAAGGGAGGTCCGGTGCAATGAATAAAATAAATGACGTAATGGGGAGGGGGTGGCGCCGTAGGCCAAGAGAGGAGGAAGCACGATGGTGCAATGAATAAATTAAATGACGTAGTGGGGAGGGGGCAGCGCTGTTCGGCAAGTATGTGGGAGGCTATTTATTTCTTAGGAGGCCGGCTGGGCTTGGAAGAAAGGCCGGCTGGGCACTGCAGGGGGGCGTTACTGGGCACTAGAGCAGAGTAATAACGCCCCTCTGGGCACCTTGGAACCTCATTTGCATATCAGAAAAATCGCTTTTTTGTAAGAATGAAAAGTTGAATAAAATTGGTTCCAAGGCGCCCAGAGGGGACCAAGTTTATTGCACATTGCTATGTAAACGGTTTTATATGGTCAAAATAGGTGACAGATTCCCTTTAACAGTGACCTCCACAGTGTCTGCCCATTTAACAGTTACCTCCTCAGTGCCCACCCCTTTAACAGGGACCTCCACACTGCCTGCCCCTTTAACAGGGACCTCCACATAGCTTGCCCCTTTAACAGTGACCTCCACAGTGTCCGCCCCTTTAACAATGGCTTCCACAGTGCCCGCACATTTAACTAAGACCTCTGCAGTTCCTGCCCCTTTAACAGTGACCTCCACAGTGCCCGACCCTTTAACAGTGAACTCCATTGCGCCCGTCCGTTTAATAGTGGCCCCTGCCCCTCATGCATGTAGCAGTGTAGTTGTGACATCATATGACTGAATATTTAAGGCCCTGTGAACTGCTAAAACCTGTGATTAGTTGTGTTGTAGAAATAGTAATAGTTGTAATCCGCTCGCATCAAATTTTGTGTAAAGAAATAGGTAAATCTCTTTTCCCTCAACCACAGTCAGAGGCAGATACAGGTGTCACCATCTTGCTTGAATTCTTGGTGAGCACTCCTCCTCCCCTCCCTGCCCAGTCTGTTTCTTTTATTTACTAAAAGAAGGTGTAAAAGGGGCTGGCCCAAGACAAGGATACAGGAAGTGATGACATACAGGGAAGGGCATCAATGTGGCAGGACAGACAATGCACACACCCCATCCCTGTATAAGGAAGGACGAGTCATGTTCATTGTCCAACCAGCCAGGCGGCCGCCCATACCCCATCACTGTCAGCATGGATCCCATTCAATGCTGCTCAAAAGTGACTAGTATCTAATGAAGATCATTCTACTGGTTCTTATAGGTTTGAGATTATCTGCGAGACATTGCTACGGCTATTGTTAGTATACGGTACGAGTATACCGACAAGGCAGATATGTATGTCTTAAAAGCAGATCTGTATCCAGAACGGGATAGCAAACCAACAGCAGAGGTATAATATGTATCTCTCATTATGCAGACTTTACTTCTCTAATGTGTATAGACATTTGAAGGGAAGAAGCCCAGTGCATTGCACTTAGTGCTCACAAACTGGCAAATGCCCCCTACACATTGAGAACACGTCTCCAAGCCCATGAGAAGGTTTTCATACTGACGGTTTTACCACTGGTCCCGATTCAACCCAAGTACCCTCTGCTAGAGCGTTCTTTGGACAAATCCGACACAGGGAGACAAATGACAATCTATAAAAAAAACACACACATCCTAAGTTAAAATGTCTGCATAATAAAATTTCCACAACTGTTGTTATGGCAACCTGGAGTAGGACCTGCAAGCTTCTTTTGGCTAATAAGGGACATGTCACCGTGTAAATGGCAGTTCAGATTTAAGTGAAAGGCTTGCTGGCTTCTATTGGCTAATGCAGGTCATATTTTGGGAATATCTCAGGAACGGTACATCCTAGAGAGCTGAGACCCGGTCTAAAATCTTCCTGGACACCTGATGTACCTGTGCACCAAATTTGAAGATCAGTCCAGTCGTTTGGTCACGCATAAAGAACGTCTACACAGACAGACAGAAAATCATTTTTTTATATATATAAGAGACTAGCAGAAGGACCCGGCTTCGCACAGGTATATTTCATCTATCCATCTGTCCCCCATAACAGTGACCTCTACAGTACCCGCTCCTTTAACAGTGACCTCCACAGGGCCGGCCCCTTTAACAGGGACTACCCCTCTTACAGTGACCTTTATAGTGGCTGCCCCTCTTACAGTGACTTTCACAGTGACCGCCCCTTTAACAGTGACTTACACAGTGACCTCCCCTTTAACAGTGATTTACACAGTGACCTCCCCTTTAACAGTGATTTACACAGTGACCTCCCCTTTAACAGTGACCTCCCCTTTAACAGTGACTTTCACAGTGACCTCCCCTTTAACAATGACTTTCACAGTGACCTCCCCTTTAACAGTGACTTACCCAGTGACCGCCCCTTTAACATTGACTTTCACAGTGACCGCCCCTTTAACAGTGACTTTCACAGTGACCACCCCTTTTACAGTGACTTTCACAGTGACCGCCCCTTCAACAGTGACTTTCACATTGACCGCCCATTTAACAGTGACTTTCACATTGACCGCCCCTTTAACTCCTTAAGGACACAGCCTTATTTCACCTTAAGGACCAGGCTATTTTTTGCAAATCTGAACAGTGTCACTTTAAGTGGTGATAACTTTAAAACGCTTTAACTTATCCAGGCCATTCTGAGATTATTATTTTTTTTCACATATTGTACTTCATGACACTGGTGACATGAAATGAAAGAAAAACTTTTTTACTTATAAAAAATACAAAATTTACCAAAAACTTGTAAAAAATGTCAACATTTCCAAGTTTCAATTTCTCTACTTCTATAATTGTATTGTAGTGTCAATCACTTACTTAAGGTGCCCAAGGGGAGGTTCGTTAATACAGGGTGCCCGGCCCCACCCCTCGCCGTCCGGTGCCCAGCGCCGCCTTCCCTGTCTTCAGCGCCGCCTTCTACAGCTCAGCGCCGGCCGCCACAATCCTCCCCTCCCCGCCGGCCGCCACAATCCTCTGCCAGATCCTGCGCCTGCGCACTAGGATTGCGGAGGCGGTGCTGAGCTGTAGAAGGCGGCGCTAAGCACCGGACGGCGAGGGGTGCGGGCGGGCACCCTTTATTAACGGACCTCCCCTTGGGCACCTTAAGTAAGTGATTGACAGGTTATAAAAACCTGTTTTTTGGGCAAATAGAGCCACAGTGAGGTTTAATAAGGCCAGCTTAGGATTCTTCTTATTAGTCTGGACATGATCATATGTTTAGGTTAGAGGGGTTAAATCTGATGACAGAATCCCTTTAAGTTTCAATTTCTCTACTTCTATAATACATAGCAATACCTCCAAAAATAGTTATTACTTTACATTCCCCATATGTCTACTTCATGTTCGGATCATTTTGGGAATTATATTTTATTTTTTGGGGATGTTAGAAGGCTTAGAAGTTTAGAAGCAAATCTTGAAATTTTTCCCAAATCTTCAAAAACCCAATTTTTAGGGACCAGTTCAGGTCTGAAGTCACTTTGTGAGGCTTACATAATAGAAACCACTAAAAGATGACCCCATTCTAAAAACTACACCCCTAAAAGGTATTCAAAACTGATTTTCCAAATGTCGTTAACCCTTTAGGTGTTCCACAAGAGTTAATGGCAAATGGAGATAACATTTCAGAATTTAGATTTTTTGGCAAATTTTCAATTTTAATCCATTTTTTCCAGTAACAAAGCAAGGGTTGACAGCTAAACAAAATTCTATATTTATTGCCCCGATTCTGTAGTTTGCAGAAACACCCCATATGTGGCCGTATACTACTGCACGGCCACACAGTAGGGCGTAGAGTGAAATGTGCGCCGTATGGTTTTTGGAAGGCAAATTTTGCTGGACTGGTTTATTTACATCATGTCCCATTTGAAGCCCACCGATGCACCCTTAGAGTTGAAACTCCATAAAAGTGACCCCATATAAGAAACTACACCCCTCAAGGTATTAAAAACTGAATTTACAAACTTTGTTAACCCGTTAGGTGTTGCACAAGAGTTATTGGCAAATGGAGATGGAAAAGATTTAGAATTCTCAAATTTTCATTTTAAGCATTTTTTTCCAGTAACAAAGCAAAGGTTAAAAGCCAAGCAAAATGCTATATTTATTGCCCTGATTCTGTAGTTTGCAGAAACACCCCATGTTAAACCTTGCTTTGTTATTGGAAAAAAAAACTGATTAAAATGAAGTTTGCCAAAAAATTGCATATTTTTTCTTTCCCCTGTTCATCTGAGTGGTTAGGGGGGTATTTTTATAGAGCAGATTCTTACAGATGCGGCAATACCTAATATGTCTACTTTTTTTTATTTTATTTATGTTTTACACTATATTATCTTTTTAAAAAAAAAAAAATTTTAGTATCTCCATAGTCTAAGAGTCATTTTTTTTTGTTTTTAGCCATTTATCTTAGGTAGGGGCTAATTTTTTGCGGGATGAGAAGACGGTTTTATTGGCACTATTTTGGGGGGCATATGACTTTTTAATCGCTTGCTATTACAATTTTTGTGATGTAAGGTGACAAAAAAAAAACTTGGCGGGGTATTTTTATAGAGCAGATTCTTATGGACACGGCAATACCTAATTTGTCTATTTTTTATTAATTTATTTTAGTTTTACAAAATAATATCCGATTGTCAGTGGCTAAATTGGGATATAAATTTAGTACTCCATGGAAGTGTGGTACTCCCTGAAGCAACCAATAATGCAGAGGCCCGGATCACTTGTCACACTGAGTAGTGGTGTCCTTCCGTTTCCCCCTCCTGTGACACACTCTGCACTTTTTTGGGTCCGTCCCTTCTTTCCAGCATGGGGGACCAAACCTGGAAAGTGTTGGCCAGGGACGATCCGGGCGCCTCTTGTCCTTATATCTGACTAGCAACAGGTTTCCACTGGTAAGGGCATAGGTACCTGGAGGGGGGGAAAGTAGAAAGGCCGCGTTGATTTTTCCGCACGGTCCCACAAGCGGATGTGGATCTGGCGTATAGGTGGTAACCCTTATCTAGAACTGGGTGCATAAGGTCCCAAACTAGTTTCCCGCTAACACCACAGTGGGGGAACATTCTGGGGGTTGAATACAGGAATCTCGCCCCTCGTACACACAAAACTTGTAAGTGTACCCTGAGGTACTCTCACAAAGTTTGTACAGCTACACGCCATACCTCGCCCGCTTAGAGGGAACATACTGGCGGAAAAGGAGTCTCCCCTTGAACGCAATGAGAGACTCATCAACCACCACCTCTGTAGCGGATTGTATTTAGCCTGACCTGTTGTCATGGTCTTACCTTCTTACTGTTCTCCTTCGTTTGACATGTGCTGGCGGCCATCTTGGTTTCTGGGTTTCTTGTAGCCTCCCACCCTGCGGCTTCTCCTTCCCACTGGGAGGAGCTGGATGCCTAGCTCATGTATATAGGAGGTCTGTGGCTTCAGTTCCTTGCTTGGTCCTCCTGTGTTCACATGCTTCTAAGACTGCTGCTGCTTCTGGTTCCTGATCCTGGCCTCGTCTGACTACCCCGTTGGTTCCTGATCCTGGCTTCGTCTGACTACCCTGCTGGTTCCTGATCCAGGCTTCGTCTGACTACCCTTCTGGTTCCTGACCTCTGTCTACGCAAGACCCTGCTTCGGTTTAGCCATCCGTTTGGACTTTTGCTTTCAGCTTGATTTTCAATAAAGCCTTCTTATTTCCACTTATCTCTTGTTGTACGTCTGGTTCATGGTTCCACGACATTAGGACCAAGCCATGAATTCTGACGGTACAGGGCCATCCTCGCTACCTACGCTGATTGCCAGACTTGATCAGCAGGATCACCTGTTGGGTCGGTTCGCTGTGGCGTTGCAAACCCTGCTTGAACGCACGGCTCATTTCGCTTCTGTTGCCGATGGGTCGGTTGTCGCTCCTGGGCCCGCTCCTACTGCCGCTCCGGTTGTTGCGCCAGAGTCTACCCCGACACCTGTTGCTGCGCCTGCGGTGTCTCGGGGTATGACCGGTTCTGCCCCCCTTCCACAGCGCTTTGGGGGAGAGCCAACTCAGTGCCGAGGTTTCCTTAACCAGGTGGGCATTTATTTCGAGTTGCTGCCACATGCCTTTCCTACTGAGAGATCAAAGGTGGGCTTCTTGATCTCGCTGCTCTCGGACAAGGCCTTGGCCTGGGCCAGCCCTTTATGGGAGAACAACAATCCGGTGGTTGCCGAGTTTTCCGGTTTTGTTGCTTCTCTTCGAAAGGTATTCGATGTGCCGGCTCGTGCTGCCTCTGCTGCGAAGCTCCTTATGTCCATCAGACAGGGTTCACGATCCGTAGCTGAATACGCCATTAAGTTTCGTACCCTGGCAGCAGAGGTGGGCTGGAATAATGAGGCTCTGGTCGCTGCTTTCTCTCATGGTCTCTCGGATGCCTTGAAGGATGAGGTTGCAGTGGAGCTCGAGTCTCTTATTTCTTTCCTGATTTTGATTGACACCAGACTCAGGGAGAGACCTTCCTTTAAGGAGAGTCTGCGGAGGTCTTCTAACAGATTGGCGCCTACGTTTGCTGTCCCACCCGTGCCTCCCTCTCCTCCCACGCCTCCTGGGGATGACTTGTCTGGGGGTGAACCCATGCAGCTGGGGTTTGCTCGCCTGTCCGAGGGGGAGAGGGTACTCCGGAGACGCGAGGGCCGATGCATGTACTGTGGTCTCGGTGGGCATTTTCGGTTGGCATGTCCGAACCGTCCGGGAAACGCTCGCACCTGAGATCCTGTCGGGGGCAGATCTTGGGTGGAGTCTCCTCGTCCCCGGTTTCCCGTGTTGACAAACCACTGATCACTGTTGTCCTCTCCTGGGTCGGGGGCTCGGTGACGACCCAGGCGTTGGTGGACTCTGGTGCTGGTGGTTTGTTCATTGATAGTGTGTTCGCTGCCGCCAATTCCATTCCTCTGCAGCCTCGAGGTTCCCCACTGGCTCTTGAGGCAATAGACGGCAGACCCCTTCTGCCGCCACACGTGACTCATGAGACCCTTCCAGTGGGGATAGCCATTGGTGCCGTTCACAGAGAGTCGGTCTGTCTCCAGGTGATTTCGTCTCCACACTACTCGGTGGTCTTGGGGTACCCCTGGCTCCAGAAGCATAATCCGACTTTCGATTGAAGATCGGCCGAGATCCTCTCGTGGTCACCGCAGTGTGGGGCTAGTTGCATCCATGGGCCTGTCAAGTTGCTGTGTACTTCCTCGGACTCTCTGTTGCCTCCTGAATACGAAGAGTACCGGGATGTATTCGATAAGGTGCGCGCGGTTGCCCTACCTCCGCACCGCCCATTCGATTGTGCCATAGAGTTACAATCTGGTGCCGTTCCTCCTCGTGGCAAAGTCTATCCACTGTCGGTAGCGGAGAATGAGGCCATGGAGGAGTACGTGAGGGAGGCGCTTTCACGCGGACACATTCGCAAATCCTCGTCCCCGGCAGGGGCTGGATTTTTCTTTGTGAAAAAGAAGGGCGGTGAGTTGAGGCCTTGCATCGATTACAGGGGTCTCAATCGCATCACGATCAAGAACGCTTACCCGATACCCTTGATTTCCGAGCTGTTCGATCGCCTCAAAGGGGCCACGGTCTTTACCAAACTCGACCTGAGGGCGGCATATAACCTGGTAAGGATCAAGGCGGGCGATGAGTGGAAGACCGCGTTTAACACCAGGACCGGTCATTATGAATCCTTGGTTATGCCCTTTGGGTTGTGCAATGCGCTCGCAGTCTTCCAGGAATTCATCAACGATGTTTTCCGTGACCTGTTGCAGCAGTGTGTGGTGGTCTATTTGGATGACATCTTGGTATATTCTGAATCCATGGAGGCCCACATTATGGATGTCAGACGAGTGTTGCAACGGTTACGAGAGAACAGGCTGTTCGGTAAGCTTGAGAAATGCGAATTTCACCGATCCCAGGTAACCTTCTTAGGTTACATAATTTCCGCTGAGGGGTTCTCCATGGATCCTGAGAAGGTTTCGGCTGTCTTACAGTGGCCCCAGCCCAGTGGTCTCCGTGCCCTACAGCGCTTTTTGGGCTTCGCCAATTATTATCGGAAGTTCATCAGGGACTTTTCTATGCTAGCCAAGCCTCTCACGGATCTGACCAGGAAGGGCAGTAATTTCCAGGTCTGACCGCTCGAGGCCATCCGAGCTTTTGAGGCTCTAAAGTCCGCCTTTGTGTCGGCTCCGATTCTGTCGCATCCCAACCCTGGGTTGCCCTTTGTCCTCGAGGTGGACGCGTCTGAGACGGGAGTAGGCGCCCTTCTGTCTCAGCGTAGAACACCAGAGGGTCCTCTGCTTCCTTGTGGGTTTTACTCCCGGAAACTGTCTTCCGCGGAGTGCAACTATCAGATTGGTGACAGGGAGTTATTGGCCATCGTGCAGGCCCTTAAAGAATGGAGGCACTTGCTCGAGGGTTCGGTGGTTCCGGTTCTCATCCTGACGGACCACAAGAATCTGACCTACCTTTCTGAGGCCAAGAGATTGACACCACGTCAGGCCAGATGGGCTCTGTTCTTGTCACGTTTTAATTACGTGGTCTCCTACCTACCCGGTTCCAAGAACATCAGAGCGGATGCCTTATCACGGCAGTACTCCGAGCTGTCCGGGGAGGAGTCGATTCCGACTTCGGTCATGCCTCCGAATCAGATCCTGGCCGCCATTCGCACCAGCCTGACCTCTCCCCTGGGTGAGCAGATTTTGGCGGCTCAATCTGGTGCTCCCTCTGGGAGACCCAACGGCAGGTGTTTTGTGCCTGAGGAGTTGCGCACTCGGTTGTTGCGAACCTACCATAACTCCAAGGCCGCGGGGCATCCTGGAAAGAATCAGCTGTCCTGGGCTGTTTCATGTCTGTTCTGGTGGCCTTCTCTACGTTCCGACATCGCCGCATATGTAGCGGCATGCTCCGTTTGTGCCCAGAGTAAGTCCCCTCGGCACCTTCCGTTGGGCCTTTTGCAACCCATAGCCACCGGGGAGCGCCCATGGTCACACCTGGGGATGGATTTCATTGTGGACCTCCCTGCATCCCGAGGCCATACGGTCATTCTCATGATTGTGGATCGGTTTTCCAAAATGTGCCACTGTGTTCCTCTCAAGAAGTTACCCTCTGCACAAGAGTTGGCCACGATTTTCGCCAGGGAGGTCTTCCGGTTGCACGGTTTGCCCAAGGAGATTGTGTCGGATCGGGGGAGTCAGTTTGTGTCCAGGTTCTGGCGTGCCTTTTGCTCCCAGTTGGGGATTCATCTCTCTTTCTCCTCGGCCTACCACCCTCAGTCCAATGGGGCCGCAGAACGATCCAATCAGGCCTTGGAGCAATTCCTTCGTTGCTATGTCTCCGATCACCAAGACGATTGGGTTGACCTCCTGCCTTGGGCTGAGTTTGCCAGGAACACGGCGGTGAACTCTTCCTCTGGGACGTCTCCCTTCATGGCCAATTATGGGTTCCAACCTGCCGTGTTACCGGAGGTATTCTCTCCCCAGGATATTCCGGCTGTGGAGGATCACCTTTCCGTCCTACGTGCTTCTTGGGTACAGATCCAGAGGTCCCTTGAGGTCTCTGCGCAGCGCCAGAGACTCCAGGCTGATCGCAGACGAGCGCCCGCTCCTTCCTACCAGGTCGGAGACCGTGTATGGTTGTCCACCCGCAACCTCAACCTTCGAGTGCCCACTCCCAAGCTGGCGCCTCGCTTTGTTGGTCCCTTCCGAGTGCTTCGCAGGGTAAACCCGGTAGCCTATGCCCTTGCGCTTCCTCCTGGCATGCGGATCTCCAACGTGTTTCATGTCTCCCTGTTGAAGCCACTGGTGTGTAATCGTTTCACTTCCTCGGTTCCTCGGCCCCGTCCGGTCCAAGTGGGCAATCGTGAGGAATATGAGGTGAGCAATATCCTGGACTCACGCCTGGTCCGCGGTCGGTTGCAGTTTTTGGTCCATTGGCGTGGTTATGGTCCAGAGGAGCGTTCCTGGGTTCCCTCCGCAGATGTCCATGCTCCTGCTTTGCTCCGAGCCTTCCACGCACGCTTCCCTCAGAAACCGTTCCTTACTCCGCGGAGGAGGGGCCCTTGAGGGGGAGGTACTGTCATGGTCTTACCTTCTTACGGTTCTCCTTCGTTTGACATGTGCTGGCGGCCATCTTGGTTTCTGGGTTTCTTGTAGCCTCCCACCCTGCGGCTTCTCCTTCCCACTGGGAGGAGCTGGATGCCTAGCTCATGTATATAGGAGGTCTGTGGCTTCAGTTCCTTGCTTGGTCCTCCTGTGTTCACATGCTTCTAAGACTGCTGCTGCTTCTGGTTCCTGATCCTGGCCTCGTCTGACTACCCCGTTGGTTCCTAATCCTGGCTTCGTCTGACTACCCTGCTGGTTCCTGATCCAGGCTTCGTCTGACTACCCTTCTGGTTCCTGACCTCTGTCTACGCAAGACCCTGCTTCGGTTTAGCCATCCGTTTGGACTTTTGCTTACAGCTTGATTTTCAATAAAGCCTTCTTATTTCCACTTATCTCTTGTTGTACGTCTGGTTCATGGTTCCATGACACCTGTTTGGATCATGTAGGACGACATTCGGTTGATTGTATGGCTATGTATTGTAAACTGTAATGTTTACTGTTGTTGGATGCATTGCTTTTCTGTGCCTCCTCCCCTCCCCCTTTTTTTCCTGTCCCATTGTTTTCCCAGCAGGGTGTGGTCTCAGGGACACTGGGAGACCAGTAATCTAGCTGCTCTGTCCCTCCTCCACCTCCCATCAGCCCTTGCTATTGTCTGTCCCCACCCTTCCTTGTACATGGTCATCTATGTGCCCCATTGTATGTAAATAAGGCTGTTGGGGGGTTTAAAGTGTGTGCCATGTCCAAATAAAGTTAGTTCTGCTCCTGATGCTGTGTGTCGTCCAGTCATTAGGATTGCTGTTGGGATATTATTGGACTATTTTGCCTGCTGGAATTACTACTCTATGGATTTATGATACTTGTTCCTGAGCCTCACTGGGATCTTAGGTGGAGATTGGCTGTGGAATATCAGCTCTCCGCTACAACCTCCCTCCCAGGTACATAGACCTGTACAAATTTGGCACCAAAAAGATCGATGACCGGCCTAATTTTGTACAGGCGGTCATAGACAGGATCACCTTGAGGGAGACATGCAGGCATTTCCGGATGGCCTCAAACCGGGAGCGTGTCATGGCCGTACTGTAAAGTGGGGTCTGGTAAAGGACGTCCCCACTCCAGTAATGCCTGACACTAGGTTTCTTGACTAGGCCCATGTGCAGCACGAGGCCCCAAAACGTCCTTATCTCGGCTGCGCTGACCGGGGTCCAGCCACCGGGCCTAGCCAAAAAGGAGCCCCGGTGTTGAGCAACGAACTGTTGCGCGTACAGGTTTGTCTGCTCCACCATCAGATTTACAAAGTGGTCACTGAAAAAAAATACTAAAAAAGTCGTATTCAGTGAAGCCCACTGTGGAAATCTGGATTCCTGGTTGGCCTTCAAAATCAGGAATCACGGGCTCATAACGTTTTGGAGTATACCAGGCATGTTCACCGGCAGGGGGCTCCGGTGGATTTAACTGGTGGGCCGGAAAACTAGTACGAGCCCCAGAGCTGCCCGTACTAGGGTGGGCCACAGGGTAGTCCCCTTGCTCCGCCTGGCGGCGTCTCCGAAGCCTTGGGGACTCATCATCATTGCAAGATGATGAGGACGCGGATGACAAAAGGAAAGTGGGGTCATCCTCGTCCTCACTGGGACTCTCGGAGTCCGAGGTAGGCAGGGCGTATGCCTCCTCGGCCGCGAACGTCTGGCGGACCATAGGGGAGTGTGTGTATGTAAATCTTTATTTGGTGTGCGTGTGTGTGGGGGCATGGATGTTCGCGAACTCATCCTAACTAGGGCTGCAGCTAACTATTATTTGAATAATCGATTAGTTGCCGATTAATTTCTACGATTAATCGGGAAAAACGACAAAATTACAAAACAAAGCGGTTTGAACATAATTTTTCAGGTAAAATCATATAAAGGCCATATTAAAACAAATTGTGGATGGCACTGTTATGGGGGGGATCTGTGGACGACAGTATTATGGGGAGGATCTGTGAGTGGCGCTGTTATGGAGAGGGGGATCTGTGGACGGCACTGTTATGGGGGATCTGTGGACGACACTATTATGGGGAGGATCTGTGGGTGGCGCTGTTATGGAGAGGGGGATCTGTGGGTGGCACTGTTATGGGGGGGATCTGTGGACGACACTATTATGGGGGGGATCTGTGGGTGGCGCTGTTATATAGAGGGGGATCTGTGGGTGGCGCTGTTATGGAGAGGGGGGATCTGTGGGTGGCACTGTTATGGAGAGGGGGATCTGTGGGTGACGCTGTTATGGAGAGGGGGATCTGTGGGTGGCGCTGTTATGGAGAGGGGGATCTGTGGGTGGCGCTGTTATGGAGAGGGGGATCTGTGGGTGGCGCTGTTATGGAGAGGGGGATCTGTGGGTGGCGCTGTTATGGAGAGGGGGATATGTGCACTGTTATGGGGAAGGGGATATGTGCACTGTTATGGGGATAACAGTGCACAGATCCCCCCTTCCCATAGCAGTGCCATAGACAGATTTCCCCCTCCCCATAGCAGTGTCATAGACAGATTTCCCCCTCCCCATAGCAGTGCCATAGACAGATTTCCCCCTCCCCATAACAGCCCCGGACCTGCTGCTCACAGCAGACTAATCACTCACTGTATCTTTATTTTACCTTACAATCGTGACGCTCCAGTAACAACTAACAGGCAGAGCGGAGGGCGGCGTAACGTCACTTACTCACGTGACGCACTGCTCCGCCCACTTTATGAATGAAGGAGGCGGAGCAGGCGCGTCACATGAGTAAGTGACGTTACGCCGCCCTCCGCTCTGCCTGTTAGTTGTTACTGGAGCGTCACGATTGTAAGGTAAAATAAAGATGCAGTGACAAAGTAAACCGCACGCCCGGCGCCCGCCCGCATAGCAACGAATCGGCGATTATTCGTCGACAACAAATCCAGTTATCGATTATTATCGATTACATCGATTAATCGTTGCAGCCCTAATACTAACAGACAAAAAAAAAAGACTAACAAAAAAGGTCATAAAGTGTGAAAATTCGTTTTTTTTTAATTATTCTAAATTGCTGATCAACCGTCCGAAGTGGCCACCCCTTTAAAAGTGGCCGCCCCTTTAACAGTGACTTTCACAGTGGCCTCCCCTTTAACAGTGACCGCCCCTTTAACAGTGACTATTACAGTGGCCGCCCCTTTAACAGTGACTTTCACAGTGACCACCCCTTAAACATTGATTTTCACAGTGACCGCCCCTTTATCCTGTTCCGGACACATGACGTAGTGGTACGGCATGATGTCTTGGTACTTAAGGACACATGACGTACCGGTACGTCATGTAGAGTTCCGATCGCAACGCAGCGGGCGGTGATCGGAACTGGGTACCTGCTGGGACAATGACCCCCCCGTGTCAATTCAGACCTGCGGTTTGCTGCGTTCCCGAGTTATTCGGGTCTCTGTGGAGCCGATAACCCGGAACAGGATGGTGATCGGTGGTGTGATAATATACCACCAATCACCATCCTGCAATCCTGACATCACCTCTCAGGATCGGCACTGATTGGTCGGCTGGGGCGGGCGGGCCATTCAAATTACTGCAGCGCTGCACAGTCTCCAGAGCCAGCTGCAGGGATCATCAGAGCCAGCACCCCCATCTGTGCCCCACGACCCCCATCTGTGCCTAGCACCACCTTCACCAAGGTATTTAGGGAAAGGTTAGGGACAGGTTAAGTTAGGCAGGGATATTCAGGGAAAGTTAGTAGGGAGAAAAACACAGCACAGCTGTGTGACCCTAGACCCCCCCCCCCCCCCAGGGGTGCTGCAGCTTGCTCCCCTGCCCCCCCACAACTTTTTTTGGGGCGCAAGCATTATATATATTTTTTTCTGCGTACGCTGACTGTGGCCGCCACTCTTAGCGTCCGGCCACAGTTAGCACGCACGCACACATGCACACACACTCTCCCCTATGGCCTCCCCTATGTTATCGGCCGAGGAGGCATACGCCCAGCTTGCCTCCGAGTCAGAGAGCCCCAGTGAGGACGAGGATGACCCCACTTTCCTTTTGTCATCTGAGTCCTCCTCATCATCTAGCGATGATGATCCCCCAAGGTGGAGCAAGTGGACCGCCATGCTAGGGACCCTCTGCCCCACACTAGCACGAGCAGCTCTGGGGCTCGTACTAGTTTTCCAGCCAATCAGATCAGTCCACATGAGCCCCCTGCCGGTGAACTTGTCTGGTGTACCCCAGAGCATTTTGAGTCCGCGATTCCTGATTTTGTAGGCCAACCAGGAATCCAGATTTCCACAGTGGGCTTCACTGAATACGACTACTTTAGTCTTTTTTTCAGTGACCACTTTGTAAATCTGATGGTGAAGCAAACGAACCTGTACGCCCAACAGTTCGTTGCTCAACACCCGGGCTCCTTTTTGGCTAGGGCCGGTGGCTGAACTCCGGTCAGTGCAGCCGAGATGAGGAAGTTTTGGGGCCTCGTGCTGCACATGGGCCTAGTCAAAAAACCTAGTGTCAGGCATTACTGGAGTGGGGACTGTGGCGAACCCAACCTCACCACTGGGTGCTGGAGAAGCCTGGTTGCCAGCCTCTTTCTCCATGATTATGGGCCCTCTCATCAGCTCATGCTAAACTTAAACCCCATGACGATTTGACTGTGTTTGTGGTACCTGAGCCAAATTTGTGCAGGCCTATGTACCTGGAAGTGAGGTCGCGGTTGATGATTCTCTTATTGCTTTCAAGGGGAGACTCCTTTTCCTCAAGTATGTGCCCTCAAAGCAGGCAAGGTATTGCGTGAAGCTGTACAAACTTTGTGAGAGTACCTCAGGGTACACTTACAAGTTTCGTGTGTACAAGAGGCGAGATTCCTGTATTCAACCCCCAGAATGTCCCCCCACTCTGGGTGTTAGCGGGAATCTTATGTTGGACCTTGTGCACTCACTGCTAGACAAGGGTTACCACCTGTACGTGGATAACTTTTATACTAGTATCCCCTTGTTCCAGTCCCTCGCCGCCAGATCCACGTCCACTTGTGGAACCGTGCGGAAAAATCAATGCGGCCTCCCTACCCACCCCCTCCAGGTATCTATCCCCAGGGGTGAGACCCATGCCCTTACCAGTGTAAACCTGTTGCTTGTCAGATATAAGGACGAGAGGGATGTCCTTGTACTGTCCACAATTCACGGTAACGGCATCACCCTTGTCCCTGTGCGAGGTACCGCAGCAACGGTCCTTAAGCCCGATTGTATCGTTGACTACAATCGGTATATGGGAGGAGTTGATCTCTCTGATCAAGTCCTCAAGCCATATAATGCCATGTGCAAAACCCGGGCATGGTACAAAAAAGTTGCGGTCTACTTGGTGCAGTTTGCCTTGTACAACTCTTTTGTGCTTTCCCGGAGCGCTGGCAGCACAGGGAAATTCCTTCCGTTCTATGAGGCAGTCCTCAAGGACCTGATCTTTTCTGACTGGGAAAGAGCAGGCTGGAGTACCTCAGGAACTGGAGGCGCCCGGATCTTGAATCTGCCCACTCCCATCTGTATTGTGGCCATTGACTTCACTCCCTTGTTGGGAGGAACCATCAAATTATGCACTCCCGAATTAACCTTATCTGTCGGGGTATGTCATTCAGAAAGGTGTTCATTCTTCGTTCTCGAGAATTTGCCTGTGGAAATGGTGTTAGGGATGCAATACATTTTTCTTACCTGAAAATTTTGTTTCCTGGAGTCCATAGGCAGCACAGATTGGGATTAAGTCCTATCCCTACAACTTGGCAGAAAATATAACAGCATGACCATATGACCATATAAGCGCCTCCTTGGTAACAGACAGACGAGTTATTATCAAGCAATTCAATTTATTAGGGTGGGATACCTGTGCTGCCTACGGACTCCAGGAAACAAAATTTTCAGGTAAGAAAAGTTTATTACTTACTGATCGTCCTACGGCAGCACAAATTGGGATCTGAGTAGCAAAATAAAAATTAGGGAGGTTATCACCTGCTGGGTATGCTTTCTAGCACTCTCTTCTCCAGAGCTGAGTTCCTCAACCAGTCCAGGCAGTAGTGCTTCACAAACGTTGTGGGTGAAGCCCAAGTTGCAGCTCTACAAATCTCCTGTAGCGGTACATAGCAATATTCTGCCCAGGATGTTGTCGTGGACCTTGTAGAGTGAGCCTTAAGACCCTGCGGTGGGCCTAACCTTCTTTGCCATAACAGAATAATATGATGTTTTTTTATCCAGTTAGATATAGTGCATTTAGCTACCCTGTTTCCTTTTGACTTCTCTCCAAATTGTATAAAAAGATGTTCATCGTTTCTGAATGTTTCCTCCCTAGCTACATTAGCTAACACCGATCTTCTCACATCCAAGGCTGAGGCCTCTAGAGCATTCTCTGTGGAAGATAAAGCCAGAAGAATAATTTCCTGGTTTAGGTTTTTAGTGGATGAGACTTTAGGTCTAAAATCTGGTAAAGTCCTTAGTGTGAGAGCGTACCCCAGATCTCTCATGTATGGTTCACAGCATGATAGGGCTTGCGACTCACTGACTCTTCTAGCTGACGCTATTACCTCTAGAAAAGCTGTCTTCCACGAGAGGTATTTCAGATCAATGGAGTTAATAGGTTCAAATGGACTGATAGCTAGGTGTTTCAGTCACCAAATCCCAAGATCGTAAGGGTTTGTGAATCTTAGGGGCAATGTTCCCGGCACCCTTGAAGAACTTCTTTATTAACGGATTATTAGAGAATTGTCCATTTAACTGGTGGTTTATGGCAGCAAACTGCACTTTTAATGTAGTTTGTTTTAGTCCTTTCTTCAGACCTTTCTGTAGGAACTGTAATATTAAAGGAATTGTAATTTCTTCATTAGGATAAGATGTAAAGAAAATCTTCCAAATTCGATCATACGATCTTTTAGTTCCTGGCTTGCTTGCAGAGGACAGTATGGTAATGACATTTTCTGGAATGTCCTCTTTCCTTAACCTATCCTCCATGCTGTGAGATGTAAAGATTGCAGGTCTGGATGATAAACTCCCTTCTGGCACAGAAGATCTGGAATTAGAGGTAGATGCCAATATCTGTTTTTTTGCCTAGAGACATTGCTAAGGTGAACCATGCCCTGCGAGGCCAAAATGGAAGAATTTGGATGGCTCTTTTCTGTTCCCTCTTGATCTTGACCAAAGTCCTCTGTATTAATGCTGGAGGGGGAAACGCATATACAAACATCTTCGTACAATCCATGGTTAAGCCGTCCAGGCAATATGGTTGATGATTCTCCACTAGCGAGCAAAATATCTTCATCTTTGCATTGTCTCTTGTAGCAAACACATCTATTTGTGGACAGTCGAATCTGGTGATGATCTCCTGGAACACACTGTCCTTCAGCGACCATTCCCCCGGGTGGATCTTCTGACGACTCAGAACATCTGCTGTCACATTTTTCTCTCCTTTGATGGGAACCGCAGTCAGGTTTCTGATGTTGGCTTCCGACCATCTGAGAATCTCCTTGCACTCCTTCATCGATAGGCATTTCATGCCCCCTTGTTTGTTTAAATAGTAGACGGTGAACGAATTGTCTGTTTTTACCAGAACTTCCTTGTTCTTCAGGAAAGGGGAGAAGTGTAATAATGCAAGTTTTACTGCTCTCATTTCCTTTAGATTTGACGTTAGAGACTTTTCTTTCTCTGACCAGACCCCTTGAGCCCACTGATATTCCATGTGTGCTCCCCATCCTTGGGCTGAAGCGTCCGTTATTAGGATGATCTTCTGCGAGTGACGCAGTGATCTGCCCCCTGAGAGTCTTCCTGGAGCAATCCACCACCTGAGATCTTGGTATATCTTTTCCAGAATCACTGTTAGTTTGTCTAACGACCGGGTTGTTCTGTTCCATACTGAGAGGATATGCGATTGTAGAGGTCTTACATATGCCCATGCCCATGGCACTGCATCCAACGTTGATGTCAGACTTCCTAGAATTCCCATAGCCTTCCGAATAGACATTCTTCTTTGTTGGCACATGTGTTTGATCTTCTTCTTTATAGTGTCCACTCTGAACTTTGATATGGATATTGTCATATCCTTTGAGTTTATTACAAAGCCCAAGAAGATAATTTTCTGAGATGGCGAAAGTTGCGACTTCTTGAAATTGATTAAAAACCTATGTCTCTGCAGACACTGAATTATTATGTTGATATGGAGCAATAGCACTTCTTGTGATGGTGCTCTGAGCCACCAATCATCGAGATATGGCACTATTGAAATTTCTTGTAAGCGAAGTGCTGCAGACAGGACGATTGATATCTTCGTGAAAACTCAGGGTGCTGAGCATAACCCGAAGTGGAGGCAGCAAAACTGAAAGTGCCATATAGAGTCGTCTTTCCTGATAGCAAACCTAAGGAATTTCCTGTACCTTAAGGCTATTGGCACATGTAGGTAGGCATCGGTCAGGTCCAGGGTAGCCATGACATCTCCCTCGTTCAATAGAGGAAAGACTGGTTTCCATTTGGAAATGGGACTTCTGAATATGCTGGTTGAGGATTGTCAGATCTACTTACCAACCTCCACCTGTGACCTTGTTTGGGTACCAAAAATATTCTTGAGTAGAATCCACGGCTCTTTTGTCCAGAAAATAGAGGAAGAATATGCGGATCTTGATCGTTTAGAAAAAATCTTTCTGGTGGTATTTTTATGAAATCCAGGGAATAGCCGTTTCTGATGATGGAGAGAACCCATCTGTCTTTTGTGGTGACCTCCCACATCCTCAAATAGCTTCCTAATCTTCTTCCAACTTGTAGAAGGGGTAAGGTGGCGTCATAATTCCTTCTGTTTTCTGGAAGCGGGTTTCGCCTTGCAGCTGGATGCGGTATTCTGGCCCCTCCTTTGGCCGTATCCCCCATAACGATTTGCTTTGTAATTCCTCAGATTTTTGGCGGATGTTCTGAACCTGCGTTTGAACCTTTGCGGCTCTTTTTTGTTGGTACCTGGGAAGGTGGCTCCTTTTTCCTCACTCGGGTCTTTCAATATTCCCTTCAGTTTTGATCTAAACAAAGATTCTGGGGAAAAGGGTAATGAACAGAAGTTGTTTTTTTAATGACACATCCCCTTTCCATTGCTTTATCCATAAAGCTCTTCTGACTGAGTTAGTGACTGCTACATTTTTGGATGATAACCTCAGTGTATCTAAAGGAGCGTTGCATAGTATTCAGCCGCATTCTTCATTATGGGAATCTTTTTTAAAAGATCCTCTCTTGGGACGCCCTCTTCAATGTCCCTAGTTAGCTGGCTTAAACAGATTCTGAGAGACCTGACGACTGGGACGGATGCCAAGGCTATTTTAGAAATAGCCGCTGATGCCGTATAAGACTTCTTGGCCAGAGTATCGGCCAGAGTATCTGCCCAGGTCCACCTGACCTTCAGGTTTTTCCCAGCCAGATTTGAGCCACGTATTAAGACAGGGGTGAGATGGTAACACCTTAGCAGCTGACACAGGGCAGTAATATAAACCTTCCTTGGGTTGTTTATTTTGCACATCCCTATCTGATTCCATGACGTGTTTAACGGACTTGATCAGCTTGCTCATATTCTCCTTATGAAATAAATAATATACCTGTGAATCCTCTGAGTCAGAGGAAGATTCAGAAAGGGAAATACTAGATGAAGGAGGCGAACTAACGTGTGTTGCAGTTTTGCAAATTTTTGGCCGAGGATTCCACCCCCTTCATTATTTCCGCCATATTGGCCTTGAACCATGCAATAAATGACTGTGCTTCTGACTGGAAGCTTTCATAAGGTTCTTGCATCTGCCTCTCTGGTGGTGCTGCACAAAGCTCACATATATTATCCTGCCAATCATCCGGCAAGGGCTGTATACAGGAGTGGCACTGTCTGTGTCTAGATTTTCCAGTCCTCTTTTTCCACTTGAGGCTGATGATCTCAACATCTATAGTACAAAAAGCTACTATAAGGATAATGCCTGGTAATATACGTTAACCGACTATTAATAATGCATATCAACTATAGGCACTTTTACAGTAACCATCCCCATCATATTGCTTTGAACTGTATCTTACTTTCACAGTGGTACAGGCAGTAATAATAGCAACATAAAAGTTCTGCTGCTACTTTCACTGTAGGATTACTTACATTTCTGGAGAGGAGATCCGGCTGCCCTGATAGAGAGTGAGTGGTTTTCCTTACAGAATCCTGCTGTCTTTTAAATCTCCCGCTGTTTGCCAGCGCCCGCGTCGCATGTATGACGTCACTCAGCAGCTGCCTACTCCTCTCGGCCTGCGCTATTCACGGGGAGGCCAGATGACCTAAGCCCATGGCTCATACACTGCCGCTGCTCAGGCAATAAATCATAGTATGCTGTGAGGCATTCACTTATCTCGCAAAGTTCGTTCAACTAACCTGGTCTAAATCTCACTGTTACCTTCTGCACTTGTTGCAGAAAGAAAAAAACTTGTCTGTTTGTTACTAAGGAGGCGCTTATATGGTCATGGGTTGCGTGTTAATTGTTTAATTAACCCTTTATGCTGTTATAGCTTCTGCCAAGTTGTAGGGATAGGACTTAATCCCAATCTGTGCTGCCGTAGGACGATCAGGAAGCCCTGGTTGCAGCTCCACAACCCAGTCATTAACTGGACCACGGGAGAGTTAGAAAGGTGGGGTCCCAATTGTAGCTCCTGCCTAACCCTTGTCCAGGCAGGGGTTTCTTCTGATGTTATGTCAATTCCTCCTTATTTAGAAGAGTTCCGAGATGTCTTCTCCTCATCCGAATTGGAGACTCTCCCTCCTCATAGACCCTATGACAGCACCATTCAATTAGAGGCTGGGTCTAAGTTCCCCAAGGGGCGTATTTACAACCTTTCTGGCCCCGAACGCAACGCCATGAAGGAATAGTTAAAGGAGAGTTTAGAAAAAGGACATATTAGGCCTTCCACCTCCCCATGGGTGCAGGGCTCTTTTTTGTCAAAAAGAAAGATGGTGGTCTCAGGCCCTGTATCGATTACATAAATTTGAACAAGATCACCATTAGGAATCAGTATTCTATCTTGTTGATATCTGACTTGTTCAAGCTTGACTTGAAAGGGGCTTATAATCTTATACACATCAAAGAGGGAGATGAATGGAAAACTGCCTTCAACACCCCAGAGGGGCACTTTGAGTATTTAGTTATTTGTTATTGTTTACCTTGACGATATCTTGATTTTCTCTCCGGATTGGAGATCCAATGTCTCCCATCTTAAACAAGTGCTTGGTATCCTCAGAGAGAATCAATTGTCGGTCAAACTTGAAAAATGCGTGTTTGGAGTACAGGAAATTTTGTATTTAGGTTATATCCTTACTCCACACTCATTTATAATGGATCCTAAAAAGGTTCAGGCTATTCAAGACTGGGTGAGACCATCCTCCCTTAATGCATTACAACGCTTTTTGGGATTCTCCAATTACTATCGAAAATGTATTTAAAAAAATTATGTTATCGCCAAGCCCTTGACCAATTTAACTAAGAAGGGAGCGGACCTTGTTAACTGGCCACCTGAGGCTCTCAAGGCTTTCGAATCCCTTAATATGTGTTTTCAGAATGCTCCAGTCTTGATTCAGTCGGATCCAGAGGTACAATTCGTTGTTGAGGTTGGTGCATCGGAGGATGGGGTGGAGGCCATCCTTTCCCAGGGGTCTTCTAATTTCACCAATTTCACCCTGTGCATTCTTTTCTCGTAAATTTTCTCCCACCGAGAGGAATTATGACATAGGAAACCGGAAATTACTGGCTATCAAATGGGCTTTTGAGGAATGGAGACATTTTTTAGAGGGGGCCAAACACCGTGTTACCATTGGTGCCCGCTGAAATTTTTCCAAGGGGGGGGCATAATTTTATTGACATCCATGCTTTGCTTGTTTCTGAGAATGTAATGAAGGGGGGGCATATTCATTATCACAAAGTATAATAACGCATGAGCTGTGCAGTAGCGGATCCGGAGCCTGGTCTCGGGAGGGGCACTTTCAGATTATTTTCTGTCCGCCGCCACAAAACAATAGTGCTTATAGAAAAGACTACACAGTGTAGCAGTATACTGTATATTGTGTGGCACAGTGTAGGCTATATGTGTATAACAAACATATTTCACTTGAAAACTTACAATTACTTGGCTTGGTCCTTGGGGATCTCGGACATCCCTTCAACACTTGGCTGGGGGGCTCGGCGGAGCTGATGTGTTTTATACTAATGAGAAAGATTTCATAATAAGGATTTGGAGAAGGGGCAGAGCAGGGAGAGGATGGTGTTGCTACTAGGGGGTCATACCATGTGGGAGTAATAAAGCCCACCATAATGCCCCCCAGTAGAAATAATTCTCCTTATAATGTGACAGTGCAAAAAATACCCCCTTGTAACGCCCCCAGTTGAACTAATGTCCCCATAGTGCCCCCATAATGTGCCAGTATAAAATACCCCTATATAGTGCCCCAGTAGATGCCCTATATAGTGCCTCCATAGTGCTCCTCTCCCCCTTCCTCCTAGTGCCCCATAATGTACCAGTATAAAATGCCCCAGTAGATGCCCTCAGTGTCCCCCATAATTTGCAAGTATAAAATACCCCTTCTTAGTGCCCCCATAGATGACCCCATGGTAGTCCTCTCCTCCTTCCTCATAGTACCCACCATAATGTGTCCCAGTATAAAATTCTACTGTACAGAGCCCCCCATATAAAACACCCCTTCTTTGTGGCCTCAGTAGATGCCCCTATAGTGCCCCCAATAATGTGCCAGTAATAACAGCCCCCATCATGTGTGAGTAATAACAGACCCCCATCATGTGCCAGTAATAGCCTCCCATCATGTGTCAGTAATGACAGCCCCCCATTATGTGCCAGTAATGACAGCCCCCCCATTATGTGCCAGTAATGACAGCCCCCCATTATGTGCCAGTAATGACAGCCCCCCCATTATGTGCCAGTAGCCAGAGACCCCCATTATGTGCCAGTAGCCGCCAGTATTGTACACAAAAAAATAAACACTTATACTTACCTCCTTGGCAGCGATGCGATGCAGGCCTCTTCCGGCCTGTGTCCCGCGCTGTACGGCTCAGGCGACGCGATGAAGTCATCGCGCCACCTGCGCTGGCCTCTGACAGACGGCAGCCTATCAGAGGAAGGGAAAGGGACACTCCTCTCCCTCCCCTGCCTCAGCACAGTCATCTGTATCGCTGTCCTGAGGATAGTGATACAGATGACTATAGAGATGAACGAGATGAAAGCGTTCATCTCCCTGTGCCCCGCCGCCCCCCCCCCCCACTTCTGAGCCCCCCCACTCCCCCCCCCCCCGATCCACCAGTGCTGCAGAGCAAAGGCAGAACTCAGTTTACAGATTTCCAGGGGGGGGTACTTGTTCCCCCCTGCGGATGCCCATGCGTGTTACGGTTGTTACTGACCATAAAAACCGAGTGTTTCTTGAAACCGCCAAACGCCTTAATCCTAGGCAAGCTAGATGGGCCCTGTTCTTCACTCGTTTTAACTTCTCAATTACTTTCAGGCCAGGAAATAAGAACATTAAGGCGGACACCTTGTCCCGAAGTATTTGCTCTTTCCAGCCTCCTGACACCCCTCCTGACACCACTCCTGAACCCATCCTGCCGGCTGATATCATTGTGGCTTCGGTTTCTGCTGACCTCTCTTCCGAAATGATTTCTGCACAGCATCTCGCACCTGCACGAACCCCCTCAGATAAGTTGTTTGTCCCTGGGCACTTCCGTCATCGACTGTTAGGTGAGTGTCACGACTCTGTTTTTTGCGGCCATCCTGGTATCAATGTTACCATGTAGCTGGTGTTTAGATCTTTCTCCAGAGATGTCCGTTCCTATGTGTCTGCTTGTGAGGTATGTGCGAGAGCCAAGTCTCCTAAAACTCACCCTGCTGGGGAACTTCGACCTCTACCCATTCCCTGCAGGCCATGGTCTCATATCTCTATGGACTTTATCACCGATTTGCCCGTCTCTGAGGGGAAGTCAGTGGTGTGGGTAGTGGTCGACCGTTTTAGTAAAATGGTGCATTTCGTCCCGCTGGCTAGACTACCCAATGCCAAGACGCTAGCGTTCTTATTTGTTAACCACATTGTATGACTGCATGGTGTTCCTGAGAATGTTGTTTCTGACATGGATGTTGAGTTTGTATTCAAGTTTTGGAGAGCTTTCTGTCAAAGGTGTAAGATTTCTTTATCCTTTTCGTCAGCCTTCCATCCCGTGACCAACGGTTTCTCAGATGTTATGTGTCTAATAATCAATTCACTGAAAAAAATGCACCAAAATGATACGCACAATTCCTCAGGCCGATGTAGAACTTTGCCAATATCTTCCAGTCAGGAACATATTGGAGCCCCTCATGCACCACGTCACTGTGTCTAAGCACGCATGGGGTCCTACCACTAAACTGCCCGTGGTGTGTGAACAGGGTCTGAACAGTGCAATTAACTCATAGCCAGGCTCTCACATGCCTCCATATGTGTCCAATAATCAGCATCGCTGGGTGGGATATCTTCCGTTGGCAGAGTTCGCCATCAATAATCGGGTAAATTCCTCCACAGGAGTGTCCCCTTTTTTCTGTAACCTGAGTTATCATCCTCGTTTATCTCAAATGTTTCTGTGTCCTCTATAGCTTCACATCAGACCTGTGCACAGGAGAAGACTCAGGAGGCTCAAAAAGTTCAAGCCAATAGGAAACGCTTCAAGGGGGTTGACTTCGTGGTCTCTGAAATGGGTTGTCAGGAAGTTTACGCCGCATTTTGTAGGACCTTATAAGGTTACCAAGATTCTCAATCCAGTGTCTTTTAGATTAAAATTGCCCGACTCCCTCTGCATCCACAATGTGTTTCATAAGTCACTGTAAAAGAGGTACATTTCACCTGTGGTTCCTTCACAAGGTCCTCCCTCTCCCATAGAAGTAGAAGGCCATGACGAGTTTGTTATATCTAAGGTCCTTTATGTCAGGAAGGTTCAAAACCCCTTGCAGTACTTAGTGCACTGGAGGGGTTTTGGACCTAATGAGAGGTCCTGGGTGCCGGTGCATCGGATGCATGCCTCCTCTTTGGTTAGAAGGTTCCATCTGGAACATCCGGAGAAACCGCACCCGCGGTCCCCGCGTCCAGTTGCGCTCCATCGCCTAGGACGGGTAAGTGCAAGTAGGCAGGGACACGGGCGTGGGTGGCAGACTAGTGGGTGCACGCTCTCCCTCTCTCATTCCGGGGCGACGTGACAACTAAAAAGATTTTTTTGTTGTTTATAAAAAAAGATAATATAGTGTAAAACATAAATAAATAAAAGTAGACATATTAGGTATCGCCGCGTCCGTAAAAATCTGCTCTATAAAAATACCCCATGACATAACCCCTAAGATAAACACGGTCAAAAAAATTTAATAAAAACTGTGCCAAAACTGCTGTATGACCAAATGGCAGGGCACGAAGGAAGAAGGAAAGGAATGCCGTGTGGTTTCTGGAAGGCAGATTTTGATGGCCTTTTTTTTTTGGGCACCATGTCCCATTTGAAGCCCCCCTGATGCACCCCTAGAGTAGAAACTCCATAAAAGCGACCCCATCTAAGAAACTACACCCCTCAAGGTATTCAAAACTGATTTTAAAAACTTTATTAACCCTTTAGGTGTTCCTCAACAGTTTATGACAAATGGCGATTACATTTTAGAATTTATATTTTTGGTAACCTTGCCTCACAGAAATGGAATATAGATAAACCAAAAATCATATGTACCCTAAAAATAGTCCCAACAAAACTGCCACCTTATCCCGTAGCTTCCATAATGGGGTCATTTTATGGAGTTTCTACTCTAGGGGTGCATCAGGGGGGCTTCAAATGTGACATGGTGTAAATAAACCAGTCCAGCAAAATCTGCCTTCCAAAAACCACACGGCACTCCTTTCCCTCTACGCCCTACCGTGTGCCCGTACAGTAGTTTACGGCCACATATGGGGTGTTTCTGAAAACTACAGAATCAGAGCAATAAATATAGCATTTTGTTTGGCTGTTAACCCTTGCTTTGTTACTGGAAAAAATGGATTAAAATGGAAAATTTGCCCAAAAATTTAAATTCTCAAATTTCATCTCCATTTGCCAATAACTCTTGTGCAACACCTAAAGTGTTAACAAAGTTTGTAAAAGTTTTGAATACCTTGAGGGGTGTAGTTTCTTAGATGTGTCACTTTTATGGAGTTTCTACTCTAGGGGTGCATCAGGGGGGCTTCAAATAGGACATGGTGTAAATAAACCAATCCAGCAAAATCTGTCTTCCAAAAACCACACGGTGCAACTTTCCCTCTAAGACAGTGATGGCTAACCTTGGCACTCCAGCTGTGGTAAAACTACAACTCCCAAGATGGCTGCTTGGCTGCTCTTAGAACTCTGTAGAAATAAATGGAGCATGCTGGGAGTCGTAGTTTCACCACAGCTGGAGTGCCAAGGTTAGCCATCACTGCTCTAAGGGTTAACAAAGTTTCTAAAATCAGTTTTGAATACCTTGAGGGGTGTAGTTTCTTAGATGGGGTCATTTTTGGGTGGTTTCCATTATGTATCTCAGAATGGCCTGGAAAAGTAAAAGTGTTTTAAAGTGATCACCACATAAAGTGACACTGGTCAGATTTGCAAAAAATGCCCTGGTCCTCAAGGTGAAATTGAGTCCGGTCCCTAAAGGGTTAACAGTGGCCGCCCCGTTAACAGTGACTTTCACAGTAACCGCCCCTTTAGCAGTGACCGCCCCATTAACAGTGACTTTCACAGTGACCGCCCCTTTAACAGTGACTTTCACAGTGACCGCCCCTTTAACAGTGACCTTCACAGTCACCGCCCCTTTACCAGTGACTTTCACAGTGACCGCCCCTTTAACAGTGACTTTCACAGTGTCCGCCCTTTAACAGTGACTTTCACAGTGACCGCTTCTTTAACAATGACTTTCACATAGACCTCCCCTTTAACAGTGACTTTCACAGTGACCACTCATTTAACAGTAACTTTCACAGTGGCCGCCCCTTTAGCTGTGACTTTCACAGTGACTGCCCCTTTAACAGTGACTTTCACAGTGGCCGCCCTTTTAACTGTTACTTTCAAAGTAGCAGTCCCTTTAACAGTGACCTTAACAGTGACCTCCCATTTAACAGTGACATTCACAATGTTACTTTCAAAGTAGCCGCCCCTTTAACAGTGACCTCCCATTTAACAGTGACATTCACAATGGCCGTTTCTTTAAAAGTGACTTTCATAGTTACAGCCCCTTTAACAGTGACCTTCACAGTCACCGCCCCTTTAACAGTGACTTTCATAGTGACCGTCCCTTTAAAAGTGACCTTCACAGTCACCACCCCTTTACCAGTGACTTTCACAGTGACCGCCCCTTTAACAGTGACCACTCCTTTCACAGTGACTTTCACAGTGGCCGCCCCTTTAAAATTGACTTTCACAGTGGCCGCCCCTTTAACCACTTCAACCCCCCTAGCTGAAACACCCTTAATGACCAGGCCACTTTTTACACTTCTGCACTACACTACTTTCACAGTTTATTGCTCGGTGATGCAACTTACCACCCAAATGAATTTTACCTCCTTTTCTTCTCACTAATAGAGCTTTCATATGGTGGTATTTCATTGCTGCTGACATTTTTACTTTTTATGTTATTAATCAAAATTTAACTATTTTTCACTTTCAGTTGTAAAATTTTGTAAAAAAACGACATCCATATATAAATTTTTCGCTAAATTTATTGTTCTACATGTCTTTGATAAAAAAAAAATGTTTTGGTAAAAAAAAATGGGTTGGGTAAAAGTTATAGCGTTTACAAACTATGGTACAAAAAAGTGAATTTCTGCATTTTGAAGCAGCTCTGACTTTCTGGGCACCTGTCATGTTTCCTGAGGTTCTACAATGCCCAGACAGTACAAACACTCCACAAATTACCCCATTTCGGAAAGTAGACACCCTAAGGTATTCACTGATGGGCATAGTGAGTTCATAGAACTTTTTATTTTTTTACATAAGTTAGCGGAAAATTATGATTTTTTCTTTTTTTCTTACAAAGTCTCATATTACACTAACTTGTGACAAAAAATAAAAACTTCCATGAACTCACTATGCCCATCACAAAATACCTTGGGGTGTCTTCTATCCAAAATAGGGTCACTTGTGGGTTAGTTATACTGCCCTGGCATTCTAGGGGCCCTAATGTGTGGTAAGTAGTTTTAAATAAAAAAATGACCGGTGAAATCCTAAAGGTGCTCATTGGAATGTGTGCCCCTTTGCCCACCTAGGCGGCAAGAAAGTGTCACACATGTGGTATCGCCGTACTCAGGAGAAGTTGGGGAATGTGTTTTGGGGTGTCATTCTACATATACCCATGCTGGGTGTCATGATCTTACCTTCTTGCTGTTCTCCTTCGTTTGACATGTGCTGGCGGCCATCTTGGTTTCTGGGTTTCTTGTAGCCTCCCACCCTGCGGCTTCTCCTTCCCACTGGGAGGAGCTGGATGCCTAGCTCATATATATAGGAGGTCTGTGGCTTCAGTTCCTTGCTTGGTCCTCCTGTGTTCACATGCTTCTAAGACTGCTGCTGCTTCTGGTTCCTGATCCTGGCTTCGTCTGACTACCCTGCTGGTTCCTGATCCAGGCTTCGTCTGACTACCCTGCTGGTTCCTGATCCAGGCTTCGTCTGACTACCCTTCTGGTTCCTGACCTCTGGCTTCGCAAGACCCTGCTTCGGTTTAGCCATCCGTTTGGACTTTTGCCTTACAGCTTGATTTTCAATAAAGCCTTCTTATTTCCACTTATCTCTTGTTGTACGTCTGGTTCATGGTTCCATGACATTAGGACCAAGCCATGAATTCTGACGGTACAGGGCCATCCTCGCTACCGACGCTGGTTGCCAGACTTGATCAGCAGGATCACCTGTTGGGTCGGTTCGCTGTGGCATTGCAAACCCTGCTTGAACGCACGGCTCATTTAGCTTCCGTTGCCGATGGGTCGGTTGTCGCTCCTGGGCCCGCTCCTACTGCCGCCCCGGTTGTTGCGCCAGAGTCTACCCCGACACCTGTTGCTGCGCCTGCGGTGTTTCGGGGTATGACCGGTTCTGCCCCCCTTCCACAGCGCTTTGGGGGAGAGCCAACTCAGTGCCGAGGTTTCCTTAACCAGGTGGGCATTTATTTCGAGTTGCTGCCACATGCCTTTCCTACTGAGAGATCAAAGGTGGGCTTCTTGATTTCGCTGCTCTCGGACAAGGCCTTGGCCTGGGCCAGCCCTTTATGGGAGAACAACAATCCGGTGGTTGCCGAGTTTTCCGGTTTTGTTGCTTCTCTTCGGAAGGTATTCGATGTGCCGGCTCGTGCTGCCTCTGCTGCGGAGCTCCTTATGTCCATCAGACAGGGTTCACGATCCGTAGCTGAATACGCCATTGAGTTTCGTACCCTGGCAGCAGAGGTGGGCTGGAATAATGAGGCTCTGGTCGCTGCTTTCTCTCATAGTCTCTCGGATGCCTTGAAGGATGAGGTTGCAGCTAAGGACCTACCAGTGGAGCTCGAGTCTCTTATTTCTTTCCTGATTTTGATTGACACCAGACTCAGGGAGAGACCTTCCTTTAAGGAGAGCCTGCGGAGGCCTTCTAACAGATTGGCGCCTACGTTTGCTGTCCCACCCGTGCCTCCCTCTCCTCCCACGCCTCCTGGGGATCACTTGTCTGGGGGTGAACCCATGCAGCTGGGGTTTGCTCGCCTGTCCGAGGGGGAGAGGGCACTCCGGAGACGCGAGGGCCGATGCATGTACTGTGGTCTCGGTGAGCATTTTCGGTTGGCATGCCCGAACCGTCCGGGAAACGCTCGCACCTGAGATCCTGTCGGGGGCAGATCTTGGGTGGAGTCTCCTCGTCCCCGGTTTCCCGTGTTGACAAACCACTGATTACTGTTGTCCTCTCCTGGGTCAGGGGCTCGGTGACGACCCAGGCGTTGGTGGACTCTGGTGCTGGTGGTTTGTTCATTGATAGTGTGTTCGCTGCCGCCAATTCCATTCCTCTGCAGCCTCGAGGTTCCCCACTGGCTCTTGAGGCGATAGACGGCAGACCCCTTCTGCCGCCACACGTGACTCATGAGACCCTTCCAGTGGGGATGGCCATTGGTGCCGTTCACAGAGAGTCGGTCTGTCTCCAGGTGATTTCGTCTCCACACTACTCGGTGGTCTTGGGGTACCCCTGGCTCCAGAAGCATAATCCGACTTTCGATTGGAGATCGGCCGAGATCCTCTCGTGGTCACCGCAGTGTGGGGCTAGTTGCATCCATGGGTCTGTCAAGTTGCTGTGTACTTCCTCGGACTCTGTTGCCTCCTGAATACGAGGAGTACCGGGATGTATTCGATAAGGTGCGTGCGGTAGCCCTACCTCCGCACCGCCCATACGATTGTGCCATAGAGTTACAATCTGGTGCCGTTCCTCCTCGTGGCAAAGTCTATCCACTGTCGGTAGCGGAGAATGAGGCCATGGAGGAGTACGTGAGGGAGGCGCTTTCACGCAGACACATTCGCAAATCCTCGTCCCCGGCAGGGGCTGGATTTTTCTTTGTGAAAAAGAAGGGCAGTGAGTTGAGGCCTTGCATCGATTACAGGGGTCTCAATCGCATCACGATCAAGAACGCTTACCCGATACCCTTGATTTCCGAGCTGTTCGATCGCCTCAAAGGGGCCACTGTCTTTACCAAACTCGACCTGAGGGCGGCATATAACCTGGTAAGGATCAAGGCGGGCGATGAGTGGAAGACCGCGTTTAACACCAGGACCGGTCATTATGAATCCTTGGTTATGCCCTTTGGGTTGTGCAATGCGCCCGCAGTCTTCCAGGAATTCATCAACGATGTTTTCCGTGACCTGTTACAGCAGTGTGTGGTGGTCTATTTGGATGACATCTTGGTATATTCTGAATCCATGGAGGCCCACATTCTGGATGTCAGACGAGTGTTGCAACGGTTACGAGAGAACAAGCTGTTCGGTAAGCTTGAGAAATGCGAATTTCACCGATCCCAGGTAACCTTCTTAGGTTACATCATTTCCGCTGAGGGGTTCTCCATGGATCCTGAGAAGGTTTCGGCTGTCTTACAGTGGCCCCAGCCCAGTGGTCTTCGTGCCCTGCAGCGCTTTTTGGGCTTCGCCAATTATTATCGGAAGTTCATCAGGGACTTTTCCATGCTAGCCAAGCCTCTCACGGATCTGACCAGGAAGGGCAGTAATCCCCAGGTCTGGCCGCTCGAGGCCATCCGAGCTTTTGAGGCTCTAAAGTCCGCCTTTGTGTCGGCTCCGATTCTGTCGCATCCCAACCCTGGGTTGCCTTTTGTCCTCGAGGTGGACGCGTCTGAGACGGGAGTAGGCGCCCTTCTGTCTCAGCGTAGAACACCAGAGGGTCCTCTGCTTCCTTGTGGGTTTTACTCCCGGAAACTGTCTTCCGCGGAGTGCAACTATCAGATTGGTGACAGGGAGTTATTGGCCATCGTGCAGGCCCTTAAAGAATGGAGGCACTTGCTCGAGGGCTCGGTGGTTCCGGTTCTCATCCTGACGGACCACAAGAATCTGACCTACCTCTCTGAGGCCAAGAGATTGACACCACGTCAGGCCAGATGGGCTCTGTTCTTGTCACGTTTTAATTACGTGGTCTCCTACCTACCCGGTTCCAAGAACATCAGAGTGGATGCCTTATCACGGCAGTACTCCGAGCTGTCCGGGGAGGAGTCGATTCCGACTTCGGTCATACCTCCGAATCAGATCCTGGCCGCCATTCGCACCAGTCTGACCTCTCCCCTGGGTGAGCAGATTTTGGCGGCTCAATCTGGTGCTCCCTCTGGGAGACCCAACGGCAGATGTTTTGTGCCTGAGGAGTTGCGCACTCGGTTGTTGCGAACCTACCATAACTCCAAGGCCGCGGGGCATCCTGGAAAGAATCAGCTGTCCTGGGCTGTTTCACGTCTGTTCTGGTGGCCTTCTCTACGTTCCGACATCGCCGCATATGTAGCGGCATGCTCCGTTTGTGCCCAGAGTAAGTCCCCTCGGCACCGTCCGTTGGGCCTTTTGCAACCCATAGCCACCGGGGAGCGTCCATGGTCACACCTGGGGATGGATTTCATTGTGGACCTCCCTGCATCCCGAGGCCATACGGTCATTCTCATGATTGTGGATCGGCTTCCAAAATGTGCCACTGTGTTCCTCTCAAGAAGTTACCCTCTGCACAAGAGTTGGCCACGATTTTTGCCAGGGAGGTCTTCCGGTTGCACGGTTTGCCCAAGGAGATTGTGTCGGATCGGGGGAGTCAGTTTGTGTCCAGGTTCTGGCGCGCCTTTTGCTCCCAGTTGGGGATTCATCTCTCTTTCTCCTCGGCCTACCACCCTCAGTCCAATGGGGCCGCAGAACGATCCAATCAGGCCTTGGAGCAATTCCTTCGTTGCTATGTTTCCGATCACCAAGACAATTGGGTTGACCTCCTGCCTTGGGCTGAGTTTGCCAGGAACACGGCGGTGAACTCTTCCTCTGGGACGTCTCCCTTCATGGCCAATTATGGGTTCCAACCTGCCGTGTTACCGGAGGTATTCTCTCCCCAGGATATTCCGGCTGTGGAGGATCACCTTTCCGTCCTACGTGCTTCTTGGGTACAGATCCAGAGGTCCCTTGAGGTCTCTGCGCAGCGCCAGAGACTCCAGGCTGATCGCAGACGAGCGCCCGCTCCTTCCTACCAGGTCGGAGACCGCGTATGGTTGTCCACCCGCAACCTCAACCTTCGAGTGCCCACTCCCAAGCTGGCGCCTCGCTTTGTTGGTCCCTTCCGAGTGCTTCGCAGGATAAACCCGGTAGCCTATGCCCTTGCGCTTCCTCCTGGCATGCGGATCTCCAACGTGTTTCATGTCTCCCTGTTGAAGCCACTGGTGTGTAATCGTTTCACTTCCTCGGTTCCTCGGCCTCGTCCGGTCCAAGTGGGCAATCGTGAGGAGTATGAGGTGAGCAATATCCTGGACTCACGCCTGGTCCGCGGTCGGGTGCAGTTTTTGGTCCATTGGCGTGGTTATGGTCCAGAGGAGCGTTCCTGGGTTCCCTCCGCAGATGTCCATGCTCCTGCCTTGCTCCGAGCCTTCCACGCACGCTTCCCTCAGAAACCGTTCTTTACTCCGCGGAGGAGGGGCCCTTGAGGGGGAGGTACTGTCATGGTCTTACCTTCTTGCTGTTCTCCTTCGTTTGACATGTGCTGGCGGCCATCTTGGTTTCTGGGTTTCTTGTAGCCTCCCACCCTGCGGCTTCTCCTTCCCACTGGGAGGAGCTGGATGCCTAGCTCATATATATAGGAGGTCTGTGGCTTCAGTTCCTTGCTTGGTCCTCCTGTGTTCACATGCTTCTAAGACTGCTGCTGCTTCTGGTTCCTGATCCTGGCTTCGTCTGACTACCCTGCTGGTTCCTGATCCAGGCTTCGTCTGACTACCCTGCTGGTTCCTGATCCAGGCTTCGTCTGACTACCCTTCTGGTTCCTGACCTCTGGCTTCGCAAGACCCTGCTTCGGTTTAGCCATCCGTTTGGACTTTTGCCTTACAGCTTGACTTTCAATAAAGCCTTTTTATTTCCACTTATCTCTTGTTGTACGTCTGGTTCATGGTTCCATGACACTGGGTGAGAGAAATATCTTGGCAAAATACAACTTTTCCAATTTTTTTATACAAAGTTGGCATTTAACCAAGATATTTATCTCACCCAGCATGGGTATATGTAAAATGACACCCCAAAACACATTGCCCAACTTCTCCTGAGTACGGTGATACCACATGTGTGACACTTTTTTGCAGCCTAGGTGTGCGAAGGGGCCCAAATTCCTTTTAGGAGGGGATTTTTAGACATTTGGATCCCAGACTTCTTCTCACGCTTTCGGGCCCCTAAAATGCCAGGGCAGTATAAATACCCCACATGTGACCACATTTTGGAAAGAAGACACCCCAAGGTATTCAATGAGGGGCATGGCGAGTTCATAGAGATTTTTTATTTTTTTGGCACAAGTTAGCGGAAATTGTTTTGTTTTTTGTTTTTTCTCACAAAGTCTCCCTTTCCGCTAACTTGGGACAAAAATTTCAATCTTTCATGGACTCAATATGCTCCTCACGGAATACCTTGGGGTGTCTTTCCGAAATGGGGTCACATGTGGGGTATTTATACTGCCCTGGCATTTTAGGGGGCCCTAAAGCGTGAGAAGTCTGGAATATAAATGGCCAAAAAATTTTACGCATTTGGATTCCGTGAGGGGTATGGTCAGTTCATGTGAGATTTTACTTTTTGTCACAAGTTAGTGGAAAATGAGACTTTGTAAGAAAAAAAAAAAACAATTTCCGCTAACTTGGGCCAAAAAAACCAAAACAAATTCTATGAACTCGCCATGCCCCTCAAAAGTGATCTTTTTATAGCGCCGCAGCGATTTTACGGTGTTTTTGCAGTGATCAGAAAAAAAAATATTTCTGTCACTGCGGTGGGGCTGACTGAACGCAAGTGTGCACACAAGATCAGGCCTGATCGGGCAAACACTGCGTTTTTTGTAGAGCCTACAGAACATGTCCTATTCTTGTCCGCAATTGCTGTACTGGTTAATAAGGCCAGCTTAGGATTCTTCTTATTAGTCTGGACATGATCATATGTTTAGGTTAGAGGGGTTAAATCTGATCACAGAATCCCTTTAAGTTTCAATTTCTCTACTTCTATAATTCATAGTAATACCTCAAAAAATTGTTATTACTTTACATTCCCCATATGTCTACTTCATGTTTGGATCATTTTGGGAATGTTATTTTATTTTTGGGGATGTTAGAAGGCTTAGAAGTTTAGAAGCAAATATTAAAATTTTTCAGAAATTTTCAAAAACCCAATTTTTAACGACCAGTTCAGGTCTGAAGTCACTTTGTGAGGCTTACATAATAGAAACCACTCAAAAATGACCCCATTCTAGATACTAAACCCCTCAAGGTATTCAAAACTGATTTTACAAACGTAGTTTGTTAATGGAAAATAGAGATACAATTTCGTAATTTCACTTTTTTGGCAGATTTCCATTTGAATATTTATTTTTTCCCAGTTACAAAGCAAGGGTTTACAGAAACACACCATATGGTCATAAACTGCTGTACGGGCACATGGCAGGTCGCAGAAGGAAAGTAATGCCATATGGTTTTTGGAAGGCAAATTTTGCAGGACTGTTTTTTTTTTTTTAAGCCCCCGTGATGCACCCCTAGAGTAGAAACTCCATAAAAGTGACCCCATATAAGAAACTACACACCTTAAGGTATTCAAAACTGATTTTACAAACGTTGTTAACCCTTTAGGCAGATTTTAATATTTTTTTTCCAGTTACAAAGCAAGGGTTAATAGCCAAACAAAACTCTAAATTAATGGCCCTGATTCTGTAGTTTACAGAAACACCTCATCCCAGTTACAAAGCAAGGGTTAATAGCCAAACAAAACTCTAAATTTATGGCCCTGATTCTGTAGTTTACAGAAACACCCCATATGTGGTTGTAAACTGCTGTACGGGCACACGGCAGGGCGCAGAAGGAAAGTAATGCCATACAGCTTCCAGGCGCAACAGCCGCAGCACAGCATGGCAACGTCTCACCTGGCACATCGAATAGGTTCTGGGGAGCTTGGGGGGGTGCAGCGGAAGAGGCATTAGCAGTGGAAAAGGAAGAGTCAGCCGAGGAGGAGACGGAGGATGGAGTAGGAGAAGAAGAGGCAGGCCTGCATGCAATCCAAGCGGTAACACCAAATCCACACGGGTGCCATGGGTTACATGCTTGACAGCCGTCAGAAGTTTCACCCAGTGGGCAGTAAAAGTTATGTACCTTTCCTGCCCATGTTTGCTAGACCACGTGTCTGTGGTCAGATGTATCTTGGCACCGACACTGTGTGCCAAAGATATAGTCACTTGCCGATGAACGTGGCCATATAGTTTAGGGATGCCCATCTGGGACAAATATTTCCTTCCCGGGACCTTTCATTGCGGTGTGCCAATGGCCACACATTTTCTAAAGGCCTCCGAGTCCACCAGTTTATATGGCAGTAGTTGGCAGGCTAGCAGTTCTGACAAGCCAGGGGTCAGCCGTTGGGCAAGTGGATTGATTATCCAGCGTCATCATTTTTTTTTACGCTCAAACATTTGGGCCACGGAAGCCTGCCTTGTGCCAGATGAACACGACAACGGCACGGTGGAAGGTGGAGGACAAATGAGAGAAGAAGGAGAAGAGGCAGGACATGAAACACCAGGAGTGTGGCTTTGTGGGTTCTGACAGTGTTGCTCCCACTGGGCTCGTGATGGGAGGCCAGGTGCCTTCTCAAGGCAGTTGTCCCTAGGTGAGTGTCGGGCTTACTGCGACTTATGTGTTGAAAGCACAGGCTGCAGATGGCAATACCATTATCAGCAGTTGACACGTAAAAAAATGCCCACACTGCTGAGCCATGTGCCGGCATCCTGGGAGCACAAGATGTGACCGTGCATGTTGGATGGCTCGCTCCAGATACATTTGCAGTCTGCTTTTTGCCTCCTGTGCACTAGTAGTTCTGCCTGCTTCTCCTCCTCCTCCCTATCTGCGGCTTTGTCTCTCCCTCTGAACTCCCCTCCTCTTCCTGTCTTGTGGGCACCCACATGATGTCCATTGACACGTCATCATTGTCACCTTCACCACCACTGACATTAGAGATCTTGGAGTAGGCAGGAGTGACTCCGCAAAATCATGACTTATCCCACAAAGGTCATCAAATCAGCTGGCCAGCAGAGAAAGAAACTCTGGGGAATCCTGTGAATCTATCCAACATGCCCATGTCTTTAAATATTATCGGACTGGTCCAATGCCTCTGAAGAGATCTCCTCCATTCTGGCAACGCATAGTATTTCCTGAAACCATTCCCTCATAGTTGGTATATGTGTTGTGTCGGGGAATAATCGATCTAGCTGCTGTAATGCAAAATCGCAATATACTTCTCTTTTGAGAGGCAATGGATCCCGGTAGGATGGAGAGGAGCGCTATATGCATAGTTTTATCCTTTCACACCCCCACCAAATATGTAACATAGTGCCTCTATCTTTGCCACAAAGCCAGCAGGATTCTGAGACAGTAGGAAAAATGTAGTCTGACTGGGTATCTGTACCAACATGACATGATCTTATAATTCTTTTCCTGAGCAGAGCATGCCATGGAAAAAATAAGACTGCTTTTTGTAGCTTAGCACGTTCTATTTCGGTATAAAGTTCTTTCTCCCAACCCTTAACAAAGTTAGGAGTTTCTTTATAGAGGTCTGTCAGTAAGTTCTGGTAAAGTTGGGAGATCAGGTGTGTCAGCGGAGAGGACTGGGTAAACAATTTTCCGGTCTCTGTTAAAGGGGATCCAAAGGAACACTGCTCCCCCGGATGAGATGTATGACTTCAGTTGTTCATATTTCAGCCAGGAGATTCGTATATTAGGAAATTTAGGAAATAATGATAATGCAGAGAGAGCTGGTAGGAGATTCCCCACCAAAAGATGATGTAGACTGGGATCCTCTGAGGCATGCATGCCTAAGAAAGAGTCCCTTCCAGTGCTAGCGGGAAATGCTGGATTATAAAAGATTGTGGTAAGTGGACTGAATCTTCCACAAATACCCTTGAGAGTTACGGAATTAGGGAATCCTATAATTTTCTGTCGGAGCAAAGAGTCTGCTTATGTGTAGACGAGCTTCAGGTGCGATCCAAGGTATGTATTTAAGTGGCAGAGAATATAAAGTCTGTTCGAAACCCACCCATTGTTTTGTTATCCGATTATATTGCAGTCCAATAGTCTGAGGAGTGATGATGCCGTGCAGGGCCTTTTATTGGACCGGGCGGCCGCCCGGGGCGCTGTCAGCGAGGAGGCTCCTTGGTCGGTGTAGCGACTGCCACAAACACACTGTAATGACATGCAGGACAGAGGCAGCCTTCTCTCACCTCCCGACAGCGCCCTTACTACTTTATAGACACCCTGCCTGTGTCACAACTTGCACACTTCTCATTTATGAGATTCCAAGCCGATGAATCCCATGCATAGCCACTGTATTGCAGTCCTCAGGAGAGGGAGAGATGTGTCTGCTGGGATTCAAACTCACAACCTTCTGTATCAGAGGCAAAGCACTTACCCACACAGCTATAAGAGCTTCATAGCCACTGACTGAAAAAAAAAAAAAAAATGAGACTTCTACTGTAGACTCTGTTATAGCCAGTGTACATCTATACACATGACAGCTGCCCCAACACACCCAGCACCGCTATATCTCTATATATGATAGCTGCCCCAGCACACCCAGCTCTGCTACATCTAATACACATGACACATACCTCTAGGTATTAAAAACTGATTTTACAAACTTCGTTAACCCTTTAAGTGTTCCACAAGAGGCAAATTTTCAATTTTAATCCATTTTGTCCAGTAACAAAGCAAGGGTTAACAGCTAAACAAAATGCTATATTTATTGCCCCGATTCTGTAGTTTGCAGAAACACCCTATATGTGTCTGTAAACTACTGTACGGCCACACAGTAGGGCGTAGAGGGAAAGGTGCGCCGTATGGTTTTTGGAAGGCAGATTTTGCTGGACTGGTTTATTTACATCATGTCTCTTTTGAAGCCCCCCTGATGCACCCATAGAGTAAAAACTCCATAAAAGTTAAACCCCATCTAAGAAACTACATCCCTCAAGGTATTAAAAACTGATTTGACAAACTTTGTTAACCCTTTAAGTGTTGCACAAGAGTTATTGGCAAATAGAGATGGAAAATTTGCAAAAAAAATGTAAATTCTCAAATTTCACTTTAATCCATTTTTTTCCAGTAAGAAATCAAGGGTTAACAGCCAAACAAAATGCTATATTTATTGCCCCGATTCTGTAGTTTGCAGAAACACCCATATGTGGCCGTAAATGACTGTATGGGCACGCAGTAGGGCGTAGAGGGAAAGGTAAGCCGTGTGGTTTTTGGAAGGCAGATTTTGCTGGACTGGTTGATTTACACCATGTCCAATTTGAAGCCCCCCTGATGCACCCCTAGAGTAGAAACTCCATAAAAGTGACCCCATTTTGGAAACTATGGGATAAGGTGGCAGTTTTGTTGGGACTATTTTTAGGGTACATATGATTTTTGTTTTATCTATTGTAAGGGGTTACACTCACAGGCTGGGCGGCGATGACAGATTCTCTTGCAGACCACAGGGTTAAAGTCCAAATGCTGCTTTATTTATCACACTCCAGCAATACAAGCAACCCCCAGTTATAAATCACTGGGTAAGGTGAAGGTCCAGCACCACAAAACATAAATCAAATTGAAATAAACACCTGCCCGTCTGGGTCCCGGCTAATACAGTGAAGATCCTAGCTCACCTATTAAACACAGGTCACACAGAGCACTCGGCTTCTCTAGCCAGCAGGGCAGCCAGCTTCCCAGGCTTTCTCCAGGCATTCCTCTCCTCAGACTGACAGCATGGACTGTGCTTTATTTCCCCTTGATGATCCCAGCTGGCATCCCTCAGGCTAGGGGAAAACCTGTCCTGGATTTTATTTGCCTCACCCAGTTGAGGAAGCTGGGCCGGATATACACCCCTTCCAGGACTTTACCATACACTTTTCTGTTCACCTTACCACATCCCCCCCCCCTCCCTCTTCTCCTCTGGATATTTTGAGCCAACAAGCAATGTATTCTGGACAAAGCATCTGAGTTCCCCTGTAATTTCCCCGGCCTATGTTCAACCTTGAAATTACAATTTTGCAGGGAGAGAAACCACCTGGTCACTCTTGCGTTTTTCTCCCTGTTTTGTTTCATCCAAGTTAAAGGAGCGTGATCTGTTACCAACAGAAATTTCCTACCCAGCAGGTGATATTTAAGTGACTCCAGAGCCCATTTAATGGCTAGACACTCTCGTTCCACTATGGCATAATTTTTCTCTGCTGGGGTCAACTTCCTACTTAGGTACATCACTCGGTGCTCCTCCCTATTTATCACTTGTGACAGGACCGCTCCCAAGCCTGTCTCAGATGCATCAGTCTGGACCAGAAACTCTTTTCTGAAATCCAGGGAAATGAGCACCGGCTGTTGACGCACTTTAGGCTTTGAAAGGCCTTTTCTGCCTCTGGGATCCACTTCACCATTACTGACTTAGGGCCTTTCATTAAGTCAGTCAATGGTGTTGCCATCGAGGCAAAATTTGGTACGAAACGGTGGTAGTACCCTGTCATGCCAAGGAAGGCCCTGACTTGTTTCTTCGTTAAGGGCCTAGGCCAGTCTTGTATCGCCTCTACTTTATTGATCTGGGGTTTAACCAACCCTTTACCAATAATGTAGCCCAGATATTTTGCTTCCTCTAGACCCACTGCACACTTCTCAGGGTTTATGGTTAGGTCAGCATCACTAATGGAGTCTATAACGGCCTGTACCTTCCAGAGGTGACTTCTCCAATCAGATGAAAAAATGACCACATCATCAAGGTAAGCGGCAGCATAGTCACGATGTGGCTTTAAGATCAGGTCTATCAACCTACATCTTACATGGAGCAGGGGCTCCATGTAACCCGAACGACATCACTGTGTACTGGAACAGCCTCTCTGGAGTGGAGAATGCCGTATTTTCTTTTGCATCATCTGATAATGGTATCTGCCAATACCCTTTTGTAAGGTCAAGGGTCGTGATGTACCTTGCTTTCCCAAGACTCTCAATTAGTTTGTCTACTCTGGGCATGGGGTACGCATCGAACTTTGATACCTCATTTAGCTTCCGGAAATCATTACAAAATCTCCAAGTCCCATTAGGCTTTGGGATTAAGACAATAGGGCTTGACCACTCACTGGTAGATTCCTCAATGACCCCTAACTCAAGCATGTGCCTGACCTCAGAGGATACCGCTTTTTTTGCGTGCTTCTGGTATCCTGTAGGGCTTTAGATTCAACTTACTGTGGGGTTCAGTTCTCACAGAATGTTCTATCAGGTGGGTACGGCCTGGTAGGTCAGAAAACCTTCCTCTATTTTTCAGTAGAAACACCTTTACTTCTTGTTTCTGGGGTACTGACAATGCTGCACTAATTTTTGCCGGAGGAATTGGTGGCGACACCTCCTTACTCATGGTCTGTGCAGCCACCAATGACTCCCGATCTTTCCATGGCTTAATCAGATTTACGTGGTAAATCTGGTAGGGTTTTCTCCTTCCTGGTTGGTGCACCTTAAAGTTCACCTCGCCCACTTTTTCCACAACCTCGTAGGGACCCTGCCACTTTGCCAGAAACTTACTTTCTACAGTGGGAACTAGAATCAGGACCCTGTCCCCAGGATTAAAGTCTCTTACCTTGGCAGACCTGTTATAAATTTTGGTTTGGGCCTCCTGGGCTCTTTGCAGATGTTCTTTAACAATGGGCATTACTGTCGCTATCCTGTCTTGCATGTCAGCCACATGTTCAATGACGCTCTTATAGGGAGTAGCCTCAGCCTCCAAGGTTTCTTTAGCTACATCGAGTAAACCCCTCGGGTGACGGCCATATAGCAGCTCAAATGGTGAGAACCCTGTAGAAGCCTGAGGCACCTCCCTAACAGAGAACATAAGGTATGGCAGGAGGCAGTCCCAGTCCCGACCATCCTTTTCTACTACTTTTTTTAACATCTGTTTCAGCGTCTTGTTAAACCTCTCGACCAACCCATCTGTCTGTGGGTGGTACACCGAGGTACGTATCTGGGTGATTTTGAATAACTTGCACAACTCTTTCATGACCTTCGACATAAAGGGGGTACCCTGGTCCGTGAGAATTTCTTTAGGGATCCCCGTGCGGGAGAACATGAAAAATAATTCCTGGGCAATATTTTTGGACGCCATGTTTCGCAAGGGTACCGCTTCTGGGTATCGTGTGGCATAGATATACTGGTGCCCCCTAGCTGACTTAACAATGGGACCCACCAAGTCCATGGCAATTCTTTCAAAAGGTACCTCAATGATGGGAAGAGGCACCAAGGGACTCCGGAAATGTGAGGTCGGGGCACTTATCTGGCAGGTTGGGCAGGAATCACAGTATATTTCCACTTCCTTGTATACTCCAGGCCAGAAATATCTTTGTAGTACCCTCTCCTGTGTTTTGCTAACACCCAAATGACCCCCAAGTACGTGGTTATGTGCAAGATCTAGTACCATACGTCTATAGGGTTTTGGCACCAGAAGCTGCTCCACAATTTCATTGTTGCATTTATTAACTCGATGCAGCAGGTTTCCATTCATGGCAAAATGCTGAAATTTTTGGTCAGCTTCTGGTACCTGTGGTACACCATCTATCACAGCAACATTTTTGTGAGCACTCATGAGAGTGGGGTCTCTAAACTGCTCTGTACCAAAGTTACCCCGAGACACACCTAAGTCCAACACATTTTCCCCAGTTTCATCTTCACCAGCTAACACCTGCAATGGAAAAGTGTCATTATCAGGTACATCACATAACCCCGCATTTTCATCAGACATTTCAGTTACCATGACATGTTCATTTTGCACCTTATCAGCACCATTGTTTTCAATGGTCTTTTCCTTTAAACCATTGGATTCAATGGGCCCCTCATAGCAATGATTATTTAAAGGAGACGGCACAGATTCTGCAGGAATGTTTCTCTTCTCCCACAACTTCCAAAACAAGGGGAAGTCCTGGCCCAATATCATATCATGCATAAGTCTTTTTACGACCCCGACATCATAGGATACAGTCCCAGCCGGAGTCTCCAGCTTAACGTAAGCCACCGGGTATGATTTTGCATCCTCATGGATGCAAAGCACACTTACTCTTTTGTCCGGCACATAATTACCAGCCACGAAGCTGGCATGCACTAATGTGACCAGACTACCGGAATCCAACAGAGCTCTGACGGAGCAGTCATTTATCACCAGGGTACACATCTGCGGCTCAGTCTCTAGTCCTGGGGAGGCCGCACATACTGGCACCGCATACAGCGACTGTCTCCGGCTCCCGGCACACTACATGGACTCTGAGGTCAGAGGGCAATAGGCAGCAATGTGTCCCCACTCACGGCACCTCCAGCACTGGGTTGCCCCAGGTCTTCTAGGTGAGAAAACCTCTCCGGGTCCGGACTGCCCAGGAGACTACGTCTTATGCCCACGCCCAACCTCTAGAGCCTTATTCCCTCTTGCACACTTCCACGCACCCCCAACAACCGGAACTCTCTTACCCACAGATGACGCAGGTCGGGCACTCCGGGGAGGTATTGGTATTGGAAGGTAGTCCTCAGTCGACAGGAACCTTTCCACCAGGTTTACGAGCTGATCCGCAGTTTTGGGGTCTCCATGTCCGACCCACCGTTGCAGCTCCGCTGGGAAGGCTCTAAAGTAGTGATCCACCATTACTTTCTCCACAATCTGGTCTGGTGTAGAAGTCTCAGGTTCCAGCCACTTCTATACAAGATGGAGAAGGTCAAACATCTGAGATCGGGCAGGCTTGTCCATGGTGTAGCTCCACGTGTGGACCTTCCGGGCACGAACCGCTGGTGTAACGCCCAAACGAGCCAAGATTTCCATTTTTAATTTGACATACTCCCGTGCATCCTGCTCCCTGAGGTCATAGTAGGCCTTTTGTGGTTCGCCGGACAAAAAGGGCGCAAGGACCTCTGCCCACTCTGCTATTGGCAGCCTCTCTCTTTCCGCCACCCTCTCAAATACGGTCAGGTAGGCCTCGATATCATCATCAAGTGTCAGTTTTTGCAAGGCCTGCTGCACAACCCTCCTCACATTCAAAGTCTCTAGGGAGCTTACCTCCACTTGTGGGGCTGGAGTTACAGCAGTCTCTCTTATTGCAGAAATATGCTCCATCAACAAACGATTAGTTTCCTGCTGCTGTGCATTAGCCTGTTGTTGGACACGTAAGGCTTCTTCGTGTCTCTTTTTATCCTCTGCATGCAACCTCTGCTGTTGCTCCATGGCCTGTTGTTGCCTTAGGTTAGCCTGAACCAGCTGCTTCATCATTTCCTCCATGGTATTGGGTGAAATTTGCAAAGCTGCAGCAGCATCTTTCACTCAGGACAATAAATCATTTACTGTCACACCGTTGCCATTTTCAGCAGGAACGCTTGCCCGCACCCGACACCAATTGTAAGGGGTTACACTCACAGGCTGGGCGGCGATAACAGATTCTCTTGCAGACCCCAGGGTTAAAGTCCAAATGCTGCTTTATTTATCACACTCCGGCAATACAGGCAACCCCCAGTTATAATTCACTGGGTATGGTGAAGGTCCAGCACCACAAAACATAAATCAAACTGAAATAAACACCTGCCTGTCTGGGCCCTGGCTAATACAGTGAAGATCCTAGCTCACCTATTAAACACAGGTCACACAGAGAACTCGGCTTCTCTAGCCAGCAGGGCAGCCAGTTTCCCAGGCTTTCCCCAGGCATTCATCTCCTCAGACTGACAGCATGGACTGTGCTTTATTTCCTCTAGATGATCCCAGCTGGCTTCAGCTGGGATCTCTCAGGCTAGGGGAAAACCTGCCCTGGATTTTATTTACCTCACCCAGTTGAGGAAGCTGGGAGGGATACACACCCCTTCCAGGACTTTACCATACACTTTTCTGTTCACCTTACCACACTATATTACATTTTTGTGATGCAAGGTTACCAAAAATAGTAATTCTGAGATTTCATCTCCATTTGCCATAAACTGTTGAAGAACACCTAAAGGGTTAATAAAGTTTGTAAAATCAGTTTTGAATACCTTGAGGGGTGTAGTTTCATAGCCGGGTCACTTTTATGGAGTTTCTACTCTAGGGGTGCATCAGCGGCGCTTGAAATGGGACATGGTGCCAAAAAAAAAAAGGCCATCAAAATCTGCCTTCCAGAAACCATACGGCTTTTCTTTCTTTCTGCACCCTGCCATTTGGTCATACAGCAGTTTATGACCACATATGGGGTGTTTCTGTAAACTTTAGAATCAGGGTAATAAATATTAAGTTTTGTTAGGCTGTTAATCCTTGCTTTGTTACTGGGGAAAAACGGATTAAAATGATAGATTTGCCAAAAAATTGCTTTTTTGACACCGTTTTTATTTTATTTTTTTGACCGTGTTCATCTGAGGGGTTGGGGGGGTATTTTTATAGAACAGATTCTTACGGACGCGGCGATAACTAATATGTCTACACTAGATTATCTTTTTATAAACATTTTACTATCTCCATCTTAGGTAGGGGCTCATTTTTTGCGGGATGAGAGGACGGTTTTATTGGCACTATTTTGGGGGGCATATACCTTTTTGATTGCTTGCTATTACAATTTTTGTGATGTAAGGTGACAAAAAAATACTTTTTTATTTAATCTTTTTACAGTGTTCATCTGAGGGGTTGGGGGGTATGTTTCTAGAGCAGATTCTTACGGACGCTGCGATACCTAATATGACTTTTTTTTATTTATTTTAGTTTTACTATCCGATTGTTAGTGGCTAAATTGGGATATAAATTTAGTACTCCATGGAAGTGTGGTACTCCCTGAAGCAACCAATAATGCAGAGGCCCAGATGATCGGGGCACGTGTCACAATGAGTAGTGGTGTCCTTCCGTATCCCCCTCCTGTGACACACTCTGCACTTTTTTGGGGTCCGTCCCTTCTTTCCAGTATGGGGGACCACACCTGAAAATTGTTGGCTAGGGACGATTCGGGCACCTCCAGTTCCCGAGGTACTCCGGCCTGCTCTTTTCCGGTCAGAAAAGATCAGGGCCTTGAGGACTGCCTCATAGAACTGAAGGAATGTCCTTCAAGGCAACCTGTACCAAGTAGAACGCAACTTTTTTGTACCATGCCTGGGTTTTGCGCATGGCGTTATATGGCTTGAGGACTTGATCAGAGAGATCAACTCCTCCCATATACCGATTGTAGTCGACTATACAATCAGGCTTGAGGACCGTTGCCGTGGTACCTCGCACAGGGACACGGGTGATGCCGTTATCATGAATTGTGGACAGTACAAGGACATCCCTCTTGTCCTTATATCTGACCAGCAACAGGTTTCCACTGGTAAGGGCACGGGTCGCACCCCTGGGGATAGGTACCTGGAGGGGGTAGGTAGGGAGGCCACGGCGAGGGACTGGAACAAAGGCATATTAGTATAAAAGTTATCCACGTACAGGTGGTAACCCTTATCTAGAAGTGGGTACATAAAGTCCCACACAAGTTTCCCGCTAACACCCAGAGTATGGGGACATTCTGGGGGTTGAATACGGTAATCTCGCCCCTTGTACACACAAAACTTGTAAGTGTACAGCTTCACGCCATACCTCACCCGCTTTGAGGGAACATACTGGCGGAAAATGAGTCTCCCCTTGAAAGCAATGAGAGACTCATCAACCGTGACGTCCCTTCCAGGTACATAGACCTGTAAAAATTTGGCCCCAAAGTGATCGATGACTGGCCTAATTTTGTACAGGCGGTCATAGGCAGGATCACCTTTTGGGGGACATGCTGCATTTTCTGAATAATGCAGGCATTTCCGGATGGCCTCAAACCGGGAGCGTGTCGTCACCGTACTGTAAAGTGGGGCCTAGTAGAGGACGTCCCCACTCAAGTAATGCCTGACACTAGGTTTCTTGACTAGGCCCATGTGCAGCACGAGGCCCCAAAATGTTTTCATCTCGGCTGCACTGACCGGGGCCCAGCCACCGGGCCTAGCCAAAAAGGAGCCCGGGTGTTGAGCAAAAAACTGTTGGGCGTACAGGTTCGTCTCCATCAGATTTACAAAGTGGTCACTGAAAAAAAGACTAAAATAGTCATATTCAGTGAAGCCCACTGTGGAAACCTGGATTCCTGGTTGGCCTACAAAATCAGGAATCACAGGCTCAAATCGCTCTGGGGTATACCAGACAAGTTCACCGGCAGGGTGCTCCGGTGGACTTAACTGGTGGGCCGGAAAACTAGTACGAGCCACAGAGCTGCTCGTACTAGGGTGGGCCACAGGGTCCCTAGCATGGCAGTCCCCTTGCTCCGCCTGGCGGCGTCTCTGCCGCCTTGGGGGCTCATCATCAAAGGAAAGTGGGATCATCATCGTCCTCACTGGAACTCTCAGAGTCGGAGGCAAGCTGGGCGTATGCCTCCTCGGCCGAGAACATCCTGCGGGCCATAGGGGAGTGTGTGTGTGTGTGTTAGTGCGTGTAAATCTTTATTCAGTGTGCGTGTGTGTGTAGGGGTAGTTATTAGTAAAAAAAAAAACTAAAAATGTATTCAAAATCGCTGATCAACCATCCGAAGTTGATCAGCGGTGGCCGACACTAAGAGTGTCGGCCACAGTCAGCGTACGCACAAAAGTAAAAACTGCTTGCACCCAAAAAAAGTTGTGGTGGGGGTGGGAGGAAAAGGGGGGGGGGGCAAGCTGCAGCACCCCTGGGAGTCTTGGGTCACACAGCTGTGCTGTGGACCCCAGACACCTGATTTAGGGTGATGCAATCAGTAAAGTTTTTTTTTTCTTTTCTTTCACTATCTTTCCCTAAATATCCCTTCCTAATCTAACCTGTCCCTAGCCTTTCCCTAAAAAACCTGGTGGTGCTGGGGGTCCTGGGGCACAGATGGGGGTGCTGGCTGACGATCCTGAGCTTTTTTCAGATGGGGGTGCTGGATGGAGATTCGACATTGGTCAGCTGGGTGGGCGGGCATTTCAAATTGCATCAGCGCTCCTATCCTCCTCCTTTTCAGTCCGGGAGCCGAGGAGAGAGGAGCGCTGATGCAATTTGAAATGCTCGCCCACCCAGCCGACCAATAAGAGTGATCCTGAGAGGTGATGTCACATCACCTTTCAGGATTGCATGATGGTGATTTGTGGTGTATTATCACACTACCGATCACTATCCTGTTTCAGGTTATCGGGTCCCCAGAGACCCGAATAACCTGGAAACGCAGCAAGCCGCAGGTCTGAATTGACCTGCGGTTTGCTCCCATCACCTACACGGGGGGTTACAGGACCCCCCGACCAATTGTCCCCAGGTGCCTGCGGCGGTGATCGGAAATATATAGGATGTACCAGTACGCCCTGTGTCCTTAAGTACCGGGTCATCAGGGCCTACTGGTACGCCCTATGTCCGGGACAGGTTAATATTATATAACTGAGAGTAATATTCCCTAAAGACTTCCAAAATCTCCATAGGATTGTGTGTGCTTTCCCTGTTACCTTTCTTAATATGGGGTATAAATGTTTGTGACGATCTGGGATGTATTAGGCATCCTAGTGGCCTACCGCATTTATTAGAATATTCTTAGAAAAAACAACGTCCCCGATCTCGGTGTCTTTTAAATTGTTGGTCAAGTGAGGCTTAGATGGAGTCCCTAACCTTGAGTAACTCTATATGGGTGGCTGGAGAAAGTGTTTGTTTATGTATGTAACATTTCTAAATCATGGGCTTCTGAAAGGAGGTTGATAAGTTTAAGTGTTCTTTCTTTTTTTAAACGTGAGTCATGTTTTATAAAGGTTCCTCTAAGAACGCACAATCTCTGATTGTGTCCTGGATGTCGGCTGAACAGGCTAAATCCTTGAGATTGTCGTTCAGCCTATGGCGAAGTAAATTGGAGCGTGATCTGATAGCAAGATATCCCCAATAGAGGCTTATGGTTTCCACGCCAATGTATGATGGCTAAGAAAAGATCTATACAACTAAATGATTGGTGTGGAGAGGATTTTTTTTTATAGTCTTTACCTTGTGGATGAAGAACCTGCCACACGTCTACAAGCTGAAGAGAATGAAGATAAGAGAGTAGCAGTCTTAATTGCCGATGAGGAGCAGCGTTCCGGCCCGCAGTAGAGTCTAAAGTTGGATCCAAGGTAAAGTTGAAATCTCCTGACCCTCCTTGAAATCTGATATTTGGTTTAGATATAACCTGCAAGTAGAAAGCTGTCTCTGATTAGGTAAGTACCAAATAACCACTGTGAATAAATTGGAGTAAACCCTCAGCTTCAGAATAATATAGCGCCCCTCCCCATACATTTTTACATCCACCACCGTCCCTTGCTAGGAACTGTGCAGGGCCACTGAAAATCCCTTAGAACGTGAGTCTGGACTCGGATTATGGTACCATTGCGAGAAATACCTATCCCGCAACATTGGCACACATTGGCGAGTTTCTTGTAGGAGTAACATTTTTACTTTCTGTTTATACATGTGATAAAGAATCTGTGACCTCTTTTGTGGTGTGCTAAATCCACAGACATTTAGGGATCCGATCTTCAGTCATCCCTGCCAGACACTAAACAAATAAGGAGGGGAAGAGAGGATCGGATAATCTGGCATTATGGGAGAAAATGTACAAGGTGAATAAAGTAAGAGAAAGAAGGAATGAAGGCAAATATCAGTAAATAGATATTGCTGATAAGGATAAGTAAATAGAAAATGAGTAATAGTAATTTTAGATTACAATTGTCGAATATCTTCTATTGTAGGAAGGCGCAATGGTCCGTCATTGACGAAAGGTATGTGCCACCAAGGTTCCTGGCCTCGGTGAGATAAGAATCGGTCATTTTGTGTGTCAGCGGCAGCTAGTGCTCGCTGACACTGTTTTACTTGTGTGTGGCTGTAAAGCCAATCCGGGCCGGTTCTTATTGGGAGCAGCCAAAGAGCAGGGTGGGTGGCTTTTCCCCTTGTCCAGGCCAGGTTTTGGGCTGGGTTTAAAAACCCAGCCAACAGTCTCAGCTGGGTGAAATTGATCCTCCATCTGACAGTGGAGTTCTGTCAGGCTATGCTTTGGGACCTAAACATTTGGTACCATGCTGGAGTGACACTGCTGGGAATCAGGCGCCCTAAGGCTGGGTTCACACCTGAGCGTTTTACAACGCGTTCCTACGCGCTGTAAAACGCTCAACAAGGAGAAACCAATGCTTCCCTATCGGCATGGTTCTCACCTGGGCGTTTTATGATCGCGCTGTAAAACGCCCGACGCCCCAAGAAGTACATGAGCTTCTTCGGGGCGTCTTGTCGCGCGTTCCCATACATAGACTTTCGGGAACGCGCGACAATGGGCGTTTGCTTGTCTCTGTATGCGCGATTGCAAACGCCCGTACAATCGCACATACAGAACGCTCCATCGCGAACGCTCAGGTGTTAACCCAGCGTAAAGCCTGCTGTGGACGGCTGGTGACTGCCGTGGACAAATCTGTGTTCTGTGGACTTTGAGCGTTTGTGTAACTTTTTTCCTTTGGTGTGAATAAACACTGAACTTTTTGCTTTACTACCGTGTTCTTGCCTCTGTACTGCGACCACTTACCCTGACTACCAGAGCAAATCCCTACACTATATAAAAAAGAATCTTCATATAAAAGAGAGGATAAAAAATGATATATATGATCCTTCAAGCAGACATAATCGCCTCTAAGTTCTTTTATCGAGTATCTTAATTTGATTTGTGCAAGCAGTGAAACAAAGGGACAATTGTCTATGTAAAAATATATATGTAATTTATAATACACAATACAAACCAGGAATATAAAATCAATATAATTGCAAACACAAACAATGAAGCTGTAAAATAATACTCAAAATATGCCACACGGTGGTGCTAACACACCCCTATCTCACCAGCACAGTACAACTTAAAGTTACTTATGACAAAATGCTATACTTTTAACAAACAGACCAATAATTTATATACCAGGAGAAACTTAGGATCTTCTGTTTACCAAACAGGCTATAACAAAACACATAAGCAATATGCATCTTTGCTAAGAGAATAATCAGCATTATGGAGGCGCCTAACACTATATATTCCCACAGTATGGGGAGTTTTGGCTATATACCGAGAGAAATATTTTTCTTTAGGTCAGATAGCCCTCTGATGCTCTGCACACACGTACTTATTCCCCACCTTATCTAAGAATCATCCCCTTCTGGATTAGGGATTTCCAATCAGGTAAGGTGGGTGTATTCATATGCTAATAACACAATGATGTCATATTGACCCTTGACATGTTATAAAAAAACTTGTAAAATAATATAATATTGTCTATCTGCCTCCAGATGGCAATGTTGTAACATCAGACTTTTAAGTAATATGGCTTTATTTTATATGTGTACCTATTAACCTTTCAAAGAGGAGGGCTACTTCTCTGACACTCTGAAGTAATTTTTCCAGAGTTACTGGTACCATTATGATTTTCCCAGACTCTTCAATTTATGGGTTTGATAAGAAATACAATGGGTCTTACACTTGCACCGTGGGTTTGTATATTTAACTATCTAAAGCTATTGAGTAGCGACGCCTTAGCTTTTCTGAAAAACTTACATTAGCAGAAAACCTTAGTGCTTTCTATACCTTCTAAGACTATATCTACCCAGTGAGATACACACAGCATTATTGATATGTTCATACTAAAAAGCTAAATAAATGCACACATGAATAGATATAATACTTATGAATATATATAATACTTATGAATATATGAATAGACATCACACACCAGATGTGTCTTAAGGATATAAATTGTTATCTTGTCATGGCTTAGCCATGAAACAAACATTGTTCCCTACAGACAGACATGTCTAGAGAAGCCAGTATACTCCATATAGCTAAACCCACATCTTTTAGCAATAACTTTTAAAATACAATGTCCTTTATATTCACTATAACTCTTATATAAACTGAACTTGCCATAAACTTATCTTGGCCTCTTCAGCCACTTAACAGAACTTTGGTTCAAGCTGATTTCACTCTTAAAGGCAATGGGCAATCATTTTGACTATAATATCATCAGATAATACTGTACACTTATGGAAATGCACTACACAATCAATATCAGCATTAAGAGGCACAATTAGAAGAGGGAAAAAACTTATCCCACATCAAGGGAGATGTGGGTCCCTTTACGGAAGGAGCTACCCCCCCTGGACAAAGAGAGACCATATAAGATATTCAGATAAACAATCTTAACAACATCACTAGTTAAAGAACTAATAGCTACATTTAACCTAAGAACTAATATTTCTAAGTTGTATAGCTATATATCTGGTGCAGACTATCAACATTTGACCGCCAGCTCTAAGCCACTTCCTCTACATCCCAAACCGTCTGAATTGGCTGAAAGAGAAAACAATCATGCTTAGAGTCCTAAGACAGCTTCAGAATGGAGTTTGTTGGGTAGGTTTTGGAGAAAGTCCACGTCTGGGACCTGATCACTCTACTCCGAAGGAATTTCAGCTGTTTCTCCCACTGGACCTTGACCTCTGGTGATACACTGGATCTTATGGCAAGGTGTTCTGGCCCCCTTTGTGGTAACGGGATAGTATCCATCTTGGTGCCATCTGGAAGAGGCAGCCACGCTGATATTTTCACTGATGGGATACCTATAGCTGCCGAGAAGGTTGGTAATTCTCTAGGATGACACAGCGTTGCTGTTCGACTATTTAGGCGTACTTGTAGGTAAAAGGAAAATCCTCATGTATAATCAATTTTGTGCTGTTGCAGCACCCACAGGAGAGGGCATAAGGCTTTTCTTTTTAGTAATGTTAAGCGTGATCGGTCTGATAGGATTTATATAGGAGTGTCTTCAAAGTGCCCTTGGCCAGCCACCCTAGCCTTTTGCATAATGGTTGCTTTCTTTTTGTAGTGGTGCAACCGGCATATGACATCCCTTGCTTTATCCAGGCCGGTAGGCTTTAGGCCCAATCTGTGATGTGCCTTATCTATCTCTAAAGGTGTATCTTGGGGGACTCCCAGGAGAGTATTAAAGATGGAATGCAGAGTGCCACATTTTCAGGAAGACCTCTTTCACCAATATTATTCCGCCTTCCTCTATTTTCCATATCGTCTATCTTGTCAGCGAGATATTGAATCTGAAATGTATGAGATTCTGAAACAGAGTCTTGTGTTTTTGTGTAGCAGCCATAGCCTCGACTGATTGCTTTATCTCTGACACTTTCCTCCCAGAGAAAGCATTTCTGATTTAATGTTATTAACTTCTGCCCGGTATACTTTCTCCAATCTGGATATATACGATTCTATATCTTCTTTAGTAGGTATAGAAGAGATCTGAGCATAAACGGCCCTTAAAGGGCTTCTGTCACCCCACTAAAGTGATATTTTTTTTTTGGGCTAGTGAAATTAGTTATATTGCGATATATGACAATATAATTGTGTTACTTACTTTGGTCCAGCAGTTTCTGCAAAAAATGAAGTTTTAATATATGTAAATTCGGTCTCTACCAGCAAGTAGGGAGGCTACTTGCTGGTAGCTGCTGCAGAAATCCGCCCCCTCGTCGTGTTGATTGACAGGGCCAGCCGGGATCTCCTCCTCCAGCCAGCCCTGTCGGCATTTCAAAAATCGCGCGCCTGTGTTGATTCGGCGCAGGCGCTCTGAGATGAGGAGGCTCGTCTCCTCAGCACTCCCTCAGTGCGCCTGCGACGATGACGTCTTCTATTTCAGTGATGTCATCGGCGCAGGCGCACTGAGGGAGTTCTGAGGAGACGAGCCTCCTCATCTCAGAGCGCCTGCGCCGAATCAACACAGGCGCGCGATTTTTGAAATGCCGACAGGGCTGGCCGGAGGAGGAGATCCCGGCTGGCCCTGTCAATCAACACGACGAGGGGGCGGATTTCTGCAGCAGCTACCAGCAAGTAGCCGCCCTACTTGCTGGTAGAGACCGAATTTACATATATTAAAACTTCGTTTTTTGCAGAAACTGCTGGATCAAAGTAAGTAACACAATTATATTGTCATATATCGCAATATAACTAATTTCACTAGCCCAAAAAAAAAAAATCACTTTAGTGGGGTGACAGAAGCCCTTTAATTCTATGGGTGTAAATTTCCCCTCTTCATGTTGTTGTAGAAATATTAATAGTTGTAATCTGCTCTCCAATATCTTTGTGTAAAGAAATGTAAGCCCCCTTTCCCTTAGCCGCAGTCAGAGCCAGACCCACGTGTTACCATATTGAATTCTTGCTGAGCAACTCCTCCCCTCCCTGCCCAGTCTGTCTCTTTTATTTACTCACAAAAGGTGTAAAAGGGGCTGGCCCAAGACAAGGATACAGGAAGTGATGACATACAGGAACGGATGACATAGGAAGACAAGAATAACCTAGCCAGCTAACAAACGCATGTATACTATAACCTATTATTACCACTGGAGCTAATTTTATCCAGCCTTTGTCAGTGATCAATGCCAGATAAAATTACTATGATCCTCATGCATGTTTATTTACAGGACAACGTCATTATCTCCAGCGGCTGATCAGGCGCACTAGAGACAACAAACGCACATTCCTTTCATATATTGTTCTCTTAACAAATGCATTCACGCCAAGCCAATAAATCTGCATCTTGCGCGGAGGCCCTAGCCGGCGTCCATACATCAGCCAACAAAACACTGCTCTGCTGAACACATCAGTCTCCCCCGGCCCACAGCCCAGTGCTTAGCACATGGACCATTCGCCGACGGAGACCTCTGCGCCACGCAGCTGTGACAGGACATACACGGGAAGATATCCACTCCAATGGTTTACCCTGACACTGAGAGACATGATGACAATACACAATATATTAAATACACATCCTAATAAAATTTGCACAATGTTGAGGAGTAATATGGGAGATATCTTTTGTTCCGTTCTCCAGAGATGCAGGGGAAGCCCTATTTGTCAGAGTTGTAAATATGAGGCTCATATAGTGGAGAGTTCTCCCACTCCTCCCCACTCTGCTTGTCTGGCGCTGATGACATAATGGCGGTTTCCCACGCTTCCTGTGACGGACTACCTGGCGATACTACATGTGTACCGGCTTCCTCCCTGTTACCTTCTCTGTCAGCTCTGCGGAGCATGATACCTCTACCTCCCTGTTTTGATCATCAGATTCCTGACTGTCCACTTTTGTTTCTGTGTGAGCATCAGGCCTGATGGTTTCTGCAAGTTCAACTGAAAGGGACTCACAGGAAGATGGTGCAGGAGATGAGTGTTGCGATCCCATGCTGAGAACTCTTTCAATGCCGTGTGGTTGAGTGAGCTCCGGCTGATTAAGGGTCGCCTGTGTATTTTTCTTCTTTCATACCACCATTTTGAGGAGTGTAGCGATGTCAAGAATACACGTAAAGGTCTCTCCAATGAACCAGAGGCAGGAGCCGAGGTGAGATGCGTCCTTACTCCTCCATAGCCAGGCCACTCCCCTGGCATAAACAGGTATATGGCACCCCTCAATCAGTATTTTGTGGAAGAAGGTATATGGCACCCCTAATCAGTATTTGGTGTAAGAAGGTATGTAGCAATAGCACCCCTCAATCAGTATTTAGTGGAAGAAGATATATGGCACCCCCAATCAGTATTTGGTGGAAACGGGTATATAGCACCCCTCAATCAGTATTTTGTGGAAGAAGGTATATTGCAGCCTTCAAGCTGTTATTTTTGGGGCAACAGGTATATCCCACCCATTGCAATTTGTTACTCCAATATAGAACAAAACATACAATGCAACAGCACTCTGCAAACCAAATAAAGTACAAAAATGTATTATATTGCTAATGCTATGCTTAAATTAGAGATGCTTGGCATTTTGTAATAAATTATTTGAGCCCGTCTCCACACATCAAGGCGATGTCACGGATGGTGTAGCAGAAAACAAGAAGTTACAAATAAGGATCCGACTGGCTTGATCCAAAACTAAGGACCAAAAGGGTGAGCCCTATTAAAGCCCTGAAGCTCTCCCTGTCTTCTCAGCCCATGCAAAGATCTCAGTGATAGAAAGTTGCATGTCCACCTACCTAGACTGAGTGACACCTGCAAACCCTAGAATAGTGAGGGGACACGACCACCTGCTCCCTGCACTTAATACGGAGGGAGTCAGGGTCACCTAGAATCAAGCCAACAGGAAAACAACAAATACAGAAATAGACTTATCTGAAGAACCAGCTGTAGCAACTTCAAGCAGAGAACACAATCCAGGAAGTAATATAAACCGCAAAGTGAGGCAGTATGGAAGGAGATATATAGGGAGGCAATCACTGCTAATAGATAACACCTGGGAGAGGGAGGAGAGATGTCAAAGCGAAAGCAAAACAAAAGAAGATCATGCAGGAGATACTGAAGAACGTCTATCAGAGCTTCTCAGAGATCTGGCGTGACAGGCGATCTCTATAAGACAGGAATCTAACACTCAGTTCAACCTGTTATGTGCCATGACAGCGACCATGAAGTTCAGGGGGTGTAGGTTCCGCATGCATTCTGGGCCCCTTTGGCTTTTATCATTTTTGGTGTCAAAATGGCCTCCAATTAGTTACTCCAATAGCGTTTGTCCCTCTATCTAGCTGCAGTATAACAGCAGAACCGCACACAACTGCTGCACAATACAAATACACTATAATATAATCTCTATGTTAGAAAGTTTATTGTAAGTATATCACATCCCTCTATATCACACCTATCGATAGCATACCTATACCAGTCCTTAAAATGACTTTTGTGGCCCTATTAGCTAGCATTTGGTTTCCCTAACTGTCCCTGCTCAAAAATGCAACCTCTCCCTGCAAAACACATAATGTAAAATGGCTGCCAGATAGGGTTCTGTTATAGGGTTGGGGGTGTGTCCATGTACTGAAACGTTCTAATTGGATGTCCTGTCCCAACTGATAAATGTTTCATGGGTCAAAGTTCGACACTATGCGAAAAAATATGACAACATATAAGGCAACAGCTCTCTGCAAACCAAAAAAGTACAAAAACATATTGTAATGTTAATGCTATGCTAATAAAGTAGCGATGCTTGGCAAATACATTTTGTACAAAATTATTTGAGCCCGTCTGCAGAACGGCAAGGCGATCTCTGTAAGACGGGAACCTAACACTAAGTTCTACCTGTTAAGTGCCATGACAGCGACCTTGAAATTCAGGGGGTGTAGGTTCCACATGCATGCTGGGTCCCCTTTGGTTTTTATCATTTTTGGTGCCAAAATGGCCTCCATTGAATACAGGGGATGCAAGTACCAACATGCATGCCAAGTCCACTACCCACTCCATACCTCTCCTAGTGTAAGTGGCTTCCAGTGAGTGGGGAGGAGCAGGCTAAGCTTTATACTCATGCTAATTAAAATCAGCCTATGCGGCAGACAGGCTGGTCAGGAGTGCACGACCGACTGGAGTCAGTCACACCTCCAGTGCAAAATATAAGGGAAACACAAAAGCGGTTGGTCAGCACATCCCAATGCGCAGATGCATGCTGCTATGACTGAAAACCCAAAACAACACAAGATATAATTCAACAGCTCTCTGCGAACCAAATAAAGTACAAAAACATATTGTAATGCTAATGCTATGCTAATAAAGTAGAGTTGCTTGGCAAATACATTTTGTAGAAAATTATTTGAGCCCATCTGCCACACGTTCTACCTGTTAAGTTCCATGACAGCGACCATGAAATTGGAACCTACACCCCCTGATTTTCATGGTCGCTGTCATGGTACTTAACAGGTAGAACTTAGTGTTAGGTTCCCGTCTTATAGAGATCGCCTTGGCGTGCGCCAGATGGGCTCAAATTATTTAGTAAAAAATGTATTTGCCAAGCATCTCTAATTTATTTGGTTCGCAGAGAGCTGTTGCATTATATGTTGTGTTGTTTTGTGTTTTCAGTGATAGTGTGCACCTGTGCATTGGGATGTGCTGACCAACCCCTTTTGTGTTTCCCATGCAAAGAAATATGATGCGTGCGAATATCGCCATATGTTCGCATGTTTGGCAAATCGTGAACAAACAAAGTTTGCCGCAAAACGACCGCCGAGCGAACCGCAAGGCCATCTCTATTCAGGACCCTGCCATATTTCACCTTAAAGGGAACCTGTCACCAGGATTTTGTGTACAGAGCTGTGGACATGGGTTGCTAGATGGCCGCTAGCACATCCGCAATACCCAGTCCCTATAGCTCTCTGTGCTTTTATTGTGTCAAAAAAGCGATTTGATACATATGCAAATTAACCTGAGATGAGTCCTGTCCATGAGATGAGTCAGGAACAGGACTCATCTCAGGTTAATTTGCATATGTATCAAATTGCTTTTTTGACACAATAAAGGCACACAGAGCTATGGGGACTGGGTATTGCGGATGTGCTAGCGGCCATCTAGAAACCTATGTCCTCAGCTCTATACCCAAAATCCCGGTGACAGGTTCCCTTTAAGGACCAGGCCATTTTTTGTGGTAATAACTTTAAAACGCTTTTGCTTATCCAGGCCATTCTGAGAATGTTTTCTCGTCACATATTGTATTTCATGACAGTGGTAAAATTGAGTAAAAAAAATATCATTTTTATTTATAAAAAAATACCAAATTTACCAAAATTTCTAAAAATTAGCAAATTTCCAAATTCCAATTTCTCTACTTTTATAATAGATAGTAATACCTCCCAAAATAGTTATTATTTTACATTTCCCATATGTCTACTTCATGTTTGGATCATTTTGTGAATGCCATTTTATTTTTTTGGGACGTTAGAAGGCTTAGAAGTTTAAAAGCAAATCTTGAAATTTTTCTGAAAATTTCCAAAACCCACTTTCTAAGGATCGGTTCACGTCTGAAATCAGTTTGTGGCACTTACATAATAGAAACCACCCCAAAATTACCCCATTTTTACAAACTACACCCCTTAAGGTATTCAAAACTGTTTTTACAAACTTTGTTAACCCTTTAGGTGTTCAACAAGAATTAATGGAAAATGGAGATGAAATTTCACTTTTTTGGCAGAGTTTTTACTTTAATCCATTTTTTCCTGTTACAAAGCAAAGGTTATGTGGATTTCACCACTATTCATTTGCCCACCTGGTTATTCATTGGATGCCGACTGTTCCCTTTTCTATATGGCCCCTGTAATATATTTGGCTTTATTGTGACAGACTCTCTCCTTTTTGGATTTCACCACTATTCATTTGCCCACCTGGTTATTCATTGGATGCCCACTGTTCCCTTTTCTATAGGGCCCCTGTAATGTATTTGGCTTTAAAACCTTTTTTTCTGCCTGTGAGTGATTAAGTTAGCCCATTATGTTTGGTAATTGTATCACAGGCAGAGCCTATTGTGTTTTGTTAATTGTGTTTGGTAATTGTATCTGACCTAATTATCTCCCTGACCTAATTATCTCCCAGGCAGAGGGGAGGGATTCTGTGTCCTGTTTCCATTGGTCTGTGTGTTTGTCAAACAGTTGCCCATCAGGTCCAGATGGGAGGTCCTCTTGCATGGGGACTTGCATATAAGGCCAAGTGTGGCACCAATAAAGGCAGTTCTGTCTCTTATTGGGGAAAACGCTATATCACAGTTCATTAGCTCTTGTAAGAGCTGTTCCTGCTTCCCTCACAGATGACCCTGGAGTTCCTGAAGCACCTCTCACCATTGGGAAAAAGACGTCTCTGGCGGTGAAACCCTTCAGCTATAAAGGGGTATCGCTACAATTGGTGTCAAGCAATGGGATGGTCCTTTCTACCCAGAGAGAGTGCTACCCTGATGGAGAGTCAGTATGACAAGTTGAAAAGGCTGACACTGAAGGATTTACTCGAGAGCCAGGGAAGGTCAGCTAGCAATCGCCCATGACGGTAACTGATAGCCAAGCTGATCGAAATGGATCATGCAGCAGTGATGACCAAAACCAATATAGAAATCGATGAAGACGCCACTTTCATTCAAGCTGTTCGGAACAGATTGACAGTCTACGGTCCGAATCCATCACGGGAACTAATCAACCAAGTCTTCGCCGGAGCTGAGGCAGAGGCCAGTAGGTGCAGGGAAGATCGGTGACTCGCAACCCAGCAGCCTCTCAGCGCCCATGTCCCCGAGCCTCAGTTACACTGAGGGGGAAAAAGATTCCATTCGCAGCATTTAAGTCCTTCCAGGAAAGTGACGACGAGATTGATTTATTTTTGACCGACTTTTAACGGCAGTGCGCTTTACACCGGAGGAGGAATGGGTCACCATATTATCAGGGAAATTATCTTGGAAAGCTTCCGATGCTTTCTGTGCCATCTGTGGACATACCACTTTACCATCTGGTAAAGTAGGCTTTGTTAGCCCAGTACGCTGTCACCCCTGAAGCAGGGGCGTAGCTAGAAATGACTGGGCCCCATAGCAAAAAAAATGTATGGGCCCCCATCCCGGATCTCCCACCCCCACATACCTCTCGGACCTCGCCACCACATCTGCAGCTCCTCATGCACTTGCGACGGTTACGAGTAGGACTGAGCACAGACAGTTGGTCACTGGCAACGCAATTGTGCCAGTGTAGGAAATGAATGAATCTAAATGTCTGTTTATTAAAGAAGATTGTTAAATTGTACAGGGGTCTGTAACACAAGAAGGTGAAAGAACATATCGTGGGGTGTGTATGTGTATTAGACAGAAGGTAGGGATATGCATCTTGTGTAGTTTGGGTATTAGGGAGAGTAAGGGGCATATATCTAGTGCTGATACACGTGTAGGTGAAGAGCCGCTCTAACATAATTCGTCTCTTTCATATTATAAGCTCCCCTTATATATAATTTACTTACAGTTATGAAGACTCAGGGGGGCTGGCAGGCTTTGCCTCAGGGGTGCTGGCAGGCTTGGCCTCAGGGGTGCTGGCAGGCTTGGCCTCAGGGTTGCTGGCAGGCTTGGCCTCAGGGGTGCTGGCAGGTTTGGCCTCAGGGGTGCTGGCAGGCTTGGCCTCAGGGGTGCTGGCAGGTTTGGCCTCAGGGGTGCTGGCAGGCTTGGCCTCAGGGGTGCTGGCAGGCTTGGCCTCAGGGGTGCTGGCAAGCTTGGTCTCAGGGGTGCTGACAGGCTTGGCCGGGCAGAATGATTGTGGGAGTCTGTGAGGCCTTTTTTCTCCAAGCTGCTCCGGAAAAAGAAATCCTTACACCTCAGGTCAGGCCCCTTTGTTAATCAGACCTCAGCTGACAGCCCCAATACGATCGATCCCCAATGTTAATAAGACCCCAATAAGACCTCAGATCACACCTCAGCTCAGACCCCAATATGAATGACAAAAAAATATATATTTTGACACTGTTTTTATTTTTTATTTTTTACGGTGTTCACCTGAGGGATTGGGTCATGTGATATTTTTATAGAGCAGGTTCTTACGGACGTGGCAATACCTAATATGTCAACTTTTTTTATTTATGTAAGTTTTAGACAATGGCATCATTTTTTAAACAAAAAAAAAAGGTTTTAGTGTCTCCATAGTCTGAGAGCCATAATTTTTTCCGTTTTTGGGCAATTGTCTTAGGTAGGGTATCATTTTTGTGGGATGATATGACTGATATGATATGATATGTTTTATTGGCACTATTTTGGGGCGCATATGACTTTTTGATTGCTTGCTATTACACTTTTTGTGATATAAGGTGACAAAAAATACCTAATATGTATACTTTTTTATTTACTTAAGTTTTACACAATAACATCATTTTTGAAACAAAAAAAATGATGTTTTAGTGTCTCCATATTCTGATTTGGTGCTGCACTTTTAGTGATGTAAGGTGACAACATTTTTATTTATTTTTTATATTTTTATTTTACGGTGTTCATCTGAGGGGTTAGGTGTTAGGCCCTGCCCTGTGGGTGTTCTGAGACGATCTGTCAGAGTTGATGCATGTGATTCGATCTGACAGTTTGTTTTCTTTTGGGTTTGAACAGAATCCCACCTCCTAACAGGTGTGGTTCGTTTGGTCATTGGGGAGGCTATTTATTCCTCCCTCTACCCTATAGCCTTTGTGGGCTATAGTTCTTCCTTGTTTGAGCGCTGGAAGTTTTGGTGGATCGTCTGCTGGTACTCATCTATAGATGAGTCCTTTTCCCTTTTTCCTTTTCTGTCTGTTTTTACTAGGCCCCTACAGTGATGCAAGCTCCTTCGGTGGTTGAAGGAGCTGGTAGTCTCTTTCCCTTTTTTCTACTGCTGAGGATTTGGTCCAGTATGTTACAGCTTTAGGTACATGGGCATGTGCATATCTACCATCGAGATATGCACATGGGCATAGCAGCATAGGGTAAGTCTTTTAGGGATTGCTAGGAGGTGACCCCTTTGTTCCCTAGCTTTTGGGGTCTAGTCAGTTGTTTTGTTTGCTTTGCCGTATCCTGTTTCCTTTCCTTATCTTTTCACCGTGACATTATAACCCGCCGTACTGTCATTTTTTGCAAAATGGAGACAATTAATGCTTTGGTTGATCGCCTGCAGCGATTGTCTTTGGAGGTAGCTGACCTCCGTAATTCGGTTGCACAGTGTCAGGGTACTTTGGCATCTAGCGCTGCTGGGGGAAACCAGGTCTGCCTGGAACCTAAGGTCGCTCTCCCTGATGCGCAGCTTGTGCCATGGAGAACGTACTGCTGAGTCATATTGTGCTGAATTTAGAAGATGGGCGACTGACTCGGAGTGGAATAATCCAGCACTCTGTAGTCAGTTCTGTCAGGGGCTATCTGAGAGATTAAAAGATGACCTTGCATTTCATGAAAAACCTGATTCCTTGGAGGCGGCCATGTCTTTGGCCGTACGGATTGATAGATGTCTTAGGGAGAGATGTAAGGTTCCCTTCGTGCAGGGGGTACTATCAGGTGGGGAATCAGTCCCTCCTGTCCCTCGGGGTACTCTGATACCTAAATTAGGGGCTGGAGAGGAGCCTATGCAATTGGGTCAGGTTACTTCTTGCTCTGGTAATAGGACTTTTAGGAAGCTGAATAGACTGTGTTACTTCTGTAGTAAAGAAGGTGATTTCGTTAATGTGTGCCCTTTTATTAAACCTCGAAGTGGTAATGAAAAACAAATAGGGGATCCCTTCAAAGGAAAAAAAATGCTCCCTTACTCTTGTGAATGGGGAGTCAGAGCAGGCATATTTGTATCCTACCTACAGTGCCCGATTCCTCTTGCCAGCCATGGTGGCGCTAGACTCTGGAAATTTTGAGTTGAGGGTATTTGTTGACAGTGGCGCAGGGGGTTAATCTTATTGATTTTCAGTTTGTTCAGAGTCATGGCTTTAAAACTACCGCATTAAGCAAAGGGATACCTCTGTTTGCTATAGATTCCGCCCCCCTGTCGCTAAGATGTCTAGCTCATGTTCTTCAGTATATTCATTTAAGGGTGGGCGATTCTCATGTTGAGTTCATTTTTTGTTTTGTTATGAAAGGTTTGCCTGCTCCAATGGTTCTGGGTTTACCATGGTTGATAAAACATAACCCTACAATTGACTGGCAAACAAGACAAATCAGGAATTGGAGTGAATTGTGTCTGGATAACTGTCTTAGTGCTTCTATTTCAGGGGTGGTCACTAAGTCGTTGCCTCAGTTTCTTTCCGATTTTTCGGACGTATTCTCAGGAGTTGCCCCCTCACCGGGAGTATGATTGTCCGGTCAATCTTATCCCCGGACAAATATATAATCTTTCTCAACCCTAAAGAGTAGATATGTGGGAGTACATTGCCGAGCGTTTGGCAAAGGGACATATTAGACCATCTAAGTCTCCTATGGCAGCTGGCTTCTTTTTCGTAAAGATGGACGGATCCCTTAGACCGTGCCTAGATTTCCGGGAACTGAATCTCATTACAGTCCGTGATCCTTATCCCCTTCCCTTGATTCTGGATCTTTTTGATCAGATTGTTGGTGCTAAGGTGTTTTTTAAGTTGTATTTAAGAAAAGCTTATAATCTGATCAGAATCAGGGAAGGAGATGAGTGGAAAACGACCTTCAAAACCTCCAAAGGTCACTTTGAGAACCTAGTCATGCCCTTTGGTTTAACTAATGCTCCAGCAGTCTTTCAGCGCTTTATCAACAACATTTTTCATCATTTGGTGGGGAGGTTCGTGATTATTTACCTCGATGACATACTAATTTACTCTCCCGATATGAAGACTCATCAGGATCATTTGAGACAAGTGTTATTGGTCCTTCGGGAGAATAAATAGTATGCTAAGTTGGAAAAATGTGTGTTTGCTGTTCAGGAGCCGCCGTTTCTGGGTACTTGCTTTCTGCCTACGGTTTTTGTATGGATTCCGAAAAGGTCCGTGCGGTACTGGAATGGAATCGGCCAGAGAATCAGAAAGCTCTGATGTGGTTTTTAGGATTTACTAATTACTACAGAAAATTCATCCTGAATTATTCCACCATTGTCAAACCTTTGTGTCATGGATGGTGTACAGGAAACAAGACAACACAAAATGAATATACGACTCACTGGATCCAAAACTAAGGAACAAAAAGGGAGACCTGGTACTCTCCCTGACTGCTCAGCCTATGCGAAAATCCCAATGGTAGATGATCGCATATCCTCGTACCTCGACCGTATAACACCTGAACACCCTATAATAGTGAGGGGACACGACCACCGGCTCCCTACACTAGATACGGAGGGAGTCAGGGTGACCTGGGATCCAGCAAACAGAAAAACACAAATGAATGCACAACACTTATCTTGTAGAAGACTGGGAAGTAGGATCAGCATGCACACACACTCCAGGAAGTAATATAAACTGCAAACTGATGCACTATGGGGAGGAATTTAAAGGGATGCAATCAGTACAACTACATGACAGCTGAGAGAGGCTAACAAGATGAGGAACGGAAAGAAAAACAAAGGAAGCTCAAGGAGGAGGTTCTGAAAGGCATCTGTCAGAGCTTCTCAGATGTCTGGTGGTGACAGTACCCCTCCCTCTACGAGTGGACTCCGGACACTCAGAGCCCACCTTCTCAGGATGGGACCTATGGAAAGCCCTGATGAGACGAGTGGCCTTAATGTCCGTCACTGGGACCCACATCCTATCCTCAGGACCATAACCCTCCCAATGAACGAGGTACTGGAGAGAACCGCGGACAACACGAGAATCCACAATCCTAGAGACCTGAAATTCAAGATTACCATCAACCATAATCAGAGGAGGAGGCAAAGACGAGGGTACAATGGGTTGGACATAAGGTTTTAATAAGGACTTATGAAAAACATTATGGATCTTCCAAGTCTGAGGAAGATCAAGACGGTAGGCAACAGGATTGATGACAGACAAGATTTTGTAAGGCCCAATAAACTTACGACCCAACTTCCAGGAGGGAACCTTCAATTTGATATTCTTGGTAGACAACCACACCAGATCACCAACATTCAGGTCCGGACCAGGCACACGTCTCTTATCTGCCACACGCTTATATCTCTCACTCATGCTCTTTAGATTATCCTGAATCTTTTGCCAAATAGATGACAAAGACGAGGAGAATCTGTCCTCATCAGGTAAACCAGAAGACCCCTCTCCCGAGAATGTCCCAAACTGCGGATGAAACCCATATGAATAAAAAAATAGTGACTTATCAGAGGACTCCTGACGACTGTTATTTAAAGCAAACTCAGCAAGGGACAAAAAATAACACCAATCCTCCTGATTCTCCGCCATAAAACAGTGCAGATATGTCTCCAGATTCTGATTGACGCGCTCTGTCTGGCCATTCGACTGCGGGTGGAAAGCAGAAGAGAATGACAACCGAACCCCCAAGCGAGAACAGAAAGCCTTCCAGAATCTGGAAACAAACTGCGTGCCCCTATCAGAGACTATGTCTGAAGGAATACCATGAAATTTGACAATGTGATCAATAAATGCCTGCGCCAGCGTCTTAGCATTGGGCAAGCCAGGAAAAGGGATGAAATGCACCATTTTGCTAAAACGGTCCACCACCATCAGAATCACAGTCTTCCCCGAGGAACGAGGCAGGTCCGTGATGAAGTCCATGGACAGATGGGTCCAAGGACGGGAAGGAATGGGTAAGGGAAGGAGAGGACCTGATGGCCGTGAATGAGGGACTTTGGCACAACCGCAGGTCTTGCAGGCTGCCACAAAACCCTCGAATGACTTATGAAGCGCTGGCCACCAGAATCTCCGAGCGATGAGATCCACTGTGGCTCTTGCCCCCGGGTGCCCAGCAAGGACCGTCTCGTGGTGTTCCTTAAAAATCTTGTGTCTTAAAGCGAGAGGCACAAACAACCTCCCAGCAGGACAAAGATCAGGGGCCTCTGACTGGGCTGCCTGCACCTCTGCCTCCAATTCAGGAAAAAGAGCAGAGACCACCACACCTTCAGCCAAAATGGGACCCGGGTCTTCAAAATTTCCACCTCCCGGAAAACAACGTGACAGGGCATCTGCCTTCACATTCTTAACCCCAGGGCGGAACATGACAACAAAATTAAACCTTGAAAAGAACAAAGACCATCTGGCCTGTCTCGGGTTCAGACGCTTGGCTGACTCCAAGTAGGCTAGATTTTTATGGTCAGTAAACACGGTAATAGGGTGTCTGGCTCCCTTTAGCCAATGGCGCCATACCTCAAAAGCCAACTTGATGGCCAACAACTCCCTATCTCCCACATCGTAATTTCTCTCTGCGGAGGAAAGTTTCTTCGAGAAAAAGGCACACGGTCGCCATTTGGCAGGAGAGGAACCTTGAGACAAGACCGCACCCACACCCACCTTAGAAGCATCAACCTCAACTATGAAGGGTAGAGAAATATCAGGTTGTACCAAGATGGGAGCGGAAGCAAAACTCTCCTTGATATCATAAAAGGCCTTACGCGCCTCTACCGACCAGGACGAAAAATCTACCCCCTTTCTAGTCATATCAGTGAGTGGTTTAACAACAGAGGAATAATTCAAAATAAACTTCCTGTAATATTTGGCAAAGCCCAAAAAATGCATCAGCACCCTCTGATTTTCAGGAAGCTCCCACTCATACACAGCGCGGACCTTCTCAGGGTCCATGCGAAAACCAGAAGCGGAGAGAAGAAACCCCAGAAATTGAATTTCTGGAACCGCAAACACACATTTTTCCAGTTTCGCGTACAATTTATTCTCCCACAGGATGAGCAAGACCTGACGTAAGTGTTCCTTATGAGTTTTGAATTCAGGAGAAAAAAATCTAAATGTCATCCAAATACACTAATACAAATTTCCCCATTAAATGATAAAAAATGCTGTTCACAAAAAGCTGAAAAACGGCTGGAGCATTCATCAAACCAAAAGGCATAACCAAATTCTCAAAATGGCCCTCAGGGGTATTGAAGGCCGTCTTCCATTCATCTCCTTCTCTGACCCTGACCAGGTTGTATGCCCCTCTTAGATCTAATTTGGAAAATATTTAGCCCCAACAATCTGGTTAAACAGGTCCGGGATCAGAGGAAGCGGATAAGGGTCACAAATTGTGATACTGTTCAGCTCCCTGAAATCCAGACAAGGTTTTAGAGAACCATCTTTTTTTGTTAACAAATAAAAACCAGCGGCAACAGGTGACTTCGAGGGTCGTATGTGTCCTTTTCTCAGACTCTCAGAGATATAAGCATGCATAGCGATGCCTTTCAGGTTGGGAGAGATTGTTTAAACGAGATTTAGGCAGCTTGGCGCCTGGGATGAGATTAATAGGGCAATCGTACTCCCTGTGCGGGGGCAAATCCTGAACTCCGCTCTCAGAGAAGACATCCGAAAATTCAGAGAGAAAAGATGGTACAGTCTTAGTAGAAACCTCAGAAACAGATGTCGTGAGGCAATTCTCTTGGCAAAAATCACTCCAACCATTTATTTGCCTCGCTTGCCAATCAATGGTGGGGTTATGTTTAGTGAGCCAGGGTAGCCCCAACACTAGAGGAGTAGGCAATCCGCTAAGGACGAAACATGAGACATCCTCAACATGAGCATCACTCACAATTAAACGGATATTGTGAACTATGCCCTTTAATGATTTCTGAGAAAGTGGAGCGGAATCAATAGCAAAAATAGGAATATCCTTTCCCAAAGTGCATACCTGGAAACCATGAGTTATCGCAAATTGATTATCAATGAGATAGACAGCTGCTCCACTATCTACAAAAATCTCACAAAAAATGTTCTTGCTCTCTAGCGCCACCCTGGCAGGCAGGACAAAACGGGAACTATGAGCAAACGGAAAACCTTCAATTTCCGCCTCAACCCTGCCAATGTTAACAGATGGAACATCTTTAAAGGATTTTTTCCTTTTTGTTTCTTTATTATTCTCAAAAGACTGTCTGAATCTCCTAGAGGGACAAACATTTGCCAAATGATTTATACCTCCACAACAAAAACAAACCTTCCCATGCGGGCTGAATCTTCTATTGTCAGAGGCAATCAACCCCAGCTGCATGGGCTCCTGCTCAGAAGGGGTTGACAGCGACTGAGACCCCTGCGCACTGAATGAGACCACTGCACTGTCCTGGGATTGAGTATGACAGGAAGGAGTGATCTCTCCTCTCTCTCTAAGACGACTGTCAATACGAACGGCCCGAGACATGGCAGAGTTCAAGGAGGTAGGCCTCTCATGAAAGGCAAATGCATCTTTCAATCCCTCTGAAAGACCATGGCAAAATTGACTTCGGAGTGCAGCATCATTCCAACCAGTATCAGCTGCCCATCTCCGAAATTCTGAGCAGTATATCTCTGCGGATTGTTTACCCTGGCATAACAAAGCAATATGATCCGGATCATCATATATCTGACCATGGGCTAAAAAGAATTAATCCACTGAACTGAGGGGCCGTGCCCCCACCGGCAGCGAATAGGCCCACGACTGAGCTTTACCCCTGAGCAGCGATATAATGATCCCCACCCTCCGTTCCTCATCACCAGAGGAATGGGGAAGAAGGCGAAAATGGAGTTTGCAAGCCTCTCTAAAACGCACAAAATTCTCACTACCCCCGGAGAACGTATCCGGGAGCGAGATCTTAGGCTCAGAACAAACTCCATTAATGCAAGCTGAACCGGTCACTTGAAACTGAGAAAGAGTCTTACGGAGATCTGCTACCTCCAATGAAAGACCCTGGAAGCGTTCAGTCAAAAGTGAAACCGGATCCATGCTTGAGACGGTTTTGGCGGTTTATAATGTCACGGATGGTGTACAGGAAACAAGACAACACAAAATGAATATACAACTCACTGGATCCAAATCTAAGGAACAAAAAGGGAGACCCCTGCATCAGACCTGGCACTCTCCCTGACTGCTCAGCCTATGCGATCAATGGTAGATGATCGCATATCCTCGTACCTCGACTGTATAACACCCGAATACCCTATAATAGTAAGGGGACACGACCACCGGCTCCCTACACTAGATACGGAGGGAGTCAGGGTCACCTGGGATCCAGCAAACAGAAAAACACAAATGAATGCACAACACTTATCTTGTAGAAGACTGGGAAGTAGGATCAGCATGCACACACACTCCAGGAAGTAATATAAACCGCAAACTGATGCACTATGGGGAGGAATTTAAAGGGATGCAATCAGTACAACTACATGACAGCTGAGAGAGGCTAACGAGATGAGGAACGGAAAGCAAAACAAAGGAAGCTCAAGGAGGAGGTTCTGAAAGGCATCTGTCAGAGCTTCTCAGATGTCTGGTGGTGACACTTTGACAGATATGACTAGGAAGGGCACTGACTTCTCTGTCTGGTCGAATGAGGCATTACAGGCTTTTCTGCTATTAAGAAATGTTTTGCTTCTGCGCCCATTCTGATGCAACCTGATGTGTCTCAACCCTTTATTGTGGAGGTTGACGGATCAGAAGTGAGAGTCGGAGCAGTCTTGTTGCAGGGTCCCTCCCCTAGCAAATGGCGTCCGCGTGCTTTTTTTCTCCAAGAAACTCTCGGCCGTCGAGAGAAATTATGATGTTGGGAATAGAGAGTTGTTGGCCATCAAATTGGCCTTTGAAGAGTGGCGCCATTGGTTGGAAGGGGCTACCCATCCGATTATGGCATTTACTGACCTGCAATCTGCAAAGCGTTTAAATCCGAGGCAGGCTAGATGGTCGTTGCTTTTTTTTACCAGGTTCAATTTTGTGGTCACCTATCAAAGCGGATGCGTTGTCACGTAACTTTCCGGGAGGGGGGGATTCAGAGGATCCTGCTCCAATTTTGGCTGATAGGGTGGTGGTTTCCGCTTTTTACCCAGAGCTGGAGATGGAAGTGTTGGGTGCTCAAGAGGAGGCACCTGATTCTTGTCCTCCAGACAAGTTGTTTGTTCCTTCTGAACTGTGATACAAAGTGTTCAAGGAACATCATGATACTGTCCTTGCGGGACATCCTGGAAGTAGATCCACTGTAGATCTTATTTCCTGGAGATTCTGGTGGCCTGGGTTGCTTAAAAGTATTGAGCGTTATGTAGCAGCTTGTGAGACCTGTGCACGCGCAAAGGTGTCGCACTCTCGGCCATCAGGATAGAGATCTTCCTTTGTCCATCCCATCTCGTCCTTGGACGCATTTGTCCATGGACTTTATTACTGATTTACCGAGTTCCTCTGGGAAAACTGTGATTTTGGTGGTAGTGGACCGCTTCAGCAAGATGGCTCACTTTGTACCATTATCAGGTTTGCCCAATGTGAAAACTTTTGCTCAGGTTTTTATTGACAACATTGTGAAATTACATGGCATTCCCTCTGATGTGGTGTCTGACAGGGGGACGCAATTTGTTTCCAGGTTTTGGAGGGCGTTTTGTTCTCGTCTGGGTATTCAGTTGTCTTTCTCTTCGGCTTTCCATCCTCAGTCGAATGGTCATACTGAGCGCACTAACCAAAACATGAAGACCTATTTGAGGTGTTTTGTCACTGAGAATCAGGATGAGTGGTCCTCGTTCTTTTCTTTAGCTCAGTTTGCCTTGAACAAACGTAGGCAGGAGTCAACTGATACGTCACCATTTTTGGGCGCATATGGTTTTCACCCTCAGTTTGGTACTTTTTCTGAAACCGAATCTTCTGGAATACCAGAAGAGGAGAGATTCTCTTCTTTTTTGTCAGCTATCTGCTGGAAGATTCAAGTTAATTTGAAAAAAAATGAATGAAAGATAAAAAACGGATGGCAAGATGACAAGAGACGTATGACTGGTCTGGACCTGTGTGTGGGTGATTTGGTGTGGTTGTCCACTAAAAACATTAAGCAGAAGCTACCCTCTTGGAAATTGGGTCCAAGATTTATTGGCCCTTACAAAATCTCGGCCATTGTCAAGCCGGTGGCGTTTCGTCTGGAACTTCCGCAGGCCTGGAAGATCCATAATGTGTTTCACAGGTCCTTGTTGAAGAAATATGTGGAACCTGCAGAACCATCTCTTTTGCCTCCTCCTCCTGTTTTGCTTGATGGTAATCTGGAGTTTCAGATCTCTAGAATTCTCAATTCACGTGTTCTTCGGGGTTCCCTTCAGTACCTGGTGCATTGGAGGGGATAAGATTACGAGGAAAGAATGTGGGTTCGGCTACTGATGTTAACGCTAGCCGCCTTGTTAATGCATTTCACAGGGCACACCCGGATAAAGTTGGGCCTAGGTGTCCAGAGGCCACCCGTAGAGGGGTGAGGGGGGTACTGTGTCATGGAACCATGAACCAGACGTACAACAAGAGATAAGTGGGAATAAGAAGGCTTTATTGAAAATCAAGCTGTAAGCAAAAGTCCAAACGGATGGCTAAACCGAAGCAGGGTCTTGCGTAGCCAGAGGTCAGGAACCAGAAGGGTAGTCAGACGAAGCCAGGATCAGGAACCAGCGGGGTAGTCAGACGAAGCCAGGATCAGGAACCAGCGGGGTAGTCAGACGAGGCCAGGATCAGGAACCAGAAGCAGCAGCAGTCTTAGAAGCATGTGAACACAGGAGGACCAAGCAAGGAACTGAAGCCACAGACCTCCTATATATATGAGCTAGGCATCCAGCTCCTCCCAGTGGGAAGGAGAAGCCGCAGGGTGGGAGGCTACAAGAAACCCAGAAACCAAGATGGCCGCCAGCACATGTCAAACGAAGGAGAACAGCAAGAAGGTAAGACCATGACAGTACCTCCCCCTCAAGGGCCCCTCCTCCGCGGAGTAAGGAACGGTTTCTGAGGGAAGCGTGTGTGGAAGGCTCGGAGCAAAGCAGGAGCATGGACATCTGCGGAGGGAACCCAGGAACGCTCCTCTGGACCATAACCACGCCAATGGACCAAAAACTTCACCCGACCGCGGACCAGGCGTGAGTCCAGGATATTGCTCACCTCATATTCCTCACGATTGCCCACTTGGACCGGACGGGGCCGAGGAACCGACACACCAGTGGCTTCAACAGGGAGACATGAAACACGTTGGAGATCCGCATGCCAGGAGGAAGCGCAAGGGCATAGGCTACCGGGTTTACCCTGCGAAGCACTCGGAAGGGACCAACAAAGTGAGGCGCCAGCTTGGGAGTGGGCACTCGAAGGTTGAGGTTGCGGGTGGACAACCATACACGGTCTCCGACCTGGTAGGAAGGAGCGGGCGCTCGTCTGCGATCAGCCTGGAGTCTCTGGCGCTGCGCAGAGACCTCAAGGGACCTCTGGATCTGTACCCAAGAAGCACGTAGGACGGAAAGGTGATCCTCCACAGCCGGAATATCCTGGGGAGAGAATACCTCCGGTAACACGGCAGGTTGGAACCCATAATTGGCCATGAAGGGAGACGTCCCAGAGGAAGAGTTCACCGCCGTGTTCCTGGCAAACTCAGCCCAAGGCAGGAGGTCAACCCAATTGTCTTGGTGATCGGAGACATAGCAACGAAGGAATTGCTCCAAGGCCTGATTGGATCGTTCTGCGGCCCCATTGAACTGAGGGTGGTAGGCCGAGGAGAAGGAGAGATGAATCCCCAACTGGGAGCAAAAGGCGCGCCAGAACCTGGACACAAACTGACTCCCCCGATCCGACACAATCTCCTTGGGCAAACCGTGCAACCGGAAGACCTCCCTGGCGAAAATCGTGGCCAACTCTTGTGCAGAGGGTAACTTCTTGAGAGGAACACAGTGGCACATTTTGGAAAACCGATCCACAATCATGAGAATGACCGTATGGCCTCGGGATGCAGGGAGGTCCACAATGAAATCCATCCCCAGGTGTGACCATGGGCGCTCCCCGGTGGCTATGGGTTGCAAAAGGCCCAACGGAAGGTGCCGAGGGGACTTACTCTGGGCACAAACGGAGCATGCCGCTACATATGCGGCGATGTCGGAACGTAGAGAAGGCCACCAGAACAGACGTGAAACAGCCCAGGACAGCTGATTCTTTCCGGGATGCCCCGCGGCCTTGGAGTTATGGTAGGTTCGCAACAACCGAGTACGCAACTCCTCAGGCACAAAACATCTGCCGTTGGGTCTCCCAGAGGGAGCACCAGATTGAGCCGCCAAAATCTGCTCACCCAGGGGAGAGGTCAGACTGGTGCGAATGGCGGCCAGGATCTGATTCGGAGGTATGACCGAAGTCGGAATCGACTCCTCCCTGGACAGCTCGGAGTACTGCCGTCATAAGGCATCGCTCTGATGTTCTTGGAACCGGGTAGGTAGGAGACCACGTAATTAAAACGTGACAAGAACAGAGCCCATCTGGCCTGACGTGGTGTCAATCTCTTGGCCTCAGAAAGGTAGGTCAGATTCTTGTGGTCCATCAGGATGAGAACCGGAACCACCGAACCCTCGAGCAAGTGCCTCTATTCTTTAAGGGCCTGCACGATGGCCAATAACTCCCTGTCACCAATCTGATAGTTGCACTCCGCGGAAGACAGTTTCCGGGAGTAAAACCCACAAGGAAGCAGAGGACCCTCTGGTGTTCTACGCTGAGACAGAAGGGCGCCTACTCCCGTCTCAGACGCGTCCACCTCGAGGACAAAGGGCAACCCAGGGTTGGGATGCGACAGAATCGGAGCCAACACAAAGGCGGACTTTAGAGCCTCAAAAGCTCGGATGGCCTCGAGCGGCCAGACCTGGAAATTACTGCCCTTCCTGGTCAGATCCGTGAGAGGCTTGGCTAGCATAGAAAAGTCCCTGATGAACTTCCGATAATAATTGGCGAAGCCCAAAAAGCGCTGCAGGGCACGGAGACCACTGGGCTGGGGCCACTGTAAGACAGCCGAAACCTCCTCAGGATCCATGGAGAACCCCTCAGCGGAAATGATGTAACCTAAGAAGGTTACCTGGGATCGGTGAAATTCGCATTTCTCAAGCTTACCGAACAGCCTGTTCTCTCGTAACCGTTGCAACACTCGTCTGACATCCATAATGTGGGCCTCCATGGATTCAGAATATACCAAGATGTCATCCAAATAGACCACCACACACTGCTGCAACAGGTCACGGAAAACATCGTGCCCGCAGCGCATTGCACAACCCAAAGGGCATAACCAAGGATTCATAATGACCGGTCCTGGTGTTAAACGCGGTCTTCCACTCATCGCCCGCCTTGATCCTTACCAGGTTATATGCCGCCCTCAGGTCGAGTTTGGTAAAGACCGTGGCCCCTTTGAGGCGATCGAACCGCTCGGAAATCAAGGGTATCGGGTAAGCGTTCTTGATCGTGATGCGATTGAGGCCCCTGTAATCGATGCAAGGCCTCAACTCACCGCCCTTCTTTTTCACAAAGAAAAATCCAGCCCCTGCCGGGGACGAGGATTTGCGAATGTGTCTGCGTGAAAGCGCCTCCCTCACTCCTCCATGGCCTCATTCTCCGCTACCGACAGTGGATAGACTTTGCCACGAGGAGGAACGGCACCAGATTGTAACTCTATGGCACAATCGTATGGGCGGTGCGGAGGTAGGGCAACCGCGCGCACCTTATCGAATACATCCCGGTACTCTTTGTATTCAGGAGGCAACAGAGAGTCCGAGGAAGTACACAGCAACTTGACAGGCCCATGGATGCAACTAGCCCCACACTGCGGTGACCACGAGAGGATCTCGGCCGATCTCCAATCGAAAGTCGGATTATGCTTCTGGAGCCAGGGGTACCCCAAGACCACCGAGTAGTGTGGAGACAAAATCACCTGGAGACAGACCGACTCTCTGTGAACGGCACCAATGGCTATCCCCACTGGAAGGGTCTCATGAGTCACGTGTGGCGGCAGAAGGGGTCTGCCGTCTATCGCCTCAAGAGCCAGTGGGGAACCTCGAGGCTGCAGAGGAATGGAATTGGCGGCAGCGAACACACTATCAATGAACAAACCACCAGCACCAGAGTCCACCAACGCCTGGGTCGTCACCGAGCCCCCGACCCAGGAGAGGACAACAGTGATCAGTGGTTTGTCAACACGGGAAACCGGGGACGAGGAGACTCCACCCAAGATCTGCCCCCGACAGGATCTCAGGTGCGAGCGTTTCCCGGACGGTTCGGACATGCCAACCGAAAATGCCCACCGAGACCACAGTACATGCATCGGCCCTCGCGTCTCCGGAGTACCCTCTCCCCCTCGGACAGGCGAGCAAACCCCAGCTGCATGGGTTCACCCCCAGACAAGTCATCCCCAGGAGGCATGGGAGGAGAGGGAGGCACGGGTGGGACAGCAAACGTAGGCGCCAATCTGTTAGAAGGCCTCCGCAGGCTCTCCTTAAAGGAAGGTCTCTCCCTGAGTCTGGTGTCAATCAAAATCAGGAAAGAAATAAGAGACTCGAGCTCCACTGGTAGGTCCTTAGCTGCAACCTCATCCTTCAAGGCATCCGAGAGACCATGAGAGAAAGCAGCGACCAGAGCCTCATTATTCCAGCCCACCTCTGCTGCCAGGGTACGAAACTCAATGGCGTATTCAGCTACGGATCGTGAACCCTGTCTGATGGACATAAGGAGCTTCGCAGCAGAGGCAGCACGAGCCGGCACATCGAATACCTTCCGAAGAGAAGCAACAAAACCGGAAAACTCGGCAACCACCGGATTGTTGTTCTCCCATAAAGGGCTGGCCCAGGCCAAGGCCTTGTCCGAGAGCAGCGAGATCAAGAAGCCCACCTTTGATCTCTCAGTAGGAAAGGCATGTGGCAGCAACTCGAAATAAATGCCCACCTGGTTAAGGAAACCTCGGCACTGAGTTGGCTCTCCCCCAAAGCGCTGTGGAAGGGGGGCAGAACCGGTCATACTCCGAGACACCGCAGGCGCAGCAACAGGTGTCGGGGTAGACTCTGGCGCAACAACCGGAGCGGCAGTAGGAGCGGGCCCAGGAGCGACAACCGACCCATCGGCAACGGAAGCGAAATGAGCCGTGCGTTCAAGCAGGGTTTGCAACACCACAGCGAACCGACCCAACAGGTGATCCTGCTGATCAAGTCTGGCAATCAGCGTAGGTAGCGAGGATGGCCCTGTACCGTCGGAATTCATGGCTTGGTCCTAATGTCATGGAACCATGAACCAGACGTACAACAAGAGATAAGTGGGAATAAGAAGGCTTTATTGAAAATCAAGCTGTAAGCAAAAGTCCAAACGGATGGCTAAACCGAAGCAGGGTCTTGCGTAGCCAGAGGTCAGGAACCAGAAGGGTAGTCAGACGAAGCCAGGATCAGGAACCAGCGGGGTAGTCAGACGAAGCCAGGATCAGGAACCAGCGGGGTAGTCAGACGAGGCCAGGATCAGGAACCAGAAGCAGCAGCAGTCTTAGAAGCATGTGAACACAGGAGGACCAAGCAAGTAACTGAAGCCACAGACCTCCTATATATATGAGCTAGGCATCCAGCTCCTCCCAGTGGGAAGGAGAAGCCGCAGGGTGGGAGGCTACAAGAAACCCAGAAACCAAGATGGCCGCCAGCACATGTCAAACGAAGGAGAACAGCAAGAAGGTAAGACCATGACATACTGTCACGCCCTGCCCTGTGGGTGTTCTGAGACGATCTGTCAGAGTTGCTGCACGTGACTCGATCTGACAGTTTGTTTTGTTTTGGGTTTTAACAGAATCCCACCTCCTAACAGGTGTGGTTCGTTTGGTCATTGGGGAGGCTATTTATTCCTCCCTCTCCCTATAGCCTTTGGGGGTTATAGTTCTTCCTTGTTTGAGCGCTGGAAGTTTTGGTGGATCGTCTGCTTCTACTCATCTATACATAAGTCCTTTTCCCTTTTTCCTTTTGTGTCTGTTTTTACTAGGGCCCCTAGAGTGGCACTAGCTCATTTGGTGGTTGAAGGAGCTGGTAGTCTCTGTAACGGCGTGCCGAAGGCGCACTCGGTCTCCCATCAGCCACAGACCTGCGGCTTAGCTTTGGGAGCGAGGATCTGTGTTTGACCTTGTTCCCAGGGCGGCTTTGCTAGCTGGGAGGCTCCCTGCTCCTAGGTCTGCCTTGACCGCAGAGCTGATCACTCGGTGCTCGACTGGTCGGTCTGTCGGTCATGTGACACTGGTCACGTCACATGACCCCCACTCCCCACTATAAATACAGGCAGCCTGCTGCCCACAGGTTGCCTGTTAATTCTAGGTTCCTGGCTATTTGTTGGACTACTGAATACTCACCTGATCCTGTTCACTGATGATCCTTTGCCTGCTCCTCCTGTACTGCGCATCCGTCCTAGTATTGTGACCTCGGCTACCACCTGACTACTCTTTGCGGACTCCTCTGGTACTTCTCTACTCTCTTGGTATTTGACCCCGGCTTCTCCTGACCATTCTTTGCTTAACCCTTTGTACTGCGTAGCTCTCTTGGTTCTGACCTGGTCCGTTCACGTTCCGTATTTTGTCTTGTCTGTCTTCCCTGCACATATCCTAAGTAAGGGACTGTCGTCCAGTTGTCCCCTGTCATCAGGACTTGTGAGGCAAGTAGGCAGGGCCAGGGGTGAGGGTGGAGCGCAGTGGTCACTATCCTTCCCCCTATGTGTGTGTGGATGTGACCGTTACAGTCTCTTTCCTCTTTTCCCTACCGCTGAGGGTTTGGTCCAGTGTGTTACAGCTTTAGGTACGTGGGCATATGCATATCTACCATCGAGATATGCACATGGGCATAGCAGCGTAGGGAAAGTCTTTTAGGGATTGCTAGGAGGTGACCCCTTTGTTTCCTAGCTTCTGGGGCCTAGTCAGTTGTTTTGTTTGCTTTGCCGTATCCTGTTTCCTTCCCTTATCTTACTTACTGTGATATTAGGTCAGTGATATTTTTATAGAGCCTGTCGATATGGACGCGGTGATACCTAATATGTCTACTTTTCTTTTTTTCCCTATTTTTTACAATTTTTTTTACTTTATTTTGGGAAAAGGACGCTTTTTTTTAACTTGAAACTTTAAATTTTTTAACTTTTTTTTGTCCCACTCTGGCACAATTTTTGGGGGTCTGATCCCCTTTACAATACTTCTGTATTGTAAAGCATTGGCTGTAAGTGTATTACCAGTGTAATACACTTACAGCCTGCTCTCTGTCACAGCAGCGCGTGGGCCCAATGGCAGCTCCGATCCCCGCATGGACAGCACACGTGCCGCGGTCAGTGTGGACCGCGGCACATCAAGGGTTAATGCGGCTTCATCTGTGTTTTCACTGATGCCGGCGCATGCAGCAGGGGTCCAGCTGTCAATGACTGCCAGGCCCCTGCCTCGGATCGGTTGGGCGCAGCTCCTGCTCCCGCCCGATCACTGCGCCGTACATGTAAAGCGCTGGTCCTTAAGTCATGGACATCTGGTCCTCCACAGGTTAATTATTTGATGCAATTAGTTTAAAAAAAAAAATCTAGATTCAGAGAATTTTTGCACTGTTGTGTAGTAAGAAAACTATTAAAGTTTATAAATATTGAGGAAAAATGAACTTTTACACAATGAACCATAGGCTTCCCTCTGTCCAAAAAGTAGAGATGAGCAAAGCGAGCTTTGGATGATACATTCAAAGTCACTTCGTTCAAAACTTCGGATTAATACTGTATTGAGATCCGTCTCTGTACAGTATTAAAATGTATCGGCTCCGATGAGGCGAAGTCGAGCAAGACTACCAAAGTTATTCAACAAAGTCTCTCGCAACTTTGCAAATAACTGACTTCAACTCATCTGAGTAAATACATTTTAATACTGTACAGAGATGGATCCCTGTACAGTATTAATCCAAAGTTTTGAAGGAAGCAACTTTGGATGTAGCATCTGAGGCTCTCTTCCCTCATGACTAGTTGTGAGGTATGTAAGGCTAAGGCTACTTTCACACTAGCGTCAGCCTTTTCCAGCAGGCTGTTCCGGCGGAGGAAGTCCACCGTGTCGCCGGAAGTCTGCTCCTGCCCCATTCACTATAATGGGGGCGGGCCCGAGGTCCAGCTGCAGCACAGTAAACAAGCCGAGAGGCGGCCGGACAAAACCTGCTGCGTGCTGTAATTTTTGTCCGCCACCTCTCGGCATGTTTGCCATGCTGTGGTGGGACCTGTGGCCCGCCCCCATTATAGTGAATGGGGCAGGAGCGGACTTCTGGCAACACGGTGGACTTGTGGTAACATGGATCTGGCAGGCTGTTCCCCCGCTGGAACAGCCTGCTGGAAAAGGTTGTCACTAATGTGTAAATAGCCTAAACCCTGTTAGAGATACCATATATAGATATCAGGTTTCTGCATACAGTTGTGGAAGCTAAAATCAGGCGTGGATCATAAAAGGAAAGAAAGTATGAAAGACTAATAGGACTTTTCTGTTTTGAATTCACTACTGATTTTGACTTCCAAAACAACTTGTAGAAATCTGACTGAGTGGCCGTACCCTAAAGGGACATTCATACGATGGCTTTTACAGCAGAATTGTGGTGCAGAGAGCCGCACCGAAATTCTTGATATGATGCAGCACTGAGGATCACAGAGCGGCGGCTCATGGTTGCACAGACAGAAATTCATGTGGATTCTATGTGCGTTTATCTGCACCCATGTGCAGGTAGCCTTAGGCCACTTGCACAAGAATACGTGCAATTTTTCAGCATGGATTCCCGTACAGAAAAAAACGCAGCGTATTACAGTACCAGCAAAGTGTATGAAATTACACAAATATCATGTACACTTTAGGTCCCTTGCAGACGAGCGTGTCCACATTAGGTCCGGATGCGTCTCAAATGCGTTCAGTGAAAAATGAGTGATTTCGCAGGCAAAGTCATTCAGTATTGCCTGCGATCGCATTCAGTTTTTATCGCGCAGGTGCAATGCGATTTAATGTGTTTTGCACGCGCATCGTAATAAAAAACTGAAGGTATACAAACAACATCTCTTTGCAACCATCCGTGAAAAACGCATCACATCCGCACTTGCTTGCGGATGCGATGCAATTTTCACGAAGCTACATTCACTTCTATAGGGCCAGCGTTCCATGAAAATCGCAGAATATAGAACATGCTGCGATTTTCACGCAACGCACAAATGATGCGTGAAAACTAACACACATGTACACAGCCCTATTGAAATGAATGGGTCCGGATTCCGTGCGGGCGCAATGTGTTCGCATCACGCATTGCACCCACGCGGAATACTCGCTCATTTGAAAGGGGCCTTATAAATCTTTTCTGGGCAGAAATTGATTTCAAATTTAATGGCATGTCAATTATGTCTGTGGATTTAGCGGTGGATTTCCCCCTTTTCAATGGAGGGGTGAGATCTGCGACAAAACCTCTTGTAAGGCTACTTTCACACTAGCGTTAATGTTTTCCGGTATTGAGATCCGTCATAGGGTCCCAATACCGGAAAAAAGCGTTTTCGTTTTGTCCCCATTCATTGTCATTAGGGACAAAAAGTAACTGAACCGAACGGAATGCTCCAAAATTCATGGAGGCAAATGACACTAATTAAACCCACAGCTTAACTCATAATAAATAAGGCATTGGTGTACATTTTGGCCAAAGCGTAATAAGCCACTCACCGTGTCAAGGTTGCCTTCATGAGTGGTCCCTAACACTAGTTCCTACCTTTTATGGGCCATGACGGCCACATAAAGTCCAGGGAGCGCTGGTACAGCATGCATGCCAAGCACACTCTGCTTTTAACCCCGTCCGGTGCCATTACAGCTTTCATCGGATCCAGGGATGCAAGTACTCACATGCATGCTGAGCCCACTTTATACTTCTCCTGGAGCCTAATGGCTACTGGTAGGTGCTGTATAAGCAGACTCAGTTTTATACTGACTTTAAAACCAGCCTCCAGGGGGCAGATCAACTGGACAGGTGTGCTTGACTGCTTGGAGATCGCCACGCCTCCAATACGTACTACAAAGAGAAAAATATGGAAAATTTCAGCCCGCACAACCCCTAGCAGGTGCAGATTGCTATGGCGAAATAGAGATATAAATGTAAAAACACAAAATGCAATCGCACACTGCAACCAGCACTCTGCCCTACCTTTATGCTGGATGTTGAATAAGGCATTGGTGTACATTTTGGCCAAAGCGTAATAAGCCACTCATCGCGTCAAGGTTGCCTTCATGAGTGGTCCCTAACACTAGTTCCTACCTTTTATGGGCCATGACGGCCACATAAAGTCCAGGGAGCGCAGGTACAGCATGCATGCCAAGCACACTCTGCTTTTAACCCCGTCCGGTGCCATTACAGCTTTCATCGGATCCAGGGATGCAAGTACACACCTGTCCAGTTGATCTGCCCCCTGGAGGCTGGTTTTAAAGTCAGTATAAAACTGAGTCTGCTTATACAGCACCTACCAGTAGCCATTAGGCTCCAGGAGAAGTATAAAGTGGGCTCAGCATGCATGTGAGTACTTGCATCCCTGGATCCGATGAAAGCTGTAATGGCACCGGACGGGGTTAAAAGCAGAGTGTGCTTGGCATGCATGCTGTACCTGCGCTCCCTGGACTTTATGTGGCCGTCATGGCCCATAAAAGGTAGGAACTAGTGTTAGGGACCACTCATGAAGGCAACCTTGACGCGGTGAGTGGCTTATTACGCTTTAGCCAAAATGTACACCAATGCCTTATTCAACATCCAGCATAAAGGTAGGGCAGAGTGCTGGTTGCAGTGTGCGATTGCATTTTGTGTTTTTACATTTATATCTCTATTTCGCCATAGCAATCTGCACCTGCTAGGGGTTGTGCGGGCTGAAATTTTCCATATTTTTCTCTTTGTAGTACGTATTGGAGGCGTGGCGATCTCCAAGCAGTCAAGCACACCTGTCTAGTTGATCTGCCCCCTGGAGGCTGGTTTTAAAGTCAGTATAAAACTGAGTCTGCTTATACAGCACCTACCAGTAGCCATTAGGCTCCAGGAGAAGTATAAAGTGGGGTCAGCATGCATGTGAGTACTTGCATCCCTGGATCCGATGAAAGCTGTAATGGCACCGGACGGGGTTAAAAGCAGAGTGTGCTTGGCATGCATGCTGTACCTGCGCTCCCTGGACTTTATGTGGCCGTCATGGCCCATAAAAGGTAGGAACTAGTGTTAGGGACCACTCATGAAGGCAACCTTGACGCGGTGAGTGGCTTATTACGCTTTGGCCAAAATGTACACCAATGCCTTATTCAACATCCAGCATAAAGGTAGGGCAGAGTGCTGGTTGCAGTGTGCGATTGCATTTTGTGTTTTTACATTTATATCTCTATTTCGCCATAGCAATCTGCACCTGCTAGGGGTTGTGCGGGCTGAAATTTTTCATAATAAATAAAACTCACATACAACGACTTTATCGAATAAAATGGCCGCAGTTATTTATTATGGGTAAGCATAAAAACATTGTATTAAATAAATCAAATGAATCAATAAAAAAATTTAAACCGTTAAACCATATTAATAAATAGACCAATTATAAACCATCCATATGAACCAAGATCCACTCAGCATTAGCTGAGCGATACAGCCCCACAAGCTACGCCTACGAAGCCGTGGCCCCCAAAGCACCACAGCCATTTTTCCATCATGTTCTGTAATCCTTAATTAAAGATGTCTTAACCCACTTCAGAGAGATGCACATTGTCTGATCTGTAGAGCACAGCAAGAAAGCCCTCCAAATCAACAGGCCTATAATATACCCACCTAATAAAGTGATACATTCTTCCACTGCTCTATTAATTCGTATGCAAATTATTTCCAAAAACATAAAATCTTTCTCAGCCCATAACAGACAAGGTACTATTTCGGAAAAAAACAAAGTAGTATGAGGCAACATACACTGAAGGAGGGTAAAATCTTTTTTCATGACCCATAATTCGCAAGTCTTCATTTTTCTTAAATCATTACCTCCCAGATGATTGACCAAAAGATTAGGCACTGGCCATTTACTTAAAAATTTCCAAATTTCAATTAATAAACTTTTCCAATTTAACCCTCTAACTCCCCACCAGAAGATATGGAGATCATCAGTATTAAAAAATAGGTTCTCAGAATAACTTCTCTTTTCAGCTTGCTTCTGAGTCCAGAATATAAAGGAGTTGCCAATAATCCAAACAATAAACTGGTTACCTGAAAAATAAGATTGAATTTAGCCTGACAACATTAGATCTGGCCTAATATATAAATTAACCCTATGTAAATCCCATCGCCCTATCCTCCTGATAACTGAATCATCCAACCCATATCTTGCAGCCTCACTGGCGGCACCAATTCTGAAAGAATGGGATGATATCCTAAAAGACCCAACAATCCAAGACATTTATTCAACACCGCGTTGAATTGAAATTTGGTAAGAGGAGAAAAATCTCTATGATCTAAAAGGGGCCACTATGAACTGAACAAATTTCCGACCAATGTTTAACTGTAACAACTGGACATAAATCAGAACCTGACCAAGTCTTCAGCCTAATGAAACCTCCCCATACTGATCTTTCTTAGATCTTCTCAGAAAAATTTCAATCACTTGCTCACTCAGAGAAACCTTTAGAAAGATCAAGCCCAGAACAAACAACCCGACTGGACGCCACCAACCCGTTGATCCTTAAAGCAGCAAAGAACGCCAAAACAAACACTGTCTTAAAAAGTAACACTTCAAACTGATCAAAACAAACTTTAGGCAGAATATTGCATGAATCAAATAACAAGGAAATAGAAATCGGCCTACTATTATCTACATTCTACAGGCCTCTCCTGTAAGCCTTCAACATTTGCTTAACTTGAAAATGAGAAGAAATAGACTGTTTGCCATATAGCTTTTGAAAAAACTATATGCCTGCCACTATCCTAGACACCGATGAAGCAGACAAATTCTTATCCATTAGACTAGCGACAAACAGCAAACCAAAATTTAACTCATTAACATTAATAACCCCTGCAAATTAATTAACTAAATTTAACCAGTCATGCCATGCAGCAGCATAAGCGCCCATGTTCTTGGAGCCAACGATTGCTTAATAGAACTGGATATTAGTCCCATAAAAGATCCCAAAGGTGACGAGGGCACGGAATCCTATCCATGTCTGCTTCTGGAGCTAGCTCCGGAAATCTAAAAAACTGAAAACAAGACAGTGAGTCAGCGATAACATTTGATGGACCAGCAACATACAGTGGGATGCAAAAGTTTGGGCAACCTTGTTAATCGTTGTGATTTTCCTGTATAAATCGGTTGTTACGATAAAAAATGTCAGTTAAATATATCATATAGGAGACACACACAGTGATATTTAAGAAGTGAAATGAAGTTTATTGGATTTACAGAAAGTGTGCTATAATTGTTTAAACAAAATTAGGCAGGTGCATAAATTTGGGCACCACAAAAAAGAAATTAAATCAATATTTAGTAGACCCTCCTTTTGCTGAATTTACAGCCTCTAAAGGCTTCCTGTAGATTCCAATGAGAGTCTGGATTCTGGTTGAAGGTATTTTGGACCATTCCTCTTTACAAAACATCTTTAGTTCATTCAGGGTTGATGGCTTCCGAGCATGGACAGTCACACCACAGATTTTCAATGATATTCAGGTCTGGGGACTGAGATGGCCATTCCAGAACGTTGCACTTGTTCCTCTGCATATATGCCTTAGTGGATTTTGAGCAGTGTTTAGGGTCGTTGTCTTGTTGAAAGATCCAGCCCCGGCGCAACTTCAGCTTTGTCACTGATTCCTGGACATTGGTCTCCAGAATCTGCTGATACTTAGTGGAATCCATGCGTCCTCAACTTTGACAATATTCCCAGTCCCTGCACTAGCCACACAGCCCCACAGCATGATGGAACCATCACCATATTTTACTGTAGGTAGCAAGTGTTTTTCTTGGAATGCTGTGTTCTTTTTCCTCCATGCATAACGCCCCTTGTTATGGCCAAATAACTCAATTTTAGTTTCATCAGTCCACAGCACCTTATTCCAAAATGAAGCTGGCTTGTCCAAATGTGCTTTAGCCCACCTCAAGCGGCACTTTTTGTGCTGTGGGTGGAGAAAAGGCTTCCTCTGCATCGCTCTCGCATACAGCATCTCCTTGTGTAAAGTGCGCTGAATGGTTGAACGATGCACAGTGACTCCATCTGCAGCAAGATGATGTTGTAGGTCTTTGATGCTGGTCTGTGGGTTGACTCTGACTGTTCTCACCATTCGTCGCTTCTGTCTATCCGAGATTTTTCTTGGTCTGCCACGTCGAGCCTTAACTTGAAGTGAGCCTGTGGTCTTCCATTTCCTCAATATGTTCCTAACTTTGGAAACAGACAGCTGAAATCTCTGAGACAGCTTTCTGTATACTTCTCCTAAACCATGATGGTGAACAATCTGCGTCTTCAGGTCATTTGAGAGTTGTTTTAAGACCTCCATGTTGCTACTCTTCAGAGAAAATTAAAAGAGGGGGGAAACTTACAAATCACCCTCTTAACCACCTCCCGACCGCCGTACGCGTATATGCGTCCGGGAGGTGGTTGCTTTATTCCTCCTGGACGCATATACGCGTCTTCTCGCGAGACGCGAGATTTCCTGTGAACGCGCGCGCACAGGCGCGCGCGCTCACAGGAACAGAAGGTAAGCGAGTGGATCTCCAGCCTGCCAGCGGCGATTGCTCGCTGGCAGGCTGGAGATCCGAATTTTTTAACCCCTAACAGGTATATTAGACGCTGTTTTCATAACAGCGTCTAATATACCTCCTACCTGGTCCTCTGGTGGTCCCTTTTGTTAGGATCGACCACCAGAGGACTCAGGTAGGTCAGTACAGTCCCACCAAACACCACACTACACTACACTACACCCCCCACCCCCCCCGTCACTTATTAACCCCTTATAAACCCCTGATCACCCCATATAAACTCCCTGATCACCCCCCTGTCATTGATCACCGCCCTGTCATTGATCACCCCCCTGTCAGGCTCCGTTCAGACGTCCGCATGATTTTTACGGATCCGATCCATGTATCCATGGATCCGTAAAAATCATGTGGACGTCTGAATGGAGCCTTACAGGGGGGTGATCAATGACAGGCGGGTGATCACCCATATACACTCCCTGATCACCCCCTGTCATTGATCACCGCCCTGTCAGGCTCCATTCAGACGTCCGCATGATTTTTACGGATCCGATCCATGTATCCATGGATCCGTAAAAATCATGCGGACGTCTGAATGGAGCCTTACAGGGGGGTGATCAATGACAGGCGGGTGATCACCCATATACACTCCCTGATCACCCCCCTGTCATTGATCACCCCCCTGTCATTGATCACCCCCCTGTCAGGCTCCATTCAGACGTCCGCATGATTTTTACGGATCCGATCCATGTATCCATGGATCCGTAAAAATCATGCGGACGTCTGAATGGAGCCTTACAGGGGGGGTGATCAGTGACAGGGGGGTGATCACCCTGATTACCCTGATCACCCCCTGTCATTGATAACCCCCCTGTAAGGCTCCATTCAGACGTCCGCATGCGTTCTGTGGATCCGATCCATGTATCCATGGATCCGTAAAAAATCATGCGGATGTCTGAATGGAGCCTTACAGGGGGGGTGATCAGTGACAGGGGGGTGATCACCCTGATTACCCTGATCACCCCCTGTCATTGATAACCCCCCTGTAAGGCTCCATTCAGACGTCCGCATGCGTTCTGTGGATCCGATCCATGTATCCATGGATCCGTAAAAAATCATGCGGATGTCTGAATGGAGCCTTACAGGGGGGGTGATCAGTGACAGGGGGGTGATCACCCTGATTACCCTGATCACCCCCTGTCATTGATAACCCCCCTGTAAGGCTCCATTCAGACGTCCGCATGGGTTTTGTGGATCCGATCCATGTATCCATGGATCCGTAAAAAATCATGCGGATGTCTGAATGGAGCCTTACAGGGGGGGTGATCAGTGACAGGGGGGTGATCACCCTGATTACCCTGATTACCCCCTGTCATTGATAACCCCCCTGTAAGGCTCCATTCAGACGTCCGCATGCGTTTTGTGGATCCGATCCATGTATCCATGGATCCGTAAAAAATCATGCGGATGTCTGAATGGAGCCTTACAGGGGGGGTGATCAGTGACAGGGGGGTGATCACCCTGATTACCCTGATCACCCCCTGTCATTGATAACCCCCCTGTAAGGCTCCATTCAGACGTCCGCATGCGTTTTGTGGATCCGATCCATGTATCCATGGATCCGTAAAAAATCATGCGGATGTCTGAATGGAGCCTTACAGGGGGGGTGATCAATGACAGGGGGGTGATCTGGGAGTCTATATGGGTGATCACCCCCCTGTCATTGATCACTCCCCTGTCATTGATCACTCCCCCCCTGGTAAGGCTCCATTCAGCCATTTTTTTTTGGCACAAGTTAGCGGACATTTTTTGTTTGTTTATGTTTTTTCTTACTAAGTCTCATATTCCACTAACTTGTGTCAAAAAATAAAATCTCACATGGACGCACCGTACCCCTCACGGAATCCAAATGCGTAAACATTTTTAGACATTTATATTCCAGACTTCTCACGCTTTAGGGCCCCTAAAAAGCCAGGGCAGTATAAATACCCCACATGTGACCCCATTTCGGAAAGAAGACACCCCAAGATATTCCGTGAGGGGCATATTGAGTCCATGAAAGATTGAAATTTTTGTCCTAAGTTAGCGGAAAGTGAGACTTTGTGAGAAAAAAAACAAAAAAAATCAATATCCGCTAACTTATGCAAAAAAAGAAAAAATTCTAGGTACTCGCCATGCCCCTCATTGAATACCTCGGGGTGTCTTCTTTCCAAAGTGGGGTCACATGTGGGGTAGTTATACTGCCCTGGCTTTTTAGGGGCCCGAAAGTGTGAGAAGAAGTCTGGGATCCAAATGTCTAAAAATGCCCTCCTAAAAGGAATTTGCGCATCTAGGCTGCAAAAAAGTGTCACACATGTGGTATCGCCGTACTCAGGAGAAGTTGGGGAATGTGTTTTGGGGTGTCATTTTACATATACCCATGCTGGGTGAGAAAAATATCTTGGTCAAATGCCAACTTTGTATAAAAAAATGGGAAAAGTTGTCTTTTGCCAAGATATTTCTCTCACCCAGCATGGGTATATGTAAAATGACCCCCCAAAACACATTGCCCAACTTCTCCTGAGTACGGCGATACCACATGTGTGACACTTTTTTGCAGCCAAGGTGGGCAAAGGGGCACCTTTCGGATTTCGCAGGCCATTTTTTACACATTTTGATTTCAAGGTACTTCTTACACATTTGGGCCCCTAAATTGCCAGGGCAGTATAACTACGCCACAAGTGACCCCATTTTGGAAAGAAGACACCCCAAGGTATTCCGTGGGGGGCACGGCGAGTTCCTAGAATTTTTTATTTTTTGTCACAATTTAGCGGAAAATGATGATTTTTCTTTTTTTTTCTTTTTTCCTTACAAAGTCTCATATTCCACTAACTTGCGACAAAAAATAAAAAATTCTAGGAACTCGCCATGCCCCTCACGAAATACCTTGGGGTGTCTTCTTTCCAAAATGGGGTCACTTGTGGGGTAGTTATACTGCCCTGGCAATTTAGGGGCCCAAATGTGTGAGAAGAACTTTGCAATCAAAATGTGTAAAAAATGCCCTGCAAAATCCGAAAGGTGCACTTTGGAATATGTGCCCCTTTGCCCACCTTGGCAGCAAAAAAGTGTGACACATCTGGTATCGCCGTACTCAGGAGAAGTTGGGCAATGTGTTTTGGGGTGTCATTTTACATATACCCATGCTGGGTGAGAAAAATATCTTGGTCAAATGCCAACTTTGTATAAAAAAATTGGAAAAGTTGTCTTTTGCCAAGATATTTCTCTCACCCAGCATGGGTATATGTAAAATGACAGCCCAAAACACATTCCCCAACTTCTCCTGAGTACGGCGATACCAGATGTGTGACACTTTTTTGATGCCAAGGTGGGCAAAGGGGCACATATTCCAAAGTGCACCTTTCGGATTTCACCGGTCTTTTTTTACAGATTTTGATTGCAAAGTACTTCTCACACATTTGGGCCCCTAAATTGCCAGGGCAGTATAACTACCCCACAAGTGACCCCATTTTGGAAAGAAGACACCCCAAGGTATTCCGTGAGGGGCATGGCGAGTTCCTAGAATTTTTTATTTTTTGTCGCAAGTTAGTGGAATATGAGACTTTGTAAGGAAAAAAGAGAAAAAAAATAAATCATAATTTTCCGCTAACTTGTGACAAAAAATAAAAAATTCTAGGAACTCGCAGTGCCCCTCACGGAATACCTTAGGGTGTCTTCTTTCCAAAATGGGGTCACTTGTGGCGTAGTTATACTGCCCTGGCAATTTAGGGGCCCAAATGTGTGAGAAGAACTTTGCAATCAAAATGTGTAAAAAATGCCCTGCAAAATCCGAAAGGTGCACTTTGGAATATGTGCCCCTTTGCCCACCTTGGCATCAAAAAAGTGTCACACATCTGGTATCGCCGTACTCAGGAGAAGTTGGGGAATGTGTTTTGGGCTGTCATTTTACATATACCCATGCTGGGTGAGAGAAATATCTTGGCAAAAGACAACTTTTCCCATTTTTTTATACAAAGTTGGCATTTGACCAAGATATTTTTCTCACCCAGCATGGGTATATGTAAAATGACACCCCAAAACACATTGCCCAACTTCTCCTGAGTACGGCGATACCAGATGTGTCACACTTTTTTGCTGCCAAGGTGGGCAAAGGGGCACACATTCCAAAGTGCACCTTTCGGATTTTGCAGGGCATTTTTTACACATTTTGATTGCAAAGTTCTTCTCACACATTTGGGCCCCTAAATTGCCAGGGCAGTATAACTACCCCACAAGTGACCCCATTTTGGAAAGAAGACACCCCAAGGTATTCCGTGAGGGGCATGGCGAGTTCCTAGAATTTTTTATTTTTTGTCGCAAGTTAGTGGAATATGAGACTTTGTAAGAAAAAAAAAATAAAATAAAAAATCATCATCATTTTCCGCTAACTTGTGACAAAAAATAAAAAGTTCTATGAACTCACTATGCCCATCAGCGAATACCTTAGGGTGTCTACTTTCCGAAATGGGGTCATTTGTGGGGTTTTTCTACTGTTTGGGCATTGTAGAACCTCAGGAAACATGACAGGTGCTCAGAAAATCAGAGCCGTTTCAAAAAGCGGAAATTCACATTTTTGTACCATAGTTTGTAAATGCTATAACTTTTACCCAAACCATTTTTTTTTTGCCCAAACATTTTTTTTTTATCAAAGACATGTAGAACTATAAATTTAGCGAAAAATGTGTCGTTTTTTTTGCAAAATTTCACAGCTGAAAGTGAAAAATGTCATTTTTTTGCAAAAAAATCGTTACATTTTGATTAATAACAAAAAAAGTAAAAATGTCAGCAGCAATAAAATACCACCAAATGAAAGCTCCATTAGTGAGAAGAAAAGGAGGTAAAATTCATTTGGGTGGTAAGTTGCATGACCGAGCGATAAACGGTGAAAGTAGTGTAGTGCCGAAGTGTAAAAAGTGGCCTGGTCATGAAGGGGGTTTCACCTAGCGGGGCTGAAGTGGTTAAATACTCTTTCTCATAATTGGATTCACCTGTGTATGTAGGTCAGGGGTCACTGAGCTTACCAAGCCAATTTCAGTTCCAATAATTAGTTCTAAAGGTTTTGGAATCAATAAAATGACAACAGTGCCCAAATTTATGCACCTGCCTAATTTTGTTTAAACAATTATAGCACACTTTCTGTAAATCCAATAAACCTTATTTTACTTCTCAAATATCACTGTGTGTGTCTCATATATGATATATTTAACTGACATTTTTTATCGTAACAACCAACGATTTATACAGGAAAATAACGATGATTAACAAGGTTGCCCAAACTTTCGCATCCCACTGTATTTTGCATTAATCCGTATATTAAACCACATACAAAAATGGACTAAATGCCTCAAAAGCTTAACCACTGAGTCACACTTAGATGAAAGTGTATTAACTGCAAAACACATCCCTTTATTATCAGAATGTAACAATATTCTCTTGTTCTGGAAATTACAACACCACAAAACGACTGCCACCACTGCCGAAAATAGCTCTAACAAGATTTTTTGTAAAACCCCTACTAATCCAAGAATGCAGCCATTTTTCAGCTGACCATCTTCCGTTCCAAAACGCACCATAGCCACAGTTGCCGGTTGCATCTGGAAACAAACCCAAGGCATCTGCTTCTAAAAATTCATTCTGACAACATGACGAACCATTGAATTTCTGTAAAAATTCCAACCATATTGCCATGTCATCTTTCAAGCATTTAGTCGATCTAATGTAAGAGGTAGGAGACCTCAAACACCTTGTTTAAAAATATAACCTCTTGGAAAAAAAACTTGTCCTATTGGAATTACTCTGCTAGCAAAATTAAGAGAACCCAACAAGGATTGCAAGGAAGTGCGGATGTGATACGTTTTTCATGGATGGTTGCTAAAAGATGTTGTTGTATACCTTCAGTTTTTTATTACGTGCATTACGTGCATGCAAAACGCATTAAATCACATTGCACCCGCGCGATAAAAACTGAATGCAATCGCAGGCAAAACTGAATGACTTTGCCTGCGAAATCGTGCATTTTTCACTGAACGCTTTCGCAACGCATCCGGACACGCTCGTCTGCATGGGGCCTTAGAGGTATTAACAGAGGTGTTAACAAGTTATTCAATTTGATTTCGATACCACGCGAAGAAAAAAAAAGCCACGTGCATTCCGCATTTTATGGAACATCCAGCCTATAACACTCCAATTCTATTTTTTGGGGGGGACAAGGTAAATAGAAATGGCAAATCGCGTGTTTTTTTCTATTTATCTATCTATTATCTATCTATTTTTCTATTTTCTATTTTTTTTCTGTTACAGTGTTAACTGCGTAGGAGATATTTTTTAATAGTTCAGACTTTTTTGGATGTGGTGATATATAATGTTTATTTTTTTATATGTAAAATTGGGAAAGGGGGTGATTTAAACTTTTAATATTTTGGTGGGATTATAGGATGATGTGCGCAGATGTGCCCAGCATCTGCGCACATCTGCTCCTAGTGGTCCACAGGGGCTCATTGTGGCCCCTGTGGGGAATATGTGCCCCCTTATATGTCCCTTTTATATATATATATATATATATATATATATATGTTAATATGTGCCCCCTTATATGTCCCTTTTATATATATATATATATATATATATGTTAATATGTGCCCCCTTATGTTCCCTCTCATGTATATATATATATATATATATATATATTATATATATAGAAGAAAGAAGGCCAGCAGCACTCCAAAAGTATCAAAAAAAGCGTGTGGTTTATTCACCCAGAGTCAGCAGCGACGTTTCAATTATTGCATACAACAGTCAAAATTCATAAATATAATAATCCATGTAAGAAAAAACTCATGTGTGATACCGCAGCAAATTGCCAAGTACAGTACATATAAATCATATATTGTTAATTGAATAGCGTTTCAAACATGTGAAAAGTACTGTAACCACTACTAATAAGTGCAGGTGTATCCCCTAATTATCGTGAAATAAAAACTCACGTTCAGCTGGGAAACTGTATGGAGCCGGCATCACGGTCACCGCGGTGTTCCCATTCAGTAACTGCGCATGCACGAGAGGATCGAGTAACGCGATACCTCAAGCGTCAGGAGACTGACTGGTAACCACATTAAAGATGGCCGAGACAACCTAACAGCTAGTATGCGCATGTCCAAGCTGTCCCATCAGTCATCACATGATCGCTGTCATGTGAATAAATGACATTGGATGCAAAAAGTAGGTTTTAGAGAATCTTATATTAATATAGGGATCTGGATAGCTGCAATCCTGGGATCCCCACAGTGTACAAATGTGGGCTCCCTGGAGTCAGTGTCTTATCAACACAATATGCTGTCCATAAAGGAACATCCTAACATGCACATAAAGTGGAGGATAGGTGTCCCGCAACAGTGATGAGCCGCGTTAGCGGTCCCATCAATGTCAAGTTAGGAGGGTAGTGACGTCGCACGGGGCCTCCCCGCGAACCGCCATTCATCCCCCACAAGAACACCTCACACTCCCATCCGTGCACTACGTGTCCATGCCAGAGCTACGTCTAGCAATAATACTGATAACCAAAACTCATTAGGGTGAAAAATAAATATATATAAAAACTGTATGGGTAGGCTCCTGAACCAGCATGGATTACACTCCACATCTACGCTGAAACAGCAGTCGAGTCATCCTGTATGTGGCTAAGGTACAAAAAAAACATGGGTAGCCAGCTGGATCAGTGATGTACTTCACACCATACAGCGCCTCAGTCGTGACCCCGACAGATTGGTGAATCTAAAAACAAAGAAAAAAGTTTTAAGAAAAACCTTTCATACAGAGATAATGGTTAATTCACTTGATTAATGTGTATACATGTGCATTCAACCTACAGTAGGGAATACAGATCGAGCGGTACCTGGGGTGAGACAACACTAGTCCACCCTGAAATCAATATTTAACCCGTTGGGTCTCAAAGTTTTCAAAGTATAGATCCAGAATAGATCACGCTTCTTGAGGAGAGCTTGTCTGTCTCCCCCCCGCCTTCCTAATTCTATCTGTTCCAATATGCGGAATTTCAAATCATTCTGTGTGTGTCCTGCCTCTTTGAAGTGTTTAGACACGGGCAAATCCATTTTCTCTTTCCTAATGGAGTAACGGTGTTGATTTAACCGTGTCGTCACGTCCCACGTGGTCTCACCAACATACCACCTCCCACAGGAACATGTCAGCTGGTAGACCACGTAGGATGAGTCACATGTCAAATATTGGGTAATTTTTATCATTTTGTTAGTGGCCGGATTGAGAAATGTATCTCCTTTTATCATAAGCTTGCAATTTATACAGTGATAGCAAGAGTAGCAGCCGGTCCGAGTGGAGCCACAGAATGCCCTCCGGCTGGTCTTGGCACTACCCACATCAGATTTCACCAGTCTGTCACCCAAATTGCGCCCTCTACGGTAAGAGAATAAGGGAGGTGTATTGAATTCCTCAACCTGAGGGAAACTGTTCCCTATCATCTTCCAGTGTTTCCTAATGACAGCTGCTATTTGCGGGCTGTCAGTAGATAACTGGGAGATGAAGGAAATACGTGTTTTTTTGGGGGCAGCCTTGGGGCTAATAGTAGTGGAATTATTGTCCACTCGCGAGATGGTTTCTCTGACCAATTTCTTGGGATACCCCCGAGTTGCAAATTTTTGACCCATTTCATTGAATCTCATATGTCTCGTTTGTCCATCCTTCACAATCCTCTGGACACGGAGGAACTGGCTGAAGGGCAATGACCGGATCATGGAGCGGGGATGATGGCTGTCATAACGCAACAGAGTGTTTTTATCGGTGGGCTTCACAAACAGATAAGTACTCAGACCCCGTCCCACGATCCGGACCTCCGTGTCGAGGAATTGCAATCTATCAGTGGAATGGAGCACAGTGAATTTCACTGTCGGATCGATTTCATTGAGAAATGCGTGGAACGCGAGAAGGCCCAACGTGTCGCCCATCCACACCAAGAAGATATCGTCAATATAGCGCCACCACCCCAAAACTTGTCTCACGTGGTGGCTGCCATAAATAGACGACTCCTGAAGGTGGGCCATGTAGATGTTAGCATAAGTGGGCGCCACGTTGATCCTCTCGCGCATGCGCAGTTACTGAATGGGAACGCCGCGGTGACCGTGATGCCGGCTCCATACAGTTTCCCAGCTGACCGTGAGTTTTAATTTCACGATAATTAGGGGATACACCTGCACTTATTAGTAGTGGTTACAGTACTTTTCACATATTTGAAACGCTATTCAATTAATAATATATGATTTATATGTACTGTACTTGGCAATTTGCTGCGGTATCACACATGAGTTTTTTCTTACATGGATTATTGTATTTATGAATTTTGACTGTTGTATGCAATAATTGATTTTAATATATGTTTGATTGATGTACCTTTATAATGTATGCTTGTAACACATGTGCACTGGGCTTGAAAAAGACAGCAACAAGCTGTTGAAATGTCTCTGCTGACACTGGGTGAATAAACCATACGCTTTTTTGATACTTTTGGAGTGCTGCTGGCCTTCTTTCTTCTCTACTACATTGGACCCAGGTGCCAGTCCTCACTGGCCTGACCTGCACCCGCTTTTCATAGTGTGCTGCATTTTCATTTTGCTAAAGTTTATACTGTATATATATATATATATATATGAAAGGATGTGTGTATGCAGTGCATACATATGTATATGTGTATCTGCCATGGCTCTCCCCCAGGTGTGTGTGTGTATATATATATATATATATATATATATACACACACAGTACAGACAAAAAGTTTGGACACACCTTCTCATTCAAAGAGTTTTCTTTATTTTCATGACTATGAAAATTGTAGATTCACACTGAAGGCATCAAAACTATGAATTAACACATGTTAATTCATAGTTTTGATGCGACTTAAAAATATTAAAATAGACAAATCGCCAGGACCGGATGGCATACACCCCCGTATCCTAAGGGAATTAAGTAATGTCATAGCCAGACCCTTATTTCTGATATTTGCAGATTCTATACTGACAGGGAATGTCCCACAGGATTGGCGCATGGCAAATGTGGTGCCAATATTCAAAAAGGGTCCAAAAACAGAGTGTGGAAACTATAGGCTGGTAAGTTTAACATCTGTTGTGGGTAAACTGTTTGAAGGTTTTCTGAGAGATGCTATGTTAGAGCATCTTAATGGAAATAAGCAAATAACGCCATATCAGCATGGCTTTGTGAGGGATCGATCATGTCAAACAAATTTAATCCGTTTCTATGAGGAGGTAAGTTCTAGACTTGACAGCGGCGAATCAATGGATGTCGTATATCTGGACTTCTCCAAAGCATTTGACACTGTACCACATAAAAGGTTAGTATATAAAATGAGAATGCTCGGACTGGGAGAAAACGTCTGTAAGTGGGTAAGTAACTGGCTCAATGATAGAAAACAGAGGGTGGTTATTAATGATAAATACTCAGATTGGGTCACTGTCACTAGTGGAGTACCTCAGGGGTCAGTATTGGGCCCTATTCTCTTCAATATATTTATTAATGATCGTGTAGAAGTCTTGCATAGTAAAATATCAATTTTCGCAGATGACACTAAACTGTGTAAAGTAATTAACACTGAAGAGGACAGTATACTACTACAGAGTGATCTGGATAGATTGGAGGCTTGGGCAGATAAGTGGCAGATGAGGTTTAACACTGACAAATGTAAAGTTATGCACATGGGAAGGAATAATGCAAGTCACCCGTACTTATTAAATGGTAAAACACTCGGTAACACTGACATGGAAAAAGATCTAGGAATTTTAATAAACAGCAAACTAAGCTGCAAAAACCAGTGTCAGGCAGCTGCTGCCAAGGCCAATAACATAATGGGTTGCATTAAAAGGGGCATAGATGCCCGTGATGAGAACATAGTCCTACCACTTTACAAATCATTAGTCAGACCACACATGGAGTACTGTGTACAGTTCTGGGCTCCAGTGAACAAAGCAGACATAGCAGAGCTGGAGAGGGTCCAGAGGAGGGCAACTAAAGTAATAACTGGAATGGGGCAACTACAGTACCCTGAAAGAGACGACTGAGAGGAGATCTAATTAATATGTATAAATATATCAGGGTTCAGTACAGAGATCTATCCCATCATCTATTCATTCCCAGGACGGTGACTGTGACGAGGGGACATCCTCTGCGTCTGGAGGAAAGAAGGTTTGTACACAAACATAGAAGAGGATTCTTTACGGTAAGAGCAGTGAGACTATGGAACTCTCTGCCGGAGGAGGTGGTGATGGTGAGTACAATAAAGGAATTCAAGAGGGGCCTGGATGTATTTCTGGAGCATAATATTATTACAGGCTATAGCTACTAGAGAGGGGTCGTTGATCCAGGGATTTATTCTGATTGCCTGATTGGAGTCGGGAAGGAATTTTTATTCCCCTAAAGTGAGGAAAATTGGCTTCTACCTCACAGGGGTTTTTTGCCTTCCTCTGGATCAACTTGCAGGATGACAGGCCGAACTGGATGGACAAATGTCTTTTTTCGGCCTTATGTACTATGTTACTATGTGTGGAATTATATACATAACAAAAAAGTGTGAAACAACTGAAAATATGTCATATTCTAGGCTCTTCAAAGTAGCCACCTTTTGCTTTGATTACTGCTTTACACACTCTTGGCATTCTCTTGATGAGCTTCAAGAGGTAGTCACCTGAAATGGTTTTCACTTCACAGGTGTCCCCTGTCAGGTTTAATAAGTGGTATGTCTTGCCTTATAAATGGGGTTGGGACATTCAGTTGCGTTGAGGAGAAGTCAGGTGGATACACAGCTGATAGTCCTACTGAATGGACTGTTAGAATTTGTATTATGGCAAGAAAAAAGCAGCTAAGTAAAGAAAAACGAGTGGCCATCATTACTTTAAGAAATGAAGGTCAGTCAGTCAGCCGAAAAATTGGGAAAACTTTGAAAGTAAGGGCTATTTGACCAGATGACCTGGCCTCCACAGTCACTGGACCTGAACCCAATCGAGATGGTTTGGGGTGAGCTGGACCGCAGAGTGAAGGCAAAAGGGCCAACAAGTGCTAAGCATCTCTGGGAACTCCTTCAAGACTGTTGGAAGACCATTTCAGGTGACTACCTCTTGAAGCTCATCAAGAGAATGCCAAGAGTGTGCAAAGCAGTAATCAAAGCAAAAGGTGGCTACTTTGAAGAACCTAGAATATGACATATTTTCAGTTGTTTCACACTTGTTTGTTATGTATATAATTCCACATGTGTTAATTCATAGTTTTGATGCCTTCATAGTCATGAAAATAAGGAAAACTCTTTGAATGAGAAGGCGTGTCCAAACTTTTGGTCTGTAATGTATATAGGCCTATAACTGCCCATGTATGTCCCAGGTTTATAATGAGTATATATGTGTATATAGATGCGCCCCAAGTATCTATATACATATATATACTTAAATACCCCCCATAGGGACAGTGTTTAGAGCCAGGAGGTGGGGCGGTTTTTGTTTCCTAACCAACCCCCTCCTAAATGCCAGTTCCTGCAGTCGGGTGGATATGTCTCCAGGTGGCTGGTGACTTCAAAGGCTAAGGGATCAATAGATCTGAGGCCTTTTGTTGAGTTTATCAACCTAGTTACTATGCTCTGCCCCACCTTGTGTTTGTGACATGGCTGGGCGTGTGGTGCTGCTAGCCTCAGGGAGCCAATTGGCTGTCCTGAGTGCAGGCATACGTCACCGTCACACTATGATGTCGCATCCCTAAGGAGGGAAAAGGTGGGCTGTTTCTGAGGCTAAGATAGGAGCCCCAAGCTAGGAAGATGGTCGGTTGGGACTGGACTACACACAGAGACACAGGGGAAAAGCTCCATGAAGGAAGAGAGGCTGATATGCCCCTGGAGATGGCTGAGTATACCCTGGCATGGCATTGTATCTCTGCCCTTGCAGTACCAACCACATTTACCCCTTCCCTGCCCAGCAGCATCACCCTCCCCATTCCTGCATATACCCCTACCTTGCCAACCCTGTTCCCCTGCTCCGCCCTGTTGCACCCCTGACTGTATTTCTGTGTCTGTGGCCTGCATTCCCCCCTGCAGCGCCACCGTTAACCCTCGTTGTTCCCTTAGGGATAGGATTAGAACCAGGTGGGGTGGGCTGCTAATATATATGTGTGTGTACTGTATTAGATTAGCTTTGTGGGTGGAATTTGGGAACCGTGTAGTGTAGTTTAGTGCTGTATTTATAGTACTGTATTGTTAGTGTGTTGTGTGCGTAGTGTACTGTAGGTATTAATAAATATCTGTAACGCGTGGTTATTAGCGATAGTTTAGTAAGGCGCATGCAGCTAGTTTAGTGATTAGCGTAAGGCAAAGTATAGTGAAAGTATTGTGTTATTTATATAAGGTATAAATAGGCGGAGTCATCAATAGAAGGCTCCTCCTATTTATGAATATTAATTATTGATATTTGCATAAATATTTGTGATTAATATTCCCCTTTAGCCGCCTTAGGGGCTGGAACCCTTGTCCTTTTCACCCTAATAGAGATCTATTATGGTGAATAGGACTTCATATTGTCCCTGCTGCCCTGAGCTTTTGCACACGGCAGCAGGGAGCTTACCATGGCAGCGCTGCGTCACCAATTAATATAATTTATCCCTAAATACAAATGTATCATATACCTGGCCTCTATGACAGGGCAGGGCAATCCGCCGAACCGCAGCAATTAACCCCTAGCACTATATAAATGTGTAAATTAAAAAAAATAAACAGGCTCCATTGTAGTCAGTGAAGTCTGTTCAGCTCCATTAGGGTCAATTGTGTGCCCTATCCGGTACTTCTGATATTTCTGCTGATTTGCTCCTCTAACGAAAAAATAACTGTGGTGAGGTGAACCTTGCCTAACCAAGTTCTTCCCAGCAACTGAGTCAGGACAACAAGAGTGATTATTTACAATTGGTCACTAGGACCACAGATTGTCTCTAGGTTTACATGTGTTACTTTATGCCTATATATAAAATATAACGTTTATTTCTTTATCAATAAGATATCCCTACCTATGACTGACATCTTAAAATGATCAGCTGTGTCTGCAATTCGAGCTTGTTAATGCCTTGTTTCTTTGCAATGGGGCTACCTATGGGGCTCTCATTTCTTTCTACCTAACAGAATCTACTGTTTTCCCATGGTATCTGCCATGCTGTTGTGGGCTCACACTGTTTGTCTCACAGTGCGTTGCTCCTCTGAGTCTGTGAGTTCCTTCCTATCGCTCCCTAGTTCATCATTTAGGCTGCATGTCTGTTGCTTATGCAGTCACTCACTGTTTAAAGCTGGTTCCGCTCCTTCACGAGTTGACTTCCCAAATCCCCTGAGGACGCCAAGTGTTTGAGTGACTGCATAAGAAAACAGTGAGTGACTGCATAAGCAACAGACGTAAAACATTTAGAGTAGGACAACAAGAGGGCGCCAGCAAGTCCTTACAAGATCCAGAGCCAGCGCCTCCTTGCGTATCTGAGCAGTATACTAAGTGGGTGAGCACTGCAGCACTCACCTCTGCTGCTTCTCTTGCACACTCGACACTCTAGCAGTTGCAGCTCTTCCTGATCTCCACCATTTCTTGATACACTATCTTCAGGCATATTTGACTTGGTTTCACTGCCAAAACCACACGACAGCTTGCAGAGTATTGCTACTGCCTTTCTCTTGCCATCCCCTTCAGTGTGGCATGCTACTGGTGAACATACCTCTACTACAGATTTTCACTTCACTTCAGAGGGTCAACCTATACCTGAGGCTACCACGGCATTTAACTGACCTTTTAAAAGGGTTTTCTAACTTAAGCAAATTGCATCAATCATGTGAACAAAGTTAATGCACGGCACTTACTAATATACGGTGATTGTCAATATTGCCCCTTTTGCTGGCTTGGTTCACTTTTCCATCAAATTACACACTGCTCATATCCAGGAAGTTATAATCCAGCAGTGGTGGCCGTACTTGCACACTGTAGGGAAAAGTACCAGGCTCTCTGGTGGCCCAGACCATGCATACGCAGCACGCATACGAGCAGTGTATAATGTGATGGAAAAATAAATTGAGTCCAATGGATTGGGTATACCAATTTTGACCCAAAAATATGGAGAAATCCAGCATCCATAAAAATCTGTAGTATATTTATGCAAAAAAGATAAAAAGTCATACACACAAACAACAACATCTGTGTGTTTCAGGTCATTACCTAGAGACCATTACTTATGATAATTGGTAAGTACCTTTGTCTACATGATTTGCTAAAGTGAGACAACCCCTTTAAGGCCTCTATACAAAAGGAGTTCCAGAAGGTTCTCAACCAATTTCAACTACAAAATTGAATTGTTGGGGGACAGAACCTCTGACATTGAAACAAAGATGGTTGACATAATCTCTGCACACAATGAACTTGTGGATGCTGCAAACTCTAAGGAATAAGAAGTGGAAGCTATTAAATTGAAAATGGGCGATACTGAGGACCAATCGAGAAGGAATAAGCTGTGATTCAGGGGTATCCTCAAATCGGTTAAGCCTGAAGCCCTCAAGGAATTTCTGACTGACTTCTTTGGCTACATTTTGGCAGACATCACCTAATTTGTTCTTACTATAGATTGGGCCCACCGTCTCCCAAAACCCAAATCCCTTTCTCCTGCGGTTTTCCCTGTGATGTAATTGTGACCCTCTATTATTTTCATATTAAATATCAGGTGATTGTAGTCTCTTAGAAAGCTCTGGATTTTCCTAATTGAGGAATATACTCCTGTTTCTGGTTCTTTCAGCAGTCACCCTTGCCAGGAAGAGAGCATTCATCATGAGTACCAAGGCTATAAGGGATCATAATATCAATTATCAATATGGTTTTCCAGTCAAACTAATCATTTCTAAGGATGGATCCATGGTGAATAAGCCAGAAGAGGCCCATTGGTTGTGCAATTAATGGAATTTCTACCCCCAGGGACCAGTTCCCCTGGAAAATGAAAGTTCTCCACTTACCATGCAAGAAAATGGACTACTGTGTCTTATGGATAAAAGAAACTCATTACTGATTACTTGACTGTCCACCATTCTGCACACTATTGTGGCGGGCCTTAACCTAGTTATCTACCCCTGGTATGTTGTTTCCTGGTAACCTGGATTCTACCAAGGACAGTTGAGTTATACTACTAGGTCCTACTTATCCAATATCCTTTTATCTTTTATATCATCTATCCCCTTCTCACTATACCATACCTCATCTTTGCCTAATTCCTAACCCCCACTACTGTATTCTCCCCTCTTTTCTTCTTATTCCCTTCTTGCTCTTCGCACTCCATTTCTGCCTCTTTTTACACTGCTGTATTAAACCCACTTTGAGCTTAATTCAAAAAAGAAGAAAATACCCCTTTATGATCCAGGGTAAAGCAAGGGGACATGATGATAAAACAACAAACAACGCTCCCCTAGCATGTTTTGCTGTGGAACCGGTGTCATCAGGGGTAAGAAGCAGAATCTGCTGCTTACCCCTGATGACACTGGTTCCATGGTGAAACATGTTGGGGGGGGGGGGGGGGGGGGCTTGTTTTAAATGTCCTGTCCCCCTGCTTGTATCCCACAATCTAATAGTGGTCCATGCACTGCAAATACATTTAGGCATATGGCTACTAGTTTGTCACATTGCTCTGCAAACTATTCACAGTGAAGCCCTACATACTAATATAAATTACTAAGTAGCTGAATTTAAATAGCTACAATCACACGCCTCTTAATGTTTGAGTGGAGTGCTAGACCTTTTGTCCTTACCTTTTACCTACTTCAATCAAACTTATAGGAATCCTGATTGATTAATCCCATCTGGGAAATCTAAAGGTTAAGGACTCCAGGTCTTACTATAGGTAGTATGGAGTAACACATATAAATTATTGATTCACAGCACTACTCTGTGACTCTATTAGATCAATGCATGCCTTGTAGATGTGCGATCCGTAACTTTTTCTCCATTTTTGGGCACATTTTTGTTCTTTTTATGTCAGGTTTTTAATTTCTGGATCTGTACCACTCTCTTGAGGTTACGCTTTATTACTACAATTCAGGTTTTTCTGTAATGGTCTTCCCACCTACTTTCCCTTTACTGTAATAGCAACACATAGCAGCTTCTATTCGGTTTATAGTGGTAATTAATGGTGTTGAGCGAACTTGCGATTTGCAAGTTCGGTGTTCAGGTTATTTAAGAATTCTGTAATGGATTCCGTTACCATAGACCATAACGGAATTCTATAATGACATGCACCACGGAAGCCTATAAGAGGCATTCTGTATTGCATTCTGTTATATTAGAAGTCTATGGACAACATATACTTCTATTATGACGGAATGCCTCTTATAGGCTTAGATTTATAGATAGCCCCAACGCCGAACTTGCAATTCGCAAGTGCATTCAACACTATAAATTAACATAGCTTTTCTGAAAAGTGTTAAATTCCCACTTCAAAAGATAATTTCTTTGGTAGAAGCTTGTAATTTAATCATTTGTCTTCAAGAGATACATTTAGTTCAAAAGGATATACACTCACCTAAAGAATTATTAGGAACACCATACTAATACGGTGTTGGACCCCCTTTCGCCTTCAGAACTGCCTTAATTCTACGTGGCATTGATTCAACAAGGTGCTGATAGCATTCTTTAGAAATGTTGGCCCATATTGATAGGATAGCATCTTGCAGTTGATGGAGATTTGAGGGATGCACATCCAGGGCACAAAGCTCCCGTTTCACCACATCCCAAAGATGCTCTATTGGGTTGAGATCTGGTGACTGTAGGGGCCATTTTAGTACAGGGAACTCATTGTCATGTTCAAGAAACTATTTTTCCAGTCTTCAACAGTCCAATTTTGGTGAGCTCGTGCAAATTGTAGCCTCTTTTTCCTATTTGTAGTGGAGATGAGTGGTACCCGGTGGGGTCTTCTGCTGTTGTAGCCCATCCGCCTCAAGGTTGTGCGTGTTGTGGCTTCACAAATGCTTTGCTGCATACCTCGGTTGTAACGAGTGGTTATTTCAGTCAACGTTGCTCTTCTATCAGCTTGAATCAGTCGGCCCATTCTCCTCTGACCTCTAGCATCATCAAGGCATTTTCGCCCACAGGACTGCCGCATACTGGATGTTTTTCCCTTTTCACACCATTCTTTGTAAACCCTAGAAATGGTTGTGAGTGAAAATCCCAGTAACTGAGCAGATTGTGAAATACTCAGACCGGCCCGTCTGGCACCAACAACCATGCCACGCTCAAAATTGCTTAAATCACCTTTCTTTCCCATTCTGACATTCAGTTTGGAGTTCAGGAGATTGTCTTGACCAGGACCACAACCTTACATGCATTGAAGCAACTGCCATGTGATTGGTTGACTAGATAATCGCATTAATGAGAAATAGAACAGGTGTTCCTAATAATTCTTTAGGTGAGTGTGTATAGTTTCTAATAAACGCTTAAATATCTTTTCTAAGCCAGCTGTTAGTAAGAAAGGTGGAGTGTCCATTCTGATAAGGGGCTCAGTTGAATTTATCTTATCACACCAGATAACAGATGTAGAGGGCTGCTATGTCATTTTACGCTCGTCTATGAATAGTGTGCAGAATACTTTAATTTCAGTTTATGCTACTAACTCCAGACAGCACTCTTTTCTGAAGAAATTGCTTACTATTGTGGATAGAATTAAATTGGGCTTGCTATTACTAGTAGGGGACTTTAATAATAAAATCATATGGCCCTCTATAGATTCTACAAACCCACAGCTTTCGCAAGCCTCCTACACATTCATGGGCTATACAACATTTGGTGTTTGCAACAACAGACCAAACATGACCCTTTTCTTTCATTCTCGTAAAGTATACATCCAAATTGACTATTTTTTATAGAGTGGTCCTTAATTCTTAATTTTCTTTATGAACTATATCTTTCTCCGCCAAAAAATTGTGACACCAAAACAACTTTATTCTTCACCACCCTAAATATGCTTCTGAGACCCACAACTAGGTTATGGGATGAGCGAATCAACTTCGGATGAAACATTGGAAGTCGATTTGCATAGAACTTCGTTTGAATACTGTACGTAGCTAGCGCTAAGCGAGTTCGCAACTGATACTTTGGGCACAATTTGGCCATTTTCACTTAAGCCTCTTTCATACGCACCATTTTGCAAGCAAGTTCAGTCAGTTTTGTCTGCGATTGCGTTCAGTTGTTTCCACGCGGGTGCAAAACTGATATGTGAAAAAAAACGCTCATGTACACAGACCCATTGAAATGAATGGGTCAGGATTCAGTGTGGGTGCTATGCGTTCACATCACGCATTGCACCCACGCGGAAAACTCGCTCGTGTGAAAGGAGCCTTAGGCTGAGTTCACACGGGCGTGACGGATTAGGTCCGGATGCGTTCAGGGTGCGTTCAGTTAAACTCACACTATTTTGCAAGCAAGTTCAGTCAGATTTGTCTGCAATTGTGTTCAGTTTTTTCTGTGCGGGTGCAATGCGTTTTGATGCGTTTTTCACGCGCGTGATAAAAAACTGAAGGTTTACAAACAACATCTCTTAGCAACCATCAGTGAAAAACACATTGCATCCGCACTTGCTTGCGGATGCAATGCATTTTTCACGCAGCCCCATTCGCTTCTATGGGGCCAGGGCTGCGCGAAAAACGCAGAATATAGAACATGCTGCGATTTTCACGCAACGCAGAACTGATGCGTGAAAAACAATGCTCATGTGCACAGCCCCATTGAAATGAATGGGTCAGGATTCAGTGCGGGTGCTATGCGTTCACCTCCTGCATTGCACCCGCGCGGAAATCTCGCCCGTGTGAACTCAGCCTTAGGGTTGTACTCACCTTTGTTGCCAGAGGTTTAAACATTAATGGCTGTGTTGAGTTATTTTGAGGGCAAACCAAATTTACAATGTTATACAAGCTGTACACTGACTACTTTACATTGTATCAAAGTGTAATATGTTCAGTGCTGTCCAATGAAAATATATAATAAAATATTTACAAAAATGTGATGGGTGTACTCAATTTTGTGTTACTGTACATATAGAAATGTTCTTCATTGATACAATGAAGTGTTTCAGGGCCAAAGCCGCCCCTTCCTCAGATTACAGTAAGGGCTCATGAACCAATTTTCTTTCAGTGTCTGTGCCGTTTTTTTTGTGGACCATGTGTGGAACCATTCATAAAAAAAATATGGAAGTTACTCAGTGTGCATTCTGTTTCTGTATGTCTGTATTTCCGTTCTGCAAAAAAAATAGAACGTGTCCTATTATTGTCCGCCTTACGGACAAGGATAGTACTGTTCTATGAAGGGCCAGCTGTTCCTTTCCCCAAAATACGAAATGCACACGGATGTCATCCGTATTTTTTGCAGACCTCAAAATATATACGGTCGTGTGCATGAGCCCTAAGGATTACAGATTGGTATGTTTAAAATGCTAGTGTTGGCACCCAAACAGGTATGGGGGGGGGGGGGGTGTCACCTGTCAAAGAGTTCACATCAATTGTAATCAGGGTCAAATTACACACATACAGGCAGTTGAAAAAAAAAAAAAAGGGGAAAAAGCAATTAAAGAATTATGGCATTAGGGAATGCCATTTGTCAGTATTCATGTCTACAGTTTTTTTTAAATTAAAATAAAATAATAAAAGGATATCTACTGTTCTTGAAACAGCCACTAGATGGCGGCAGAACCTAAAGGTAGAAGAGGAAATACACTTAGCGTTACAGAGGAGTCTCCATCACTTCGTTATGGCCCTCAGAATTTATGGTGTGCAGTTTGTAGATCCAGAAGACCTCCCTTCTTTTGAGGACCTCAGACCTATTGTAGGTATTTTTTTGGAACATGATCAATGAGCGTAATCCTGATTTTTGTTGGATCGTGGTCACCTCCGTGCTTCAAGGTCCAATGTCTGCTCAGACTGTGCAGTAGGAACTTCTACTTAATGTTGTGTCTATGTTGACTCAAACAATTGTGTACAGTCGTGGCCAAAAGTTTAGAGAATTACATAAATATTGGAAATTGGAAAAGTTGCTGCTTAAGTTTTTATAATAGCAATTTGCATATACTCCAGAATGTTATGCAGAGTAATCAGATGAATTGCATAGTCCTTCTTTGCCATGAAAATTAACTTAATCTCAAAAAATCCACTGCATTTCATTGCTGTCATTAAAGGAACTGCTGAGATCATTTCAGTAATCGTCTTGTTAACTCAGGTGAGAATGTTGACGAGCACAAGGCTGGAGATCATTATGTCAGGCTGATTGGGTTAAAATAGCAGACTTGACCTGTTAAAAGGAGATGCTTGAAAAGGTGATGCTTGAAATCATTGTTCTTCCATTGTTAACCATGGTGACCTGCAAAGAAACGCGTGCAGCCATCATTGCGTTGCATAAAAATGGCTTCACAGGCAAGGATATTGTGGCTACTAAGATTGCACCTCAATCAACAATTTATAGGATCATCAAGAACTTCAAGGAAAGAGGTTCAATTCTTGTTAAGAAGGCTTCAGGGCGTCCAAGAAAGTCCAGCAAGCGCCAGGATCGTCTCCTAAAGAGGATTCAGCTGCGGGATCGGAGTGCCACCAGTGCAGAGCTTGCTCAGGAATGGCAGCGAAGGGCAACAAAGAAGCCACTTCTGGCAGCAGGCAGGTGTGAGCACATCTGCACGCACAGTGAGGCGAATACTTTTGGAAGATAACCTGGTGTCAAGAAGGGCAACAAAGAAGCCACTTCTCTAAAAAAAAAAAAACACATTAGGGACAGATTGATCTGCAGAAAATATGGTGAATGGACTGCTGAGGACTGGGGCAAAGTCATATTCACAGATGAAGCCTCTTTCCGATTGTTTTGGGCATCAGGAAAAAGGCTTGTCCGGAGAAGAAAAGATGAGCGCTACCATCAGTCCTGTGTCATGCCAACAGTAAGGCCCCTTTCACACGGGGGAGTATTCTGCGCGGATGCGATGCGTGAGTTGAACGCACTGCACCCGCACTGAATCCCGACCCATTCATTTCTATGGGACTGTTCACATGAGCGGTGATTTTCACGCATCACTTATGCGTTGCGTGAAAATCGCAGATTGCTCTATTTTGTGCGTTTTTCACGTAACGCAGGCCCAATAGAAATGAATGGGGTTGCGTGAAAATCGCAAGCATCCGCAAGCAAGTGCGGATGTGGTGCGATTTTCACGCACGGTTGCTAAGAGACTATCGGGATGGAGACCCGATCATTATTATTTTCCCTTATAACATGGTTATAAGGGAAAATAATAGCATTCTGAATACAGAATGCATAGTAAAATAGCGCTGGAGGGGTTAAAAAATAAATAAAAAAATTAACTCGCCTTAATCCACTTGATGGCTCAGCCGGCATCTCCTTCTGTCTTCATCTTAGCTGTGTGGAGGAATAGGACCTGTGGTGATATCACTCCGGTCATCACATGATCCATCACCATGGTAAAAGATCATGTGATGGATCATGTGATGACCGGAGTGACATCACCCCAGGTCCTGTTCCTCCACACAGCTAAGATGAAGACAGAAGGAGATGCCGGCTGCGTGATCAAGTGGATTAAGGTGAGTTAAATTTTTTTAAATTTTTTTTAACTCCAGAATGAGGTGGGTGGACAAACAAAAACCCACTAATTCTGACAAACTCCAAGAAGCGATTATGAAAGAATCGTTAATTTCTAACGATAATTTGTTTTCCCTTAGTCCTAACAGCAGCACAGATGGGGTTAACTGCCCCTGTGGACTGGTAGGACCGGCGGAATTTTTAATGAGCCCAAGAACCAATAAGCGATCTTCAGCTCCCAGAAAGGGAGGAGATCGCCCCCCAGCCCACCGTGTCTTTAACAAGCATCATGTACCTAGGGTGGGATATTTGTGTGCTGCTGTTAGGACTAAGGGAAAACAAATTATCGTTAGAAATTAACGATTCCCTTACGTCCTACCAGCAGCACAGATGGGGAGATAGCAAGAAGAATCCCCTAGGGAGGGTCCTCATGCCTGGCAGAACTAAGAACTGTCTGCCCAAAGGCCGAAAACTCTGCCACCCTAGCATCTATCCTATAATGGCAGATGAAGGTTGACTCAGAGCTTCAGGAAGCCGCCTTACAGATCAACTCTAAGGGGAGAAGTCTTCTCTCCGCAACGGAGGTGGAGACAGCCCTAGTAGAATGGGCCCTCACAAACTCTGGAGGATCTAGAGATTGGGAGACAAAAGACTCCCTGATGGCTTCCTTGATCCAGCGACTAATGGTAGCTTTAGACGCTTTACGGCCTTTAGACTTACCGGTAAACAGGATGAGGAGGTTCTCAACTATCCTGAACTCTCTAGATCTATCCACATCGAAATATCCAGCAGATGTCTGGCTGGAGTATCAGAGGAGGAGGCTGAAAACAAAACTGGTAAAGAGATTACCTGGTTAATATTTTGGAAGGTTCGAACCTTAGGTCTGAACTAGGGTAAAAACTTCAGGAGTACCCTGTCCTGCAATAAAATGATGTAAGGGTGAATTGCAGAAAAAGCTTGTAGTTCAGAAATCCTCTTGGCTGAAAGAAGAAAAAACAGTTTTAAGGTCAAAAATCTTAATTCCACCTCCTCCAATGGCTCAAAGGGGGGAGATGCTAAACCCCTGAGCACTACTGAAAGATCCCACTTTGGAATAGGTTTCAGTATAGTAGGCTTTAGTCTTTCAGCTCCCTTCAGGAAGCGTTTGATGAGCGGGTCCCGAGAATGCGGCCTGTTAAGGCAGGCCGAGATGGCACATATCTGAACTCTCAAGGTAGCTGGAGAGAGACCTTTATCAAGTCCATCTTGAAGGAATTGTAATATCGCAGGAAGGGGCGGATCTGCAGACGCCACCTGTTTGGAATCACACCATGACATGAAGATTCTTATGATTCTGGAGTAAGCCTTCTTCGTAGACTCTGCTCTGGAATGCGACAAAGTTCTCAGGACCGACTTGGAAAACCCTTCTATGTTGGGAAGGGACTGATCAACCTCCAGGCTGTCAGGTTGAACCTGTGCAGATCTGGGCAGAGATGAGTGTCCCACGACACCAGGGTGTCATCTGAATGAGCTGGGTAAACCAGGATCTCCTGGGCCAGAACGGTATGATGGCTATTACCGAGGCCTGATCCTGACGGATTTTAGTCAATACCCTCGGTATCATGGAAAACGGAGGGAAGATTTAAGCCAGCCTGAACCTCCACGGTATCGTCAGAGCATCTATCGCCAGGGGATTGTCTTCCCTGTAAAGGGAACAGAACCTCAGCACCTTGGCGTTGAACCTGGTCGCCATGAGATCCACCTCTGGCATACCCCATCTGTGAACTAACTGCCTGAAGATCTCTGGATGCAGAGACCACTCCATGGTCGGTAATCCTCGACTTAAGCGGTCCGCTATCATATTGGGGGTGCCTCGAATATAAGTGGCAGATAGATGGGAAAGGTTTGTCTCTGCCCACCAAAGAATTACCCCGATCTCAGACAGAAGAGGCAATGATCTTGTTCCTCCCTGCTTGTTTATGTAGAGAACCACAGTCATATTGTCTGACTGGACTTTCACTGCTTTGCCCCGGATCTGAGGGGCGAAGTGAAGGAGGGCTAGCCGGATAGCTCGCATCTCGCAAAGATTGGAAGAGAGACGCCGCTCCAGAGGAGACCAAGATCCCTGTACTGGGGATCCGTCCAGGTGAGCGCCCCAGCCTACAAGGGACGCGTCTGTAGTCAATATGAGCCAAACTGGTTGGGTCATAGACTTCCCTGCTGGCAGCTGGAACCACCATCTGAGGGAATTCCGGGTTTGACCGGACAGGGAGCACAGGGAATCTAGCCCCGCAGGGCTGCCGTTCCATAAGTGTAAGACCTCCGACTGAAGGGGCTGGAGGTGCCATAGCGCCCAAGGGACTGCGTCCGCAGCCGCTGACATGAGCCCCAGCATCTTCATGAGAGTCCGGATGGAGACTCGACGAGGGACATAAAGGACCCTTGCCAGATCCTGAATCCGCGCTCTCCTTTCTAGAGTCAACTGGAGGGACATCTCCACAGAGTCGACCACGAATCCTAAATAATGGATTAAAGTCGATGGGCTCACATTCGACTTCTGCCAGTTCATAATCCAGCCCAGGCGGAGGAGAAAGGAGATTGCGATCTGAAGATGGTGGGTAAGGATCGGAACTGAAGAGGCTATGAAAAGCCAATCGTCCAGATAAGGAATAATAGTCAGTCCTTGAAGTCTCAAAGCTGCCACCACCGACACCACCACCTTGGTGAAGATGAGAGGGGCAGAAGAGATTCCGAAGGGAAGAGCGGCGAACTGAAAATGCCTGCAAACCCCTGAGATCTGGACCGCGATCCTGAGGAACTTCCGGGAGGCGGAATGGATCGGGATGTGGAGGTAAGCATTCCTGAGGTCCAGAGTAGCCATGACGTCCCCAGGTTTGAGGATGTGGCTGACTGACCTTATGGTTTCCATCCGAAACCTGGTTTTCCTTACAAATCGATTGAGGAATCTCAAGTCGATGATCATCCGGAGATCTCCCGTCTTCTTGGGCACCAGGAAAACTGGAGAATAAATCCCTAGGCCTCTCTCCCCTGCCGGCACCTCCTCCAGAGCTCCCTTGGAGATGTAGTCCTGAATGTAGGACTCTAGGATCTTTTGTTTGGCAAACCCGAAGTTTCGCATGGCGATGAATCTCTCTGGGGGGGTCTACCCGGTAACCGGCAGGGGTCTGCAATCTGCTGGGCCCAAATGTGTCTGTAGTGGGAGAGACGGCCCCCCCTCAGGAATCTGGGGGAGGGGTACGGGAAAATCTAGAGGAGATACGGCAGGGGCAGCAGGGCTTAACCAAGAGCCTCGGAGAGGCCCATAGTCAGGAGGGTTTCACCTCCTTGGTGGGTTTGCGGGGGCGTCTCGAGGATCTACGAGACGCCCCCCCCCCCCCAATCTCTGCGCCTAGCCTGCTGCCCTGAACGGCCTCCGGCTCTTTGATCCTGTCTGGGGCGTCCCTGAAAGGGCTGCTGGGGGAGACTCTTCCCCTTCTTGTCGGAGAGTCCCTCCATAATTTTATCCAATTCGGACCCGAACAGCCTATCCGGCTCGAAGGGGAGCCCACATAAATTAAATTTGGACGCGTTGTCCGCATTCCACGGCTTCAGCCCTTTCTTTTGGTCCCGGACTTCCGCTGTTGATCCGAATCCCTAGGGGAAGCCATCACTGTAACAGAAAAAGAGACAGGTCATAACACCTAACAACACATAGTGAGGTGGAAAAAAATATCTGGGACGCCCACCAGCACGTGAAGAAAATAGAGCTGGAAGAAAATATCCAATAGCAATAATATAAGCCAAGCACAGGGAACTCTGGAGCTAGCTTGTGCAAAGCAACGCAACCAGAGACTGAATGACAGGCTCTGGGCGTTTAAAAAAGGGGGGTCTCCGCCCCCGGGCGGGGTCTCCAAGAGGTACGCCCAGATCTCTAATGGAGTCTTTATTATAGACTCAGCTATATATAACATCTCTCCCTTATCTGCTCTCTTGACAGAGCAGGATCCCTGGTTAAAGAAAGACCGAGCGGTGAGAAGAAAAAAAAACACTGCTCGGAGATATGAGAAAACCGGAAGTGACGTTGCGCACCTGCGCGTCACTTCCGGAAGATGGCGGCGCCCAAGGCGCCGACCCAGGCACGGCGTCTGGCAACCGGAGTACCGCTGAGCCTCCGAAAACCGGGTCGCAGGAAGAGGGGAGGGAGGTCACCCCCCCCTGAGGTACACCTGTAAATATAGAGCAGCAATAAGCTTCTTAAAAAGCAACAAAGGCAAGCCAGTAAAGGCAGAAAGCAGAAAAGGGCAATCTCCTAGTAACAAGAGAGCCCCCTTCAAAAACACTTCAGCTCCCAGAAAGGGGAGCCTCACGCCAGTCCACCTGTCCAAAGGACAGAAAAAAACACGGTGGGCTGGGGGGCGATCTCCTCCCTTTCTGGGAGCTGAAGATCGCTTATTGGTTCTTGGGCTCATTAAAAATTCCACCGGTCCTACCAGTCCACAGGGTGAGTTGACCACATCTGTGCTGCTGGTAGGACGTAAGGGAATGGGTTGCTATCAGTCAGGAATTGGCCCAGAAGTTGATTGAGAGCATGCCCAGTCGAATTGCAGAGGTCCTGAAAAAGAAGGGCCAACACTGCAAATACTGACTCTTTGCATGTAATTGTCGATAAAAGCCTTTGAAACGTATGAAGTGCATGTAATTATATTTCACTACATCACAGAAACAACTGAAACAAAGATCTAAAAGAAGTTTAGCAGCAAACTTTTGGCCACGACTGTAGTTCTTGAGTTGTGTGGCCAACGTACTGCATTTTGCACACACTATCAAATAAATAACAATCTGATTTACAGGCAAGTTGGTGCTTAATCCAAAATCTTTTTCCTGTAGTGCTGGACTGGAATATGTCTGTTCCATGCGTGATGGTACCGTGGTGTCCCACAGCGGGAAATGCAGTTTTTTTTCCCCAGGAAGATTCTGACAGCATTAGGGTGAGTTATGCCAGTTTTTTTATAGTCGGTTCTCACCTGCAGTTGATGATGGGTCTGGGCGGAAGTATTCTGCTCAAGAAGTGATCCCGGAGCAAAATGGGCGAATGGTTTAAGAGGATGTCCTTAACTTAATTGTGTGTGCAGGAATACATGGTGATGAAACCTCTTTTGCGGTCCTTGTCTTCTGTGATGGTGTGCTTATGGGTCTTGGGTAGAGTTGAGCGGACACCTGGATGTTCGGATTCGGCTGAACTTCACAAAAAAGTTAGAGTTCGGGACCCGAACTTGACCCCGAACCTCATTGAAGTCAATGGGGAGCCAAACTTTTGAGCACTAAAATGGCTCTAAAAATGTCATGGAAAGGGCTAGAGGACTGCAAATGGCAGCAAAATGTGGTTAAGAGCATAGATATGGGGAACTGACCTAAAATAACATAAAATGCGTAAAAATAAAAAATAATAATCTTGATCTAGGAGGACAAGGTCCATATGGAGTAGGAGGTTGAGGAGGCAGTGGATGTGGCGGTGTAGGTAGAAACGGCGGTGGAAGAGGAGGAGGTAGCCTTTTTTTATTTATTTATTTATTAGGGTACACCCCAAAACATTGGGAAATATAACCTGTGATAACCCACTCCAGCCGTGCTAAACAAACGTTCAGACAATACACTGGCTACAGGGCAGGCCAGCACCACCAAGGCGTAAAGGCCAAGTGCCCAATTTGGAGACCCAGAAGTTTAAGGGGGCAGACCCGTCGTTCAGTAGGTGTAGGCGTGTGCACACATACTGCTCCACCATGTCGCACATCCCCATGATATCTATGATCAAATTAGATATCTGCTCTATCAACTTTCAATGTTCTTTTCTGCACCTACCATGTTGACAATCACCTGACCTGACAATGTAACAGATGATTTTTTTTATTTATTTATGTCCCTATCACCTATGCAGAGCAGGGGTTTAATCACGGCAAAAATGGTCAAATGTCACCCAAGAATGCAACAGACAAATTAGTGAAATGTTTTTACCTGTCTACTAGGTAGAGCAAGGGTATATCGCACCCAAAAATTGGTGAATTTCACCCAAATATGTAACAGACAAATTAGTGAAATGACATAAAATACGTACGCAGTTTTTATAAGACATTAGTTCCAGTTATCTTGAAGGAGGGCAAGGGACAAATTCTAGTGGCAGGAGATTTCAATGCAGTAGGAAGATTAGATGAAGATCGTAAGTACTCCTGTTCTGATACGTTGCCTAAAACTAGGGGGACCTTTACTTTAGAACCTTTTTGGGAGGATACTGGACTAAAGGATATGTGGAGATTTTTTAATCCAATGGAAAGAGAATATACTCACTTCTCCCATGCTCAAGGCTCATGGGCTAGGATTGATTATGTGCTATCCTCGCAACTTTTGATGCAGAGAATAGAAAGGGTGGAGATTTCAGATTTAATAATCTCAGATCACGCTCCGGTAATTGCTCATTTGAGAGAGATAATGCCTAGAGGTAGTGACTATACGTGGCGGATCCCTGGTCATTTGCTGTTAGATGAGGAATTCCAGGATAGGTTAAAGGGCTGGTGGTGGGAGTTTCAGGAGAATAACAAGGAGCACACGGAGGACCATGTCCTATTCTGGGAGACGGCCAAATCGGTTCTGAGGGGGAATATAATATCATATACAGTAGCCAAAAGGAAAAAAATACTAGAGAATTATAGACAAGCAACGGATAAGGTTCGACAGGCGTATACGTTATTCTTGGCAGACCCCTCGTCCATAAATAGGATCAATTGGGTTACCACAAAACACTCATATGACCATTATTCAGAACTAAAAACGAGGATGTTTTTAGACCAAAAGTCGGCAGAATTCTTCAAATATGGAAATAAAGCAGGCAAAATGCTAGCTAACCTAGTTAAAACTCAAAGAGGGGGTGGAGGACCTAGTAAAATTATAGGGGAGGATGGAGAGGTAGTAAGAGATCTAAAAACCATTACACAGTGCTTTGGAAAATTCTATAAACAACTGTATTCACAGGAACCCTGCGAGGGGTCTCGAGGCAAAGAGCTTCTAGCGCAGGTTCAGCTTCCTCGATTGTCAGAAGAAGCACTAACATGCTTGAACTCTCCTATCACAGAGGATGAGGTGAAACGAGTGGTGAATAATTTAAAAAATGGTAAGGCCCCAGGACCTGACGGGTATACGGAATTCTTCAAATCACTAATACCAGAACTCTCGCCAACTTTGACAAAATTATTTAATTTCTTCTTGGAAGGCGGAGAGATGATGCCTACAGGGAACATGGCATATATCAAGGTTATCTTAAAGCCGGGTAAAGACCCGAATTTAACTAGTTCATACAGGCCAATATCACTAATCAACCAAGATCTGAAGATCTTTACTAAGATCTTAGCAGACAGATTGGCAAATTACATGCCAGAGTTATTAGGCCCACATCAAGTAGGATTCACTAGGAAGAGAGCGGCGGTGACAAATATTAGAACTGTGCTTGCCGTACAGGATTATATAGCTCACAATAAAGTGAGCAAAAGCCAATTAGCCTTTCTATCGTTAGATGCCGAAAAGGCTTTTGATAATGTAAATTGGAGATGGCTGGGTTGGACCCTGGACGCCTTTGGAGTAAGGGGACAGTTCAGAGCGGCAATAGATGGTATGTATAGAAAGCCACAAGCAAGAGTCAGTCTTCCAGGCTTCCTTTCTGACCCATTTATGTTGACAAAGGGAACTAGACAAGGATGCCCCCTTTCTCCCCTCCTGTTCAATTTAGCTTTAGAGCCACTAGTGAAGTATTTGATTCACTCGGATACTTATGAGGGAATCAAGATAGGTGGGAGGGAAATAAAATTAATATGCTTTGCGGATGATGTTCTGATATTCTTGTCCGACCCTCAGAAACATGTACGGAAAATAGTGGAGAAATTACTCTACTTTGGCTCTGAGACGGGGTATAGGATCAACATCAGCAAAAGCCAACTATTATTCCTGTCAGAGAAGATGCCTCAACACGACACCTTTGAAGGTGTGGAGGTGGTCCCGCAATTCTTGACGTACCTGGGTATTAAGATAGGAAAATCGCCAGCCTCTTTATATGCACTGAATTATATACCCATCATACAGAAGATAGAGAAAGAATTGGACAGATGGTCTAACCTCCCCTTATCATTATTCGGAAGAGCCCACATAATAAAAATGATTAGTTTTGCAAGATTATTATACCCCATGCAGACGATCCCTTTGCTAATTAAACACACTGATGTAAGAAGGATAAACAAAAGTTTTATCCGATTTCTCTGGAATAAGAAACGTCCGAGAATCAGTTATGAGAAGCTGACCCTGACAAAATGGGAGGGAGGAATTCACCTGCCTAATATTCGAAATTACAACTTGGCTGCCCTGACCAGACATATTAGGGATTGGATCTGGAACACCTCTTTTTTTTCAAATAGAGCTCTGGAGAGTGCTCTGGTAGCCCCTTGGGATTTAACAGCACTTCTACACTCTAGGATAAGAGACTTGCCATTAGGGGTAAAATCTTATACTCTGATTAAAGATACTGTTGCGGCATGGAGAGCGGTTAGAAAACTTTATAGGTTACCAATGTATGTTTCTTCTTACATGCCTCTCTGGACGCTCCCAGCCTTCCCTGCAGGAAGAGAATCAAAAATGTTCCATAAATGGAAGGAAAAAGGGATGATCAGATTAAGAGATATTTTAGATCTTTCAGGGTCGGAATTGCTATCTTGGGATGTCATTAAAAATAAGTTTTCATTCGCAGACTCCCAAATATTGTCATATATGCAGATTACATCTTACTGCAAACAACAAACTTCAAAACTAGGAGATAGTGACAGATTGGCTTGGTTCGAGGGACTAATCGGAAAAGTGGAATCAACCTGTTCATTGTCGGATCTATATCGGAGAATCAATAGTACTCACACCTTAGCCTTGGGGAAGACAGTTTTTAAAAAATGGGAGAGAGAATTGCAGGATGATTCCCTGACGGGGAAAATTAGAGCAGGTATGGAGAGAGTAAGACAGGCTGTTAGCAGTGAGACATGGAGAGAGATGCAATTTCGTATTATTCATAAAGCTACATATGCATTCGATTTATCATACAAGGATGCCCCTGCTCATTACCTTAGGAGTTGCCCTAAGTGTCAACTCCCAAAGGCTAACTTACTTCATGGTATGTGGGAATGTCCAAACATCTCCCAATTGTGGAGTCAGGGTAGGGAGTTTATTAAAGAAATCTGGAGAGTAGAGGTGAGTCCTTCTCCACAACATTGTATATTCCAGTGTATTCCGAGTAGCCCGGAGGGAGAACAAAACCAAGCTATTGGAATTAAGGGAGTACATCTATTTTTATTGGCCATAAAAAAATGCCTACTTAGACACTGGCTACTTCCCACCACTCCTAGTTTGGAGGAAGTGATTGGTACAATGAAGTATATACTATACATGGATAGACTGGAGACAGAGAAACATAAGGGGAAGATGACGAAAGTATTTTTCCACAAGTGGAAGCAATTTGTGATTCATGTACTTCCCCAAGAAGAAATAAGGGAAATTATGCTCCCATTTTGTGGTACATTATGGTATTTGGAGGAACAGGCTAAAGGCACCCTAGGCAAGCTATCTGTGAACTAGAGTGAAAACATTGAAGCATACTAGAGATTTTTATCTCAAACGGTCACTAAATGGAATAAGTATCTATGGAAGGGATATCGTCATTTTTCCTGTTTATGTTTGTTTGGGAAAGGGAGGGGGGTGGGGGGGAGGGGATTATATTAAAATGAGGAAAGTCTGGAATGTTATTTCTGCTTCTTGAATATGACTTGTACAGAATATATTCTTATCTGATTATTGCAGGTAAAGTTCAATAGTATGATACTGTAACAATGTCCTTGCGATATTTGATCTGTACATGTCCATTCTTTTTCTTCCCTCAATAAAGTTTAATGAAAAAAAAAAAAAAAAAATACGTACAAAAAAACCCCAAAACTTGATTTATGAGGTGGAGGTCCATATAGAGTAGGAGTTTGAGGAGGCAGTGGATGTAGTGGTGTAGGTGGAAGCGGCACTGGAGGAGGACGAGGTAGCCAACACTGTTTTTTGGTTTACATATTTTTTTTTCATTGGGGTACTCTCCAAAAGAGTGGGAAATATCCAAAATACAACAATGAGCAATTGCGCTGTAGTATAGCAATGGCTGATTAAGGCCGGTATACATGTCTATTCTCCACAAGGTACGGACAAGTCCTGTGGGATCCATGCCTGGTTCATTTTAATGAACGTGAGCTTGTCCACATTGGCTGTGGACAGGCGGCTGGCTTGTCTGTGATAACGCCCCCTGCTGTGCTAAACACACGTTCAGACAATACACTGGCTGCCGGGCAGGTCAGCACCTCCAAGGCATAAAAGGCAAGCTCAGGACATGTGCCTTATTTGAAGAACCAGAAGTTGAAGCGGGCAGACCAGTCATTCAGTACGTGTAGGTGTGTGCACACATACTGCTCCACCATGTTGCTGAAATGCTGCCTCCTGCTAAGACATTCCATATCAGCTGGTGGTGCTGGTTGTTGTGGCATGCTGACAAAGCTTTTCCATATTTCGGCCTTGCTAACCCTGCCTTCTGAGGTGCTGGTGGTGCCCCAGCTTCGTTGGCGACCTCTTCCTCCTCCTCTGCCTTCGCTTTGTGCTTCCACTGTGCTCCCGCTCTCAGGTGCGCTTGTACACGCTCCAGTGACGGAATTAAGGACGGTACGTTGTTCTTGTAATGGGGATCCAGCAGCGTGGCGACCCAGTAATCAGCACAAGTTAGAATGTGGGCAACTCGGCGGTCGTTGAGGAGACACTGCAGCACGTAATCGCTCATGTGTGCCAGGCTGCCCAGAGGCAACGAAAAGCTGTCCTCTGTATCCCCCCAGCTACGCACCAGTGATGGCCATGAGCTGGTTTGGGTGCCACCCTGCTGTGAACACGGTTCCTCCTCCTCCGTCTCCTCGGCCTCATCCTCAAGAACTGTGCTTTGCCTGGACAATTGTGTATCTGGCGTTTATGGGTGCAGTAACCCACCCTCGGAGCCACTTGTAAATGACTGGTCGGAAACCCTATGAAATGATCCCTCTTCCTGCTCATGTGCCACATCCTTTTCCATTATCGCCAGCAGCGTTTTTCCAAGGAGGCATAGAAGTGGGATAGTAACGCTGAGAACAGCATTATCGGCACTGTACTGGAATACTCGAAACAACACAACAAGGAACACAGGTCTCGCATTGAGGCTCAGTGATTGGTGGTGAAGTGGTGCTGTTCCGCAGAGCGACTCACCCATGCGTGCTGCAGCTGAAACTCCACTATCGCCTGCTGCTGCTGCTCACACAGTCTGGCCAGCATGTGCAAGGTGGAGTTCCACTTTGTGGGCATGTCGCATATGAGGCGGTGAGCGGGAAGGCCGAAGTTACACTGCAGCGCTGAAAGGCGAGCGGCAGCAAGATGAGAACGCCGAAAGCGCGCACAAACGGCTCGTACTTTATGCAGCAGCTCTGACATAGCAGGGTAATTTTTAAGGAACCTCTGCACCACAAAATTCAGCACATGCGCCAGGCAAAGGATGTGCGTGAAACCAAAGTCCCAGAGCTGCTACGAGATTTTGCCCATTATTGCACACTCACTGGCACCAAGCACTCATCAGTCTGTTGTTCAAGGTCCATCCACAGCTCCTGCGTGGTGTGGGGTTTGTTCCCCAAACAGATAAGTTTTAAAACTGCCTGCTGTCGTTTACCCCTGGCTGTGCTGAAGTTGGTGGTGAAGGTGTTACGCTGACTGGCTGAGGAGGCAGTAGAGGATGAGGAAGCGGAGTAGGAGGAGGAAGCAACAGGAGGCAAAGAGAAGCACCCTGCAATCCTCTGTGGTGGAAGGACATGCGCCAAACTACAAACCGCCTCAGGCCCAGCCGCCACTGCATTTATCCAGTGTGCTGTTAGGGAGATATAACGTCCCTGACCGTGATTACTGGTCCACGTATTCGTAGTTAGGAGAACTTTGCCACAGATGGCGTTGCGCAGTTCACACCAGATTTTGTCCCCCACTTGGTTGTGCAAGGAAAGGGATGGATCGCCTGGAAACGTAGTGGTGGCTGGGCACGACATACTGTGGGACAGCCACCGCCATAAGGCTTTTAAAGCTCTCCGTCTCCACCAGACAGAAGGACAGCATTTCAAAAGCCATTAATTTTGAAATGCTGGCATTCAGGGCCAGTGATCGCAGGTGGGTATGGGGGTACTTCCACTTCAGTGTTTGGGAGATGGAGAGCTGAACGGTTCCTTGGAACATTGTGGAGATGCTTGGTGACCCAGGTGGTGGTGTTGCTGGCAGATCCTCTGTTTGCGGGGTGGCAGGTGCCACTGTCACTCCAGAGGTGGATGAAGAGGCTGAGACTGCAGCAGAAGAGGAAGCAGGAGAAGCTTTCTTGTTTTTTGAGGTGTCTGATCCACTGCAGCTCGTGCTTTGCAGGTTCTGACCAGGTTGTGCTGAGGTTGAGAACGTTTATGCCTCGCTTTAGGCTCTGACTGCACAGCGTGCAAACCACTCGTGTCTTGTCGTTAGCACATTGCCTAAAGAACTGCCACGCCAGGGAACTCCTTGGAGGTGGCTTTGGTGTGTTCGGTCCCCTGCTGTGGTGGACGGTAACAGGCGTACTGTCTAGGGGACAGACGCTTTGCTTTTGCACCCCTGCTCCCTCTTCTGCTGTGCGACCACCGCCTCTTACTCCGAATTACACAGGTCACTCTCATGACCTTGATTCCATGTGGGGTCGAGGACCTCATCATCTTCCACCCAGTCTTCACCCCTGCCCTCCTTGTCGGTCTGAACACTTTAGAAAGCCACAGCAGTTGGCACCTGTGTTTTGTCATCATTCGAGACGTGCTGCGGTGGTCCTCCCATGTACTCATCTTGAAACATAAGTGGTTGGGCATTGGTGCACTCAATCTCTTCCACTTCTGGGGCAGGGCTAGGTGGATGGCCTTGGGAAAGCCTGCTAGCAGAGTCATCAAAAGCAGAAGAGACTGCTGCATGACTTGGGGCTCAGACTGCTTGGCTGATTTGCAAGGGGGTGAGGTATAAGACTGATGTACATTGGCTGCAGGTGCCAACACTGATCTTTCAGCAGCAGACTGGGTGGGAGACAATGTAAAGGAACTGGAGACACGGGAGGCAACCCAATCTACTATCGCTTGTACTTGTTCTGGTCTCACCATTCATAGCGAAATACCGCTGAAGGTTCTGTCGCCTACCTGCACCTGAGGAAGGTATTTCACTTGTGCGTGTAGCTGCTGCTTTCAGACTGCATTGCATTTTTGGGTGACAGGTCCTATTTAATGCATGAGCTGCTACTTACAGTATGCATCAGACTAATTAAGTCTTGCGTTACCCACCGCCAATCTTACAAGAGCCTCATCTGAGGCAATATGTTATGGGGATGTACCAAGCTAGGGATCGGGAAGGAATATGAGTTATGTAGATAAATTAACTCTGTTCGCTCATCACTATACTGCATAAGTTAGAAAAGGGAATACAGCAAGAGAGGAGGATCCAAGCGTCCTGAGTTTAGCGGTGTGGTAGAACGTAGGAGAAAAGGTGTGGGTGCGTTGCAGGAACATATGCGATTTTCTTGTCCGTGAGTTTTGCGGACAAGAACAGGCAGTTATGTTAATGACTGTCAGTGCCATTCTGCAAATTGAGGAAAGCACACGGACACCATCCGCGTTTTGCGGATCCGCCATTTGCGGACCACAAAACACACAACGGTCGTGTGCATGTAGCCTTACAGGGATAGAGATGTAGCAGAAAGGTGCAATAATGTATTTTCTTCTTTAGCAGTTACACTCACTCAAAGCAACCCAGCAGCATGTGAAAATGGTGGTCACGGATCCGTTTTCTCTGACACATTGACTTTCAATGGTGTTCATGACGGATCAGTCATGGCTATAGAACACATAATACAACAGGATCCATTCATAATGGATGCATGCGGTTATATTATGGTAACCAAAGCGTTTTTGCAGATCCTTTATGGGTTCAGAATTGTTCACCCTCCATTTTTCTTTGCATATTTTGGAGAAATGGACATTTCTCATAACTTTTATTACCTGTGTATATGTTTTTATATCTGTTTTGTGACTATATATGCTTTAATGCCATTCTGCGATTGTACGTGCTGTTCAGTCTGGGCCTGCAGTTGGAATACGCATTGCCCTTGTGAAATTAGTTTATCACCTTAATGTTAAAAAACTGGCCCTTAGCAACTGGTAATAAAGATGGTTCCTGGAAATGCAGGCACTCAGACCGAATGGAACCTCACCAGCAGGTGTCTAGAAGTTTTTCAAATCCAGTACCAGAAGATGAAAAAAATATATAATAAGCAATAGCTCATCTCTGGTACAACTCACGTATTAATAAGTGTAATGATTGCATTCTGTGTGATGTGGGCATTGTAGGGAGTCCAAACGTCTCTCCCCTGGCAGCCAGCATTCCCACATAACCAGTATTTCACCTTCTGGGACAACCACACCAGTCATGTGTGGTATCAGAACGATTGGCCTGATAATATATACATTAAAACATGTATGGGCCCAAATATCCATTAGCGAGGACAGCAAGCCATGTTTTTTTAATATTTCATGTCTGCCAGCTGAGTAAGAGAAATGGAGCATGCACAGGTATTGAGGGCCATCCCAGAAGGTTGGGACAGAATAGGAGGGAGACCCTCTGCCAAAAGGGGATAAAAATGAACTATTGGGAACATTTCTTTGACACAATTTGGGGATCTGATCAACATTGGGATGTGTTCCATATTCCTCCTATCTGGAAACCAGAACAGACTCTGAGTACGCATTATTTTTAGTAGGAACCTGTTTGTTTTTATCCTTTTATGTTTATAGTTGTTTTGTGTATGTTTATCTGTCATAGGATCTCAATAGCGGAAGAAAATGCTTCAATTTTGTCCCCATTCATTGTCAATAGGGACAAAACTGAACTGAACGAAACGGAAGGCATCAAAATGCATTCCGTTCCGTTTAGTTGTGCTCCCACTGCAGACAGAATAACGCTGAAAGTATTTTTCTGTCCGCGATGTGGTGCAGAGCAAAACCGATCTGTCCTGGAACACAATGTAAGCCAACGGGGACAGATCCGTTTTCTCTGACACATTGACTTTCAATGGTGTTCATGACGGATCAGTCATGGCTATAGAATACAACAGGATCCATTCATAATGGATGCAGGCGGTTATATTATGGTAACCAAAGCGTTTTTGCAGATCCATGACAGAGCCACAAAAAATGCTAATGTGAAAGTAGCCTTAGTACTGTACCTTCTAAGTACATTAAAGCATATCTTTAATGGTTTTTCCTTGTGCCCTGAATGAGCCCAGTAACCTCCATTTTTTAAGTGTATGAGGGCGGTCTGGGTTACCGTGTATTTGCAGCCTGTTCTACTGTGAGCCTGCTTGCGAATGGAGCGCTGTGGGGTTTTCTAAGAGTCCTTAATTGGTGTATTAATTTAAATGTCATACATGGTGGCAGCGTGTTTGGGTGCATAAAAGGCTGTGATCTAGGCTCAATCTGAGGCCTGTGTGTAGGGGCGCAAGAGATTGCATGAAATAGACCAACACTTGGAAGTTGCATCCGGGTCACGTGACAGGGTGGTTCCCTTACCTGACAATATTGTCAACAGTACATCCCCTGTTTACATAGGGAGCTTTGCTGCTGACAATAGTGTTTTTAGACCAGCATAAAAGAGGCAGCCAGCCTAAAAATGCTGCCACATTAACACACTTTTTTTTTTCCACACAATTTTCTGTTGTCTAAAACCTGGGTGTGTTCTTTGTCTGAAAAATACAGTATGTTTGGAATATGCAGCATGAGATGATTGATCAGTGGGTTGCTATTCTTTGTAAGAATTGATGAATTTATAAAATTTGGTTATCTGTTGCAAGTATAAAAATATGCAAACTATAGTAAAGACCAATTCAATGGAGCATTTATTTATATAAAAAACACAAATAAACCCAGAATAAATAGATCCAGTTAGTCTTTTGGCTAAAGATCTTGTATTGTTAATAGCCCTGAAGTCCATTATAAACCTTTTGCACTGATCCATGTTTCAAGAGCTGTTTCACACCTAAAACACACACAAAAAAAAAAAAAAAAGATCATATGTGGATGCCCAGATCCAAGACCTCATGAGTTTGGAGGATTATACGGTATACAAAGAAAAAAACACACAACACATTCTGCGACACAAAATAGAAGTGGAACGTATTAAAAGAGACAAATGGCATAGAGACTTAGACGATTACCAGTCCGGAAAAATATATAATTGACAATCATCTCAGCCCCTAAGGTTCAATAGACGGAAACGGGGTAAACGTTTCGACCAGGGCAAATTTGGTTTCACCACAGGGGAATCGGACTCAACGGATGAGTCTGGTACATCCAATTTTTTAGGCCCAAGCAGAAGAAGGGGAGAAGGGGATATCGAAGGCGCGGCAGGAAACATCACCGATCCAACAAAAACCCTCCCCCTACATCAATGGAGATACCTGCGTACAAGCAGGGGAGAACCACGAGACGCGGCCCGTGGAAATAGTAAATCTTGTAGTGAACATTTCTTCTTCACAGTTGAATGATGCACAAATTAATGTATTAAGCCGGGGCTTGACCTTTTGCCCAACAATGTCACGGGACTGGTTCGAATTGGAGTTAGACCTCCAGAGGTTTTTCAGGCGTCTAAGATTAAAGGCCTTTTTCTCTGCTAAAGATAATGATGTAACTGCTATACAATCTAATGTGTCCACCAATGTTTTATCATGTAAAAATTTGGAATTGAGGAACAAAAGCCATTTTGTTCCGCCACAAAATAATCATGTGGTTGAAACATAAATTGAATTTGTTAGGAAACATGTTGATCAATTGAGGGCCAAGGAAGCTCATGTGTACAGAAATAATTTGCCTAAAGTAGAGAGACAGGCTATTTTTGAGCTGGAACACAATAAAAAATTGACAATCATCCAGCTGACAAGGGGGGTGCCGTGGTCGTGATGGATACCTGCAAATATGTCGACGAGATCACCAGACAGGTAGGAGACAGTGAAGTGTATGAGATGTTAACAAAGGATCCCAAATGGGATATAGCGGATGTCATAGGGGTGATATTGGATGAAGCCCTGGGACAAGGAATCATCGATGATGATCTGAATAACTATTTGTGTGTGGGCCACCCTGTCACCCCTGTGATATACGTATTACCAAAGATCCACAAGAGTTTAGTGGATCCCCCTGGCCGACCCATTGTGTCGGGCAGGGGTTCCATCTTCAACACTGTCTCTATCTTTCTGGATAACATTTTGCGGATCAATGCGACCACGGCCCCCTCCTATATCAGGGATACTGGTCATTTTCTAACTAAGTTGGGGTCACTCAATATACCGGCGGATTTTGTGTTGGTGAGTTTCGATGTTGTATCACTTTATACATCTATTGACCACACCTATGGTCTCAATGTCGTCGATGTGGCCCTGGCCAGCACAGATCTCTCCCCTGGGGCACGCCGGCAGATCCTTGCCCTCTTGAAGGTGGTCCTGAGGAGGAATTATTTCCTCTTCAGGGACACCTTCTACCAGCAAAAGCACGGTGTGGCCATGGGGTCCAATGTGGCCCCCACCTACACAAACATCTTTATGGCAGAGGTCGAGGATCGGCTGGTGTATCGCTCCAGAGTTCTGTGCTAGTGGCACTACATCGACGACATCTTTTTAATCTGGACGGGTACCATGTCGGACCTTGATGAATTCCATGCACACCTGAGTCCAGGACCTGCAGTTCACGGTGACACATTCTGTCAGTGAGCTGCAGTTCCTTGACGTCCGAATTCTTGTACAGGAAGGAAAGATCAAAACTGATCTGTTCCAAAAACTGACAGATAAAAATACCCTATTGATGTACAACAGCAGCCATCCTCATAGTATGGTGAACTCCCTACCATGGAGTCAATTGCTCAGGGTACGGCGTATTGTATCAGATGAAACCCAGTTTGGGTATAGGGTAGATGAAATGTGCAGCAAGTTCAGCAATAGAGGATACCCTAAAAAAATTTATTAAACGCACTAAACAGAAAATTGTGACCACTGAACGTAGCTCCACCTTTACAAGGAGGCCCCATAAGCAAGACACCCCTCGGATTCCCTTTGTGTCCATATATGGGGGAGACAGCGGAAATATTGCTGCTATCCTTAGAAAAGAATGGCAGATCTTGCATAAGGGACTGCCTAATGTCATTGAATTCACAGCTCCCCCAATGAAGTCCGAATTTACGTGACAGAGTTGTAAAAGCAGATATAGGGGGTAAGGACATGGAGAGACAGAAGAGATTGGCACCATTGAAGAGTGGCAATTTCCCTTGCATTTCATGCTGCAACTGCAGTGGCATCATGAAAGGCGACGGTTTTGCGCACCCTTATAGCGGCAAGCTATTTAAAAATCAGGGGACACTATACATGTAGATCCACTAATGTGGTATACATAATACAGTGCCCATGCAGTTTGATATACGTGGGGGAGACCACATGGAATTGTGGAATTGAGAGAGAGAGAATCAATAAACACAAAAGTACAATAAGAAAGGGTGCATTAGATAAACCGATAAACCGCCTACTTGCACCTGAGGAAGGTGTTTCACTTGTGTGTGTAGCTGCTGCTTTCAGACTGCATTGCATTTTTGGGTGACAGGTCCTATTTAATGCATGAGCTGCTACTTACAGTATGCATCAGACTAATTAAGTCTTGCGTTACCCATCGCCAATCTTACAAGAGCCTCATCTGAGGCAATATGTTATAGGCATGTACCAAGCTAGGGATCGGGAAGGAATATGAGTTATGTAGATAAATTAACCCTGTTCGCTCATCACTATACTGCATAAGTTAGAAAAGGGAATACAGCAAGATAGGAGGATCCAAGCGTCCTGAGTTTAGCGGTGTGGTAGAACGTAGGAGAAAAGGTGTGGGTGCGTTGCAGGAACATATGCGATTTTCTTGTCCGTGAGTTTTGCGGACAAGAACAGGCAGTTATGTTAATGGCTGTCAGTGCCATTCTGCAAATTGAGGAAAGCACACGGACACCATCCGCGTTTTGCGGATCCGCCATTTGTGGACCACAAAACACACAACGGTCGTGTGCATGTAGCCTTACAGGGATAGAGATGTAGCAGAAAGCACACTCTCCAAACTGCCAGGTTGGAGAGGTTTCAAATTGTGCATTTATGCCTTAATTTACTTAGCTTATTACTGTTGGTAGTAAATCACACCAGATAAATGTAGTAATAGCAGATCGTTAATGTGCTGTGATTTACTACCCACAGTACCCAGAACAGCAGACAAGGCAAAGGACAGAATGAATCATAGGATGGAAGAAACTATGGTCATGATTCACTACAGTAAGTCTGGCATCCATACACCATTCTTAATAATCAGGGTTGCTTGTTTGGGATGCGCACACCTCTTCATAATTTTGGTGCGTCTCCAATCCTACACTGCACCTGAATTTGAAAACTACAGCTTGTAGCTGGCATAGATTTTACCTATAATTTATGCCAGTTTTATGGTAAATTATAGTAAATATGTTAGGCCTGCTCAATGCCCGGTTTAAGAAAAACTGACATATGAAAACATGACATTTGCCCCTTTTTAAGTGAAGAATGGGACAACAGCCCATGATACATAAGGAACTATGTATCCCGAAAGGGGGAGAAGGACTTTTAAAGCATCAAGTCAGCAGTCATACTATTCAAAACTCTTTATTTATTTTTGCCATTAAAGTGGTTGTCCAAGGGGGGAGGGGCGTGGCCTACGAGCGCATGGAGTAAGACGCACCGCTTCTGCTAGAATCCTGTCTAAACAAGTGGTAGCACCCCTCGGTTCTTTGCAATAACCTTGCCTGGTGAAAGGGAAGTGACCGGAGGGTACTGTGGTGAATTTGTGAGCCTAAACATGCCGAGGAAATCGAGTAAAGTGGCGAAGCCTGACAGGCTGGAGGTGGGCCAACATGGCACCGATGGCGGAGAGGTGATGGCGCTGCAGCAGATGGTGAGCCAGAGTGCGGCTGCTAAACTGAGCAAGTATGCTCATACAGACTGCGGAGTGGGCGACTGGGCTGAGGAAAAGGAGTCTGATATACATTCCTCATCTGACCAGGAGGACGAATCCCTTGATGGTGACGGCCTGGATGCGTTGAATCTGCCACTACTAACTCCTGCGTGTTCAGCTAAAGGTACAGCAGGCCCTAGGGCCGCGGCTAATGAGGAGCCCACTCTGAAAGATATTATGGCCGCTGTGGCCAGCTGTAACAGCACCCTGAAAGTGCTCACAGTGCAAGTGAGATCTGATGTGTCGATAATAAGGCATGATTTACATAAGATTTCTGAGCACACCTCTGAATTGGAGAAGAGGGTGTCCATTATAGAAGATGTAGTTCAGCCTTTGCAAATGGCGGCGAAAACAACTGTGAAGGACATTGCGGCTTTATATGCCAAAACGGATGATCTGGAAAAAAGGTCCAGAAGGAATAACCTGCAAATTGTGGGAGTGCCAGAGAAGACGGAGGGGCCAATGCCACGGAATCTGTGGAGAAATGGCTGCATCAGTTGTTTCATGAGAAGTGCTTGTCTTCCCTGTATGCGGTGGAGCGGGCGCACATGCGGCCGCTCCCGCCAGGCAGGCCTCCTCACCCTATACTGGCGAAGATTCTGCATTTTAAGGACCGGGACACTATTCTGCGGCAGTCCAGGGATAACTAGGAGATGCTCCTGAATGGGGTCAAAGTGTGCATATTTCCAGACTATTCTAATGAGGTGCAGCGGAGGAGAAGCAGATTTATTGATATCAAGAAAAGGCTCAGAGGTTTACAAGTCCAATATGCTATGCTGTTCCCTGCTAAACTGCGTGTGGTGGCGTTGGGATCCACCAGATTTTTTGAAGATCCAGAGGAAGCGGCACAGTGGCTGGACGTCCACGAGCGGCAATTGAGAAGTGGGGCTCTGGACACTTGAAGGAGGCAGATATATGGTTTATTGTGTTTAATCTATATATGTATTTGCACTTTAAGGTCGCGTTAATGTTGCACCAGTTAAGAAGTGTATTATGCAATGCTACCATGCCATGGTAGATCCTGAGGTGGGAGTGGGTGGTTGAGAGATTGTAATGTATTTCTCAGTTGTGGGGAGGTTTCTCTACCTGAGGGAATGTGTTATAATCTGTTTTGATTATTGTAGGTTCGGGGGCAGGTTGCTCTCGGATTGCCCTGTTTTAGTGATTGAGGTTGATGAAGAGGGGACTGCTGTCCTCTGTTACAGTAATCTGATTAGGGGAGGGTGGGGTGGGAGGGTGGTAGGGAGACAGTTGGGGGGAAGGGATGGGGTCGTGAACTCTGAGCGGATGGTGTCTGAGTGGGTTGTGAGATGCAGATATGGCTTAATGTTTTACCATGTCACAGGTGATTAGAGTTTTAAGCTGGAATGTGAGAGGTATGGCGGACGCATGGAAACGACAGTGTATTTTCCAATACTTGGGGCGGTTTCAGCCGGCCATATGTTGCCTCCAGGAAACACATTTGACTGGCGATAATCTCCACTGGTTGAACAAGAATTGGGTGATTCATGCGGTACATTCAACTCATTCATCTCACTCTAGGGGTGTAAGTGTGATTGTACATAGAAGTATTAGATATGAACATATGCAGGATTGTATAGATGTCGAAGGCAGGTGTGTCTGTGTTGTGTGTAAGATAGATGGGATTCAGGTGGTGCTTGTGTCGATGTGCCTCCGCCGTTTGCCTCTCCATTGATATGAGAGATTATGGATTTTGTGGCGGACTTCCCTGGGTTACCATGGCTGCTAGTAGGTGACTTCAATTGCACACTGAATGACTCCTTAGATAGATGTCGGGTGGAAGGATCAGGTGGTTCACCGGGGAGTGTGGCTCTAAAGAATATTATGAGTGAAATTGGTGTATATGACGTGTGGAGATTGCGTAACCCTGATAAGCGCGGATTCTCATGCAGATCAGCTACGCATCATTCATTATCGCGTATAGACTTGGCCCTTGTAAATGATGTTATGCTGCCACTGGTTAAGGACGTTGTCTATCACCCTCGGTGATTGTCTGACCATTCTCTGGTGCAGATTGACTTGTGCCTGGGGGTGCTCAGGCAGGGACAGAGGCTGTGGAAATGTAACTCACATTGGCTGAATGTGCTGGGCGACTTATCCGGGATTTCTCTGGAGGTCAGGGAATTTTTTGCTATCAATGCGGGGACGGCTTCAGTACCCGGAGTCTGGAATGCCATGAAAGCATTCTTGAGAGGTGTCTTGATGAAAGAAATTAGCAAGCATAAATCTAAGTCCAGGGAGGCAGATGTTAAAGCACATGTCCTAGTGGCCGAGGCTGAGAGGGAATTTGGTTGATCCCCTACTCTGATTAATAGCGAGGCTCTGGCGGTAGCTCAGGAGCAGCTGAGGTGTCAGTTAGTACAGGCCGCAGAAAGGAAGAGTAGTTTCTATCGCCAGAGATCTTTTGGGGAGGGTGAGAAGGTGGGTCATCTGCTGTCGGTTGTTTCCAGGGCCCAGAGAGGTTCCTCCTGTATTCAGGAACTGAGGGATGGATTTGGGAATAGTAGTCAAGACACAAAAGGAATATTGGATATTTTAAAAAGTTTTTATGTGTCTCTATATGCTTCCACTGTCTCTAGCTCGGAGGAGGCTTTGAACGCCTTCCTGATGGAGGCTCAGTTATCGGTGCTGTCAGATGAGGATAGAGAAAGGTTAGAGGAGACGATCTCATTAGAGGAATTGGAAGCTGCGCTTGGGGATATGGCGAATGGTAAGGCTCCGGGGACAGACGGCCTACCTGTGGAGATATATAAAAAGTTGCAGGAGATACTCCTTCCTGAACTGCTTAAAGGTACTTGAACATTCACTGGAGGCGGGTTCGCTACCACATTCGATGCAGGAGGCTATAATTGTAATTTTTCCAAAACCAGGGAAAGACCCCAAATTACCAGATTCTTATAGACCAATTTCACTTTTAACGGCGGATGTAAAGCTCCTAGCAAAAGTGTTAGCGAACAGGTTGTCCAGAGTAATTTTGACCATTGTGCACCCGGATCAGACGGGTTTTATGCCTGGGAAATCAACCGCTATAAATCTCCATAGACTATATGCTAGCTTGAATATCCCGGCAGATAATTGTGGAGATAGGGCATTGCTTGCTCTTGATGCCGCTAAGGCGTTCGATAGTGTGGAGTGGAACTACCTGTGGGGGGTCCTGAGAACCATGGGTTTCGGAGCGCGGTTCATTCAGTGGGTGAGGGTGCTTTACTCGAGTCCCAAGGCAAGAATAAGAGCCATTGGGGGGTTGTCAGATGGTTTTGCCTTGGCCCGGGGCACCAGACAGGGATGCCTACTATCGCCCTTGTTGTTTGCTCTAGCAATAGAGCCGTTTGCGGCTTTTATTCGCTTGTCACCGAATATTGATGGGTTTCGATATGGTGTGCTGCATAATAAAGTGGCTATGTACGCTGATGATACTCTGCTATTCTTGGGCGATACTGGTGCATCCCTGGATGCGGCCATGGCATTGATTGACAGATTCGGGAGCTTCTCTGGGCTTCAGATAAATTGGCAGAAGTCCGCTTTGATGCCGGTTGATGGACAGGCCGTTTCAGGTGGGCGTGTTGATAGTTTGGTTACCTGGGTGGATAAATTCAAGTATTTAGGGCTGTATATAACACCTAGACTGTCGGATTTTGAAGACCTTAATTTGACTCCGCTGCTAGCCACTTTTAGACTAAAGGTGAGGACATGGTGTAGACTTTTCTTATCGGTTGTGGGTAGAGTAAACCTTTTAAAAATGGTAATGATGCCCCAGCTGCTTTATGTATTGAATAATGCTCCCGTGTGGATTCCTCTGGATAGGTTTAGGAGAATACACTATGTTTAGAGATCTTATTTGGAAGTACGGTCAGGCTAGGATTAGGCTGGAGACGTTGCAATACCCTAAGTCTGAAGGTGGTCTGGCTGTTCCTAATGCATGGATTTATTTCACTTCCCAGTGTCAGAATTTTAAGGGATGGATTAATTTCCAATTGCCGGATATGGCGGGACAGATACTGCAACACTGGTTGGGCAGTCGGGACCTTATGGGTATTCTGTAGGGGTCGGGAATGCATGCTGGGAGAGAGAAATTCGTGCTTATTGAGCTTATGAAGAAAGTCTGGGCGAGGGTAAAGCAGCTTAGAGGTGAAGGCGACGTCTGTGAACTTTCCCCAATCAGGAATAATTACTTGTTGCCTGAGTTCCTAAAAATGTCAGGACTCCGGAATTGGGAATCTCATGGAGTGATGAGGATTGGCCAACTAATTGAGGGCAAGATATTTAAATCATTCCAGAGTTTGCAGCAGGAATTCAATATTCCCAGGGTATGGTTTTATAAATATCTCCAACTGAGGCATGCCTTTGAGGTCATGATGAGGAAAGGGTGCACAATAGCCCAAATGGAGGTGGTTCATAAACTTGTTCTTCCGACAGGGGGAAAAAAGAGGACTGATATCGCAGGTGTATACTACTGGTCAAATTTTTAGAAGGATTTCCGCTTTCAAGGATGAAGAAGTGGGAGGCTGACCTGGGGGTCATCTCTAATGATCAGTGGGATGACATACTGGAAGGAGTTCCCAGAGTGTCGTCCCTGAGTGAACAGGGCAAGCTGTCTCAACTATTCATAATTCACAGAGTGTACAAAACGCCGGTGTTCTTAAAAAAGGTGGGGGTGAGAATTGATGACAAGTGTCCAAAGTGTATGGAAGATGGCGCGGATCTGATACATATGCTTTGGTCTTGTCCAGTAATAGGTAACTTCTGGGAAGGAGTACTGAACATGATTAATAGTAATATGATGTTGAGACTTCAAAAGGATCCCAAGGTATGTGTGTTGGGGTATGTGTCGGACATTAGAGGGACTGAGGCGGTTGAGGTAGCAGTGGGGAGGCTGTTGTATGTGGCCAGGAAGTTGGTGGCTCTGAGGTGGATCCAGGGGAGTCCGCCCACATTGGATGAGTTTGTGCGGAAGGTGAATGATATGTTGATGATGGAAAAAGGTGTGTTTGTAAAGAGAGGTTGTCCTCAGAAGTATGAGAGATTATGGAGTGAATGGTTATCTCACACGCATGTTATCTAGGCTGTCTTGTGGGGTTCACGATGTGTTTATAGGGGGGAGGAGGGGGGTGGGAGCTAGGATAAATGCATCTATTGTCAAACTTTGGTCTTACGTTTCTATACATTATGTACCGCTGTATGATGATCCTTATATGATGATATCATATGTTATTGTTATCTACTGATTCTGCATTTTGGAATGAAAAAAGACAATGTATTGTTTTAAAATAAGGTGCTTTTATTTGATCATATTATGGTAACCAAAGCGTTTTTGCAGATCCTTTATGGGTTCAGAATTGCTCACCCTCCATTTTCCTTTGCATATTTTTCAGAAATGGACATTTCTCATAACTTTTATTACCTGTGTATATGTTTTTATATCTGTTTTGTGACTCTATATGCTTTAATGCCATTCTGCGATTGTACGTGCTGTTCAGTCTGGGCCTGCAGTTGGAATACGCATTGCCCTTGTGAAATTAGTTTATCACCTTAATGTTAAAAAACTGGCCCTTAGCAATTGGTAATAAAGATGGTTCCTGGAAATGCAGGCACTCAGACCAAATGGAACCTCACCAGCAGGTGTCTAGAAGTTTTTCAAATCCAGTACCAGAAGATGAAAAAAATATATAATAAGCAATAGCTCATCTCTGGTACAACTCACGTATTAATAAGTGTAATGATTGCATTCTGTGTGATGTGGGCATTGTAGGGAGTCCAAACGTCTCTCCCCTGACAGCCAGCATTCCCACATAACCAGTATTTCACCTTCTGGGACAACCACACCAGTCATGTGTGGTATCAGAACGATTGGCCTGATAATATATACATTATTAAAACATGTATGGGCCCAAATATCCATTAGCGAGGACAGCAAGCCATGTTTTTTTTAATATTTCATGTCTGCCAGCTGAGTAAGAGAAATGGAGCATGCACAGGTATTGAGGGCCATCCCAGAAGTTTGGGACAGAATAGGAGGGAGACCCTCTGCCAAAAGGGGATAAAAATGAACTATTGGGAACATTTCTTTGACACAATTTGGGGATCTGATCAACATTGGGATGTGTTCCATATTCCTCCTATCTGGAAACCAGAACAGACTCTGAGTACGCATTATTTTTAGTAAGAACCTGTTTGTTTTTATCCTTTTATGTTTCAAGTTGTTTTGTGTATGTTTATCTGTCATAGGATCTCAATAGTGGAAGAAAATGCTTCAATTTTGTCCCCATTCATTGTCAATAGGGACAAAACTGAACTGAACGAAATGGAAGGCATCAAAATGCATTCCGTTCCGTTCGGTTGCTCTCCCATTGCAGACAGAATAACGCTGAAAGCAGCGTTTTTCTGTCCGCGATGTGGTGCAGAGCAAAACCGATCTGTCCTGGAACACAATGTAAGTCAACGGGGACGGATCCGTTTTCTCTGACACATTGACTTTCAATGGTGTTCATGACGGATCAGTCATGGCTATAGAATACAACAGGATCCATTCATAATGGATGCAGGCGGTTATATTATGGTAACCAAAGCGTTTTTGCAGATCCATGACAGAGCCACAAAAAAATGCTAATGTGAAAGTAGCCTTAGTACTGTACCTTCTAAGTACATTAAAGCATATCTTTAATGGTTTTTCCTTGTGCCCTGAATGAGCCCAGTAACCTCCATTTTTTAAGTGTATGAGGGCGGTCTGGGTTACCGTGTATTTGCAGCCTGTTCTACTGTGAGCCTGCTTGCGAATGGAGCGCTGTGGGGTTTTCTAAGAGTCCTTAATTGGTGTATTAATTTAAATGTCATACATGGTGGCAGCGTGTTTGGGTGCATAAAAGGCTGTGATCTAGGCTCAATCTGAGGCCTGTGTGTAGGGGCGCAAGAGATTGCATGAAATAGACCAACACTTGGAAGTTGCATCCGGGTCACGTGACAGGGTGGTTCCCTTACCTGACAATATTGTCAACAGTACATCCCCTGTTTACATAGGGAGCTTTGCTGCTGACAATAGTGTTTTTAGACCAGCATAAAAGAGGCAGCCAGCCTAAAAATGCTGCCACATTAACACACTTTTTTTTTTCACACTATTTTGTTGTCTAAAACCTGGGTGTGTTCTTTGTCTGAAAAATACAGTATGTTTGGAATATGCAGCATGAGATGATTGATCAGTGGGTTGCTATTCTTTGTAAGAATTGATGAATTTATAAAATTTGGTTATCTGTTGCAAGTATAAAAATATGCAAACTATATTAAAGACCAATTCAATGGAACATTTATTTATATAAAAAACACAAATAAACCCAGAATAAATAGATCCAGTTAGTCTTTTGGCTAAAGATCTTGTATTGTTAATAGCCCTGAAGTCCATTATAAACCTTTTGCACTGATCCATGTTTCAAGAGCTGTTTCACACCTAAAACACACAAAAAAAAAAAAAAAAATTATCATGTGGGTTATGTTACTCATGTTTCATGAAAAAAAGAACATAATATCTATTAACTATTGAAAAGGATGTATACAGCCCACGTGATCCTACCAGCACTACATCATCCTCACCAATGCCAACATCCGTCAAATGGATATCACTGCAGATAATCTTAGTTCTAGTTTTGCTCCTACAAGGGTTAAATCCCCCTCCCCATTTTATTTACATGTATTTCATTTTTTTATATAATAACTTTTAGTAGTTCTCAGTTAACCCATTTCTGGCCATTATGAACCAGCATTTTTATGCATTTATTTTAATCCTCGCCATATTTTTTGTTTTTTCATTAACATAGGTGTATGAGGGCTGATTTTTTGAGGGACATATTGGCACTCTTTTGGGCGAAATTTGATGATAAACTTTTATAAATTTTCAGTGAATAGAAAATAACACCAATGGCACCTTTTTGTTATTGTTGTGGGGGGTGGGGGTATTATTATGGCATTCACAATATAAATAAAATGTTAACCTTTCCTGTGGGTCAGTATGATTACAGCAATAGCAAATTTATATACATCCGTTTTTGTGTTGTCGAATTCTGAGAAACGCAAGTTGTTTTTGTTTTGCTTTTTTAACAGATGTGTGAGGACTTATTTCACACTGGACGAAAAACAAGAATGGCACCAGCAGCATCTCACATCATCCAATATTTTATTGCGACCTCAAGACAAAATATAGCAGCAACGTTTCGGCTGAAACTCAGACTCTCTCAAGCCTAATGACATCAACATCAATACACACATATATATACCCCACATAAAAACACACCCCTTCCAATGACCAATGGTAATCACTGTTCATTTCAACCGCTTATGCATTTATTACCTTGCACCTGGTTAAGGACTCATTATGGCGATGTTGATCATGTCGGCGGTGTCCCATGTGAAGTGCGCAGCCGCGCACAGCTGCACTTACTTGATCGGGTGTATCGGTCGCAACCACGGCAACTGACAGCGCTCATTCAGGCGGCCAATCGGCCATCTCCAAACCATCATGACGCACGTGATCACGTGTCGTGTCCACGGACGTCATCAAAACACGCCCTTGCGCGTCAGATGATCGCATCACGTGGGCACTTACGTACGGCGTCAATCCAGCGCAACCTCATCAGTGCCATGGTAACGGGGACACATCCGCAGGAACCATTCCTGTAACTCAAATAAGACAGATCACCTTAGATCCATTTATCCAATAATCACATGGGACAATTCCGACAGGCCTCTGTAAAACAATCGCATATTCAGCATGGCCATATAGCCTGCAAGGCATACCGCAAGATCTGAAAAGATTGAACACGATGGAATTGCACTTAATCACTTTAAGAGAATATTACAAACATCAAAGGATACCAAGGGGCCTTAGGTCAAACTTTCGTCCAAATCTGTTTCCGAACAATGGAGACTTTTGTAAGGCCTTTGAAGTTATAAACAACAAATATTCCTTTGAATTAATGCTATTGAATATAGACTTTTTGCAGAAAGAGGTTGATAATCTAAAGAAGGCATCAGCCAAATTAGATGCCCGGTTCCAAGACCTCGTGAGTTTGGAGGATTATACGGTATACAAAAGAAAAAAAAAAAAACACACACAACACATTCTGCGACACAAAATAGAAGTGGAACGTATTAAAAGAGACAAATGGCATAGAGACTTAGAGGATTACCAGTCCGGAAAAATATATAATTGGCAATCATCTCAGCCCCTAAGGTTCAATAGACGGAGACGGAGTAAACGTTTCGACCAGGGCAAATTTGGTTTCACCACAGGGGAATCTGATTCAACGGATGAGTCTGGTACATCCAATTTTTTAGGCCCAATTAGAAGAAGGTGAGAAGGGGATATCGAAGGGGCGGCAGGAAACATCACTGATCCAACAAAAACCCTCCCCCCGACATCAATGGAGATACCTGCGTACAAGCAGGGGAGACCCACGAGACGCGGCCAGCGGAAATAGTAAATCTTGTAGTGAACATTTCTTCTTCACAGTTGAATGATGCACAAATTAAAGTATTAAGCCGGGGCTTGACCTTTTGCCCAACAATGTCACGGGACTGGTTTGAATTGGAGTTAGACCTCCAGAGGTTTTTCAGGCGTCTAAGATTAAAGGCCTTTTTCTCAGCTAATGATAATGATGTAACTGCTATACAATCTAATGTGTCCACCAATGTTTTATCATGTAAAAATTTGGAATTGAGGAACAAAAGCCATTTTGTTCCGCCACAAAATAAATCATGTGGTTGAAACATATATTGAATTTGTTAGGAAACGTGTTGATCAATTGAGGGCCAAGGAAGCTCATGTGTACAGACATAATTTGCCTAAAGTAGAGAGACAGGCTATTTTTGAGCTGGAACACAATAAAAAATTGACAATCAAACCAGCGGACAAGGGGGTTGCCGTGGTCGTGATGGATACCTGCAAATATGTTGACGAGATCACCAGACAGGTAGGAGACAGTGAAGTGTATGAGATGTTAACAAAGGATCCCAAATGGGATATAGCGGATGTCATAGGGGTGATATTGGATGAATCCCTGGGACAAGGAATCATCGATGATGATCTGAATAGCTATTTGTGTGTGGGCCACCCTGTTACCCCTGTGATATACGTATTACCAAAGATCCACAAGAGTTTAGTGGATCCCCCTGGCCGACCCATTGTGTCGGGCAGGGGTTCCATCTTCAACACTGTCTCTATCTTTCTGGATAAAATTTTGAGGATCCATGCGGATTTTAGGTTGGCGAGTTTCGATGTTGCATCACTTTATACATCTATTGACCACACCTATGGTCTCAATGTAGTCGATGTGGCCCTGGCCAGCACAGATCTCTCCCCTGGGGCGTGCAGGCTGATCCTCGCCCTCCTGGAGGTGGTCCTGAGGAGGAATTATTTCCTCTTCAGGGACACCTTCTACCAGCAAAAGCAGGGTGTGGCCATGGGGTCCAATGTGGCCCCCACCTACGCAAACATCTTTATGGCAGAGGTCGAGGATCGGCTGGTGTATCGCTCCAGATTTTTTTTTTTTGAGTTCTGTGCTGGTGGCGCTACATCGACGACATCTTTTTAATCACCATGTCGGACCTTGATGAATTTCATGCACACCTGAATTCTGGAGTCCAGGACCTGCAGTTTTTGGTGACACATTCTGTCAGTGAGCTGCAGTTCCTTGACATCCGAATTCTTGTACAGGAAGGAAAGATCAAAACTGATAAAAATACCCTATTGATGTACGACAGCAGCCATCCTCATAGTATGGTGAACTCCCTTACCATGGAGTCAATTGCTCAGGGTACGGCGTATTGTATCAGATGAAACCCAGTTTGGATATAGGGTAGATGAAATGTGCAGCAAGTTCAGCAATAGAGGATACCCTAAAAAATGTATTAAACACACTAAACAGAAAACTGTGACCACTGAACATAGCTCCACCTTTACAAGGAGGCCCCATAAGCAAGACACCCCTCGGATTCCCTTTGTGTCCATATATGGGGGAGACCGCGGAAATATTGCTGCTATCCTTAGACAAGAATGGCAGATCTTGCATAAGGGACTGCCTAATGTCATTGAATTCACAGCTCCCCCAATGAAGTCTGAATTTACGTGACAGAGTTGTAAAAGCAGATATAGGGGGTAAGGACATGGAGAGACAGAAGAGATTGGCACCATTGAAGAGTGGCAATTTACCATGCCTTTCATGCTGCAACTGCAGTGGCATCATGAAAGGCGACTGTTTTGCACACCCTTATAGCGGCAAGCTATTTAAAAATCAGGGGACACTATACATGTAGATCCACTAATGTGGTATACATAATACAGTGCCCATGCAGTTTGATATACGTGGGGGAGACCACATGGAATTGTGGAATTGAGAGAGAGAGAATCAATAAACACAAAAGTACAATAAGAAAGGGTGCATTAGATAAACCGGTCGCAAAACATTTTATTGAACATAATCATTCCATAAATCAATTAAGATTTCGTGCCATGGACAGTGTAGGATATTTGAGACGGGGTGGGGACAGAAAGAGAATCCTGAGGAGAAAGGAGCTAAAATGGATTCACACTCTTAGGTCCCTTAAACCATTTGGCCTGAATATAGAATTTAACGTCACTTCCATTGACTAGGGTGGGAAACTAGTATGTCCTCTAGGTATTGGGACATCTTGTTTTGTTTTTATAATGGTATATGAAAATAATCCTTGAAGATTCATCCCCTACCTTGTGGGGTAGCCAGAAGTTCATAAATTTATTGATATGTCATAATCTTATGAACGTGTTTTTTTACATAATGTATCCACAATATATGATAGAGGTATAGATCATTTATGTTTAATCGTGTACCTGTTCCCCATTATAATTGGGGTTGCTTTATGCGATGTATTGCGGTATGCCTTGCAGGCTATATGGCCATGCTGAATATGCGATTGTTTTACAGAGGCCTGTCGGAATTGTCCCATGTGATTATTGGATAAATGGATCTAAGGTGATCTGTCTTATTTGAGTTACAGGAAAGGTTCCTGCGGAAGTGTCCCCGTTACCATGGCACTGATGAGGTTGCGCTGGATTGACGCCTTACGTGAGTGCCCACGTGATACGATCATCTGACGCGCAAGGTCGCGTTTTGATGACGTCCGTGGACACCACATGTGATCGCGTGCGTCATGATGGTTTGGAAATGGCCGATTGGCCGCCTGAATGAGCGCTGTCAGTTGCCGTGGTTGCGACCGATACATCCGATCAAGTAAGTGCAGCTGTGCGCGGCTGCGCACTTCACATGGGACACCGCCGACATGATCAACATCGCCATACTGAGTCCTTCACCATATATAACCTACACAGAGAATGCCAGACCGCTTATACTGATTGAATCCTTTATTACAAAACTCACAATATGTTTGCATGATTAAATACAGACATGATTAAAAACAAAGTGCAGGAGATAAAAAGCGACATCACTGGAGGAGATCTACAGCGGATGCAAGTCCATTATTATTCAACATGGTTCTCATTCATTAAAGTGCACGTGCAAAGAAATGATAAATGTAATGCATATAGTAAACATTGGACAATTACCCATGCCGTTTCTCCTCCAGGATGGAGCCAACCCCAACGCGCGTTTCGGCGTACCTTTGTCTGGGGGTAGCAGCATCACTGGAGAACCTAGATTAAATACAACTGCTGACCAATCAGTACATACCATCTATTACTAGTTAGGTACATCATTGCGATCTCACCGGAAGTGATCTCCAATGTTAGGCGCCGGCGTCCAGAAAACCATGTGATCCCGACCGGTCACATGACCTTGCCGCGGTCACATGGTAAGGACGTCCAGTGATGACGCTACCCCCAGACGAAGGTACGCCGAAAACGTGCGTTGGGTTTGGCGCCATCCTGGAGGAGAAACAGCATGGGTAATTGTCCAATGTTTACTATATGCATTACATTTATCATTTCTTTGCACATGCACTTTAATGAATGAGAACCATGTTGAATAATAATGGACTTGCATCCGCTGTAGATCTCCTCCAGTGATGTCGCTTTTTATCTCCTGCACTTTGTTTTTAATCATGTCTGTATTTAATCATGCAAACATATTGTGAGTTTTGTAATAAAGGATTCAATCAGTATAAGCGGTCTGGCATTCTCTGTGTAGGAGATTATATTATATATATATATATATATATATATATATATATATATATATATATATATGTAATTATCCCTTGGTTGGGGCGAATATCGGATGTTGAGTCCTTAACCAGGTGCAAGGTAATAAATGCATAAGCGGTTGAAATGAACAGTGATTACCATTGGTCATTGGAAGGGGTGTGTTTTTATGTGGGGTATATATATGTGTATTGATGTAGATGTCATTAGGCTTGAGAAAGGCTATAACGTTGCTGCTATATTTTGCCTTGAGGTCGCAATAAAATATTGGATGATGTGAGATGCTGCCGGTGCCATTCTTGTTTTTCGTTCATCATATGGCCTGTTGGATCAAGGGTCAACGGTGAGGCTGTTGCATCGTATTTTCCACATCGACCAAAGACAGTCTGTGCTGCTTCTACCTACATTGTATTACTATTGTTTCACACTGGGTGACTTTTTGTGGGTGCAAGATGAACAGGAAAATAATTCAGGCATTTTGTCACAATTCAGGTTAAATAGATTAAAGGGGAGATAAAAGGTAATTTTTTTTTTTTTTTAATACAGGTGCATCTCGATAAGTTAGAATATAATCCAAAAGTTTATTTATTTCAGTAATTCAAATTCAAAAAAGGGAAACTCATATCATATTAGAATCATTCTAATTCAATCTATTTCAAGCATTTATTGTTTTTAATGTTGGTGTCTATGGCTTAGATCTAATGAAAACTCAAAAGTCAGTATCTCAGAAAACTAGAATATTGATAAAGTTCAACATTTTAGACTCATGGTGTCACACTCTAATCAGCTGATCAACACAAAACGCCTACAGAGGTGACCTAAGCCTTTAAATAAGGGATGTCAGACTTATAGCCCTCCAGCTGTTGTAAAACTACAACTCCCATCATGCCTGGACATCCTACAGCTATCAAGGCATGCTGGGAGTTGTCATTTTGCAACAGCTGGGAGGGCCGTGAGTTTGACATCTGTGCTTTAAATGGTCCCCCAGTCTGGTTCAGTAGGCTACACAATTTTGGGGAAGAGTGGTGACTTGAGAGGTAGACAGTCATTGACACCCTCCACAAGGAAGGAAAGCCACAAAAGTGCAAAAGCAACCTTCAAAAGGATGGTCAAAAAAGGCCACTCAAGAAGTTGTGAGATTCACAAGGAGTCGACTGCGGCTGGAGTCAGGGCTTTAAAGAGCCACCACATGCAGACGTATCCAGGACATTGGATACAACTGTCGGTTGTATTCAAGCCACTCATGACCCAGAGACAACGTCAGAAGCATCTCACCTGGACAGGACTGGACTGTTGCACAATGAGCCAAAGTCCTGTTTTCAGATGAAAGTACATTTTGAATTTCATTTTTAAATCAAGGTCCCAGAGTCTGGAGAAATAGTGAAGAAGCACGATCCAACTTGCTTGAGGTCCACTGTGAAGTTTGCACACTCAGTGAAGGTTTGAGGAACCATGTAATCTACTTGTGTTGGTCCAATGTGTTATATCAAGTCTAAAGTCAGTGTAGCCATCTATCAGAAAATTTTAGCACACTTCAAGCTTCCATCTGCTAACAAGCATTATGGAAATGCTGATTTATTTTTCCAGAAGGACTTGGCACCTGCCCATGCATCCAAAAGTACCAATACCTGGTTAAATAACTTTGGTTGATTGGCCAGAAAACTCTCCATACCTATATCCCATACAGAATCTACGGAGCATTGTCAAGGTCAGGGCTGCTCAACCTGCGGGCCTCCAGCTGTTGCAACAGCCAGTATGCCTGGACAGCCTACAGCTATTAGGGAATGCTGGGAATTGTAGTTTTGCAACAGCTGGAGGGCCACAGGTTAAATCAGGTCAAGATGAACATAAGAGACACCAGACCCAACAAAGCAGACGAGCTGAAGGGCACCATCAAAACAACCTGGGCCTCCATAACACCTCAGGCCCAGGTTGTCACAGGCTGATTGCCGCATTGATGCAAGTAATTCATGCAAAAGGAGCCCGACCAAGTGTTGAGTGTATATATTTTTCAGTAGGCCAACATTTCGGTATAAAAAAAAATATTTTTTTAATTGGTCTTATATAATATTCTGAGATATTAACATTTAGTTTTTCATTAGCTGTAAACCATATTAAAAGAAATAAATGCTAATCATGGTATGCAATGACTCTATATAACATACATAGTATATAACATAGTATATAAGGCCGAAAAAAGACATTTGTCCATCTAGTGCAGCCTGTTATCCTGCAAGTTGATCCAGAGGAAGGCAAAAAAATAAATAAATAAAAAATAAAAAATAAATGTGCGGTACAAGCCAATTTTCCCCACGTAAGGGGGAGAAAATTCCTTCCTGATTCCAATAAGGCAATCATAACTCCTTGGATCAACAACCCCTCTCTAGTAGCTATAGCCTGTATTTTTATTACACTCCAGTTTATTACACTTTACTGAAATAAATTAACTTTCGATAATATTCTAATTAATTAAGATGCACCTGTTAGGTTTTTAACCTTTTTATATACTTTTTTTGGTCCCAATTGAGGACTTGAACATTGATCCTCTAATTGCTCATTTAAATACACTGGAATAGTTCTGACTTGCATCCTATTAGGCCCTGACTTGGTACTCCAAGGGATAAAGGTTATATATTTTTTTTATTGAGCCCAAAATTGACTAATATTCAGCTACGTGTTTTAAATTATTATTGGTTAAAGAAAAATGGGGCTCATTCACATCAGCACTGGAGTCATCATATCTTGCCACCATAAAGCACTGTATTATTCCCTAAAAGCAATTCATCTAGGGTGAAAATATTGGTTACCTATAATCCCAGCCACTGCAGCAGTGTGTCAACCTAATATACAGCTGAAAATAATAATTGCTCTTACCGGTAATTGTTTTTCTTGAAACCCATGACGGCACCCATCCGGGACAGGAAACCTGAAGAGAAAATGGTTCACCACCCCACCACACCTCAGTGATTATAATTAACCAAACTCCGGAGGCGTTGTTTTCCCCTCGCCCATGACGGCACCCATGCGAGATTAAACTATAAACCAGACAAAAATTAGCGGGGGCTTACAGCTTGTAGTACTTTCCTCCCAAAGGTCACATCTGAGTCAAGATGCAGCCTGTAGTGTCGGAAAAAAGTATGGGGAGAGCACCAAGTAGCGGCTCTACATATCTGGGCCAGAGAAGCATCTGCCCTCTCTGACCAAGAGGTCGCAACGGCTCTGGAAGAATGAGCCCCAAACCCCCTTGGGAGGAGGCAGACTAAGGGAAGAATAGGCAAGAGAAATCGCATTCTTTACCCATCTAGCAATAACGCTAGTGGAAACCTTACGGCCCCTACACGTCCCTGAAACTGGATTAGGAGATTTTTTATCTATCCTCCAAGGAGAAGTGGAATCTAGGTAAAAAAGCAGACACCTCCTAACATCTAGGAAATTAAATTGTTCTTCTGACGGATTAGCTGGATTTGGGTAAAAAGAAGGGAAGAACCACATCCTGACGTCTGTGAAAATCTGAGACCACCTTCGGCTGGAAAGATGGAATTGGTCTGATGATAACTTTAATCCTCCAAAAATGTGGTATAGGGAGGGAAAGCAGAAAATGCTTGAATCTCAGAAACCCATCTAGCAGGTTATTGCTAAAAGGAAGGCCATTTTAAAAGGAGAGCATTTTAATAGAAATCTTATTTAATTGTTCAAACGGCTTCTGAGATGAGGCCAAAAGAACAGTGTTCAAATCCTAGGGAGGAGACAAGAAAAGATTCTGCTGACAAGAATTTTTTAGTCCATGGATGATTACCTAACCTATAAACCAAAAAATTACGTAGGGCAGCTACCTGAACCTTTATGATTCCTATCTAGCCCTGCTTGCAAAAAAAAAATAAAAAATCTAGGATACTTGATATTTGTGGAGATTTTTCTACCTTCCTAGGGCTCTGACCTAGGAAGGTAGAAAAACTATTCCAAATATATATAATATATGTTAAAATCCATGCAGAAAGATGAAGAACTTCTGGACTAGTATGAACTAGCAGACTCTGGAAAAGAAGGTCCTCTCTCAATGGTAGGGTCCACGGAGGCTGTAGTGCCAACCTCAGAAGAGTCGAATACCAGGACCTCTTGGGCCACTTTGGAGCAATCAGGATAACCGAGGCATTCTCTCTCTCTATTTTCTTCAATAATTGTGTGATGAGGCAAATTGAAGGAAAGGCGTACCCTAATTCTTGGCTCCAGTCCTGAGCCAACCCATCCACTACTGATGGGCTAGCCAAAGGATTGAGGGAGAAAAATTTCCACTGTAGGAAGATCATACCTCTGGACTATCTGTAAAAAAAACTTTTGTTTAGACACCATTCACCCCGTTTTATGAAAATTAGACTGAGGAAGTCCGCTACAACAAACATTCTACTTCCCGTTCAGATATACCACTGGAGGGAAAAGCATTCTTCTCTCTGCTATACAAAAGATCTCCTGGCATAGATGTAGGAGGGAAGAAACTCTTGTTTATGTAGGCCACCACTATTGAACTGTCTGAATAGAACACAATCTTTCTGTTTATTATTTCCGGAAGCGCCACAGTCAGTGCCCTCTCTACTGCTTTTAACTCCTTAAAATTGGAGGATGCTTTCCTCGAATTGAGATACCACCTCCCTTGCCAGTATCTGTTTTAGGAGTGGGCTCCCCAAGCACAAGGGCTGGCATCTGTGGTAATTATGGTCTGGTCTGGAAATGTCCATGGCACTCCTACTAATAGATCTTCTGGTATCATCCACCACAACAGGGAGCGTCTTGCCTTTGAGGAAAGGTGGAGTTTTTGATCCAAAGAATACGTGGAGCAATCCCAGGAACTTAGGATGTCCTCTTGAAGATCTCTGGAGTGGTTCTGTGTATAAGGTACTGCTGGGATTGCTGAAATCATATGCCCTAGCACCGCCATCACTTTCCTACTTTTCAAGTACAGTGGAAGGACAGGAAGAGTGACCTTATTTGCTCCATAATCGCCTCTCTACTTTGAAGTGGAAGGAAACTTTTTTGTAAACAAGAGTCCAACTGAATAAAAAACAAAAAAAAACCGCAAACTTGAGAAGGAATTAGATTTGATTTTTTTCGAGTTGATTATCCATCCTAGGTTTTCTAAAGTGGAGCAGAGGAATTTCATATCTTTTTCTAGACCTTCTTTTGACCGAGAGATTATAAAAAAAAAAAAAAAAAAATCATCCAGATAGGGCACCAGAGTAATTCCTGACGGCCTTAGAAAGGGCACTAATTCTGCTACCACTTTGGTGTAGACTCTTGGAGCCTGTGCTACACCAAAAGGAATCGCTCTGTACTGGAGATGTGCAACTTCCCCTGAACCCAAACTGCTGTTATTAAAAACTTTTGGAGGAATGGATTGGGACGTGGTAATACGCGTCCTCCAGATCCAGGCTTGCCATCCAGCAATCCTGGAAGAGGAAGCTCACAGTTGTTTTTATCGTCTCCATTCAAAATTTCTTGTAGACCAGAAATTTGTTCAGTTTCTTCAGATTTAAAATAACCCTGAACGTACCATTTTGTTTCTTCACCAAAAATAAAGGGTAATAGAACCCTTTACCCCTCTCTGTCTTGGGAACTGAACAAACTACTTCCTTGTCTAAGAGGGAAAACAAATTTGGGTGGGAAAGGAACTCCAGCCGGAATCCGTTTTCCATTACACTTAGGATCCACTTGTTCTAAGTAATGGACCCCAGGCTGGGAAGAACTGAGACAGTCTTCCTCCCATCTGACTTTTCGCATCATTGGTATTTGTCTTTTGATCTGTTTTCCTGGGTTTTAAACAAAAACCCGGCAGAATTTTTAGGACATTTTTCTCTCTCACTTCTATTATTTTGCCCACCCCTTTTGTCTTTTAAAACTGGCCTGGGGTTTATGAATAAAAGAAGTTCTCTGGGGAACCAGAAACCCCTTCTTTTGTCAGAGGCTCTATCTAAGATGTCATCCAGAGAGGAACCAAACAATCTAGAACCTTCACAAGGGAGAGAGCAAAGTCTAGACCCCGAATCCCCTTTCCATGATCTAAGCCAAATAGAACGCCTTGCTGCATTTGACATAGCGGCTGCTCTGGCAGAGAAACAGACCATGTCAGTAGAAGCGTCTGCAAGGAAGTCTGCTGCCTTGAGGAAAATTGGGAGGGAGTATAGCAAGTCCTTTCTATGGGTTTTGTCTCTGATATGGGATTCTAGTTGACCTAACCATAACCTTAATGACCTGGAGACCCGAGGCACATTCCCAAGTAGACTTAAGATAAACATCTTTTATCTAAAAAGTTCTCCTAAACAGCCTAAATCAAACAGAAGAGTCGATTTTTTTGGCTACAGGAGCATCTACAGCAGGAGCTCTGTCCCATACGCCCGCCATTGACTCTTCAAATGGATATTTTCTTTTAACAGAATTCGGTATAAAAAAATGTTCTGTCAGGGTTTTCCATTCTTTTGTAATAAATGCTTCTATGTTCTTATGAACAGAAAAAACTATTGCGCTTATGGCCAAGGACCTCAAAAACCTGGTCGGCAATAGTCTTAGGCTGTTTTACGTCCTCCAACTGCATTGTGGTTTTTACAGCTTTTAATAGGGGCTCAGTATCTTCAGGTGGAAATAACGCTTTCCCCGCTGAATCCTCATCTGAAGACATAAAATCAGACAATAACTCCTGACCTGATGTCTTAGTCTTCACTAGAAATACCAGAATCAGAGTCCATATTATAGGTACGCCTTTCCGGTGATTTTAGAGGGCCCTGTCGTGCCTTTTCATAGGTAAATACATTGATATCCAATTCATTTTTAGTCAAGATGGATGTTCATTACCTTTAAGAGCCATGCTCCACTATAGTTACAATTTTGTATGTCTTGAGAAGGCCTAGATAAGACAATGTATTCGAGTCCTGATGATTTTAGTGAATAGAAAGACTCTAATCTTTCTTTGTGGTTTTTATATTAATCAATATAGGAGTAGATTGATTTTATATTATCAATTTTAATAGGTGTGCTGAATATATAGTATATATATATATATATATATATATATATATATATATATATATATATATATATATATATATATATATATGAGTATAGTCCTCATAGATATATTCAGTTTTAAGATTAGAAACGAGGTATAAACTCCTCTGTCATGTTTAAAATCTGTCTCAGTGTAACACACAAATTAATTATTTATTTCCTGGAATGGAGAAATGTGGACACAGGTAAGCATGAACAAACCCTGTCTCCTCCAAGAACAATGAATTGAGATAGCCCTATTTATCTTGATTTAATCAAGTCTGGTCAAAAGACTTAAGGATACACAAGTTAGTTGACCAAGTATAAAACTCATTGTCTCTTCAAGATCTTCTCAAGGTTTTGTCTGAAACCTTCGATAACATTTATTGCGATTATATAAATAAGAGAAATAAATGTGTGCTTCGATTTTTGTATGGAATACTAGTGCCATCTAGTGTTAGGGTAACAAAGATCTAGGGTCTATTTTTCCCTAGAGGGAGGTTCTATTAATTATAAAGTGAGGTCACTAGTTCATGATAAAACTTGGCCAAGCCCTTTCTAAGATAGGATAAAAAGATGGTATGAGCTAACAGAAAAAAAAAGACATGAGAGAGAAGAGAGACACACACAAGAAAGAGAGGAAAGAGAAGTAAAGCGGTCTAGAGGGGTCTATCAAGATGGAAGCCATGGTGAGATGTGCTATGATTGACCACCCAGCTTTCCTAGGAGCAGAAGTGAGATTCCTACTAGAACTTGGTAAGAGACACAGAAAATGATATTTCATTTTATTAAGACTAATTTGATAGTGTGGGTGAAATTATACCATCTAGATTGGCGAATAAATACATAATTAAATTAATTGATCATCTCCATATTGAGATGTAGTTTTAGGATATTGTGAGACTTCATTCTACCTGCAGAAGAATCAAGACTCATAATCTAGCAGAGCATTAAATAATTGCTTAGATATAGATATATATATATATATATATATATATTGATAGAACATTCTTCGCCAAGCTAAGTGATGGTTTCCCACAGGAAAGACTTATTTCAAGTCCTTTCCAATTAAGATATGGTCTAGCAAAGATCATATATCCCTGTCATTTGTCTTAATAGTCTTACCAAAGTTATATATGTGAAAATAGTCCAGGATGGGGCGGAAGGATACAGTTATCTCTTCTAAGCTATATCCTTGAATGGATTTGCCCATGCCTGAAGTCATGTGATGTGTAGTTAGTTAGAGGGGGGGAAGAATGTATTTAGCATTCCATATTGATGTCTAGGATTAGACATGCCCATCCTGATATCATGAGGTTTTCTCTGAACAAAAGTAATATATATACGTATAACTTATGTTCCTACTTTGATATCCTAACCTAATAATAGCTTGGTTATAATGTGACAAGTTATTTCCACTCACATGTATTGTTAAGCTTGTAATGCTTTATATTAACGCTATATATATATTCATTTGCATGTATCATTATGTTATTTACTTATATATGTTTATAACCTTGTAACCAATAAATCTGCATATTTTTATAAACCTGTGTATTATTGTATAATGCAGAACTAAATGTTTTATCATTAACGTCATCTCACGTCAAAAAGAACTTATTTATCTGAGGAAATAGTCGGACTCAGATGTGAATTGTATCGATTTGGTTGTCTACAATTCACCAGGTCATGATTTTAAGAATTTATGACAAATTTTACAAAATTAATTTTTTTATGATTATTTTTATGACCATAATTAATAATTCTTAATTGAATTATTACAACCCGACAGCCCCGACTGAAGGACTTAATGGAGGAATTCACTTCAGATCAGACTTTAATGGTTTTAGATAAGTTAGTCATGGAAGAATCCGATAGCTTATCTATACAAGCTTGACATAGTGGTTTAGCATATGCAGCTGACAATGCTACTCTACATCCTCCACATTCCTTATGTTTAGTTTTGCCTGAAGATTTCTTAGGTGTTTTTGCTACATAAAAAAAAAAAAAGCAAAAGCAAAATACACCCAAAGTTATTAATAGAGGATCAATTTCACCCAAAGCAATAAGTCAAGCTTCCCCACTCCTCAGGTCCAATACAGAGCTTGTGGGCCTCGAGGGTTCCAAGGGATCGGCGCGTTTTGCATCACCCGGTGATTCCAGATCCTGCAGAGTACTGTGCGCGTACCATGGCTGGCTGCCCCCTCTTGCTGCCGACTTGTTACGCACCTCGGCTCCTTTTAACAGTATGCCCAACAGAAAAGCCTAATCCATGAGGCCGGCAAGCCCCTCCTCTTCTTGTTAGGGACGCCTGCAGTTTTAATGCCCCGGAAGAAGCCGCCCTGACGTACATGCAGAGTGCATCGGAGCACTATCCACCTTAGAAGTGGGACGCTGGCTGCCACGCCATAATGAACCAGGAACCGCCTGAACATGGCCACAGTGGCTCCCCAATGAGCCTTTGGGAGGAGGCAGAGGCAGGACAAGCTTAGGCGACGGCTCCCACCAGAGACTTACACCGCCATGGGTAGGTCCCGTTACTGTGTTGTAGACCCAGACCTCCCCCAGCCCTCCGAGGTGAGAACCTAAAAAGAAAAAAGGGAACTCCTCAGGTACCTCCTATCCGGAGGACAGGAAACCTGAACTGAGGTGTGGTGGTGAACGTGAACCATTTTATGTCTTCAGGTTTCCTGTCCCGGATGGGAGGTCCTAGTCTGCACCATAATACATAGCAGGTTGTGGGAAGTTCATCCCAATATTATAATACATATACAAAGCATTGATGTCAGGAGGTGTGATTTTTGCAAAAACTTGCCAGTAAAATCTCTCTCGCACTTTATTGGGGGGGGGGGGGTAGGAACCGTGGGTACAGCTATGTCCTCTAGGAGGTGTTGACACTAGGTAAAAGCTGTTAGCTCCTCTCCTGGCAGCTATACACCCTCCAGCCTCCAGAGAGAGCTTCAGTTTGTGCAGGAGAAGCAAGCCAACCAAGGACCCAACGGGGTTCTAACCAGCAAATGCCACAACTGTGGCTGAACAACAATACTGGGTGGGTGCTGTGTCCCCCAATGAAGAGCGAGAAAGAGATTTTACTGGTAAATTTTACAAAAATCTCATTTTCTCGCCCATATTCATTTGGGGACACAGGAACCGTGGGACGTTCAAAAGCAGTCCAAAGGGAGAAGAAAAAAAAAAAAAAACACAGACCCATGGAAGCAAGCGTCCCTGCAGGCTTCTAAGAAACTGCTGCTGCAAGACCACGCGGCCCAAGGTAGCGTCCGCCAATGCATAAGTATGCACTGGGTAAAATTTTGTGAATGTGTGTAAGGAGGACTAAGTAGCCTTCTTTACACAACTGTGCAGCCGCAGCGCGATTCCTCCGAGCCCAAGATGCGCCCATCGCTCTGGTGGAGTGAGCAGTGACATCAAAGGGCAGAACCCTGCCCCGGGCGTGGTATGCCTCCGCAATTGCAGCCCAAATCCAACGTGAGATTGCCACCTTGGAGGCCGCCAATCCCTTGCGAGGACTGACAAAAAGGGAATCCGTACGGAGGAAGGGACCGGAGTCTGCTAAATAAATCTTCAGAGCTCTGACAACATCCAAATGGTGTAACTCCCTTTCCTTAGGGTGTGAAGGAGAGGGACACAGTGAGGGAAGGACAATTTCCTTGTTGATATGGAAGTCAGTGACTACCTTCGGAAGAAAGGAAGGAACAGGCCGGAGAACTGCTTTATCCTTATAAAGAACCAGGAAGGGTTCTCTGCAAGAGAGCGCCACCAACTCAGACACCTGTCCAATGGATGTGATAGCTACATGAAAAACTACCTTTCTGGACTGGAGTCGGAGTGAAATCTCCCGCAAGGGCTCAAAGGAGGAAGCCCGGAGCGCTGAAAGGACTAAATTCAGATCCTAAGGTGGACGGTATGGAGGAACCGTATGTGCCACTCCCTGAAGGAAGGTTTCTACAGGCCCCAGGGGGGCCAGAGGGCACTGGAAAAGGATAGAAAGTGCCAACACCTGACCCTTCAAAGAACTAAGCGTCAGACCAAGGTCCAACCTCGATTGAAGAAAGGACAGGACCGTGGAGAGAGAAAAACGAAGTGGTGGAATGTTCCGGCTTACACAGAAACCCAGGAAGGACCTCCAGGTCCTGTAATTAGAGATGAGCGAACTTCTGTTTTAAGTTTAGCGTCTAAAGTTCGGGTTTGGATTAGCGGAGAATCCCAATCTGGATTCCGACTTCCGTTGTGGTCCGTGGTAGCGGAATCAATAATGGCCGATTATTGATTCCACTACCACGGACCACAACGGAAGTCGGAATCCATATCCGGTTCCAGATCGGGATTCTCCGCTAATCCAAACCCGAACTTTAGACGCCGAACTTAAAACTTAAAACAGAAGTTCGCTCATCTCTAATTACAGGACCTGGAGGTCCTTCCTGGGTTTCTGTGTAAGCCGGAACATTCCACCACTTCGTTTTTCTCTCTCCACGGTCCTGTCCTTTCTTCAATCGAGGTTGGACCTTGGTCTGACGCTTAGTTCTTTGAAGGGTCAGGTGTTGGCACTTTCTATCCTTTTCCAGTGCCCTCTGGCCCCCCTGGGGCCTGTAGAAACCTTCCTTCAGGGAGTGGCACATACGGTTCCTCCATACCGTCCACCTTAGGATCTGAATTTAGTCCTTTCAGCGCTCCGGGCTTCCTCCTTTGAGCCCTTGCGGGAGATTTCACTCCGACTCCAGTCCAGAAAGGTAGTTTTTCATGTAGCTATCACATCCATTGGACAGGTGTCTGAGTTGGTGGCGCTCTCTTGCAGAGAACCCTTCCTGGTTCTTTATAAGGATAAAGCAGTTCTCCGGCCTGTTCCTTCCTTTCTTCCGAAGGTTGTCACTGACTTCCATATCAACAAGGAAATTGTCCTTCCCTCACTGTGTCCCTCTCCTTCACACCCTAAGGAAAGGGAGTTACACCATTTGGATGTTGTCAGAGCTCTGAAGATTTATTTAGCAGACTCCGGTCCCTTCCTCCGTACGGATTCCCTTTTTGTCAGTCCTCGCAAGGGATTGGCGGCCTCCAAGGTGGCAATCTCACGTTGGATTTGGGCTGCAATTGCGGAGGCATACCACGCCCGGGGCAGGGTTCTGCCCTTTGATGTCACTGCTCACTCCACCAGAGCGATGGGCGCATCTTGGGCTCGGAGGAATCGCGCTGCGGCTGCACAGTTGTGTAAGGAGGCTACTTGGTCCTCCTTACACACATTCACAAAATTTTACCCAGTGCATACTTATGCATTGGCGGACGCTACCTTGGGCCGCGTGGTCTTGCAGCAGCAGTTTCTTAGAAGCCTGCAGGGACGCTTGCTTCCATGGGTCTGTGTTTTTTTTTTTTTTTTCTTCTCCCTTTGGACTGCTTTTGAACGTCCCACGGTTCCTGTGTCCCCAAATGAATATGGGCGAGAAAATGAGATTTTTGTAAAATTTACCAGTAAAATCTCTTTCTCGCTCTTCATTGGGGGACACAGCACCCACCCAGTATTGTTGTTCAGCCACAGTTGTGGCATTTGCTGGTTAGAACCCCGTTGGGTCCTTGGTTGGCTTGCTTCTCCTGCTGTTTGTGCACAAACTGAAGCTCTCTCTGGAGGCTGGAGGGTGTATAGCTGCCAGGAGAGGAGCTAACAGCTTTTACCTAGTGTCAACACCTCCTAGAGGACATAGCTGTACCCACGGTTCCTGGCCCCCCCAATAAAGTGCGAGAGAGATTTTACTGGTAAGTTTTTGCAAAAATCACATTATTGCACCTCCTGACATCAATGCTTTGTATATGTATTATAATATTGGGATGAACTTCCCACAACCTGCTATGTATTATGGTGCAGACTAGGACCTCCCATCCGGGACAGGAAACCTGAAGACATAAAATGGTTCACACCCACACCACACCTCAGTTCAGGTTTCCTGTCCTCCGGATAGGAGGTACCTGAGGAGTTCCCTTTTTTCTTTTTAGGTTCTCACCTCGGAGGGCTGGGGGAGGTCTGGGTCTACAACACAGTAACGGGACCTACCCATGGCGGTGTAAGTCTCTGGTGGGAGCCGTCGCCTAAGCTTGTCCTGCTCCTGCCTCTGCCTCCTCCCAAAGGCTCATTGGGGAGCCACTGTGGCCATGTTCAGGCGGTTCCTGGTTCATTATGGCGTGGCAGCCAGCGTCCCACTTCTAAGGTGGATAGTGCTCCGATGCACTCTGCATGTACGTCAGGGCGGCTTCTTCCGGGGCATTAAAACTGCAGGCGGCCCTAACAAGAAGGGGAGGGGCTTGCCGGCCTCATGGATTAGGCTTTTCTGTTGGGCATACTGTTAAAAGGAGCCGAGGTGCGTAACAAGTCGGCAGCAAGAGGGGACAGCCAGCCATGGTACGCGCACAGTACTCTGCAGGATCTGGAATCACCGGGTGATGCAAAACGCGCCGATCCCTTGGAACCCTCGAGGCCCACAAGCTCTGTATTGGACCTGAGGAGTGGGGAAGCTTGACTTATTGCTTTGGGTGAAATTGATCCTCTATTAATAACGTTGGGTGTATTTTGCTTTTGCTTTTTTTTTTATGTAGCAAAAACACCTAAGAAATCTTCAGGCAAAACTAAACATAAGGAATGTGGAGGATGTAGAGTAGCATTGTCAGCTGCATATGCTAAACCACTATGTCAAGCTTGTATAGATAAGCTATCGGATTCTTCCATGACTAACTTATCTAAAACCATTAAAGTCTGATCTGAAGTGAATTCCTCCATTAAGTCCTTCAGTCGGGGCTGTCGGGTTGTAATAATTCAATTAAGAATTATTAATTATGGTCATAAAAATAATTAATCATAAAAAAATTAATTTTGTAAAATTTGTCATAAATTCTTAAAATCATGACCTGGTGAATTGTAGACAACCAAATCGATACAATTCACATCTGAGTCCGACTATTTCCTCAGATAAATAAGTTCTTTTTGACGTGAGATGACGTTAATGATAAAACATGTAGTTCTGCATTATACAATAATACACAGGTTTATAAAAATATGCAGATTTATTGGTTACAAGGTTATAAACATATATAAGTAAATAACATAATGATACATGCAAATGAATATATATATATATATATATATATAGCGTTAATATAAAGCATTACAAGCTTAACAATACATGTGAGTGGAAATAACTTGTCACATTATAACCAAGCTATTATTAGGTTAGGATATCAAAGTAGGAACATAAGTTATACGTATATATATATTACTTTTGTTCAGAGAAAACCTCATGATATCAGGATGGGCATGTCTAATCCTAGACATCAATATGGAATGCTAAATACATTCTTCCCCCCCTCTAACCAACTACACATCACATGACTTCAGGCATGGGCAAATCCATTCAAGGATATAGCTTAGAAGAGATAACTGTATCCTTCCGCCCCATCCTGGACTATTTTCACATATATAACTTTGGTAAGACTATTAAGACAAATGACAGGGATATATGATCTTTGCTAGACCATATCTTAATTGGAAAGGACTTGAAATAAGTCTTTCCTGTGGGAAACCATCACTTAGCTTGGCGAAGAATGTTCTATCTCTATATATATATATATATATATATATATATATATATATATGCAATTATTTAATGCTCTGCTAGATTATGAGTCTTGATTCTTCTGCAGGTAGAATGAAGTCTCACAATATCCTAAAACTACATCTCAATATGGAGATGATCAATTAATTTAATTATGTATTTATTCGCCAATCTAGATGGTATAATTTCACCCACACTATCAAATTAGTCTTAATAAAATGAAATATCATTTTCTGTGTCTCTTACCAAGTTCTAGTAGGAATCTCACTTCTGCTCCTAGGAAAGCTGGGTGGTCCATCATAGCACATCTCACCATGGCTTCCATCTTGATAGACCCCTCTAGACCGCTTTACTTCTCTTTCCTCTCTTTCTTGTGTGTGTCTCTCTTCTCTCTCATGTCTTTTTTTTTTCTGTTAGCTCATGCCATCTTTTTATCCTATCTTAGAAAGGGCTTGGCCAAGTTTTATCATTAACTAGTGACCTCACTTTATAATTAATAGAACCTCCCTCTAGGGAAAAATAGACCCTAGATCTTTGTTACCCTAACACTAGATGGCACTAGTATTCCATACAAAAATCGAAGCACACATTTATTTCTCTTATTTATATAATCTCAATAAATGTTATCTAAGGTTTCAGACAAAACCTTGAGAAGATCTTGAAGAGACAATGAGTTTTATACTTGGTCAACTAACTTGTGTATCCTTAAGTCTTTTGACCAGACTTGATTAAATCAAGATAAATAGGGCTATCTCAATTCATTGTTCTTGGAGGAGACAGGGTTTGTTCATGCTTACCTGTGTCCACATTTCTCCATTCCAGGAAATAAATAATTAATTTGTGTGTTACACTGAGACAGATTTTAAACATGACAGAGGAGTTTATACCTCATTTCTAATCTTAAAACTGAATATATCTATGAGGACTATACTCTTATATATATATTTATATATATATATATATATATATATATATATACTATATATTCTATATATTCAGCACACCTATTAAAATTGATAATATAAAATCAATCTACTCCTATATTGATTAATATCAAAACCACAAAGAAAGATTAGAGTCTTTCTATTCACTAAAATCATCAGGACTCGAATACATTGTCTTATCTAGGCCTTCTCAAGACATACAAAATTGTAACTATAGTGGAGCATGGCTCTTAAAGGTAATGAACATCCATCTTGACTAAAAATGAATTGGATATCAATGTATTTACCTATGAAAAGGCACGACAGGGCCCTCTAAAATCACCGGAAAGGCGTACCTATAATATGGACTCTGATTCTGATATTTCTAGTGAAGACTAAGACATCAGGTCAGGAGTTATTGTCTGATTTTATGTCTTCAGATGAGGATTCAGCGGGGAAAGCGTTATTTCCACCTGAAGATACTGAGCCCCTATTAAAAGCTGTAAAAACCACAATGCAGTCGGAGGACGTAAAACAGCCTAAGACTATTGCCGACCAGGTTTTTGAGGTCCTTGGCCATAAGCGCAATAGAGTTTTTTCTGTTCATAAGAACATAGAAGCATTTATTACAAAAGAATGGAAAACCCTGACAGAACATTTTTTTTATACCGAATTCTGTTAAAAGAAAATATCCATTTGAAGAGTCAATGGCGGGCGTATGGGACAGAGCTCCTGCTGTAGATGCTCCTGTAGCCAAAAAAATCGACTCTTCTGTTTGATTTAGGCTGTTTAGGAGAACTTTTTAGATAAAAGATGTTTATCTTAAGTCTACTTGGGAATGTGCCTCGGGTCTCCAGGTCATTAAGGTTATGGTTAGGTCAACTAGAATCCCATATCAGAGACAAAACCCATAGAAAGGACTTGCTATACTCCCTCCCAATTTTCCTCAAGGCAGCAGACTTCCTTGCAGACGCTTCTACTGACATGGTCTGTTTTTCTGCCAGAGCAGCCGCTATGTCAAATGCAGCAAGGCGTTCTATTTGGCTTAGATCATGGAAAGGGGATTCGGGGTCTAGACTTTGCTCTCTCCCTTGTGAAGGTTCTAGATTGTTTGGTTCCTCTCTGGATGACATCTTAGATAGAGCCTCTGACAAAAGAAGGGGTTTCTGGTCCCCCAGAGAACTTCTTTTATTCATAAACCCCAGGCCAGTTTTAAAAGACAAAAGGGGTGGGCAAAATAATAGAAGTGAGAGAGAAAAATTTCCTAAAAAGTCTGCCGGGTTTTTGTTTAAAACCCAGGAAAACAGATCAAAAGACAAATACCAATGATGCGAAAAGTCAGATGGGAGGAAGACTGTCTCAGTTCTTCCCAGCCTGGGGTCCATTACTTAGAACAAGTGGATCCTAAGTGTAATGGAAAACGGATTCCGGCTGGAGTTCCTTTCCCACCCAAATTTGTTTTCCCTCTTAGACAAGGAAGTAGTTTGTTCAGTTCCCAAGACAGAGAGGGGTAAAGGGTTCTATTACCCTTTATTTTTGGTGAAGAAACAAAATGGTACGTTCAGGGTTATTTTAAATCTGAAGAAACTGAACAAATTTCTGGTCTACAAGAAATTTTGAATGGAGACGATAAAAACAACTGTGAGCTTCCTCTTCCAGGATTGCTGGATGGCAAGCCTGGATCTGGAGGACGCGTATTACCACGTCCCGATCCATTCCTCCAAAAGTTTTTAATAACAGCAGTTTGGGTTCAGGGGAAGTTGCACATCTCCAGTACAGAGCGATTCCTTTTGGTGTAGCACAGGCTCCAAGAGTCTACACCAAAGTGGTAGCAGAATTAGTGCCCTTTCTAAGGCCGTCAGGAATTACTCTGGTGCCCTATCTGGATGATTTTTTATTTATTTTTTATAATCTCTCGGTCAAAAGAAGGTCTAGAAAAAGATATGAAATTCCTCTGCTCCACTTTAGAAAACCTAGGATGGATAATCAACTCGAAAAAAATCAAATCTAATTCCTTCTCAAGTTTGCTTTTTTTTTTTTTTTTTTTTTTTTTTTTTATTCAGTTGGACTCTTGTTTACAAAAAAGTTTCCTTCCACTTCAAAGTAGAGAGGCGATTATGGAGCAAATAAGGTCACTATTCCTGTCCTTCCACTGTACTTGAAAAGTAGGAAAGTGATGGCGGTGCTAGGGCATATGATTTCAGCAATCCCAGCAGTACCTTATACACAGAACCACTCCAGAGATCTTCAAGAGGACATCCTAAGTTCCTGGGATTGCTCCACGTATTCTTTGGATCAAAAACTCCACCTTTCCTCAAAGGCAAGACGCTCCCTGTTGTGGTGGATGATACCAGAAGATCTATTAGTAGGAGTGCCATGGACATTTCCAGACCAGACCATAATTACCACAGATGCCAGCCCTTGTGCTTGGGGAGCCCACTCCTAAAACAGATACTGGCAAGGGAGGTGGTATCTGAATACGAGGAAAGCATCCTCCAATTTTAAGGAGTTAAAAGCAGTAGAGAGGGCACTGACTGTGGCGCTTCCGGAAATAATAAACAGAAAGATTGTGTTCTATTCAGACAGTTCAATAGTGGTGGCCTACATAAACAACAGTTTCTTCCCTCCTACATCTATGCCAGGAGATCTTTTGTATAGCAGAGAGAAGAATGCTTTTCCCTCCAGTGGTATATCTGAACGGGAAGTAGAATGTTTGTTGTAGCGGACTTCCTCAGTCTAATTTTCATAAAACGGGGTGAATGGTGTCTAAACAAAAGTTTTTTTTACAGATAGTCCAGAGGTATGATCTTCCTACAGTGGAAATTTTTCTCCCTCAATCCTTTGGCTAGCCCATCAGTAGTGGATGGGTTGGCTCAGGACTGGAGCCAAGAATTAGGGTACGCCTTTCCTTCAATTTGCCTCATCACACAATTATTGAAGAAAATAGAGAGAGAGAATGCCTCGGTTATCCTGATTGCTCCAAAGTGGCCCAAGAGGTCCTGGTATTCGACTCTTCTGAGGTTGGCACTACAGCCTCCGTGGACCCTACCATTGAGAGAGGACCTTCTTTTCCAGAGTCTGCTAGTTCATACTAGTCCAGAAGTTCTTCATCTTTCTGCATGGATTTTAATATATATTATATATATTTGGAATAGTTTTTCTACCTTCCTAGGTCAGAGCCCTGATTCCTTTAAATCTCCACAAATATCAAGTATCCTAGATTTTTTTTTTTTTTTTTTTTTGCAAGCAGGGCTAGATAGGAATCATAAAGGTTCAGGTAGCTGCCCTACGTAATTTTTTGGTTTATAGGTTAGGTAATCATCCATGGACTAAAAAATTCTTGTCAGCAGAATCTTTTCTTGTCTCCTCCCTAGGATTTGAACACTGTTCTTTTGGCCTCATCTCAGAAGCCGTTTGAACAATTAAATAAGATTTCTATTAAAATGCTCTCCTTTTAAAATGGCCTTCCTTTTAGCAATAACCTGCTAGATGGGTTTCTGAGATTCAAGCATTTTCTGCTTTCCCTCCCTATACCACATTTTTGGAGGATTAAAGTTATCATCAGACCAATTCCATCTTTCCAGCCGAAGGTGGTCTCAGATTTTCAGACGTCAGGATGTGGTTCTTCCCTTCTTTTTACCCAAATCCAGCTAATCCGTCAGAAGAACAATTTAATTTCCTAGATGTTAGGAGGTGTCTGCTTTTTTACCTAGATTCCACTTCTCCTTGGAGGATAGATAAGAAATCTCCTAATCCAGTTTCAGGGACGTGTAGGGGCCGTAAGGTTTCCACTAGCGTTATTGCTAGATGGGTAAAGAATGCGATTTCTCTTGCCTATTCTTCCCTTAGTCTGCCTCCTCCCAAGGGGGTTTGGGGCTCATTCTTCCAGAGCCGTTGCGACCTCTTGGTCAGAGAGGGCAGATGCTTCTCTGGCCCAGATATGTAGAGCCGCTACTTGGTGCTCTCCCCATACTTTTTTTCCGACACTACAGGCTGCATCTTGACTCAGATGTGACCTTTGGGAGGAAAGTACTACAAGCTGTAAGCCCCCGCAAATTTTTGTCTGGTTTATAGTTTAATCTCGCATGGGTGCCGTCATGGGCGAGGGGAAAACAACGCCTCCGGAGTTTGGTTAATTATAATCACTGAGGTGTGGTGGGGTGGTGAACCATTTTCTCTTCAGGTTTCCTGTCCCGGATGGGTGCCGTCATGGGCGAGGGGAAAACGACGCCTCCGGAGTTTGGTTAATTATAATCACTGAGGTGTGGTGGGGTGGTGAACCATTTTCTCTTCAGGTTTCCTGTCCCGGATGGGTGCCGTCATGGGTTTCAAGAAAAACAATTACCGGTAAGAGCAATTATTATTTTCAGCTGTATATTAGGTTGACACACTGCTGCAGTGGCTGGGATTATAGGTAACCAATATTTTCACCCTAGATGAATTGATTTTAGGGAATAATACAGTGCTTTATGGTGGCAAGATATGATGACTCCAGTGCTGATGTGAATGAGCCCCATTTTTCTTTAACCAATAATAATTTAAAACACGTAGCTGAATATTAGTCAATTTTGGGCTCAATAAAAAAAATATATAACCTTTATCCCTTGGAGTACCAAGTCAGGGCCTAATAGGATACAAGTCAGAACTATTCCAGTGTATTTAAATGAGCAATTAGAGGATCAATGTTCAAGTCCTCAATTGGGACCAAAAAAAGTATATAAAAAGGTTAAAAACCTAACAGGTGCATCTTAATTAATTAGAATATTATCGAAAGTTAATTTATTTCAGTAAAGTGTAATAAACTGGAGTGTAATAAAAATACAGGCTATAGCTACTAGAGAGGGGTTGTTGATCCAAGGAGTTATGATTGCCTTATTGGAATCAGGAAGGAATTTTCTCCCCCTTACGTGGGGAAAATTGGCTTGTACCGCACATTTATTTTTTATTTATTTTTTTGCCTTCCTCTGGATCAACTTGCAGGATAACAGGCTGCACTAGATGGACAAATGTCTTTTTTCGGCCTTATATACTATGTTATATACTATGTATGTTATATAGAGTCATTGCATACCATGATTTCAAGCATTTATTTCTTTTAATATGGTTTACAGCTAATGAAAAACTAAATGTTAATATCTCAGAATATTATATAAGACCAATTAAAAAAATATTTTTTTTTATACCGAAATGTTGGCCTACTGAAAAATATATACACTCAACACTTGGTCGGGCTCCTTTTGCATGAATTACTTGCATCAATGCGGCAATCAGCCTGTGACAACCTGGGCCTAAGGTGTTATGGAGGCCCAGGTTGTTTTGATGGTGCCCTTCAGCTCGTCTGCTTTGTTGGGTCTGGTGTCTCTTATGTTCATCTTGACCTGATTTAACCTGTGGCCCTCCAGCTGTTGCAAAACTACAATTCCCAGCATTCCCTAATAGCTGTAGGCTGTCCAGGCATACTGGCTGTTGCAACAGCTGGAGGCCCGCAGGTTGAGCAGCCCTGACCTTGACAATGCTCCGTAGATTCTGTATGGGATATAGGTATGGAGAGTTTTCTGGCCAATCAACCAAAGTTATTTAACCAGGTATTGGTACTTTTGGATGCATGGGCAGGTGCCAAGTCCTTCTGGAAAAATTAATCAGCATTTCCATAATGCTTGTTAGCAGATGGAAGCTTGAAGTGTGCTAAAATTTTCTGATAGATGGCTACACTGACTTTAGACTTGATATAACACATTGGACCAACACAAGTAGATTACATGGTTCCTCAAACCTTCACTGAGTGTGCAAACTTCACAGTGGACCTCAAGCAAGTTGGATCATGCTTCTTCACTATTTCTCCAGACTCTGGGACCTTGATTTAAAAATGAAATTCAAAATGTACTTTCATCTGAAAACAGGACTTTGGCTCATTGTGCAACAGTCCAGTCCTGTCCAGGTGAGATGCTTCTGACGTTGTCTCTGGGTCATGAGTGGCTTGAATACAACCGACAGTTGTATCCAATGTCCTGGATACGTCTGCATGTGGTGGCTCTTAAAGCCCTGACTCCAGCCGCAGTCGACTCCTTGTGAATCTCTCACAACTTCTTGAGTGGCCTTTTTTGACCATCCTTTTGAAGGTTGCTTTTGCACTTTTGTGGCTTTCCTTCCTTGTGGAGGGTGTCAATGACTGTCTACCTCTCAAGTCACCACTCTTCCCCAAAATTGTGTAGCCTACTGAACCAGACTGGGGGACCATTTAAAGCACAGATGTCAAACTCACGGCCCTCCCAGCTGTTGCAAAATGACAACTCCCAGCATGCCTTGATAGCTGTAGGATGTCCAGGCATGATGGGAGTTGTAGTTTTACAACAGCTGGAGGGCTATAAGTCTGACATCCCTTATTTAAAGGCTTAGGTCACCTCTGTAGGCGTTTTGTGTTGATCAGCTGATTAGAGTGTGACACCATGAGTCTAAAATGTTGAACTTTATCAATATTCTAGTTTTCTGAGATACTGACTTTTGAGTTTTCATTAGATCTAAGCCATAGACACCAACATTAAAAACAATAAATGCTTGAAATAGATTGAATTAGAATGATTCTAATATGATATGAGTTTCCCTTTTTTGAATTTGAATTACTGAAATAAATAAACTTTTGGATTATATTCTAACTTATCGAGATGCACCTGTATTAAAAAAAAAAAAATTACCTTTTATCTCCCCTTTAATCTATTTAACCTGAATTGTGACAAAATGCCTGAATTATTTTCCTGTTCATCTTGCACCCACAAAAAGTCACCCAGTGTGAAACAATAGTAATACAATGTAGGTAGAAGCAGCACAGACTGTCTTTGGTCGATGTGGAAAATACGATGCAACAGCCTTACCGTTGACCCTTGATCCAACAGGCCATATGATGAACGAAAAACAAGAATGGCACCGGCAGCATCTCACATCATCCAATATTTTATTGCGACCTCAAGGCAAAATATAGCAGCAACGTTATAGCCTTTCTCAAGCCTAATGACATCTACATCAATACACATATATATACCCCACATAAAAACACACCCCTTCCAATGACCAATGGTAATCACTGTTCATTTCAACCGCTTATGCATTTATTACCTTGCACCTGGTTAAGGACTCAACATCCGATATTCGCCCCAACCAAGGGATAATTACTTATATATATATATATATATATATATATATATATATATATTATATAATCTCCTACACAAAGAATGCCAGACCGCTTATACTGATTGAATCCTTTATTACAAAACTCACAATATGTTTGCATGATTAAATACAGACATGATTAAAAACAAAGTGCAGGAGATAAAAAGCGACATCACTGGAGGAGATCTACAGCGGATGCAAGTCCATTATTATTCAACATGGTTCTCATTCATTAAAGTGCATGTGCAAAGAAATGATAAATGTAATGCATATAGTAAACATTGGACAATTACCCATGCTGTTTCTCCTCCAGGATGGCGCCAAACCCAACGCACGTTTTCGGCGTACCTTCGTCTGGGGGTAGCGTCATCACTGGACGTCCTTACCATGTGACCGCGGCAAGGTCATGTGACCGGTCGGGATCACATGGTTTTCTGGACGCCGGCGCCTAACATTGGAGATCACTTCCGGTGAGATCGCAATGATGTACCTAACTAGTAATAGATGGTATGTACTGATTGGTCAGCAGTTGTATTTAATCTGGGTTCTCCAGTGATGCTGCTACCCCCAGACAAAGGTACGCCGAAACGCGCGTTGGGGTTGGCTCCATCCTGGAGGAGAAACGGCATGGGTAATTGTCCAATGTTTACTATATGCATTACATTTATCATTTCTTTGCACGTGCACTTTAATGAATGAGAACCATGTTGAATAATAATGGACTTGCATCCGCTGTAGATCTCCTCCAGTGATGTCGCTTTTTATCTCCTGCACTTTGTTTTTAATCATGTCTGTATTTAATCATGCAAACATATTGTGAGTTTTGTAATAAAGGATTCAATCAGTATAAGCGGTCTGGCATTCTCTGTGTAGGTTATATATGGTTAAGGACTCAGTATGGCGATGTTGATCATGTCGGCGGTGTCCCATGTGAAGTGCGCAGCCGCGCACAGCTGCACTTACTTGATCGGGTGTATCGGTCGCAACCACGGCAACTGACAGCGCTCATTCAGGCGGCCAATCGGCCATTTCCAAACCATCATGACGCACGCGATCACATGTGGTGTCCACGGACGTCATCAAAACGCGACCTTGCGCGTCAGATGATCGTATCACGTGGGCACTTACGTAAGGCGTCAATCCAGCGCAACCTCATCAGTGCCATGGTAACGGGGACACTTCCGCAGGAACCTTTCCTGTAACTCAAATAAGACAGATCACCTTAGATCCATTTATCCAATAATCATATGGGACAATTCCGACAGGCCTCTGTAAAACAATCGCATATTCAGCATGGCCATATAGCCTGCAAGGCATACCGCAATACATCGCATAAAGCAACCCCAATTATAATGGGGAACAGGTACACGATTAAACATAAATGATCTATACCTCTATCATATATTGTGGATACATTATGTAAAAAAACACGTTCATAAGATTATGACATATCAATAAATTTATGAACTTCTGGCTACCCCACAAGGTAGGGGATGAATCTTCAAGGATTATTTTCATATACCATTATAAAAACAAAACAAGATGTCCCAATACCTAGAGGACATACTAGTTTCCCACCCTAGTCAATGGAAGTGACGTTAAATTCTATATTCAGGCCAAATGGTTGAAGGGACCTAGGAGTATGAATCCATTTTAGCTCCTTTCTCCTCAGGATTCTCTTTCTGTACCCACCCCGTCTCAAATATCCTACACTGTCCATGGCACGAAATCTTAATTGATTTATGGAATGATTATGTTCAATAAAATGTTTTGCGACCGGTTTATCTAATGCACCCTTTCTTATTGTACTTTTGTGTTTATTGATTCTCTCTCTCTCAATTCCACAATTCCATGTGGTCTCCCCCACGTATATCAAACTGCATGGGCACTGTATTATGTATACCACATTAGTGGATCTACATGTATAGTGTCCCCTGATTTTTAAATAGCTTGCCACTATAAGGGTGTGCAAAACAGTCGCCTTTCATGATGCCACTGCAGTTGCAGCATGAAAGGCATGGTAAATTGCCACTCTTCAATGGTGCCAATCTCTTCTGTCTCTCCATGTCCTTACCCCCTATATCTGCTTTTACAACTCTGTCACGTAAATTCAGACTTCATTGGGGGAGCTGTGAATTCAATGACATTAGGCAGTCCCTTATGCAAGATCTGCCATTCTTGTCTAAGGATAGCAGCAATATTTCCGCGGTCTCCCCCATATATGGACACAAAGGGAATCCGAGGGGTGTCTTGCTTATGGGGCCTCCTTGTAAAGGTGGAGCTACGTTCAGTGGTCACAATTTTCTGTTTAGTGTGTTTAATACATTTTTTAGGGTATCCTCTATTGCTGAACTTGCTGCACATTTCATCTACCCTATATCCAAACTGGGTTTCATCTGATACAATACGCCGTACCCTGAGCAATTGACTCCATGGTAAGGGAGTTCACCATACTATGAGGATGGCTGCTGTCGTACATCAATAGGGTATTTTTTATCAGTTTTGATCTTTCCTTCCTGTACAAGAATTCGGATGTCAAGGAACTGCAGCTCACTGACAGAATGTGTCACCAAAAACTGCAGGTCCTGGACTCCAGAATTCAGGTGTGCATGGAATTCATCAAGGTCCGACATGGTGATTAAAAAGATGTCGTCGATGTAGCGCCACCAGCACAGAACTCTCAAAAAAAAAATCTGGAGCGATACACCAGCCGATCCTCAACCTCTGCCATAAAGATGTTTGCGTAGGTGGGGGCCACATTGGACCCCATGGCCACACCCTGCTTTTGCTGGTAGAAGGTGTCCCTGAAGAGGAAATAATTCCTCCTCAGGACCACCTCCAGGAGGGCGAGGATCAGCCTGCACGCCCCAGGGGAGAGATCTGTGCTGGCCTGGGCCACATCGACTACATTGAGACCATAGGTGTGGTCAATAGATGTATAAAGTGATGCAACATCGAAACTCGCCAACCTAAAATCCGCATGGATCCTCAAAATTTTATCCAGAAAGATAGAGACAGTGTTGAAGATGGAACCCCTGCCCGACACAATGGGTCGGCCAGGGGGATCCACTAAACTCTTGTGGATCTTTGGTAATACGTATATCACAGGGGTAACAGGGTGGCCCACACACAAATAGCTATTCAGATCATCATCGATGATTCCTTGTCCCAGGGATTCATCCAATATCACCCCTATGACATCCGCTATATCCCATTTGGGATCCTTTGTTAACATCTCATACACTTCACTGTCTCCTACCTGTCTGGTGATCTCGTCAACATATTTGCAGGTATCCATCACGACCACGGCAACCCCCTTGTCCGCTGGTTTGATTGTCAATTTTTTATTGTGTTCCAGCTCAAAAATAGCCTGTCTCTCTACTTTAGGCAAATTATGTCTGTACACATGAGCTTCCTTGGCCCTCAATTGATCAACACGTTTCCTAACAAATTCAATATATGTTTCAACCACATGATTTATTTTGTGGCGGAACAAAATGGCTTTTGTTCCTCAATTCCAAATTTTTACATGATAAAACATTGGTGGACACATTAGATTGTATAGCAGTTACATCATTATCATTAGCTGAGAAAAAGGCCTTTAATCTTAGACGCCTGAAAAACCTCTGGAGGTCTAACTCCAATTCGAACCAGTCCCGTGACATTGTTGGGCAAAAGGTCAAGCCCCGGCTTAATACTTTAATTTGTGCATCATTCAACTGTGAAGAAGAAATGTTCACTACAAGATTTACTATTTCCGCTGGCCGCGTCTCGTGGGTCTCCCCTGCTTGTACGCAGGTATCTCCATTGATGTCGGGGGGAGGGTTTTTGTTGGATCAGTGATGTTTCCTGCCGCCCCTTCGATATCCCCTTCTCACCTTCTTCTAATTGGGCCTAAAAAATTGGATGTACCAGACTCATCCGTTGAATCAGATTCCCCTGTGGTGAAACCAAATTTGCCCTGGTCGAAACGTTTACCCCGTCTCCGTCTATTGAACCTTAGGGGCTGAGATGATTGCCAATTATATATTTTTCCGGACTGGTAATCATCTAAGTCTCTATGCCATTTGTCTCTTTTAATACGTTCCACTTCTATTTTGTGTCGCAGAATGTGTTGTGTGTTTTTTTTTTTTTTTTTTCTTTTGTATACCGTATAATCCTCCAAACTCACGAGGTCTTGGATCTGGGCATCTAATTTGGCTGATGCCTTCTTTAGATTATCAACCTCTTTCTGCAAAAAGTCTATATTCAATAGCATTAATTCAAAGGAATATTTGTTGTTTATAACTTCAAAGGCCTTACAAAAGTCTCCATTGTTCGGAAACAGATTTGGACGAAAGTTTGACCTAAGGCCCCTTGGTATCCTTTGATGTTTGTAATATTCTCTTAAAGTGATTAAGTGCAATTCCATCGTGTTCAATCTTTTCAGATCTTGCGGTATGCCTTGCAGGCTATATGGCCATGCTGAATATGCGATTGTTTTACAGAGGCCTGTCGGAATTGTCCCATGTGATTATTGGATAAATGGATCTAAGGTGATCTGTCTTATTTGAGTTACAGGAATGGTTCCTGCGGATGTGTCCCCGTTACCATGGCACTGATGAGGTTGCGCTGGATTGACGCCGTACGTAATTGACGCGCAAGGGCGTGTTTTGATGACGTCCGTGGACACGACACGTGATCACGTGCGTCATGATGGTTTGGAGATGGCCGATTGGCCGCCTGAATGAGCGCTGTCAGTTGCCGTGGTTGCGACCGATACACCCGATCAAGTAAGTGCAGCTGTGCGCAGCTGCGCACTTCACATGGGACACCGCCGACATGATCAACATCGCCATAATGAGTCCTTAACCAGGTGCAAGGTAATAAATGCATAAGCGGTTGAAATGAACAGTGATTACCATTGGTCATTGGAAGGGGTGTGTTTTTATGTGGGGTATATATATGTGTGTATTGATGTTGATGTCATTAGGCTTGAGAGAGTCTGAGTTTCAGCCGAAACGTTGCTGCTATATTTTGTCTTGAGGTCGCAATAAAATATTGGATGATGTGAGATGCTGCTGGTGCCATTCTTGTTTTTCGTCCAGTGTGAAATAAGTCCTCATACATCTGTTAAAAAAGCAAAACAAAAACAACTTGCGTTTCTCAGAATTCGACAACACAAAAACGGATGTATATAAATTTGCTATTGCTGTAATCATACTGACCCACAGGAAAGGTTAACATTTTATTTATATTGTGAATGCCATAATAATACCCCCACCCCCCACAACAATAACAAAAAGGTGCCATTGGTGTTATTTTCTATTCACTGAAAATTTATAAAAGTTTATCATCAAATTTCGCCCAAAAGAGTGCCAATATGTCCCTCAAAAAATCAGCCCTCATACACCTATGTTAATGAAAAAACAAAAAAATATGGCGAGGATTAAAATAAATGCATAAAAATGCTGGTTCATAATGGCCAGAAATGGGTTAACTGAGAACTACTAAAAGTTATTATATAAAAAAATGAAATACATGTAAGTAAAATGGGGAGGGGGATTTAACCCTTGTAGGAGCAAAACTAGAACTAAGATTATCTGCAGTGATATCCATTTGACGGATGTTGGCATTGGTGAGGATGATGTAGTGCTGGTAGGATCACGTGGGCTGTATACATCCTTTTCAATAGTTAATAGATATTATGTTCTTTTTTTTCATGAAACATGAGTAACATAACCCACATGATAATTTTTTTTTTTTTTTAGGTGTGAAACAGCTCTTGAAACATGGATCAGTGCAAAAGGTTTATAATGGACTTCAGGGCTATTAACAATACAAGATCTTTAGCCAAAAGACTAACTGGATCTATTTATTCTGGGTTTATTTGTGTTTTTTATATAAATAAATGTTCCATTGAATTGGTCTTTAATATAGTTTGCATATTTTTATACTTGCAACAGATAACCAAATTTTATAAATTCATCAATTCTTACAAAGAATAGCAACCCACTGATCAATCATCTCATGCTGCATATTCCAAACATACTGTATTTTTCAGACAAAGAACACACCCAGGTTTTAGACAACAAAATAGTGTGAAAAAAAAAAGTGTGTTAATGTGGCAGCATTTTTAGGCTGGCTGCCTCTTTTATGCTGGTCTAAAAACACTATTGTCAGCAGCAAAGCTCCCTATGTAAACAGGGGATGTACTGTTGACAATATTGTCAGGTAAGGGAACCACCCTGTCACGTGACCCGGATGCAACTTCCAAGTGTTGGTCTATTTCATGCAATCTCTTGCGCCCCTACACACAGGCCTCAGATTGAGCCTAGATCACAGCCTTTTATGCACCCAAACACGCTGCCACCATGTATGACATTTAAATTAATACACCAATTAAGGACTCTTAGAAAACCCCACAGCGCTCCATTCGCAAGCAGGCTCACAGTAGAACAGGCTGCAAATACACGGTAACCCAGACCGCCCTCATACACTTAAAAAATGGAGGTTACTGACTGGGCTCATTCAGGGCACAAGGAAAAACCATTAAAGATATGCTTTAATGTACTTAGAAGGTACAGTACTAAGGCTACTTTCACATTAGCATTTTTTGTGGCTCTGTCATGGATCTGCAAAAACGCTTTGGTTACCATAATATAACCGCCTGCATCCATTATGAATGGATCCTGTTGTATTATGTGTTCTATAGCCATGACTGATCCGTCATGAACACTATTGAAAGTCAATGTGTCAGAGAAAACGGATCCGTCCCCGTTGACTTACATTGTGTTCCAGGACAGATCGGTTTTGCTCTGCACCACATCGCGGACAGAAAAACGCTGCTTTCAGCGTTATTCTGTCTGCAATGGGAGCGCAACCGAACGGAACGGAATGCATTTTGATGCCTTCCATTTCGTTCAGTTCAGTTTTGTCCCTATTGACAATGAATGGGGACAAAATTGAAGCATTTTCTTCCACTATTGAGATCCTATGACAGATAAACATACACAAAACAACTATAAACATAAAAGGATAAAAACAAACAGGTTCTTACTAAAAATAATGCGTACTCAGAGTCTGTTCTGGTTTCCAGATAGGAGGAATATGGAACACATCCCAATGTTGATCAGATCCCCAAATTGTGTCAAAGAAATGTTCCCAATAGTTCATTTTTATCCCCTTTTGGCAGAGGGTCTCCCTCCTATTCTGTCCCAAACTTCTGGGATGGCCCTCAATACCTGTGCATGCTCCATTTCTCTTACTCAGCTGGCAGACATGAAATATTAAAAAAACATGGCTTGCTGTCCTCGCTAATGGATATTTGGGCCCATACATGTTTTAATAATGTATATATTATCAGGCCAATCGTTCTGATACCACACATGACTGGTGTGGTTGTCCCAGAAGGTGAAATACTGGTTATGTGGGAATGCTGGCTGTCAGGGGAGAGACGTTTGGACTCCCTACGATGCCCACATCACACGGAATGCAATCATTACACTTATTAATACGTGAGTTGTACCAGAGATGAGCTATTGCTTATTATATATTTTTTTCATCTTCTGGTACTGGATTTGAAAAACTTCTAGACACCTGCTGGTGAGGTTCCATTTGGTCTGAGTGCCTGCATTTCCAGGAACCATCTTTATTACCAGTTGCTAAGGGCCAGTTTTTTAACATTAAGGTGATAAACTAATTTCACAAGGGCAATGCGTATTCCAACTGCAGGCCCAGACTGAACAGCACGTACAATCGCAGAATGGCATTAAAGCATATAGAGTCACAACACAGATATAAAAACATATACACAGGTAATAAAAGTTATGAGAAATGTCCATTTCTGAAAAATATGCAAAGGAAAATGGAGGGTGAGCAATTCTGAACCCATAAAGGATCTGCAAAAACGCTTTGGTTACCATAATATGATCAAATAAAAGCACCTTATTTTAAAACAATACATTGTCTTTTTTCATTCCAAAATGCAGAATCAGTAGATAACAATAACATATGATATCATCATATAAGGATCATCATACAGCGGTACATAATGTATAGAAACGTAAGACCAAAGTTTGACAATAGATGCATTTATCCTAGCTCCCACCCCCCTCCTCCCCCCTATAAACACATCGTGAACCCCACAAGACAGCCTAGATAACAACATGCGTGTGAGATAACCATTCACTCCATAATCTCTCATACTTCTGAGGACAACCTCTCTTCACAAACACACCTTTTTCCATCATCAACATATCATTCACCTTCCGCACAAACTCATCCAATGTGGGCGGACTCCCCTGGATCCACCTCAGAGCCACCAACTTCCTGGCCACATACAACAGCCTCCCCACTGCTACCTTAACCGCCTCAGTCCCTCTAATGTCCGACACATACCCCAACACACATACCTTGGGATCCTTTTGAAGTCTCAACATCATATTACTATTAATCATGTTCAGTACTCCTTCCCAGAAGTTACCTATTACTGGACAAGACCAAAGCATATGTATCAGATCCGCGCCATCTTCCATACACTTTGGACACTTGTCATCAATTCTCACCCCCACCTTTTTTAAGAATCCCGGCGTTTTGTACACTCTGTGAATTATGAATAGTTGAGACAGCTTGCCCTGTTCACTCAGGGACGACACTCTGGGAACTCCTTCCAGTATGTCATCCCACTGATCATTAGAGATGACCCCCAGGTCAGCCTCCCACTTCTTCATCCTTGAAAGCGGAAATCCTTCTAAAAATTTGACCAGTAGTATACACCTGCGATATCAGTCCTCTTTTTCCCCCTGTCAGAAGAACAAGTTTATGAACCACCTCCATTTGGGCTATTGTGCACCCTTTCCTCATCATGACCTCAAAGGCATGCCTCAGTTGGAGATATTTATAAAACCATACCCATGGTTCTCAGGACCCCCCACAGGTAGTTCCACTCCACACTATCGAACGCCTTAGCGGCATCAAGAGCAAGCAATGCCCTATCTCCACAATTATCTGACGGGATATTCAAGCTAGCATATAGTCTATGGAGATTTATAGCGGTTGATTTCCCAGGCATAAAACCCGTCTGATCCGGGTGCACAATGGTCAAAATTACTCTGGACAATCTGTTCGCTAACACTTTTGCTAGGAGCTTTACATCCGCCGTTAAAAGTGAAATTGGTCTATAAGAATCTGGTAATTTGGGGTCTTTCCCTGGTTTTGGAAAAATTACAATTATAGCCTCCTGCATCGAATGTGGTAGCGAACCCGCCTCCAGTGAATGTTCAAGTACCTTAAGCAGTTCAGGAAGGAGTATCTCCTGCAACTTTTTATATATCTCCACAGGTAGGCCGTCTGTCCCCGGAGCCTTACCATTCGCCATATCCCCAAGCGCAGCTTCCAATTCCTCTAATGAGATCGTCTCCTCTAACCTTTCTCTATCCTCATCTGACAGCACCGATAACTGAGCCTCCATCAGGAAGGCGTTCAAAGCCTCCTCCGAGCTAGAGACAGTGGAAGCATATAGAGACACATAAAAACTTTTTAAAATATCCAATATTCCTTTTGTGTCTTGACTACTATTCCCAAATCCATCCCTCGAGGAACCTCTCTGGGCCCTGGAAACAACCGACAGCAGATGACCCACCTTCTCACCCTCCCCAAAAGATCTCTGGCGATAGAAACTACTCTTCCTTTCTGCGGCCTGTACTAACTGACACCTCAGCTGCTCCTGAGCTACCGCCAGAGCCTCGCTATTAATCAGAGTAGGGGATCAACCAAATTCCCTCTCAGCCTCGGCCACTAGGACATGTGCTTTAACATCTGCCTCCCTGGACTTAGATTTATGCTTGCTAATTTCTTTCATCAAGACACCTCTCAAGAATGCTTTCATGGCATCCCAGACTCCGGGTACTGAAGCCGTCCCCGCATTGATAGCAAAAAATTCCCTGACCTCCAGAGAAATCCCGGATAAGTCGCCCAGCACATTCAGCCAATGTGAGTTACATTTCCACAGCCTCTGTCCCTGCCTGAGCACCCCCAGGCACAAGTCAATCTGCACCAGAGAATGGTCAGACAACCACCGAGGGTGATAGACAACGTCCTTAACCAGTGGCAGCATAACATCATTTACAAGGGCCAAGTCTATATGCGATAATGAATGATGCGTAGCTGATCTGCATGAGAATCCGCGCTTATCAGGGTTACGCAATCTCCACACGTCATATACACCAATTTCACTCATAATATTCTTTAGAGCCACACTCCCCGGTGAACCACCTGAGAGACATCTATCTAAGGAGTCATTCAGTGTGCAATTGAAGTCACCTACTAGCAGCCATGGTAACCCAGGGAAGTCCGCCACAAAATCCATAATCTCTCATATCAATGGAGAGGCAAACGGCGGAGGCACATCGACACAAGCACCACCTGAATCCCATCTATCTTACACACAACACAGACACACCTGCCTTCGACATCTATACAATCCTGCATATGTTCATATCTAATACTTCTATGTACAATCACACTTGCACCCCTAGAGTGAGATGAATGAGTTGAATGTACCGCATGAATCACCCAATTCTTGTTCAACCAGTGGAGATTATCGCCAGTCAAATGTGTTTCCTGGAGGCAACATATGGCCGGCTGAAACCGCCCCAAGTATTGGAAAATACACTGTCGTTTCCATGCGTCCGCCATACCTCTCACATTCCAGCTTAAAACTCTAATCACCTGTGACATGGTAAAACATTAAGCCATATCTGCATCTCACAACCCACTCAGACACCATCCGCTCAGAGTTCACGACCCCATCCCTTCCCCCCAACTGTCTCCCTACCACCCTCCCACCCCACCCTCCCCTAATCAGATTACTGTAACAGAGGACAGCAGTCCCCTCTTCATCAACCTCAATCACTAAAACAGGGCAATCCGAGAGCAACCTGCCCCCGAACCTACAATAATCAAAACAGATTATAACACATTCCCTCAGGTAGAGAAACCTCCCCACAACTGAGAAATACATTACAATCTCTCAACCACCCACTCCCACCTCAGGATCTACCATGGCATGGTAGCATTGCATAATACACTTCTTAACTGGTGCAACATTAACGCGACCTTAAAGTGCAAATACATATATAGATTAAACACAATAAACCATATATCTGCCTCCTTCAAGTGTCCAGAGCCCCACTTCTCAATTGCCGCTCGTGGACGTCCAGCCACTGTGCCGCTTCCTCTGGATCTTCAAAAAATCTGGTGGATCCCAACGCCACCACACGCAGTTTAGCAGGGAACAGCATAGCATATTGGACTTGTAAACCTCTGAGCCTTTTCTTGATATCAATAAATCTGCTTCTCCTCCGCTGCACCTCATTAGAATAGTCTGGAAATATGCACACTTTGACCCCATTCAGGACCATCTCCTAGTTATCCCTGGACTGCCGCAGAATAGTGTCCCGGTCCTTAAAATGCAGAATCTTCGCCAGTATAGGGTGAGGAGGCCTGCCTGGCAGGAGCGGCCGCATGTGCGCCCGCTCCACCGCATACAGGGAAGACAAGCACTTCTCATGAAACAACTGATGCAGCCATTTCTCCACAGATTCCGTGGCATTGGCCCCCTCCGTCTTCTCTGGCACTCCCACAATTTGCAGGTTATTCCTTCTGGACCTGTTTTCCAGATCATCCGTTTTGGCATATAAAGCCGCAATGTCCTTCACAGTTGTTTTCGCCGCCATTTGCAAAGGCTGAACTACATCTTCTATAATGGACACCCTCTTCTCCAATTCAGAGGTGTGCTCAGAAATCTTATGTAAATCATGCCTTATTATCGACACATCAGATCTCACTTGCACTGTGAGCACTTTCAGGGTGCTGTTACAGCTGGCCACAGCGGCCATAATATCTTTCAGAGTGGGCTCCTCATTAGCCGCGGCCCTAGGGCCTGCTGTACCTTTAGCTGAACACGCAGGAGTTAGTAGTGGCAGATTCAACGCATCCAGGCCGTCACCATCAAGGGATTCGTCCTCCTGGTCAGATGAGGTATGTATATCAGACTCCTTTTCCTCAGCCCAGTCGCCCACTCCGCAGTCTGTATGAGCATACTTGCTCAGTTTAGCAGCCGCACTCTGGCTCACCATCTGCTGCAGCGCCATCACCTCTCCGCCATCGGTGCCATGTTGGCCCACCTCCAGCCTGTCAGGCTTCGCCACTTTACTCGATTTCCTCGGCATGTTTAGGCTCACAAATTCACCACAGTACCCTCCGGTCACTTCCCTTTCACCAGGCAAGGTTATTGCAAAGAACCGAGGGGTGCTACCACTTGTTTAGACAGGATTCTAGCAGGAGCGGTGCGTCTTACTCCATGCGCTCGTAGGCCACGCCCCTCCCCCCTTGGACAACCACTTTAATGGCAAAAATAAATAAAGAGTTTTGAATAGTATGACTGCTGACTTGATGCTTTAAAAGTCCTTCTCCCCCTTTCGGGATACATAGTTCCTTATGTATCATGGGCTGTTGTCCCATTCTTCACTTAAAAAGGGGCAAATGTCATGTTTTCATATGTCAGTTTTTCTTAAACCGGGCATTGAGCAGGCCTAACATATTTACTATAATTTACCATAAAACTGGCATAAATTATAGGTAAAATCTATGCCAGCTACAAGCTGTAGTTTTCAAATTCAGGTGCAGTGTAGGATTGGAGACGCACCAAAATTATGAAGAGGTGTGCGCATCCCAAACAAGCAACCCTGATTATTAAGAATGGTGTATGGATGCCAGACTTACTGTAGTGAATCATGACCATAGTTTCTTCCATCCTATGATTCATTCTGTCCTTTGCCTTGTCTGCTGTTCTGGGTACTGTGGGTAGTAAATCACAGCACATTAACGATCTGCTATTACTACATTTATCTGGTGTGATTTACTACCAACAGTAATAAGCTAAGTAAATTAAGGCATAAATGCACAATTTGAAACCTCTCCAACCTGGCAGTTTGGAGAGTGTGCTTTCTGCTACATCTCTATCCCTGTAAGGCTACATGCACACGACCGTTGTGTGTTTTGTGGTCCACAAATGGCGGATCCGCAAAACGCGGATGGTGTCCGTGTGCTTTCCTCAATTTGCAGAATGGCACTGACAGCCATTAACATAACTGCCTGTTCTTGTCCGCAAAACTCACGGACAAGAAAATCGCATATGTTCCTGCAACGCACCCACACCTTTTCTCCTACGTTCTACCACACCGCTAAACTCAGGACGCTTGGATCCTCCTATCTTGCTGTATTCCCTTTTCTAACTTATGCAGTATAGTGATGAGCGAACAGGGTTAATTTATCTACATAACTCATATTCCTTCCCGATCCCTAGCTTGGTACATGCCTATAACATATTGCCTCAGATGAGGCTCTTGTAAGATTGGCGATGGGTAACGCAAGACTTAATTAGTCTGATGCATACTGTAAGTAGCAGCTCATGCATTAAATAGGACCTGTCACCCAAAAATGCAATGCAGTCTGAAAGCAGCAGCTACACACACAAGTGAAACACCTTCCTCAGGTGCAAGTAGGCGGTTTATCGGTTTATCTAATGCACCCTTTCTTATTGTACTTTTGTGTTTATTGATTCTCTCTCTCTCAATTCCACAATTCCATGTGGTCTCCCCCACGTATATCAAACTGCATGGGCACTGTATTATGTATACCACATTAGTGGATCTACATGTATAGTGTCCCCTGATTTTTAAATAGCTTGCCGCTATAAGGGTGCGCAAAACCGTCGCCTTTCATGATGCCACTGCAGTTGCAGCATGAAATGCAAGGGAAATTGCCACTCTTCAATGGTGCCAATCTCTTCTGTCTCTCCATGTCCTTACCCCCTATATCTGCTTTTACAACTCTGTCACGTAAATTCGGACTTCATTGGGGGAGCTGGGAATTCAATGACATTAGGCAGTCCCTTATGCAAGATCTGCCATTCTTGTCTAAGGATAGCAGCAATATTTCCGCTGTCTCCCCCATATATGGACACAAAGGGAATCCGAGGGGTGTCTTGCTTATGGGGCCTCCTTGTAAAGGTGGAGCTACGTTCAGTGGTCACAATTTTCTGTTTAGTGCGTTTAATACATTTTTTAGGGTATCCTCTATTGCTGAACTTGCTGCACATTTCATCTACCCTATACCCAAACTGGGTTTCATCTGATACAATACGCCGTACCCTGAGCAATTGACTCCATGGTAGGGAGTTCACCATACTATGAGGATGGCTGCTGTTGTACATCAATAGGGTATTTTTATCTGTCGGTTTTTGGAACAGATCAGTTTTGATCTTTCCTTCCTGTACAAGAATTCGGACGTCAAGGAACTGCAGCTCACTGACAGAATGTGTCACCGTGAACTGCAGGTCCTGGACTCAGGTGTGCATGGAATTCATCAAGGTCCGACATGGTACCCGTCCAGATTAAAAAGATGTAGTCGATGTAATGCCACTAGCACAGAACTCTGGAGCGATACACCAGCCGATCCTCGACCTCTGCCATAAAGATGTTTGCGTAGGTGGGGGCCACATTGGACCCCATGGCCACACCGTGCTTTTGCTGGTAGAAGGTGTCCCTGAAGAGGAAATAATTCCTCCTCAGGACCACCTTCAAGAGGGCAAGGATCTGCCGGCGTGCCCCAGGGGAGAGATCTGTGCTGGCCAGGGCCACATCGACGACATTGAGACCATAGGTGTGGTCAATAGATGTATAAAGTGATACAACATCGAAACTCACCAACACAAAATCCGCCGGTATATTGAGTGACCCCAACTTAGTTAGAAAATGACCAGTATCCCTGATATAGGAGGGGGCCGTGGTCGCATTGATCCGCAAAATTTTATCCAGAAAGATAGAGACAGTGTTGAAGATGGAACCCCTGCCCGACACAATGGGTCGGCCAGGGGGATCCACTAAACTCTTGTGGATCTTTGGTAATACGTATATCACAGGGGTGACAGGGTGGCCCACACACAAATAGCTATTCAGATCATCATCGATGATTCCTTGTCCCAGGGCTTCATCCAATATCACCCCTATGACATCCGCTATATCCCATTTGGGATCCTTTGTTAACATCTCATACACTTCACTGTCTCCTACCTGTCTGGTGATCTCGTCGACATATTTGCAGGTATCCATCACGACCACGGCACCCCCCTTGTCAGCTGGTTTGATTGTCAATTTTTTATTGTGTTCCAGCTCAAAAATAGCCTGTCTCTCTACTTTAGGCAAATTATTTCTGTACACATGAGCTTCCTTGGCCCTCAATTGATCAACATGTTTCCTAACAAATTCAATATATGTTTCAACCACATGATTATTTTGTGGCGGAACAAAATGGCTTTTGTTCCTCAATTCCAAATTTTTACATGATAAAACATTGGTGGACACATTAGATTGTATAGCAGTTACATCATTATCTTTAGCAGAGAAAAAGGCCTTTAATCTTAGACGCCTGAAAAACCTCTGGAGGTCTAACTCCAATTCGAACCAGTCCCGTGACATTGTTGGGCAAAAGGTCAAGCCCCGGCTTAATACATTAATTTGTTCATCATTCAACTGTGAAGAAGAAATGTTCACTACAAGATTTACTATTTCCACGGGCCGCGTCTCGTGGTTCTCCCCTGCTTGTACGCAGGTATCTCCATTGATGTAGGGGGAGGGTTTTTGTTGGATCGGTGATGTTTCCTGCCGCGCCTTCGATATCCCCTTCTCCCCTTCTTCTGCTTGGGCCTAAAAAATTGGATGTACCAGACTCATCCGTTGAGTCCGATTCCCCTGTGGTGAAACCAAATTTGCCCTGGTCGAAACGTTTACCCCGTTTCCGTCTATTGAACCTTAGGGGCTGAGATGATTGTCAATTATATATTTTTCCGGACTGGTAATCGTCTAAGTCTCTATGCCATTTGTCTCTTTTAATACGTTCCACTTCTATTTTGTGTCGCAGAATGTGTTGTGTGTTTTTTTCTTTGTATACCGTATAATCCTCCAAACTCATGAGGTCTTGGATCTGGGCATCCACATATGATCTTTTTTTTTTTTGTGTGTGTTTTAGGTGTGAAACAGCTCTTGAAACATGGATCAGTGCAAAAGGTTTATAATGGACTTCAGGGCTATTAACAATACAAGATCTTTAGCCAAAAGACTAACTGGATCTATTTATTCTGGGTTTATTTGTGTTTTTTATATAAATAAATGCTCCATTGAATTGGTCTTTACTATAGTTTGCATATTTTTATACTTGCAACAGATAACCAAATTTTATAAATTCATCAATTCTTACAAAGAATAGCAACCCACTGATCAATCATCTCATGCTGCATATTCCAAACATACTGTATTTTTCAGACAAAGAACACACCCAGGTTTTAGACAACAGAAAATTGTGTGAAAAAAAAAAAGTGTGTTAATGTGGCAGCATTTTTAGGCTGGCTGCCTCTTTTATGCTGGTCTAAAAACACTATTGTCAGCAGCAAAGCTCCCTATGTAAACAGGGGATGTACTGTTGACAATATTGTCAGGTAAGGGAACCACCCTGTCACGTGACCCGGATGCAACTTCCAAGTGTTGGTCTATTTCATGCAATCTCTTGCGCCCCTACACACAGGCCTCAGATTGAGCCTAGATCACAGCCTTTTATGCACCCAAACATGCTGCCACCATGTATGACATTTAAATTAATACACCAATTAAGGACTCTTAGAAAACCCCACAGCGCTCCATTCGCAAGCAGGCTCACAGTAGAACAGGCTGCAAATACACGGTAACCCAGACCGCCCTCATACACTTAAAAAATGGAGGTTACTGGGCTCATTCAGGGCACAAGGAAAAACCATTAAAGATATGCTTTAATGTACTTAGAAGGTACATTACTAAGGTTACTTTCACATTAGCATTTTTTGTGGCTCTGTCATGGATCTGCAAAAACGCTTTGGTTACCATAATATAACCGCCTGCATCCATTATGAATGGATCCTGTTGTATTATGTGTTCTATAGCCATGACTGATCCGTCATGAACACCATTGAAAGTCAATGTGTCAGAGAAAACGGATCTGTCCCCGTTGGCTTACATTGTGTTCCAGGACAGATCGGTTTTGCTCTGCACCACATCGCGGACAGAAAAATACTTTCAGCGTTATTCTGTCTGCAGTGGGAGCACAACTAAACGGAACGGAATGCATTTTGATGCCTTCCGTTTCGTTCAGTTCAGTTTTGTCCCTATTGACAATGAATGGGGACAAAATTGAAGCATTTTCTTCCGCTATTGAGATCCTATGACAGATAAACATACACAAAACAACTATAAACATAAAAGGATAAAAACAAACAGGTTCTTACTAAAAATAATGCGTACTCAGAGTCTGTTCTGGTTTCCAGATAGGAGGAATATGGAACACATCCCAATGTTGATCAGATCCCCAAATTGTGTCAAAGAAATGTTCCCAATAGTTCATTTTTATCCCCTTTTGGCAGAGGGTCTCCCTCCTATTCTGTCCCAACCTTCTGGGATGGCCCTCATTACCTGTGCATGCTCCATTTCTCTTACTCAGCTGGCAGACATGAAATATTAAAAAAACATGGCTTGCTGTCCTCGCTAATGGATATTTGGGCCCATACATGTTTTAATAATGTATATATTATCAGGCCAATCGTTCTGATACCACACATGACTGGTGTGGTTGTCCCAGAAGGTGAAATACTGGTTATGTGGGAATGCTGGCTGCCAGGGGAGAGACGTTTGGACTCCCTACGATGCCCACATCACACGGAATGCAATCATTACACTTATTAATACGTGAGTTGTACCAGAGATGAGCTATTGCTTATTATATATTTTTTTCATCTTCTGGTACTGGATTTGAAAAACTTCTAGACACCTGCTGGTGAGGTTCCATTCGGTCTGAGTGCCTGCATTTCCAGGAACCATCTTTATTACCAGTTGCTGAGGGCCAGTTTTTTAACATTAAGGTGATAAACTAATTTCACAAGGGCAATGCGTATTCCAACTGCAGGCCCAGACTGAACAGCACGTACAATCGCAGAATGGCATTAAAGCATATAGAGTCACAACACAGATATAAAAACATATACACAGGTAATAAAAGTTATGAGAAATGTCCATTTCTGAAAAATATGCAAAGGAAAATGGAGGGTGAGCAATTCTGAACCCATAAAGGATCTGCAAAAACGCTTTGGTTACCATAATATAACCGCATGCATCCATTATGAATGGATCCTGTTGTATTATGTGTTCTATAGCCATGACTGATCCGTCATGAACACCATTGAAAGTCAATGTGTCAGAGAAAACGGATCCGTGACCACCATTTTCACATGCTGCTGGGTTGCTTTGAGTGAGTGTAACTGCTAAAGAAGAAAATACATTATTGCACCTTTCTGCTACATCTCTATCCCTGTAAGGCTACATGCACACGACCGTTGTGTGTTTTGTGGTCCGCAAATGGCGGATCCGCAAAACGCGGATGGTGTCCGTGTGCTTTCCTCAATTTGCAGAATGGCACTGACAGTCATTAACATAACTGCCTGTTCTTGTCCGCAAAACTCACGGACAAGAAAATCGCATATGTTCCTGCAACGCACCCACACCTTTTCTCCTACGTTCTACCACACCGCTAAACTCAGGACGCTTGGATCCTCCTCTCTTGCTGTATTCCCTTTTCTAACTCATGCAGTATAGTGATGAGCGAACAGAGTTAATTTATCTACATAACTCATATTCCTTCCCGATCCCTAGCTTGGTACATCCCCATAACATATTGCCTCAGATGAGGCTCTTGTAAGATTGGCGGTGGGTAACGCAAGACTTAATTAGTCTGATGCATACTGTAAGTAGCAGCTCATGCATTAAATAGGACCTGTCACCCAAAAATGCAATGCAGTCTGAAAGCAGCAGCTACACGCACAAGTGAAATACCTTCCTCAGGTGCAGGTAGGCGACAGAACCTTCAGCGGTATTTCGCTATGAATGGTGAGACCAGATCAAGTACAAGCGATAGTAGATTGGGTTGCCTCCCGTGTCTCCAGTTCCTTTACATTGTCTCCCACCCAGTCTGCTGCTGAAAGATCAGTGTTGGCACCTGCAGCCAATGTACATCAGTCTTATACCTCACCCCCTTGCAAATCAGCCAAGCAGTCTGAGCCCCAAGTCATGCAGCAGTCTCTTCTGCTTTTGATGACTCTGCTAGCAGGCTTTCCCAAGGCCATCCACCTAGCCCTGCCCCAGAAGTGGAAGAGATTGAGTGCACCAATGCCCAACCACTTATGTTTCAAGATGAGTACATGGGAGGACCACCGCAGCACGTCTCGAATGATGACAAAACACAGGTGCCAACTGCTGTGGCTTTCTAAAGTGTTCAGACCGACAAGGAGGGCAGGGGTGAAGACTGGGTGGAAGATGATGAGGTCCTCGACCCCACATGGAATCAAGGTCATGAGAGTGACCTGTGTAATTCGGAGTAAGAGGCGGTGGTCGCACAGCAGAAGAGGGAGCAGGGTGCAAAAGCAAAGCGTCTGTCCCCTAGACAGTACGCCTGTTACCGTCCACCACAGCAGGGGACCGAACACACCAAAGCCACCTCCAAGGAGTTCCCTGGCGTGGCAGTTCTTTAGGCAATGTGCTAACGACAAGACACGAGTGGTTTGCACGCTGTGCAATCAGAGCCTAAAGCGAGGCATAAACGTTCTCAACCTCAGCACAACCTGGTCAGAACCTGCAAAGCACGAGCTGCAGTGGATCAGACACCTCAAAAAACAAGAAAGCTTCTCCTGCTTCCTCTTCTGCTGCAGTCTCGGCCTCTTCATCCACCTCTGGAGTGACAGTGGCACCTGCCACCCCGCAAACAGAGGATCTGCCAGCAACACCACCACCTGGGTCACCAAGCATCTCCACAATGTTCCAAGGAACCGTTCAGCTCTCCATCTCCCAAACACTGAAGTGGAAGTACCCCCATACCCACCTGCGATCACTGGCCCTGAATGCCAGCATTTCAAAATTAATGGCTTTTGAAATGCTGTCCTTCTGTCTGGTGGAGACGGAGAGCTTTAAAAGCCTTATGGCGGTGGCTGTCCCACAGTATGTCGTGCCCAGCCACCACTACGTTTCCAGGCGATCCATCCCTTTCCTTGCACAACCAAGTGGGGGACAAAATCTGGTGTGAACTGCGCAACGCCATCTGTGGCAAAGTTCTCCTAAATACGAATACGTGGACCAGTAATCACGGTCAGGGACGTTATATCTCCCTAACAGCACACTGGATAAATGCAGTGGCGGCTGGGCCTGAGGCGGTTTGTAGTTTGGCGCATGTCCTTCCACCACAGAGGATTGCAGGGTGCTTCTCTTTGCCTCCTGTTGCTTCCTCCTCCTACTCCGCTTCCTCATCCTCTACTGCCTCCTCAGCCAGTCAGCGTAACACCTTCACCACCAACTTCAGCACAGCCAGGGGTAAACGACAGCAGGCAGTTTTAAAACTTATCTGTTTGGGGAACAAACCCCACACCACGCAGGAGCTGTGGATGGACCTTGAACAACAGACTGATGAGTGCTTGGTGCCAGTGAGTGTGCAATAATGGGCAAAATCTCGTAGCAGCTCTGGGACTTTGGTTTCACGCACATCCCTTGCCTGGCGCATGTGCTGAATTTTGTGGTGCAGAGGTTCCTTAAAAATTACCCTGCTATGTCAGAGCTGCTGCATAAAGTACGAGCCGTTTGTGCGCGCTTTTGGCGTTCTCATCTTGCTGTCGCTCGCCTTTCAGCGCTGCAGTGTAACTTCGGCCTTCCCGCTCACCGCCTCATATGCGACATGCCCACAAAGTGGAACTCCACCTTGCACATGCTGGCCAGACTGTGTGAGCAGCAGCAGCAGGCGATAGTGGAGTTTCAGCTGCAGCACGCATGGGTGAGTCGCTCTGCGGAACAGCACCACTTCACCACCAATCACTGAGCCTCAATGCGAGACCTGTGTTCCTTGTTGTGTTGTTTCGAGTATTCCAGTACAGTGCCGATAATGCTGTTCTCAGCGTTACTATCCCACTTCTATGCCTCCTTGGAAAAACGCTGCTGGCGATAATGGAAAAGGATGTGGCACATGAGCAGGAAGAGGGATCATTTCATAGGGTTTCCGACCAGTCATTTACAAGTGGCTCCGAGGTTGGGTTACTGCACCCATAAACGCCAGATACACAATTGTCCAGGCAAAGCACAGTTCTTGAGGATGAGGCCGAGGAGACGGAGGAGGAGGAACCGTGTTCACAGCAGGGTGGCACCCAAACCAGCTCATGGCCATCACTGGTGCGTAGCTGGGGGGATACAGAGGACAGCTTTTCGTTGCCTCTGGGCAGCCTGGCACACATGAGCGATTACGTGCTGCAGTGTCTCCTCAACGACCGCCGAGTTGCCCACATTCTAACTTGTGCTGATTACTGGGTCGCCACGCTGCTGGATCCCCATTACAAGAACAACGTACCGTCCTTAATTCCGTCACTGGAGCGTGATCGTAAGATGCGCGAGTACAAGCGCACCTGAGAGCGGGAGCACAGTGGAAGCACAAAGCGAAGGCAGAGGAGGAGGAAGAGGTCGCCAACGAAGCTGGGGCACCACCAGCACCTCAGAAGGCAGGGTTAGCAAGGCCGAAATATCGAAAAGCTTTGTCAGCATGCCACAACAACCAGCACCACCAGCTGATATGGAATGTCTTAGCAGGAGGCAGCATTTCAGCAACATGGTGGAGCAGTATGTGTGCACACACCTACACGTACTGAATGACTGGTCTGCCCGCTTCAACTTCTGGTTCTTCAAATAAGGCACATGTCCTGAGCTTGCCTTTTATGCCTTGGAGGTGCTGACCTGCCCGGCAGCCAGTGTATTGTCTGAACGTGTGTTTAGCACAGCAGGGGGCGTTATCACAGACAAGCCAGCCGCCTGTCCATAGCCAATGTGGACAAGCTCACGTTCATTAAAATGAACCAGGCATGGATCCCACAGGACTTGTCCGTACCTTGTGGAGAATAGACATGTATACCGGCCTTAATCAGCCATTGCTATACTACAGCGCAATTGCTCATTGTTGTATTTTGGATATTTCCCACTCTTTTGGGGAGTACCCCAATGAAAAAAAAATATGTAAACCAAAAAACAGTGTTGGCTACCTCGTCCTCCTCCAGTGCCGCTTCCACCTACACCACTACATCCACTGCCTCCTCAAACTCCTACTCTATATGGACCTCCACCTCATAAATCAAGTTTTTTTTTTTTTTTGTACGTATTTTATGTCATTTCACTAATTTGTCTGTTACATATTTGGGTGAAATTCACCAATTTTTGGGTGCGATATACCCTTGCTCTACCTAGTAGACAGGTAAAAACATTTCACTAATTTGTCTGTTGCATTCTTGGGTGACATTTGACCATTTTTGCCGTGATTAAACCCCTGCTCTGCATAGGTGATAGGGACATAAATAAATAAAAAAAATCATCTGTTACATTGTCAGGTCAGGTGATTGTCAACATGGTAGGTGCAGAAAAGAACATTGAAAGTTGATAGAGCAGATATCTAATTTGATCATGGATATCATGGGGATGTGCGACATGGTGGAGCAGTATGTGTGCACACGCCTACACCTACTGAACGACGGGTCTGCCCCCTTAAACTTCTGGGTCTCCAAATTGGGCACTTGGCCTGAGCTTGCCCTTTACGCCTTGGTGGTGCTGGCCTGCCCTGTAGCCAGTGTATTGTCTGAACGTTTGTTTAGCACGGCTGGAGTGGGTTATCACAGGTTATATTTCCCAATGTTTTGGGGTGTACCCTAATAAATAAATAAATAAATAAAAAAAGGCTACCTCCTCCTCTTCCACCGCCGTTTCTACCTACACCGCCACATCCACTGCCTCCTCAACCTCCTACTCCATATGGACCTTGTCCTCCTAGATCAAGATTATTATTTTTTATTTTTACGCATTTTATGTTATTTTAGGTCAGTTCCCTTATCTATGCTCTTAACCACATTTTGCTGCCATTTGCAGTCCTCTAGCCCTTTCCATGACATTTTTAGAGCCATTTTAGTGCTCAAAAGTTTGGCTCCCCATTGACTTCAATGAGGTTCGGGGTCAAGTTCGGGTCCCGAACTCTAACTTTTTTGTGAAGTTCAGCCGAATCCGAACATCCAGGTGTCCGCTCAACTCTACCCAAGACCCATAAACACACCATCACAGAAGACAAGGACCGCAAAAGAGGTTTCATCACCATGTATTCCTGCACGCACAATTAAGTTAAGGACATCCTCTTAAACCATTCGCCCATTTTGCTCCGGGATCACTTCTTGAGCAGAATACTTCCGCCCAGACCCATCATCAACTGCAGGTGAGAACCGACTATAAAAAACTGGCATAACTCACCCTAATGCTGTCAGAATCTTCCTGGGGAAAAAAAAACTGCATTTCCCGCTGTGGGACACCACGGTACCATCACGCATGGAACAGACATATTCCAGTCCAGCACTACAGGAAAAAGATTTTGGATTAAGCACCAACTTGCCTGTAAATCAGATTGTTATTTATTTGATAGTGTGTGCAAAATGCAGTACGTTGGCCACACAACTCAAGAACTACAGTTGTGGCCAAAAGTTTGCTGCTAAACTGCTTTTAGATCTTTGTTTCAGTTGTTTCTGTGATGTAGTGAAATATAATTACACGCACTTCATACGTTTCAAAGGCTTTTATCGACAATTACATGCAAAGAGTCAGTATTTGCAGTGTTGGCCCTTCTTTTTCAGGACCTCTGCAATTCGACTGGGCATGCTCTCAATCAACTTCTGGGCCAATTCCTGACTGATAGCAACCCATTCCCTTACGTCCTACCAGCAGCACAGATGGGGTCAACTGACCATGTGGACTGGTAGGACCGGCGGAATTTTTAATGAGCCCAAGAACCAATAAGCGATCTTCAGCTCCCAGAAAGGGAGGAGATCGCCCCCCAGCCCACCGTGTTTTTTTCTGTCCTTTGGACAGGTGGACTGGCGTGAGGCTCCCCTTTCTGGGAGCTGAAGTATTTTTGAAGGGGGCTCTCTTGTTACTAGGAGATTGCCCTTTTCTGCTTTCTGCCTTTACTGGCTTGCCTTTGTTGCTTTTTAAGAAGCTTATTGCTGCTCTATATTTACAGGTGTACCTCAGGGGGGGTGACCCGGTTTTCGGAGGCTCAGCGGTACTCCGGTTGCCAGACGCCGTGCCTGGGTCGGCGCCTTGGGCGCCGCCATCTTCCGGAAGTGACGCGCAGGTGCGCAACGTCACTTCCGGTTTTCTCATATCTCCGAGCAGTGTTTTTTTTTCTTCTCACCGCTCGGTCTTTCTTTAACCAGGGATCCTGCTCTGTCAAGAGAGCAGATAAGGGAGAGATGTTATATATAGCTGAGTCTATAATAAAGACTCCATTAGAGATCTGGGCGTACCTCTTGGAGACCCCGCCCGGGGGCGGAGACCCCCCTTTTTTAAACGCCCAGAGCCTGTCATTCAGTCTCTGGTTGCGTTGCTTTGCACAAGCTAGCTCCAGAGTTCCCTGTGCTTGGCTTATATTATTGCTATTGGATATTTTCTTCGAGCTCTATTTTCTTCACGTGCTGGTGGGCGTCCCAGATATTTTTTTCCACCTATGTGTTGTTAGGTGTTATGACCTGTCTCTTTTTCTGTTACAGTGATGGCTTCCCCTAGGGATTCGGATCAACAGCGGAAGTCCGGGACCAAAAGAAAGGGCTGAAGCCGTGGAATGCGGACAACGCGTCCAAATTTAATTTATGTGGGCTCCCCTTCGAGCCGGATAGGCTGTTCGGGTCCGAATTGGATAAAATTATGGAGGGACTCTCCGACAAGAAGGGGAAGAGTCTCCCCCAGCAGCCCTTTCAGGGACGCCCCAGACAGGATCAAAGAGCCGGAGGCCGTTCAGGGCAGCAGGCTAGGCGCAGAGATTGGGGGGGGGCGTCTCGTAGATCCTCGAGACGCCCCCGCAAACCCACCAAGGAGGTGAAACCCTCCTGACTATGGGCCTCTCCGAGGCTCTTGGTTAAGCCCTGCTGCCCCTGCCGTATCTCCTCTAGATTTTCCCGTACCCCTCCCCCAGATTCCTGTGGGGGGGCCGTCTCTCCCACTACAGACACATTTGGGCCCAGCAGATTGCAGACCCCTGCCGGTTACCGGGTAGACCCCCCCAGAGAGATTCATCGCCATGCGAAACTTCGGGTTTGCCAAACAAAAGATCCTAGAGTCCTACATTCAGGACTACATCTCCAAGGGAGCTCTGGAGGAGGTGCCGGCAGGGGAGAGAGGCCTAGGGATTTATTCTCCAGTTTTCCTGGTGCCCAAGAAGACGGGAGATCTCCGGATGATCATCGACTTGAGATTCCTCAATCGATTTGTAAGGAAAACCAGGTTTCGGATGGAAACCATAAGGTCAGTCAGCCACATCCTCAAACCTGGGGACGTCATGGCTACTCTGGACCTCAGGAATGCTTACCTCCACATCCCGATCCATTCCGCCTCCCGGAAGTTCCTCAGGATCGCGGTCCAGATCTCAGGGGTTTGCAGGCATTTTCAGTTCGCCGCTCTTCCCTTCGGAATCTCTTCTGCCCCTCTCATCTTCACCAAGGTGGTGGTGTCGGTGGTGGCAGCTTTGAGACTTCAAGGACTGACTATTATTCCTTATCTGGACGATTGGCTTTTCATAGCCTCTTCAGTTCCGATCCTTACCCACCATCTTCAGATCGCAATCTCCTTTCTCCTCCGCCTGGGCTGGATTATGAACTGGCAGAAGTCGAATGTGAGCCCATCGACTTCAATCCATTATTTAGGATTCGTGGTCGACTCTGTGGAGATGTCCAGTTGACTCTAGAAAGGAGAGCGCGGATTCAGGATCTGGCAAGGGTCCTTTATGTCCCTCGTCGAGTCTCCATCCGGACTCTCATGAAGATGCTGGAGCTCATGTCAGCGGCTGCGGACGCAGTCCCTTGGGCGCTATGGCACCGCCGTCCCCTTCAGTCGGAGGTCTTACACTTATGGAACGGCAGCCCTGCGGGGCTAGATTCCCTGTGCTCCCTGTCCGGTCAAACCCGGAATTCCCTCAGATGGTGGTTCCAGCTGCCAGCAGGGAAGTCTATGACCCAACCAGTTTGGCTCATATTGACTACAGACTCGTCCCTTGTAGGCTGGGGCGCTCACCTGGACGGATCCCCAGTACAGGGATCTTGGTCTCCTCTGGAGCGGCGTCTCTCTTCCAATCTTCGCGAGATGCGAGCTATCCGGCTAGCCCTCCTTCACTTCGCCCCTCAGATCCGGGGCAAAGCAGTGAAAGTCCAGTCAGACAATATGACTGTGGTTCTCTACATAAACAAGCAGGGAGGCACAAGATCATTGCCCCTTCTGTCAGAGATCGGGGTAATTCTTCGGTGGGCAGAGACAAACCTTTCCCATCTATCTGCCACTTATATTCGAGGCTCCCCCAATATGATAGCGGACCGCTTAAGTCGAGGATTACCGACCATGGAGTGGTCTCTGCATCCAGAGATCTTCAGGCAGTTAGTTCACAGATGGGGTATGCCAGAGGTGGATCTCATGGCGACCAGGTTCAACGCCAAGGTGCTGAGGTTCTGTTCCCTTTACAGGGAAGACAATCCCCTGGCGATAGATGCTCTGACGATACCGTGGAGGTTCAGGCTGGCTTACATCTTCCCTCCGTTTTCCATGATACCGAGGGTATTGACTAAAATCCGTCAGGATCAGGCCTCGGTAATAGCCATCATACCGTTCTGGCCCAGGAGATCCTGGTTTACCCAGCTCATTCAGATGAGTGGGGGACAATACTGGAGACTCCCCCCGGAGCAGACCCTGGTGTCGTGGGACACTCATCTCTGCCCAGATCTGCACAGGTTCAACCTGACAGCCTGGAGGTTGATCAGTCCCTTCCCAACATAGAAGGGTTTTCCGAGTCGGTCCTGAGAACTTTGTCGCATTCCAGAGCAGAGTCTACGAAGAAGGCTTACTCCAGAATCATAAGACTCTTCATGTCATGGTGTGATTCCAAACAGGTGGCGTCTGCAGATCCGCCCCTTCCTGCGATATTACAATTCCTTCAAGATGGACTTGATAAAGGTCTCTCTCCAGCTACCTTGAGAGTTCAGATATGTGCCATCTCGGCCTGCCTTAACAGGCCGCATTCTCGGGACCCACTCATCAAACGCTTCCTGAAGGGAGCTGAAAGACTAAAGCCTACTATACTGAAACCTATTCCAAAGTGGGATCTTTCAGTAGTGCTCAGGGGGTTAGCATCTCCCCCCTTTGAGCCATTGGAGGAGGTGGAATTAAGATTTTTGACCTTAAAACAGTTTTTTCTTCTTTCAGCCAAGAGGATTTCTGAACTACAAGCTTTTTCTGCAATTCACCCTTACATCATTTTATTGCAGGACAGGGTACTCCTGAAGTTTTTACCCTAGTTCAGACCTAAGGTTCCAACCTTCCAAAATATTAACCAGGTAATCTCTTTACCAGTTTTGTTTTCAGCCTCCTCCTCTGATACTCCAGCCAGACATCTGCTGGATATTTCGATGTGGATAGATCTAGAGAGTTCAGGATAGTTGAGAACCTCCTCATCCTGTTTGCTGGTAAGTCTAAAGGCCGTAAAGCGTCTAAAGCTACCATTAGTCGCTGGATCAAGGAAGCCATCAGGGAGTCTTTTGTCTCCCAATCTCTAGATCCTCCAGAGTTTGTGAGGGCCCATTCTACTAGGGCTGTCTCCACCTCCGTTGCGGAGAGAAGACTTCTCCCCTTAGAGTTGATCTGTAAGGCGGCTTCCTGAAGCTCTGAGTCAACCTTCATCTGCCATTATAGGATAGATGCTAGGGTGGCAGAGTTTTCGGCCTTTGGGCAGACAGTTCTTAGTTCTGCCAGGCATGAGGACCCTCCCTAGGGGATTCTTCTTGCTATCTCCCCATCTGTGCTGCTGGTAGGACGTAAGGGAATCGTTAATTTCTAACGATAATTTGTTTTCCCTTAGTCCTAACAGCAGCACACAAATATCCCACCCTAGGTACATGATGCTTGTTAAAGACACGGTGGGCTGGGGGGCGATCTCCTCCCTTTCTGGGAGCTGAAGATCGCTTATTGGTTCTTGGGCTCATTAAAAATTCTGCCGGTCCTACCAGTCCACAGGGGCAGTTAACCCCATCTGTGCTGCTGTTAGGACTAAGGGAAAACAAATTATCGTTAGAAATTAACGATTCTTTCATAATCGCTTCTTGGAGTTTGTCAGAATTAGTGGGTTTTTGTTTGTCCACCCACCTCATTCTGGAGTTAAAAAAAATTTAACTCACCTTAATCCACTTGATCACGCAGCCGGCATCTCCTTCTGTCTTCATCTTAGCTGTGTGGAGGAACAGGACCTGGGGTGACGTCACTCCGGTCATCACATGATCCATCACATGATCTTTTACCATGGTGATGGATCATGTGATGACCGGAGTGACATCACCACAGGTCCTATTCCTCCACACAGCTAAGATGAAGACAGAAGGAGATGCCGGCTGCGCCATCAAGTGGATTAAGGCGAGTTAATTTTTTTATTTATTTTTTAACCCCTCCAGCGCTATTTTACTATGCATTCTGTATTCAGAATGCTATTATTTTCCCTTATAACCATGTTATAAGGGAAAATAATAATGATCGGGTCTCCATCCCGATAGTCTCTTAGCAACCGTGCGTGAAAATCGCACCACATCCGCACTTGCTTGCGATTTTCACGCAACCCCATTCATTTCTATTGGGCCTGCGTTACGTGAAAAACGCACAAAATAGAGCAATCTGCGATTTTCACGCAACGCATAAGTGATGCGTGAAAATCACCGCTCATGTGAACAGTCCCATAGAAATGAATGGGTCGGGATTCAGTGCGGGTGCAGTGCGTTCAACTCACGCATCGCATCCGCGCAGAATACTCCCCCGTGTGAAAGGGGCCTTACTGTTGGCATGACACAGGACTGATGGTAGCGCTCATCTTTTCTTCTCCAGACAAGCCTTTTTCATGATGCCCAAAACAATCGGAAAGAGGCTTCATCTGTGAATATGACTTTGCCCCAGTCCTCAGCAGTCCATTCACCATATTTTCTGCAGATCAATCTGTCCCTAATGTGTTTTTTTTTTTTAGAGAAGTGGCTTCTTTGTTGCCCTTCTTGACACCAGGTTATCTTCCAAAAGTATTCGCCTCACTGTGCGTGCAGATGTGCTCACACCTGCCTGCTGCCAGAAGTGGCTTCTTTGTTGCCCTTCGCTGCCATTCCTGAGCAAGCTCTGCATTGGTGGCACTCCGATCCCGCAGCTGAATCCTCTTTAGGAGACGATCCTGGCGCTTGCTGGACTTTCTTGGACGCCCTGAAGCCTTCTTAACAAGAATTGAACCTCTTTCCTTGAAGTTCTTGATGATCCTATAAATTGTTGATTGAGGTGCAATCTTAGTAGCCACAATATCCTTGCCTGTGAAGCCATTTTTATGCAACGCAATGATGGCTGCACGCGTTTCTTTGCAGGTCACCATGGTTAACAATGGAAGAACAATGATTTCAAGCATCACCTTTTCAAGCATCTCCTTTTAACAGGTCAAGTCTGCTATTTTAACCCAATCAGCCTGACATAATGATCTCCAGCCTTGTGCTCGTCAACATTCTCACCTGAGTTAAGACGATTACTGAAATGATCTCAGCAGTTCCTTTAATGACAGCAATGAAATGCAGTGGATTTTTTGAGATTAAGTTAATTTTCATGGCAAAGAAGGACTATGCAATTCATCTGATTACTCTGCATAACATTCTGGAGTATATGCAAATTGCTATTATAAAAACTTAAGCAGCAACTTTTCCAATTTCCAATATTTATGTAATTCTCTAAACTTTTGGCCACGACTGTACACAATTGTTTGAGTCAACATAGACACAACATTAAGTAGAAGTTCCTACTGCACAGTCTGAGCAGACATTGGACCTTGAAGCACGGAGGTGACCACGATCCAACAAAAATCAGGATTACGCTCATTGATCATGTTCCAAAAAAATACCTACAATAGGTCTGAGGTCCTCAAAAGAAGGGAGGTCTTCTGGATCTACAAACTGCACACCATAAATTCAGAGGGCCATAACGAAGTGATGGAGACTCCTCTGTAACGCTAAGTGTATTTCCTCTTCTACCTTTAGGTTCTGCCGCCATCTAGTGGCTGTTTCAAGAACAGTAGATATCCTTTTATTATTTTATTTTAATAAAAAAAAAACTGTAGACATGAATACTGACAAATGGCATTTCGTATTTTGGGGAAAGGAACAGCTGGCCCTTCATAGAACAGTACTATCCTTGTCCGTAAGGCGGACAATAATAGGACACGTTCTATTTTTTTTGCAGAACGGAAATACAGACATACAGAAACAGAATGCACACTGAGTAACTTCCATATTTTTTTTATGAATGGTTCCACACATGGTCCACAAAAAAAACGGCACAGACACTGAAAGAAAATATGTTCATGAGCCCTTACTGTAATCTGAGGAAGGGGCGGCTTTGGCCCTGAAACACTTCATTGTATCAATGAAGAACATTTCTATATGTACAGTAACACAAAATTGAGTACCCCCATCACATTTTTGTAAATATTTTATTATATATTTTCATTGGACAGCACTGAACATATTACACTTTGATACAATGTAAAGTAGTCAGTGTACAGCTTGTATAACATTGTAAATTTGGTTTGCCCTCAAAATAACTCAACACAGCCATTAATGTTTAAACCTCTGGCAACAAAGGTGAGTACAACCCTAAGGCTGAGTTCACACGGGCGAGATTTCCGCGCGGGTGCAATGCAGGAGGTGAACGCATAGCACCCGCACTGAATCCTGACCCATTCATTTCAATGGGGCTGTGCACATGAGCATTGTTTTTCACGCATCAGTTCTGCGTTGCGTGAAAATCGCAGCATGTTCTACAGACGTGGACAAAATTGTTGGTACCCTTTGGTCAATGAAAGAAAAAGTCACAATGGTCACAGAAATAACTTTAATCTGACAAAAGTAATAATAAATTAAAATTCTATAAATGTTAACCAATGAAAGTCAGACATTGTTTTTCAACCATGCTTCAACAGAATTATGTAAAAAAATAAACTCATGAAACAGGCATGGACAAAAATGATGGTACCCCTAACTTAATATTTTGTTGCGCAACCTTTTGAGGCAATCACTGCAATCAAACGCTTCCTGTAACTGTCAATGAGACATCTGCACCTCTCAGCAGGTATTTTGGCCCACTCCTCATGAGCAAACTGCTCCAGTTGTGTCCGGTTTGAAGGGTGCCTTTTCCAGACTGCATGTTTCAGCTCCTTCCAAAGATGCTCAATAGGATTGAGGTCAGGGCTCATAGAAGGCCACTTTAGAATAGTCCAATTTTTTCCTCTTAGCCATTCTTGGGTGTTTTTAGCGGTGTGTTTTGGGTCATTGTCCTGTTGCAAGACCCATGACCTGCGACTGAGACCAAGCTTTCTGACACTGGCTAGTACATTTCTCTCTAGAATTCCTTGATAGTCTTGAGATTTCATTGTACCCTGCACAGATTCAAGACACCCTGTGCCAGACGCAGCAAAGCAGCCCCAGAACATAACAGAGCCTCCTCCATGTTTCACAGTAGGGACAGTGTTCTTTTCTTGATATGCTTCATTTTTTCGTCTGTGAACATACAGCTGATGTGCCTTGGCAAAAACTTCGATTTTTGTCTCATCTGTCCACAGGACATTCTCCCAGAAGCTTTGTGGCTTGTCAACATGTAGTTTGGCATATTCCAGTCTTGCTTTTTTATGATTCGTTTTCAACAATGGTGTCCTCCTTGGTCGTCTCCCATGTAGTCCACTTTGGCTCAAACAACGACGGATGGTGCGATCTGACACTGATGTTCCTTGAGCATGAAGTTCACCTTGAATCTCTTTAGAAGTCTTTCTAGGCTCTTTTGTTACCATTCGGATTATCCGTCTCTTAGATTTGTCATCAATTTTCCTCCTGCGGCCACGTCCAGGGAGGTTGGCTACAGTCCCATGGATCTTAAACTTATGAATAATATGTGCAACTGTACTCACAGGAACATCTAGTTGCTTGGAGATGGTCTTATAGCCTTTACCTTTAACATGCTTGTCTATAATTTTCTTTCTGATCTCTTGAGACAGCTCTTTCCTTTGCTTCCTCTGGTCCATGTCGAGTGTGGTACACACCATATCACCAAACAACACAGTGATTACCTGGAGCCATATATATAGGCCCAATGGCTGATTACAAGGTTGTAGACACCTGTGATGCTAATTAGTGGACACACCTTGAATTAACATGTCCCTTTGGTCACATTATGTTCTGTGTTTTCTAGGGGTACCATCATTTTTGTCCATGCCTGTTTCATGAGTTTATTTTTTTACATAATTCTGTTGAAGCATGGTTGAAAAACAATGTCTGACTTTCATTGGTTAACATTTATAGAATTTTAATTTATTATTACTTTTGTCAGATTAAAGTTATTTCTGTGACCATTGTGACTTTTTCTTTCATTGACCAAAGGGTACCAACAATTTTGTCCACGTCTGTATATTCTGCGTTTTTCGCGCAGCCCTGGCCCCATAGAAGCGAATGGGGCTGCGTGAAAAATGCATTGCATCCGCAAGCAAGTGCGGATGCAATGCGTTTTTCACCGATGGTTGCTAAGAGATGTTGTTTGTAAACCTTCAGTTTTTTATCACGCGCGTGAAAAACGCATCAAAACGCATTGCACCCGCACAGAAAAAACTGAACGCAATTGCAGACAAATCTGACTGAACTTGCTTGCAAAATAGTGTGAGTTTAACTGAACGCACCCTGAACGCATCCGGACCTAATCCGTCACGCCCGTGTGAACTCAGCCTAAGGCTCCTTTCACACGAGCGAGTTTTCCGCGTGGGTGCAATGCGTGATGTGAACGCATAGCACCCACACTGAATCCTGACCCATTCATTTCAATGGGTCTGTGTACATGAGCGTTTTTTTTCACATATCAGTTTTGCACCCACGTGGAAACAACTGAACGCAATCGCAGACAAAACTGACTGAACTTGCTTGCAAAATGGTGCGTATGAAAGAGGCTTAAGTGAAAATGGCCAAATTGTGCCCAAAGTATCAGTTGCGAACTCGCTTAGCGCTAGCTACGTACAGTATTCAAACGAAGTTCTATGCAAATCGACTTCCAATGTTTCATCCGAAGTTGATTCGCTCATCCCATAACCTAGTTGTGGGTCTCAGAAGCATATTTAGGGTGGTGAAGAATAAAGTTGTTTTGGTGTCACAATTTTTTGGCGGAGAAAGATATAGTTCATAAAGAAAATTAAGAATTAAGGACCACTCTATAAAAAATAGTCAATTTGGATGTATACTTTACGAGAATGAAAGAAAAGGGTCATGTTTGGTCTGTTGTTGCAAACACCAAATGTTGTATAGCCCATGAATGTGTAGGAGGCTTGCGAAAGCTGTGGGTTTGTAGAATCTATAGAGGGCCATATGATTTTATTATTAAAGTCCCCTACTAGTAATAGCAAGCCCAATTTAATTCTATCCACAATAGTAAGCAATTTCTTCAGAAAAGAGTGCTGTCTGGAGTTAGTAGCATAAACTGAAATTAAAGTATTCTGCACACTATTCATAGACGAGCGTAAAATGACATAGCAGCCCTCTACATCTGTTATCTGGTGTGATAAGATAAATTCAACTGAGCCCCTTATCAGAATGGGCACTCCACCTTTCTTACTAACAGCTGGCTTAGAAAAGATATTTAAGCGTTTATTAGAAACTATATACACTCACCTAAAGAATTATTAGGAACACCTGTTCTATTTCTCATTAATGCGATTATCTAGTCAACCAATCACATGGCAGTTGCTTCAATGCATGTAAGGTTGTGGTCCTGGTCAAGACAATCTCCTGAACTCCAAACTGAATGTCAGAATGGGAAAGAAAGGTGATTTAAGCAATTTTGAGCGTGGCATGGTTGTTGGTGCCAGACGGGCCGGTCTGAGTATTTCACAATCTGCTCATTTACTGGGATTTTCACTCACAACCATTTCTAGGGTTTACAAAGAATGGTGTGAAAAGGGAAAAACATCCAGTATGCGGCAGTCCTGTGGGCGAAAATGCCTTGATGATGCTAGAGGTCAGAGGAGAATGGGCCGACTGATTCAAGCTGATAGAAGAGCAACGTTGACTGAAATAACCACTTGTTACAACCGAGGTATGCAGCAAAGCATTTGTGAAGCCACAACACGCACAACCTTGAGGCGGATGGGCTACAACAGCAGAAGACCCCACCGGGTACCACTCATCTCCACTACAAATAGGAAAAAGAGGCTACAATTTGCACGAGCTCACCAAAATTGGACTGTTGAAGACTGGAAAAATGGTTTCTTGAACATGACAATGAGTTCCCTGTACTAAAATGGCCCCTACAGTCACCAGATCTCAACCCAATAGAGCATCTTTGGGATGTGGTGAAACGGGAGCTTTGTGCCCTGGATGTGCATCCCTCAAATCTCCATCAACTGCAAGATGCTATCCTATCAATATGGGCCAACATTTCTAAAGAATGCTATCAGCACCTTGTTGAATCAATGCCACGTAGAACTAAGGCAGTTCTGAAGGCGAAAGGGGGTCCAACACCGTATTAGTATGGTGTTCCTAATAATTCTTTAGGTGAGTGTATATCCTTTTGAACTAAATGTATCTCTTGAAGACAAATGATTAAATTACAAGCTTCTACCAAAGAAATTATCTTTTGAAGTGGGAATTTAACACTTTTCAGAAAAGCTATGTTAATTTATAGTGTTGAATGCACTTGCGAATTGCAAGTTCGGCGTTGGGGCTATCTATATGGGGCTATGCCTATAAGAGGCATTCCGTCATAATAGAAGTATATGTTGGCCATAGACTTCTAATATAACAGAATGCAATACAGAATGCCTCTTATAGGCTTCCATGGTGCATGTCATTATAGAATTCCGTTATGGTCTATGGTAACGGAATCCATTACAGAATTTTTAAATAACCTGAACACCGAACTTGCAAATCGCAAGTTCGCTCAACACCATTAATTACCACTATAAACCGAATAGAAGCTGCTATGTGTTGCTATTACAGTAAAGGGAAAGTAGGTGGGAAGACCATTACAGAAAAACCTGAATTGTAGTAATAAAGCGTAACCTCAAGAGAGTGGTACAGATCCAGAAATTAAAAACCTGACATAAAAAGAACAAAAATGTGCCCAAAAATGGAGAAAAAGTTACGGATCGCACATCTACAAGGCATGCATTGATCTAATAGAGTCACAGAGTAGTGCTGTGAATCAATAATTTATATGTGTTACTCCATACTACCTATAGTAAGACCTGGAGTCCTTAACCTTTAGATTTCCCAGATGGGATTAATCAATCAGGATTCCTATAAGTTTGATTGAAGTAGGTAAAAGGTAAGGACAAAAGGTCTAGCACTCCACTCAAACATTAAGAGGCGTGTGATTGTAGCTATTTAAATTCAGCTACTTAGTAATTTATATTAGTATGTAGGGCTTCACTGTGAATAGTTTGCAGAGCAATGTGACAAACTAGTAGCCATATGCCTAAATGTATTTGCAGTGCATGGACCACTATTAGATTGTGGGATACAAGCAGGGGGACAGGACATTTAAAACAAGCCCCCCCCCCCCCCCCCCCCAACATGTTTCACCATGGAACCAGTGTCATCAGGGGTAAGCAGCAGATTCTGCTTCTTACCCCTGATGACACCGGTTCCACAGCAAAACATGCTAGGGGAGCGTTGTTTGTTGTTTTATCATCATGTCCCCTTGCTTTACCCTGGATCATAAAGGGGTATTTTCTTCTTTTTTGAATTAAGCTCAAAGTGGGTTTAATACAGCAGTGTAAAAAGAGGCAGAAATGGAGTGCGAAGAGCAAGAAGGGAATAAGAAGAAAAGAGGGGAGAATACAGTAGTGGGGGTTAGGAATTAGGCAAAGATGAGGTAAGGTATAGTGAGAAGGGGATAGATGATATAAAAGATAAAAGGATATTGGATAAGTAGGACCTAGTAGTATAACTCAACTGTCCTTGGTAGAATCCAGGTTACCAGGAAACAACATACCAGGGGTAGATAACTAGGTTAAGGCCCGCCACAATAGTGTGCAGAATGGTGGACAGTCAAGTAATCAGTAATGAGTTTCTTTTATCCATAAGACACAGTAGTCCATTTTTCTTGCATGGTAAGTAGAGAACTTTCATTTTCCAGGGGAACTGGTCCCTGGGGGTAGAAATTCCATTCATTGCACAACCAATGGGCCTCTTCTGGCTTATTCACCATGGATCCATCCTTAGAAATGATTAGTTTGACTGGAAAACCATATTGATAATTGATATTATGATCCCTTATAGCCTTGGTACTCATGATGAATGCTCTCTTCCTGGCAAGGGTGACTGCTGAAAGAACCAGAAACAGGAGTATATTCCTCATTTAGGAAAATCCAGAGCTTTCTAAGAGACTACAATCACCTGATATTTAATATGAAAATAATAGAGGGTCACAGGGATTTGGGTTTTGGGAGACGGTGGGCCCAATCTATAGTAAGATCAAATTAGGTGATGTCTGCCAAAATGTAGCCAAAGAAGTCAGTCAGAAATTCCTTGAGGGCTTCAGGCTTAACCGATTTGAGGATACCCCTGAATCACAGCTTATTCCTTCTCGATTGGTCCTCAGTATCGCCCATTTTCAATTTAATAGCTTCCACTTCTTATTCCTTAGAGTTTGCAGCATCCACAAGTTCATTGTGTGCAGAGATTATGTCAACCATCTTTGTTTCAATGTCAGAGGTTCTGTCCCCCAACAATTCAATTTTGTAGTTGAAATTGGTTGAGAGCCTTCTGGAACTCCTTTTGTATAGAGGCCTTAAAGGGGTTGTCTCACTTTAGCAAATCATGTAGACAAAGGTACTTACCAATTATCATAAGTAATGGTCTCTAGGTAATGACCTGAAACACACAGATGTTGTTGTTTGTGTGTATGACTTTTTATCATTTTTGCATAAATATACTACAGATTTTTATGGATGCTGGATTTCTCCATATTTTTGGGTCAAAATTGGTATACCCAATCCATTGGACTCAATTTATTTTTCCATCACATTATACACTGCTCGTATGCGTGCTGCGTATGCATGGTCTGGGCCACCAGAGAGCCTGGTACTTTTCCCTACAATGTGCAAGTACGGCCACCACTGCTGGATTATAACTTCCTGGATATGAGCAGTGTGTAATTTGATGGAAAAGTGAACCAAGCCAGCAAAAGGGGCAATATTGACGATCACCATATATTAGTAAGTGCCGTGCATTAACTTTGTTCACATGATTGATGCAATTTACTTAAGTTAGAAAACCCTTTTAAAAGGTCAGTTAAATGCCGTGGTAGCCTCAGGTATAGGTTGACCCTCTGAAGTGAAGTGAAAATCTGTAGTAGAGGTATGTTCACCAGTAGCATGCCACACTGAAGGGGATGGCAAGAGAAAGGCAGTAGCAATACTCTGCAAGTAGAGTTGAGCGAACACCTGGATGTTCGGGTTCGAGAAGTTCGGCCGAACATCCCGGAAATGTTCGGGTTCGGGATCCGAACCCGATCCGAACTTCGTCCCGAACCCGAACCCCATTGAAGTCAATGGGGACCCGAACTTTTCGGCACTAAAACGGCTGTAAAACAGCCCAGGAAAGGGCTAGAGGGCTGCAAAAGGCAGCAACATGTAGGTAAATCCCCTGCAAACAAATGTGGATAGGGAAATTAATTAAAATAAAAATTAAATAAATAAAAATTAACCAAAATCAATTGGAGAGAGGTTCCATAGCAGAGAATCTGGCTTCCCGTCACCCACCACTGGAACAGTCCATTCTCAGATATTTAGGCCCTGGCACCCAGGCAGAGGAGAGAGGTCCCGTAACAGAGAATCTGTCTTCATGTCAGCAGAGAATTAGTCTGCATGTCATAGCAGAGAATGAGGCTTCACGTCAGCCACCACTGCAACAGTCCATTGGCATATATTTAGGCCTAGCACACAGGCAGAGGAGAGAGGTCCCGTAACAGAGAATCTGGCTTCATGTCAGCAGAGAATCAGTCTGCATGTCATAGCAGAGAATGAGGCTTCACGTCAGCCACCACTGCAACAGTCCATTGGCATATATTTAGGCCCAGCACACACACAGGCAGAGGAGAGAGGTCCCGTAACAGAGAATCTGGCTTCATGTCAGCAGAGAATCAGTCTGCATGTCATAGCAGAGAATGAGGCTTCACGTCAGCCACCACTGCAACAGTCCATTGGCATATATTTAGGCCCAGCACACACACAGGCAGAGGAGAGAGGTCCCGTAACAGAGAATCTGGCTTCATGTCAGCAGAGAATCAGTCTGCATGTCATAGCAGAGAATGAGGCTTCACGTCAGCCACCACTGCAACAGTCCATTGGCATATATTTAGGCCCAGCACACACACAGGCAGAGGAGAGAGGTCCCGTAACAGAGAATCTGGCTTCATGTCAGCAGAGAATCAGTCTGCATGTCATAGCAGAGAATGAGGCTTCACGTCAGCCACCACTGCAACAGTCCATTGGCATATATTTAGGCCCAGCACACACACAGGCAGAGGAGAGAGGTCCCGTAACAGAGAATCTGTCTTCATGTCAGCAGAGAATTAGTCTGCATGTCATAGCAGAGAATGAGGCTTCACGTCACCCACCACTGCAACAGTCCATTGGCATATATTTAGGCCTAGCACACAGGCAGAGCAGAGAGGTCCCGTAACAGACAATCTGGCTTCATGACAGCAGAGAATCAGTCTGCATGTCATAGCAGAGAATGAGGCTTCACGTCACCCACCACTGCAACAGTCCATTGGCATATATTTAGGCCTAGCACACAGGCAGAGCAGAGAGGTCCCGTAACAGACAATCTGGCTTCATGTCAGCAGAGAATCAGTCTGCATGTCATAGCAGAGAATGAGGCTTCACGTCACCCACCACTGCAACAGTCCATTGGCATATATTTAGGCCTAGCACACAGGCAGAGCAGAGAGGTCCCGTAACAGACAATCTGGCTTCATGACAGCAGAGAATCAGTCTGCATGTCATAGCAGAGAATGAGGCTTCACGTCACCCACCACTGCAACAGTCCATTGGCATATATTTAGGCCTAGCACACAGGCAGAGCAGAGAGGTCCCGTAACAGACAATCTGGCTTCATGTCAGCAGAGAATCAGTCTGCATGTCATAGCAGAGAATGAGGCTTCACGTCACCCACCACTGCAACAGTCCATTGGCATATATTTAGGCCTAGCACACAGGCAGAGCAGAGAGGTCCCGTAACAGACGATCTGGCTTCATGTCAGCAGAGAATCAGTCTGCATGTCATAGCAGAGAATCAGGCTTCACGTCAGCCACCACTGCAACAGTCCATTGTCATAAATTTAGGCCCAGCACCCAGGCAGAGGAGAGAGGTCCCGTAACAGACAATCTGGCTTCATGTCAGCAGAGAATTAGTCTGCATGTCATAGCAGAGAATCAGGCTTCATGTCAGCCACCACTGCAACAGTCCATTGGCATATATTTAGGCCTAGCACACAGGCAGAGGAGAGGTTCATTCAACTTTGGGTAGCATCGCAATATAATGGTAAAATGAAAATAAAAATAGGATTGAATGAGGAAGTGCCCTGGAGTCCAATAATATATGGTTATGGGGAGGTAGTTAATGTCTAATCTGGACAAGGGACGGACAGGTCCTGTGGGATCCATGCCTGGTTCATTTTTATGAACGTCAGCTTGTCCACATTGGCTGTAGACAGGCGGCTGCGTTTGTCTGTAATGACGCCCCCTGCCGTGCTGAATACACGTTCAGACAAAACGCTGGCTGCCGGGCAGGCCAGCACCTCCAAGGCATAAAAGGCTAGCTCTGGCCACGTGGACAATTTAGAGACCCAGAAGTTGAATGGGGCCGAACCATCAGTCAGTACGTGGAGGGGTGTGCACACGTACTGTTCCACCATGTTAGTGAAATGTTGCCTCCTGCTAACACGTTGCGTATCAGGTGGTGGTGCAGTTAGCTGTGGCGTGTTGACAAAAGTTTTCCACATCTCTGCCATGCTAACCCTGCCCTCAGAGGAGCTGGCCGTGACACAGCTGCCTTGGCGACCTCTTGCTCCTCCTCTGCCTTGGCCTTGGGCTTCCACTTGTTCCCCTGTGACATTTGGGAATGCTCTCAGTAGCGCGTCTACCAACGTGCGCTTGTACTCGCGCATCTTCCTATCACGCTCCAGTGCAGGAAGTAAGGTGGGCACATTGTCTTTGTAGCGTGGATCCAGCAGGGTGGCAACCCAGTAGTCTGCACAGGTTAAAATGTGGGCAACTCTGCTGTCGTTGCGCAGGCACTGCAGCATGTAGTCGCTCATGTGTGCCAGGCTGCCCAGGGGTAAGGACAAGCTGTCCTCTGTGGGAGGCGTATCGTCATCGTCCTGCCTTTCCCCCCAGCCACGCACCAGTGATGGACCCGAGCTGCGTTGGGTGCCACCCCGCTGTGACCATGCTTCATCCTCATCCTCCTCCACCTCCTCCTCATCCTCGTCCTCCTCGTCCTCCAGTAGTGGGCCCTGGCTGGCCACATTTGTACCTGGCCTCTGCTGTTGCAAAAAACCTCCCTCTGAGTCACTTCGAAGAGACTGGCCTGAAAGTGCTAAAAATGACCCCTCTTCCTCATCCTCCTCCTCCTCCTCCTGGGCCACCTCCTGTTCCATCATCGCCCTAAGTGTTTTCTCAAGGAGACATAGAAGTGGTATTGTAACGCTGATAACGGTGTCATCGCCACTGGCCATGTTGGTGGAGTACTCGAAACAGCGCAACAGGGCACACAGGTCTCGCATGGAGGCCCAGTCATTGGTGGTGAAGTGGTGCTGTTCTGTAGTGCGACTGACCCGTGCGTGCTGCAGCTGAAACTCCACTATGGCCTGCTGCTGCTCGCACAGTCTGTCCAGCATGTGCAAGGTGGAGTTCCACCTGGTGGGCACGTCGCATATGAGGCGGTGAGCGGGAAGGCCGAAGTTACGCTGTAGCGCAGACAGGCGAGCAGCGGCAGGATGTGAACGCCGGAAGCGCGAACAGACGGCCCGCACTTTATGCAGCAGCTCTGACATGTCGGGGTAGTTGTGAATGAACTTCTGCACCACCAAATTCAGCACATGCGCCAAGCAAGGGATGTGCGTCAAATTGGCTAGTCCCAGAGCTGCAACGAGATTTCGCCCATTATCACACACCACCAGGCCGGGCTTGAGGCTCACCGGCAGCAACCACTCGTCGGTCTGTTGTTCAATACCCCGCCACAACTCCTGTGCGGTGTGGGGCCTGTCCCCCAAACATATGAGTTTCAGAATGGCCTGCTGACGTTTACCCCGGGCTGTGCTGAAGTTGGTGGTGAAGGTGTGTGGCTGACTGGATGAGCAGGTGGAAGAAGAGGAGGAGGAAGCCGAGAAGGAGGAGGTGGCAACAGGAGGCAAAGAATGTTGCCCTGCGATCCTTGGCGGCGGCAGGACGTGCGCCAAACAGCTCTCCGCCTGGGGCCCAGCTGCCACTACATTTACCCAGTGTGCAGTTAGGGAGATATAGCGTCCCTGGCCGTGCTTACTGGTCCACGTATCTGTGGTTAGGTGGACCTTGCTACAGATGGCGTTGCGCAGTGCACACTTGATTTTATCGGATACTTGGTTGTGCAGGGAAGGCACGGCTCTCTTGGAGAAGTAGTGCCGGCTGGGAACAACATACTGTGGGACAGCAAGCGACATGAGCTGTTTGAAGCTGTCTGTGTCCACCAGCCTAAATGACAGCATTTCATAGGCCAGTAGTTTAGAAATGCTGGCATTCAGGGCCAGGGATCGAGGGTGGCTAGGTGGGAATTTACGCTTTCTATCAAATGTTTGTGAGATGGAGAGCTGAACGCTGGCGTGTGACATGGTTGAGACGCTTGGTGACGGAGGTGGTGGTGGTGGTGTTGGTGGTACATCCCCTGTTTGCTGGGCGGCAGGTGCCAACGTTCCTCCAGAGGCGGAGGAAGAGGCCGAGGCGGCAGCAGCAGAATAGGCCGAGGCGGCAGCAGCAGAAGAGGTAGCAGGGGGAGCCTGAGTGACTTCCTTGGTTTTAAGGTGTTTACTCCACTGCAGTTCATGCTTTGCATGCAGGTGCCTGGTCATGCAGGTTGTGCTCAGGTTCAGAACGTTAATGCCTCGCTTCAGGCTCTGATGGCACAGCGTGCAAACCACTCGGGTCTTGTCGTCAGCACATTGTTTGAAGAAGTGCCATGCCAGGGAACTCCTTGAAGCTGCCTTTGGGGTGCTCGGTCCCAGATGGCGGCGGTCAGTAGCAGGCGGAGTCTCTTGGCGGCGGGTGTTCTGCTTTTGCCCACTGCTCCCTCTTTTGCTACGCTGTTGGCTCGGTCTCACCACTGCCTCTTCCTCCGAACTGTGAAAGTCAGTGGCACGACCTTCATTCCATGTGGGGTCTAGGACCTCATCGTCCCCTGCATCGTCTTCCACCCAGTCTTGATCCCTGACCTCCTGTTCAGTCTGCACACTGCAGAAAGACGCAGCAGTTGGCACCTGTGTTTCGTCATCATCAGAGACATGCTGAGGTGGTATTCCCATGTCCTCATCATCAGGAAACATAAGTGGTTGTGCGTCAGTGCATTCTATGTCTTTCACCGCTGGGGAAGGGCTAGGTGGATGCCCTTGGGAAACCCTGCCAGCGGAGTCTTCAAACAGCATAAGAGACTGCTGCATAACTTGAGGCTGAGACAGTTTCCCTGGTATGCATGGGGGTGATGTGACAGACTGATGGGGTTGGTTTTCAGGCGCCATCTGTGCGCTTTCTGCAGAAGACTGGGTGGGAGATAATGTGAACGTGCTGGATCCACTGTCGGCCACCCAATTGACTAATGCCTGTACCTGCTCAGGCCTTACCATCCTTAGAACGGCATTGGGCCCCACCATATATCGCTGTAAATTCTGGCGGCTACTGGGACCTGAGGTAGTTGGTACACTAGGACGTGTGGATGTGGCAGAACGGCCACGTCCTCTCCCAGCACCAGAGGGTCCACTAACACCACCACGACCATGTCCACGTCCGCGTCCCTTACTAGATGTTTTTCTCATTGTTATGGTTCACCACAACAACAAATATATTATTTGGCCCAATGTATTGTATTCAAATTCAGCGGGATATAAATTTGAGGCCTAGTATTTAGGCGCTGGGTGACCGGTATGGATTTAGTGACAGAATTAGACTTGGAAATGCACAGAAGCGTGTGTGTGAAGTTATTCTGAATGACCCAATGTGCACCTTGAATATTATATACCCTTTTTGGGATAGATTTCAAATAGCTCTGATATAGCAGGAACCACTAAATTATGAAATTGCTAAATTGGGAATTGTACTTCAACCCAGAACAAAAAATGTGCTTTGACGGGCACTAAATAACTTTCCCAGCTACAACAGTACAGCGGTAACGAGAGATTTAGAGGGATTTAAATTTGAGGCCTAGTATTTAGGCGCTGGGTGACAGGTATGGGTTTAGTGACAGAATTAGACTTGGAAATACACAGTAGCGGGTGTGTGTGAAGTTATTCTGAATGACCCAATGTGCACCTTCAATATTATATACCCTTTTTGGGATAGATTTCAAATAGCTCTGATATAGCAGGAACCACTAAATTATGAAATTGCTAAATTGGGAATTGTACTTCAACCCAGAACAAAAAATGTGCTTTGACGGACACTAAATATCTTGCCCAGCAACAACAGTACAGTGGTGGGTAACGAGAGATTTAGAGGGATTTAAATTTGAGGCCTAGTATTTAGGCGCTGGGTGACCGGTATGGATTTAGTGACAGAATTAGACTTGGAAATGCACAGAAGCGTGTGTGTGAAGTTATTCTGAATGACCCTATGTGCACCTTCAATATTATATACCCTTTTAGGGATAGATTTCAAATAGCTCTGATATAGCAGAAACCACTAAATTATGAAATTGCTAAATTGGGAATTGTACTTCAACCCAGAACAAAAAATGTGCTTTGACGGACACTAAATATCTTGCCCAGCAACAACAGTACAGCGGTGGGTAACGAGAGATTTAGAGGGATTTAAATTTGAGGCCTAGTATTTAGGCGCTGGGTCACCGGTATGGATTTAGTGACAGAATTAGACTTGGAAATGCACAGAAGCGTGTGTGTGAAGTTATTCTGAATGACCCTATGTGCACCTTCAATATTATATACCCTTTTAGGGATAGATTTCAAATAGCTCTGATATAGCAGAAACCACTAAATTATGAAATTGCTAAATTGGGAATTGTACTTCAACCCAGAACAAAAAATGTGCTTTGACGGACACTAAATATCTTGCCCAGCAACAACAGTACAGCGGTGGGTAACGAGAGATTTAGAGGGATTTAAATTTGAGGCCTAGTATTTAGGCGCTGGGTGACAGGTATGGGTTTAGTGACAGAATTAGACTTGGAAATACACAGTAGCGGGTGTGTGTGAAGTTATTCTGAATGACCCAATGTGCACCTTCAATATTATATACCCTTTTTGGGATAGATTTCAAATAGCTCTGATATAGCAGGAACCACTAAATTATGAAATTGCTAAATTGGGAATTGTACTTCAACCCAGAACAAAAAATGTGCTTTGACGGACACTAAATATCTTGCCCAGCAACAACAGTACAGCGGTGGGTAACGAGAGATTTAGAGGGATTTAAATTTGAGGCCTAGTATTTAGGCGCTGGGTCACCGGTATGGATTTAGTGACAGAATTAGACTTGGAAATGCACAGAAGCGTGTGTGTGAAGTTATTCTGAATGACCCTATGTGCACCTTCAATATTATATACCCTTTTAGGGATAGATTTCAAATAGCTCTGATATAGCAGAAACCACTAAATTATGAAATTGCTAAATTGGGAATTGTACTTCAACCCAGAACAAAAAATGTGCTTTGACGGACACTAAATATCTTGCCCAGCAACAACAGTACAGCGGTGGGTAACGAGAGATTTAGAGGGATTTAAATTTGAGGCCTAGTATTTAGGCGCTGGGTGACAGGTATGGGTTTAGTGACAGAATTAGACTTGGAAATACACAGTAGCGGGTGTGTGTGAAGTTATTCTGAATGACCCAATGTGCACCTTCAATATTATATACCCTTTTTGGGATAGATTTCAAATAGCTCTGATATAGCAGGAACCACTAAATTATGAAATTGCTAAATTGGGAATTGTACTTCAACCCAGAACAAAAAATGTGCTTTGACGGACACTAAATATCTTGCCCAGCAACAACAGTACAGCGGTGGGTAACGAGAGATTTAGAGGGATTTAAATTTGAGGCCTAGTATTTAGGCGCTGGGTCACCGGTATGGATTTAGTGACAGAATTAGACTTGGAAATGCACAGAAGCGTGTGTGTGAAGTTATTCTGAATGACCCTATGTGCACCTTCAATATTATATACCCTTTTAGGGATAGATTTCAAATAGCTCTGATATAGCAGAAACCACTAAATTATGAAATTGCTAAATTGGGAATTGTACTTCAACCCAGAACAAAAAATGTGCTTTGACGGACACTAAATATCTTGCCCAGCAACAACAGTACAGCGGTGGGTAACGAGAGATTTAGAGGGATTTAAATTTGAGGCCTAGTATTTAGGCGCTGGGTCACCGGTATGGATTTAGTGACAGAATTAGACTTGGAAATGCACAGAAGCGTGTGTGTGAAGTTATTCTGAATGACCCTATGTGCACCTTCAATATTATATACCCTTTTAGGGATAGATTTCAAATAGCTCTGATATAGCAGAAACCACTAAATTATGAAATTGCTAAATTGGGAATTGTACTTCAACCCAGAACAAAAAATGTGCTTTGACGGACACTAAATATCTTGCCCAGCAACAACAGTACAGTGGTGGGTAACGAGAGATTTAGAGGGATTTAAATTTGAGGCCTAGTATTTAGGCGCTGGGTCACCGGTATGGATTTAGTGACAGAATTAGACTTGGAAATGCACAGAAGCGTGTGTGTGAAGTTATTCTGAATGACCCTATGTGCACCTTCAATATTATATACCCTTTTAGGGATAGATTTCAAATAGCTCTGATATAGCAGAAACCACTAAATTATGAAATTGCTAAATTGGGAATTGTACTTCAACCCAGAACAAAAAATGTGCTTTGACGGACACTAAATATCTTGCCCAGCAACAACAGTACAGCGGTGGGTAACGAGAGATTTAGAGGGATTTAAATTTGAGGCCTAGTATTTAGGCGCTGGGTGACAGGTATGGGTTTAGTGACAGAATTAGACTTGGAAATACACAGTAGCGGGTGTGTGTGAAGTTATTCTGAATGACCCAATGTGCACCTTCAATATTATATACCCTTTTTGGGATAGATTTCAAATAGCTCTGATATAGCAGGAACCACTAAATTATGAAATTGCTAAATTGGGAATTGTATTTCAACCCAGAACAAGAAATGTGCTTGAACGGACACTAAATAACTCGCCCAGCTACAGCACTAGGGACAGATTTAGCTGGATATAAATTTGAGGCCTAGTATTTAGGCGCTGGGTGACCGGTATGGATTTAGTGACAGAATTAGACTGGGATATGGCCAAAAAATGAACAGACTATTGCTGGTTAAATGCACTTGGTGTGACAGCTTCACCCTGATGTAGGCTTTAGCCAAAAAACAACCACACCATTGAGGGTTAAATGCACTTGGTGACAGGCGCAGCTTGCCCCTGATTTTGTATATGGCCAAAAAATGAACAGACTATTGCTGGTTAAATGCACTTGGTGTGACAGCTTCACCCTGATGTAGGCTTTAGCCAAAAAACAACCACACCATTGAGGGTTAAATGCACTTGGTGACAGGCGCAGCTTGCCCCTGATTTTGTATATGGCCAAAAAATGAACAGACTATTGCTGGTTAAATGCACTTGGTGTGACAGCTTCACCCTGATGTAGGCTTTAGCCAAAAAACAACCACACCATTGAGGGTTAAATGCACTTGGTGACAGGCGCAGCTTGCCCCTGATTTTGTATATGGCCAAAAAATGAACAGACTATTGCTGGTTAAATGCACTTGGTGTGACAGCTTCACCCTGATGTAGGCTTTAGCCAAAAAACAACCACACCATTGAGGGTTAAATGCACTTGGTCGCAGCTTGTGCTGGCGCACCACAAGACACAAAATGGCCGCCGATCACCCCAGAAAAATGAGACTGACAAACGGTCTGTGCAGCCTAAAAACAGTGAGCAATTGAGGATCAGCAGCTCAATGATCCACAGCTGCAGATCGATCAGTTAATCAAGTCCTTTGGAGGAGTTAATCTGCCTAATCTCGCCCTACTGTCGCAGCCGCAACCTCTCCCTACGCTAATCAGAGCAGAGTGACGGGCGGCGCTATGTGACTCCAGCTTAAATAGAGGCTGGGTCACATGGTGCTCTGGCCAATCACAGCCATGCCAATAGTAGGCATGGCTGTGATGGCCTCTTGGGGCAAGTAGTATGACGCTTGTTGATTGGCTGCTTTGCAGCCTTTCAAAAAGCGCCAAGAAAGCGTCACAAAAGCGCGAAGAAAGCGACGAACACCGAACCCGAACCCGGACTTTTACGAAAATGTCCGGGTTCGGGTCCGTGTCACGGACACCCCAAAATTCGGTACGAACCCGAACTATACAGTTCGAGTTCGCTCATCCCTATCTGCAAGCTGTCGTGTGGTTTTGGCAGTGAAACCAAGTCAAATATGCCTGAAGATAGTGTATCAAGAAATGGTGGAGATCAGGAAGAGCTGCAACTGCTAGAGTGTCGAGTGTGCAAGAGAAGCAGCAGAGGTGAGTGCTGCAGTGCTCACCCACTTAGTATACTGCTCAGATATGCAAGGAGGCGCTGGCTCTGGATCTTGTAAGGACTTGCTGGCGCCCTCTTGTTGTCCTACTCTAAATGTTTTACGTCTGTTGCTTATGCAGTCACTCACTGTTTTCTTATGCAGTCACTCAAACACTTGGCGTCCTCAGGGGATTTGGGAAGTCAACTCGTGAAGGAGCGGAACCAGCTTTAAACAGTGAGTGACTGCATAAGCAACAGACATGCAGCCTAAATGAGGAACTAGGGAGCGATAGGAAGGAACTCACAGACTCAGAGGAGCAACGCACTGTGAGACAAACAGTGTGAGCCCACAACAGCATGGCAGATACCATGGGAAAACAGTAGATTCTGTTAGGTAGAAAGAAATGAGAGCCCCATAGGTAGCCCCATTGCAAAGAAACAAGGCATTAACAAGCTCGAATTGCAGACACAGCTGATCATTTTAAGATGTCAGTCATAGGTAGGGATATCTTATTGATAAAGAAATAAACATTATATTTTATATATAGGCATAAAGTAACACATGTAAACCTAGAGACAATCTGTGGTCCTAGTGACCAATTGTAAATAATCACTCTTGTTGTCCTGACTCAGTTGCTGGGAAGAACTTGGTTAGGCAAGGTTCACCTCACCACAGTTATTTTTTCGTTAGAGGAGCAAATCAGCAGAAATATCAGAAGTACCGGATAGGGCACACAATTGACCCTAATGGAGCTGAACAGACTTCACTGACTACAATGGAGCCTGTTTATTTTTTTTAATTTACACATTTATATAGTGCTAGGGGTTAATTGCTGTGGTTCGGCGGATTGCCCTGCCCTGTCATAGAGGCCAGGTATATGATACATTTGTATTTAGGGATAAATTATATTAATTGGTGACGCAGCGCTGCCATGGTAAGCTCCCTGCTGCCGTGTGCAAAAGCACAGGGCAGCAGGGACAATATGAAGTCCTATTCACCATAATAGATCTCTATTAGGGTGAAAAGGACAAGGGTTCCAGCCCCTAAGGCGGCTAAAGGGGAATATTAATCACAAATATTTATGCAAATATCAATAATTAATATTCATAAATAGGAGGAGCCTTCTATTGATGACTCCGCCTATTTATACCTTTATATAAATAACACAATACTTTCACTATACTTTGCCTTACGCTAATCACTAAACTAGCTGCATGCGCCTTACTAAACTATCGCTAATAACCACGCGTTACAGATATTTATTAATACCTACAGTACACTACGCACACAACACACTAACAATACAGTACTATAAATACAGCACTAAACTACACTACACGGTTCCCAAATTCCACCCACAAAGCTAATCTAATACAGTACACACACATATATATTAGCAGCCCACCCCACCTGGTTCTAATCCTATCCCTAAGGGAACAACAAGGGTTAACGGTGGCGCTGCAGGGGGGAATGCAGGCCACAGACACAGAAATACAGTCAGGGGTACAACAGGGCGGAGCAGGGGAACAGGGTTGGCAAGGTAGGGGTATATGCAGGAATGGGGAGGGTGATGCTGCTGGGCAGGGAAGGGGTAAATGTGGTTGGTACTGCAAGGGCAGAGATACAATGCCATGCCAGGGTATACTCAGCCATCTCCAGGGGCATATCAGCCTCTCTTCCTTCATGGAGCTTTTCCCCTGTGTCTCTGTGTGTAGTCCAGTCCCAACCGACCATCTTCCTAGCTTGGGGCTCCTATCTTAGCCTCAGAAACAGCCCACCTTTTCCCTCCTCAGGGATGCGACATCATAGTGTGACGGTGACGTATGCCTGCACTCAGGACAGCCAATTGGCTCCCTGAGGCTAGCAGCACCACACGCCCAGCCATGTCACAAACACAAGGTGGGGCAGAGCATAGTAACTAGGTTGATAAACTCAACAAAAGGCCTCAGATCTATTGATCCCTTAGCCTTTGAAGTCACCAGCCACCTGCAGACATATCCACCCGACTGCAGGAACTGGCATTTAGGAGGGGGTTGGTTAGGAAACAAAAACCGCCCCACCTCCTGGCTCTAAACACTGTCCCTATGGGGGGTATTTAAGTATATATATGTATATAGATACTTGGGGCGCATCTATATACACATATATACTCATTATAAACCTGGGACATACATGGGCAGTTATAGGCCTATATACATTACAGACCAAAAGTTTGGACACGCCTTCTCATTCAAAGAGTTTTCCTTATTTTCATGACTATGAAGGCATCAAAACTATGAATTAACACATGTGGAATTATATACATAACAAACAAGTGTGAAACAACTGAAAATATGTCATATTCTAGGTTCTTCAAAGTAGCCACCTTTTGCTTTGATTACTGCTTTGCACACTCTTGGCATTCTCTTGATGAGCTTCAAGAGGTAGTCACCTGAAATGGTCTTCCAACAGTCTTGAAGGAGTTCCCAGAGATGCTTAGCACTTGTTGGCCCTTTTGCTTTCACTCTGCGGTCCAGCTCACCCCAAACCATCTCGATTGGGTTCAGGTCCGGTGACTGTGGAGGCCAGGTCATCTGGTCAAATAGCCCTTACTTTCAAAGTTTTCCCAATTTTTCGGCTGACTGACTGACCTTCATTTCTTAAAGTAATGATGGCCACTCGTTTTTCTTTACTTAGCTGCTTTTTTCTTGCCATAATACAAATTCTAACAGTCCATTCAGTAGGACTATCAGCTGTGTATCCACCTGACTTCTCCTCAACGCAACTGAATGTCCCAACCCCATTTATAAGGCAAGACATACCACTTATTAAACCTGACAGGGGACACCTGTGAAGTGAAAACCATTTCAGATGACTACCTCTTGAAGCTCATCAAGAGAATGCCAAGAGTGTGTAAAGCAGTAATCAAAGCAAAAGGTGGCTACTTTGAAGAGCCTAGAATATGACATATTTTCAGTTGTTTCACACTTTTTTGTTATGTATATAATTCCACACATAGTAACATAGTACATAAGGCCGAAAAAAGACATTTGTCCATCCAGTTCGGCCTGTCATCCTGCAAGTTGATCCAGAGGAAGGCAAAAAACCCCTGTGAGGTAGAAGCCAATTTTCCTCACTTTAGGGGAATAAAAATTCCTTCCCGACTCCAATCAGGCAATCAGAATAAATCCCTGGATCAACGACCCCTCTCTAGTAGCTATAGCCTGTAATATTATTACGCTCCAGAAATACGTCCAGGCCCCTCTTGAATTCCTTTATTGTACTCACCATCACCACCTCCTCCGGCAGAGAGTTCTATAGTCTCACTGCTCTCACCGTAAAGAATCCTCTTCTATGTTTGTGTACAAACCTTCTTTCCTCCAAACGCAGAGGATGTCCCCTCGTCACATTCACCGTCCTGGGAATGAATAGATGATGGGATAGATCTCTGTACTGAACCCTGATATATTTATACATATTAATTAGATCTCCTCTCAGTCGTCTCTTTCAGGGTACTGTAGTTGCCCCATTCCAGTTATTACTTTAGTTGCCCTCCTCTGGACCCTCTCCAGCTCTGCTATGTCTGCTTTGTTCACTGGAGCCCAGAACTGTACACAGTACTCCATGTGTGGTCTGACTAATGATTTGTAAAGTGGTAGGACTATGTTCTCATCACGGGCATCTATGCCCCTTTTAATGCAACCCATTATGTTATTGGCCTTGGCAGCAGCTGCCTGACACTGGTTTTTGCAGCTTAGTTTGCTGTTTATTAAAATTCCTAGATCTTTTTCCATGTCAGTGTTACCGAGTGTTTTACCATTTAATAAGTACGGGTGACTTGCATTATTCCTTCCCATGTGCATAACTTTACATTTGTCAGTGTTAAACCTCATCTGCCACTTATCTGCCCAAGCCTCCAATCTATCCAGATCACTCTGTAGTAGTATACTGTCCTCTTCAGTGTTAATTACTTTACACAGTTTAGTGTCATCTGCGAAAATTGATATTTTACTATGCAAGCCTTCTACAAGATCATTAATAAATATATTGAAGAGAATAGGGCCTAATACTGATCCCTGAGGTACCCCACTAGTGACAGTGACCCAATCTGAGTATTTACCATTAATAACCACCCTCTGTTTTCTATCATTGAGCCAGTTACTTACCCACTTACAGACGTTTTCTCCCAGTCCGAGCATTCTCATTTTATATACTATTACTAACCTTTTATGTGGTACAGTGTCAAATGCTTTGGAGAAGTCCAGATATACGACATCCATTGATTCGCCGCTGTCAAGTCTAGAACTTACCTCCTCATAGAAACGGATTAAATTTGTTTGACATGATCGATCCCTCACAAAGCCATGCTGATATGGCGTTATTTGCTTATTTCCATTAAGATGCTCTAACATAGCATCTCTCAGAAAACCTTCAAACAGTTTACCCACAACAGATGTTAAACTTACCGGCCTATAGTTTCCAGGCTCTGTTTTTGGACCCTTTTTGAATATTGGCACCACATTTGCCATGCGCCAATCCTGTGGGACATTCCCTGTCAGTATAGAATCTGCAAATATCAGAAATAAGGGTCTGGCTATGACATTACTTAATTCCCTTAGGATACGGGGGTGTATGCCATCCGGTCCTGGCGATTTGTCTATTTTAATATTTTTAAGTCGCATCAAAACTATGAATTAACATGTGTTAATTCATAATTTTGATGCCTTCAGTGTGAATCTACAATTTTCATAGTCATGAAAATAAAGAAAACTCTTTGAATGAGAAGGTGTGTCCAAACTTTTTGTCTGTACTGTGTATATATATATATATATATATATATATATACACACACACCTGGGGGAGAGCCATGGCAGATACACATATACATATGTATGCACTGCATACACACATCCTTTCATATATATATATATATATATATATATATATATATATATATAAACTTTAGCAAAATGAAAATGCAGCACACTATGAAAAGCGGGTGCAGGTCAGGCCAGTGAGGACTGGCACCTGGGTCCAATGTAGTAGAGAAGAAAGAAGGCCAGCAGCACTCCAAAAGTATCAAAAAAGCGTATGGTTTATTCACCCAGTGTCAGCAGAGACATTTCAACAGCTTGTTGCTGTCTTTTTCAAGCCCAGTGCACATGTGTTACAAGCATACATTATAAAGGTACATCAATCAAACATATATTAAAATCAATTATTGCATACAACAGTCAAAATTCATAAATACAATAATCCATGTAAGAAAAAACTCATGTGTGATACCGCAGCAAATTGCCAAGTACAGTACATATAAATCATATATTATTAATTGAATAGCGTTTCAAACATGTGAAAAGTACTGTAACCACTACTAATAAGTGCAGGTGTATCCCCTAATTATTGTGAAATTAAAACTCACGGTCAGCTGGGAAACTGTATGGAGCCGGCATCACGGTCACCGCGGCGTTCCCATTCAGTAACTGCGCATGCGCGAGAGGATCAACGTGGCGCCCACTTATGCTAACATCTACATGGCCCACCTTCAGGAGTCGTCTATTTATGGCAGCCACCACTTGAGACAAGTTTTGGGGTGGTGGCGCTATATTGACGATATCTTCTTGGTGTGGATGGGCGACACGTTGGGCCTCCTCGCGTTCCACGCATTTCTCAATGAAATCGATCCGACAGTGAAATTCACTGTGCTCCATTCCACTGATAGATTGCAATTCCTCGACACGGAGGTCCGGATCGTGGGACGGGGTCTGAGTACTTATCTGTTTGTGAAGCCCACCGATAAAAACACTCTGTTGCGTTATGACAGCCATCATCCCCGCTCCATGATCCGGTCATTGCCCTTCAGCCAGTTCCTCCGTGTCCAGAGGATTGTGAAGGATGGACAAACGAGACATATGAGATTCAATGAAATGGGTCAAAAATTTGCCACTCGGGGGTATCCCAAGAAATTGGTCAGAGAAACCATCTCGCGAGTGGACAATAATTCCACTACTATTAGCCCCAAGGCTGCCCCCAAAAAAACACGTATTTCCTTCATCTCCCAGTTATCTACTGACAGCCCGCAAATAGCAGCTGTCATTAGGAAACACTGGAAGATGATAGGGAACAGTTTCCCTCAGGTTGAGGAATTCAATACACCTCCCTTATTCTCTTACCGTAGAGGGCGCAATTTGGGTGACAGACTGGTGAAATCTGATGTGGGTAGTGCCAAGACCAGCGTGAGGGCATTCTGTGGCTCCACTCGGACCGGCTGCTACTCTTGCTATCACTGTATAAATTGCAAGCTTATGATAAAAGGAGATACATTTCTCAATCCGGCCACTAACAAAATGATAAAAATTACCCAATATTTGACATGTGACTCATCCTACGTGGTCTACCAGCTGACATGTTCCTGTGGGAGGTGGTATGTTGGTGAGACCACGTGGGACGTGACGACACGGTTAAATCACCGTTACTCCATTAGGAAAGAGAAAATGGATTTGCCCGTGTCTAAACACTTCAAAGAGGCAGGACACACACAGAATGATTTGAAATTCCGCATATTGGAACAGATAGAATTAGGAAGGCGGGGGGGAGACAGACAAGCTCTCCTCAAGAAGCGTGATCTATTCTGGATCTATACTTTGAAAACGTTGAGACCCAACGGGTTAAATATTGATTTCAGGGTGGACTAGTGTTGTCTCACCCCAGGTACCGCTCGATCTGTATTCCCTACTGTAGGTTGAATGCACATGTATACACATTAATCAAGTGAATTAACCATTATCTCTGTATGAAAGGTTTTTCTTAAAACTTTTTTCTTTGTTTTTAGATTCACCAATCTGTCGGGGTCACGACTGAGGCGCTGTATGGTGTGAAGTACATCACTGATCCGGCTGGCTACCCATGTTTTTTTTGTACCTTAGCCACATACAGGATGACTCGACTGCTGTTTCAGCGTAGATGTGGAGTGTAATCCATGCTGGTTCAGGAGCCTACCCATACAGTTTTTCTATATATTTATTTTTCACCCTAATGAGTTTTGGTTATCAGTATTATTGCTAGACGTAGCTCTGGCATGGACACGTAGTGCACGGGTGGGAGTGTGAGGTGTTCTTGCGGGGGATGAATGGCGGTTCGCGGGGAGGCCCCGTGCGACGTCACTACCCTCCTAACTTGACATTGATGGGACCGCTAACGCGGCTCATCACTGTTGCGGGACACCTATCCTCCACTTTATGTGCATGTTAGGATGTTCCTTTATGGACAGCATATTGTGTTGATAAGACACTGACTCCAGGGAGCCCACATTTGTACACTGTGGGGATCCCAGGATTGCAGCTATCCAGATCCCTATATTAATATAAGATTCTCTAAAACCTACTTTTTGCATCCAATGTCATTTATTCACATGACAGCGATCATGTGATGACTGATGGGACAGCTTGGACATGCGCATACTAGCTGTTAGGTTGTCTCGGCCATCTTTAATGTGGTTACCAGTCAGTCTCCTGACGCTTGAGGTATCGCGTTACTCGATCCTCTCGTGCATGCGCAGTTACTGAATGGGAACACCGCGGTGACCGTGATGCCGGCTCCATACAGTTTCCCAGCTGAACGTGAGTTTTTATTTCACGATAATTAGGGGATACACCTGCACTTATTAGTAGTGGTTACAGTACTTTTCACATGTTTGAAACGCTATTCAATTAACAATATATGATTTATATGTACTGTACTTGGCAATTTGCTGCGGTATCACACATGAGTTTTTTCTTACATGGATTATTATATTTATGAATTTTGACTGTTGTATGCAATAATTGAAACGTTGCTGCTGACTCTGGGTGAATAAACCACACGCTTTTTTTGATACTTTTGGAGTGCTGCTGGCCTTCTTTCTTCTATATATATATATATATATATATATATACATGAGAGGGAACATAAGGGGGCACATATTAACATATATATATATATATATATATATATATATATAAAAGGGACATATAAGGGGGCACATATTCCCCACAGGGGCCACAATGAGCCCCTGTGGACCACTAGGAGCAGATGTGCGCAGATGCTGGGCACATCTGCGCACATCATCCTATAATCCCACCAAAATATTAAAAGTTTAAATCACCCCCTTTCCCAATTTTACATATAAAAAAATAAACATTATATATCACCACATCCAAAAAAGTCTGAACTATTAAAAAATATCTCCTACGCAGTTAACACTGTAACAGAAAAAAAATAGAAAATAGAAAAATAGATAGATAATAGATAGATAAATAGAAAAAAACACGCGATTTGCCATTTCTATTTACCTTGTCCCCCCCAAAAAATAGAATTGGAGTGTTATAGGCTGGATGTTCTATAAAATGCGGAATGCACGTGGCTTTTTTTTTCTTCGCGTGGTATCGAAATCAAATTGAATAACTTGTTAACACCTCTGTTAATACCTCTAAGGCCCCATGCAGACGAGCATGTCCGGATGCGTTGCGAAAGCGTTCAGTGAAAATGACTTTGCCTGCGATTGCATTCAGTTTTTATCGCGCGGGTGCAATGTGATTTAATGCGTTTTGCATGCACGTAATGCACGTAATAAAAAACTGAAGGTATACAACAACATCTTTTAGCAACCATCCATGAAAAACGTATCACATCCGCACTTCCTTGCAATCCTTGTTGGGTTCTCTTAATTTTGCTAGCAGAGTAATTCCAATAGGACAAGTTTTTTTTCCAAGAGGTTATATTTTTAAACAAGGTGTTTGAGGTCTCCTACCTCTTACATTAGATCGACTAAATGCTTGAAAGATGACATGGCAATATGGTTGGAATTTTTACAGAAATTCAATGGTTCGTCATGTTGTCAGAATGAATTTTTAGAAGCAGATGCCTTGGGTTTGTTTACAGATGCAACCGGCAACTGTGGCTATGGTGCGTTTTGGAACGGAAGATGGTCAGCTGAAAAATGGCTGCATTCTTGGATTAGTAGGGGTTTTACAAAAAATCTTGTTAGAGCTATTTTCGGCAGTGGTGGCAGTCGTTTTGTGGTGTTGTAATTTCCAGAACAAGAGAATATTGTTACATTCTGATAATAAAGGGATGTGTTTTGCAGTTAATACACTTTCATCTAAGTGTGACTCAGTGGTTAAGCTTTTGAGGCATTTAGTCCTTATTTGTATGTGGTTTAATATACGGATTAATGCAAAATACAGTGGGATGCGAAAGTTTGGGCAACCTTGTTAATCATCGTTATTTTCCTGTATAAATCGTTGGTTGTTACGATAAAAAATGTCAGTTAAATATATCATATATGAGACACACACAGTGATATTTGAGAAGTGAAATAAGGTTTATTGGATTTACAGAAAGTGTGCTATAATTGTTTAAACAAAATTAGGCAGGTGCATAAATTTGGGCACTGTTGTCATTTTATTGATTCCAAAACCTTTAGAACTAATTATTGGAACTGAAATTGGCTTGGTAAGCTCAGTGACCCCTGACCTACATACACAGGTGAATCCAATTATGAGAAAGAGTATTTAAGAGGGTGATTTGTAAGTTTCCCCCCTCTTTTAATTTTCTCTGAAGAGTAGCAACATGGAGGTCTTAAAACAACTCTCAAATGACCTGAAGACGCAGATTGTTCACCATCATGGTTTAGGAGAAGTATACAGAAAGCTGTCTCAGAGATTTCAGCTGTCTGTTTCCAAAGTTAGGAACATATTGAGGAAATGGAAGACCACAGGCTCACTTCAAGTTAAGGCTCGACGTGGCAGACCAAGAAAAATCTCGGATAGACAGAAGCGACGAATGGTGAGAACAGTCAGAGTCAACCCACAGACCAGCATCAAAGACCTACAACATCATCTTGCTGCAGATGGAGTCACTGTGCATCGTTCAACCATTCAGCGCACTTTACACAAGGAGATGCTGTATGCGAGAGCGATGGAGAGGAAGCCTTTTCTCCACCCACAGCACAAAAAGTGCCACTTGAGGTGGGCTAAAGCACATTTGGACAAGCCAGCTTCATTTTGGAATAAGGTGCTGTGGACTGATGAAACTAAAATTGAGTTATTTGGCCATAACAAGGGGCGTTATGCATGGAGGAAAAAGAACACAGCATTCCAAGAAAAACACCTGCTACCTACAGTAAAATATGGTGATGGTTCCATCATGCTGTGGGGCTGTGTGGCTAGTGCAGGGACTGGGAATATTGTCAAAGTTGAGGACGCATGGATTCCACTAAGTATCAGCAGATTCTGGAGACCAATGTCCAGGAATCAGTGACAAAGCTGAAGTTGCGCCGGGGCTGGATCTTTCAACAAGACAACGACCCTAAACACTGCTCAAAATCCACTAAGGCATATATGCAGAGGAACAAGTGCAACGTTCTGGAATGGCCATCTCAGTCCCCAGACCTGAATATCATTGAAAATCTGTGGTGTGACTGTCCATGCTCGGAAGCCATCAAACCTGAATGAACTAAAGATGTTTTGTAAAGAGGAATGGTCCAAAATACCTTCAACCAGAATCCAGACTCTCATTGGAATCTACAGGAAGCCTTTAGAGGCTGTAAATTCAGCAAAAGGAGGGTCTACTAAATATTGATTTAATTTCTTTTTTGTGGTGCCCAAATTTATGCACCTGCCTAATTTTGTTTAAACAATTATAGCACACTTTCTGTAAATCCAATAAACTTCATTTCACTTCTTAAATATCACTGTGTGTGTCTCCTATATGATATATTTAACTGACATTTTTTATCGTAACAACCGATTTATACAGGAAAATCACAACGATTAACAAGGTTGCCCAAACTTTTGCATCCCACTGTATGTTGCTGGTCCATCAAATGTTATCGCTGACTCACTGTCTTGTTTTCAGTTTTTTAGATTTCCGGAGCTAGCTCCAGAAGCAGACATGGATAGGATTCCGTGCCCTCGTCACCTTTGGGATCTTTTATGGGACTAATATCCCGTTCTATTAAGCAATCGTTGGCTCCAAGAACATGGGCGCTTATGCTGCTGCATGGCATGACTGGTTAAATTTAGTTAATTAATTTGCAGGGGTTATTAATGTTAATGAGTTAAATTTTGGTTTGCTGTTTGTCGCTAGTCTAATGGATAAGAATTTGTCTGCTTCATCGGTGTCTAGGATAGTGGCAGGCATATAGTTTTTTCAAAAGCTATATGGCAAACAGTCTATTTCTTCTCATTTTCAGTTAAGCAAATGTTGAAGGCTTACAGGAGAGGCCTGTAGAATGTAGATAATAGTAGGCCGATTTCTATTTCCTTGTTATTTGATTCATGCAATATTCTGCCTAAAGTTTGTTTTGATCAGTTTGAAGTGTTACTTTTTAAGACAGTGTTTGTTTTGGCGTTCTTTGCTGCTTTAAGGATCAACGGGTTGGTGGCGTCCAGTCGGGTTGTTTGTTCTGGGCTTGATCTTTCTAAAGGTTTCTCTGAGTGAGCAAGTGATTGAAATTTTTCTGAGAAGATCTAAGAAAGATCAGTATGGGGAGGTTTCATTAGGCTGAAGACTTGGTCAGGTTCTGATTTATGTCCAGTTGTTACAGTTAAACATTGGTCGGAAATTTGTTCAGTTCATAGTGGCCCCCTTTTAGATCATAGAGATTTTTCTACTCTTACCAAATTTCAATTCAACGCAGTGTTGAATAAATGTCTTGGATTGTTGGGTCTTTTAGGATATCATCCCATTCTTTCAGAATTGGTGCCGCCAGTGAGGCTGCAAGATATGGGTTGGATGATTCAGTTATCAGGAGGATAGGGCGATGGGATTTACATAGGGTTAATTTATATATTAGGCCAGATCTAATGTTGTCAGGCTAAATTCAATCTTATTTTTCAGGTAACCAGTTTATTGTTTGGATTATTGGCAACTCCTTTATATTCTGGACTCAGAAGCAAGCTGAAAAGAGAAGTTATTCTGAGAACCTATTTTTTAATACTGATGATCTCCATATCTTCTGGTGGGGAGTTAGAGGGTTAAATTGGAAAAGTTTATTAATTGAAATTTGGAAATTTTTAAGTAAATGGCCAGTGCCTAATCTTTTGGTCAATCATCTGGGAGGTAATGATTTAAGAAAAATGAAGACTTGCGAATTATGGGTCATGAAAAAAGATTTTACCCTCCTTCAGTGTATGTTGCCTCATACTACTTTGTTTTTTTCCGAAATAGTACCTTGTCTGTTATGGGCTGAGAAAGATTTTATGTTTTTGGAAATAATTTGCATACGAATTAATAGAGCAGTGGAAGAATGTATCACTTTATTAGGTGGGTATATTATAGGCCTGTTGATTTGGAGGGCTTTCTTGCTGTGCTCTACAGATCAGACAATGTGCATCTCTCTGAAGTGGGTTAAGACATCTTTAATTTAGGATTACAGAACATGATGGAAAAATGGCTGTGGTGCTTTGGGGGCCACGGCTTCGTAGGCGTAGCTTGTGGGGCTGTATCGCTCAGCTAATGCTGAGTGGATCTTGGTTCATATGGATGGTTTATAATTGGTCTATTTATTAATATGGTTTAACGGTTTAAATTTTTTTATTGATTCATTTGATTTATTTAATACAATGTTTTTATGCTTACCCATAATAAATAACTGCGGCCATTTTATTCGATAAAGTCGTTGTATGTGAGTTTTATTTATTATGAAAAATTTCAGCCCGCACAACCCCTAGCAGGTGCAGATTGCTATGGCGAAATAGAGATATAAATGTAAAAACACAAAATGCAATCGCACACTGCAACCAGCACTCTGCCCTACCTTTATGCTGGATGTTGAATAAGGCATTGGTGTACATTTTGGCCAAAGCGTAATAAGCCACTCACCGCGTCAAGGTTGCCTTCATGAGTGGTCCCTAACACTAGTTCCTACCTTTTATGGGCCATGACGGCCACATAAAGTCCAGGGAGCGCAGGTACAGCATGCATGCCTAGCACACTCTGCTTTTAACCCCGTCTGGTGCCATTACAGCTTTCATCGGATCCAGGGATGCAAGTACTCACATGCATGCTGAGCCCACTTTATACTTCTCCTGGAGCCTAATGGCTACTGGTAGGTGCTGTATAAGCAGACTCAGTTTTATACTGACTTTAAAACCAGCCTCCAGGGGGCAGATCAACTGGACAGGTGTGTACTTGCATCCCTGGATCCGATGAAAGCTGTAATGGCACCGGACGGGGTTAAAAGCAGAGTGTGCTTGGCATGCATGCTGTACCAGCGCTCCCTGGACTTTATGTGGCCGTCATGGCCCATAAAAGGTAGGAACTAGTGTTAGGGACCACTCATGAAGGCAACCTTGACACGGTGAGTGGCTTATTACGCTTTGGCCAAAATGTACACCAATGCCTTATTTATTATGAGTTAAGCTGTGGGTTTAATTAGTGTCATTTGCCTCCATGAATTTTGGAGCATTCCGTTCGGTTCAGTTACTTTTTGTCCCTAATGACAATGAATGGGGACAAAACGAAAACGCTTTTTTCCGGTATTGGGACCCTATGACGGATCTCAATACCGGAAAACATTAACGCTAGTGTGAAAGTAGCCTTACAAGAGGTTTTGTCGCAGATCTCACCCCTCCATTGAAAAGGGGGAAATCCACCGCTAAATCCACAGACATAATTGACATGCCATTAAATTTGAAATCAATTTCTGCCCAGAAAAGATTTATAAGGCCCCTTTCAAATGAGCGAGTATTCCGCGTGGGTGCAATGCGTGATGCGAACACATTGCGCCCGCACGGAATCCGGACCCATTCATTTCAATAGGGCTGTGTACATGTGTGTTAGTTTTCACGCATCATTTGTGCGTTGCGTGAAAATCGCAGCATGTTCTATATTCTGCGATTTTCATGGAACGCTGGCCCTATAGAAGTGAATGTAGCTTCGTGAAAATTGCATCGCATCCGCAAGCAAGTGCGGATGTGATGCGTTTTTCACGGATGGTTGCAAAGAGATGTTGTTTGTATACCTTCAGTTTTTTATTACGATGCGCGTGCAAAACACATTAAATCGCATTGCACCTGCGCGATAAAAACTGAATGCGATCGCAGGCAATACTGAATGACTTTGCCTGCGAAATCACTCATTTTTCACTGAACGCATTTGAGACGCATCCGGACCTAATGTGGACACGCTCGTCTGCAAGGGACCTAAAGTGTACATGATATTTGTGTAATTTCATACACTTTGCTGGTACTGTAATACGCTGCGTTTTTTTCTGTACGGGAATCCATGCTGAAAAATTGCACGTATTCTTGTGCAAGTGGCCTAAGGCTACCTGCACATGGGTGCAGATAAACGCACATAGAATCCACATGAATTTCTGTCTGTGCAACCATGAGCCGCCGCTCTGTGATCCTCAGTGCTGCATCATATCAAGAATTTCGGTGCGGCTCTCTGCACCACAATTCTGCTGTAAAAGCCATCGTATGAATGTCCCTTTAGGGTACGGCCACTCAGTCAGATTTCTACAAGTTGTTTTGGAAGTCAAAATCAGTAGTGAATTCAAAACAGAAAAGTCCTATTAGTCTTTCATACTTTCTTTCCTTTTATGATCCACGCCTGATTTTAGCTTCCACAACTGTATGCAGAAACCTGATATCTATATATGGTATCTCTAACAGGGTTTAGGCTATTTACACATTAGTGACAACCTTTTCCAGCAGGCTGTTCCAGCGGGGGAACAGCCTGCCAGATCCATGTTACCACAAGTCCACCGTGTTGCCAGAAGTCCGCTCCTGCCCCATTCACTATAATGGGGGCGGGCCACAGGTCCCACCACAGCATGGCAAACATGCCGAGAGGTGGCGGACAAAAATTACAGCACGCAGCAGGTTTTGTCCGGCCGCCTCTCGGCTTGTTTACTGTGCTGCAGCTGGACCTCGGGCCCGCCCCCATTATAGTGAATGGGGCAGGAGCAGACTTCCGGCGACACGGTGGACTTCCTCCGCCGGAACAGCCTGCTGGAAAAGGCTGACGCTAGTGTGAAAGTAGCCTTAGCCTTACATACCTCACAACTAGTCATGAGGGAAGAGAGCCTCAGATGCTACATCCAAAGTTGCTTCCTTCAAAACTTTGGATTAATACTGTACAGGGATCCATCTCTGTACAGTATTAAAATGTATTTGCTCAGATGAGTTGAAGTCAGTTATTTGCAAAGTTGCGAGAGACTTTGTTGAATAACTTTGGTAGTCTTGCTCGACTTCGCCTCATCGGAGCCGATACATTTTAATACTGTACAGAGACGGATCTCAATACAGTATTAATCCGAAGTTTTGAACGAAGTGACTTTGAATGTATCATCCAAAGCTCGCTTTGCTCATCTCTACTTTTTGGACAGAGGGACACCTATGGTTCATTGTGTAAAAGTTCATTTTTCCTCTATATTTATAAACTTTAATAGTTTTCTTACTACACAACAGTGCAAAAATTCTCTGAATCTAGATTTTTTTTTTAAACTAATTGCATCAAATAATTAACCTGTGGAGGACCAGATGTCCATGACTTAAGGACCAGCGCTTTACATGTACGGCGCAGTGATCGGGCGGGAGCAGGAGCTGCGCCCAACCGATCCGAGGCAGGGGCCTGGCAGTCATTGACAGCTGGACCCCTGCTGCATGCGCCGGCATCAGTGAAAACACAGATGAAGCCGCATTAACCCTTGATGTGCCGCGGTCCACACTGACCGCGGCACGTGTGCTGTCCATGCGGGGATCGGAGCTGCCATTGGGCCCACGCGCTGCTGTGACAGAGAGCAGGCTGTAAGTGTATTACACTGGTAATACACTTACAGCCAATGCTTTACAATACAGAAGTATTGTAAAGGGGATCAGACCCCCAAAAATTGAAGTCCCAGAGTGGGACAAAAAAAAGTTAAAAAATTTAAAGTTTCAAGTTAAAAAAAAGCGTCCTTTTCCCAAAATAAAGTAAAAAAAATTGTAAAAAATAGGGAAAAAAAGAAAAGTAGACATATTAGGTATCACCGCGTCCATATCGACAGGCTCTATAAAAATATCACTGACCTAATATCACAGTAAGTAAGATAAGGGAAGGAAACAGGATACGGCAAAGCAAACAAAACAACTGACTAGGCCCCAGAAGCTAGGAAACAAAGGGGTCACCTCCTAGCAATCCCTAAAAGACTTTCCCTACGCTGCTATGCCCATGTGCATATCTCGATGGTAGATATGCATATGCCCACGTACCTAAAGCTGTAACACACTGGACCAAACCCTCAGCGGTAGGGAAAAGAGGAAAGAGACTGTAACGGTCACATCCACACACACATAGGGGGAAGGATAGTGACCACTGCGCTCCACCCTCACCCCTGGCCCTGCCTACTTGCCTCACAAGTCCTGATGACAGGGGACAACTGGACGACAGTCCCTTACTTAGGATATGTGCAGGGAAGACAGACAAGACAAAATACGGAACGTGAACGGACCAGGTCAGAACCAAGAGAGCTACGCAGTACAAAGGGTTAAGCAAAGAATGGTCAGGAGAAGCCGGGGTCAAATACCAAGAGAGTAGAGAAGTACCAGAGGAGTCCGCAAAGAGTAGTCAGGTGGTAGCCGAGGTCACAATACTAGGACGGATGCGCAGTACAGGAGGAGCAGGCAAAGGATCATCAGTGAACAGGATCAGGTGAGTATTCAGTAGTCCAACAAATAGCCAGGAACCTAGAATTAACAGGCAACCTGTGGGCAGCAGGCTGCCTGTATTTATAGTGGGGAGTGGGGGTCATGTGACGTGACCAGTGTCACATGACCGACAGACCGACCAGTCGAGCACCGAGTGATCAGCTCTGCGGTCAAGGCAGACCTAGGAGCAGGGAGCCTCCCAGCTAGCAAAGCCGCCCTGGGAACAAGGTCAAACACAGATCCTCGCTCCCAAAGCTAAGCCGCAGGTCTGTGGCTGATGGGAGACCGAGTGCGCCTTCGGCACGCCGTTACAGAGACTACCAGCTCCTTCAACCACCAAATGAGCTAGTGCCACTCTAGGGGCCTAGTAAAAACAGACACAAAAGGAAAAAGGGAAAAGGACTTATGTATAGATGAGTAGAAGCAGACGATCCACCAAAACTTCCAGCGCTCAAACAAGGAAGAACTATAACCCCTAAAGGCTATAGGGAGAGGGAGGAATAAATAGCCTCCCCAATGACCAAACGAACCACACCTGTTAGGAGGTGGGATTCTGTTAAAACCCAAAACAAAACAAACTGTCAGATCGAGTCACGTGCAGCAACTCTGACAGATCATCTCAGAACACCCACAGGGCAGGGCGTGACAGTATGTCATGGTCTTACCTTCTTGCTGTTCTCCTTCGTTTGACATGTGCTGGCGGCCATCTTGGTTTCTGGGTTTCTTGTAGCCTCCCACCCTGCGGCTTCTCCTTCCCACTGGGAGGAGCTGGATGCCTAGCTCATATATATAGGAGGTCTGTGGCTTCAGTTCCTTGCTTGGTCCTCCTGTGTTCACATGCTTCTAAGACTGCTGCTGCTTCTGGTTCCTGATCCTGGCCTCGTCTGACTACCCCGCTGGTTCCTGATCCTGGCTTCGTCTGACTACCCCGCTGGTTCCTGATCCTGGCTTCGTCTGACTACCCTTCTGGTTCCTGACCTCTGGCTACGCAAGACCCTGCTTCGGTTAAGCCATCCGTTTGGACTTTTGCTTACAGCTTGATTTTCAATAAAGCCTTCTTATTCCCACTTATCTCTTGTTGTACGTCTGGTTCATGGTTCCATGACATTAGGACCAAGCCATGAATTCCGACGGTACAGGGCCATCCTCGCTACCTACGCTGATTGCCAGACTTGATCAGCAGGATCACCTGTTGGGTCGGTTCGCTGTGGTGTTGCAAACCCTGCTTGAACGCACGGCTCATTTCGCTTCCGTTGCCGATGGGTCGGTTGTCGCTCCTGGGCCCGCTCCTACTGCCGCTCCGGTTGTTGCGCCAGAGTCTACCCCGACACCTGTTGCTGCGCCTGCGGTGTCTCGGGGTATGACCGGTTCTGCCCCCCTTCCACAGCGCTTTGGGGGAGAGCCAACTCAGTGCCAAGGTTTCCTTAACCAGGTGGGCATTTATTTCGAGTTGCTGCCACATGCCTTTCCTACTGAGAGATCAAAGGTGGGCTTCTTGATCTCGCTGCTCTCGGACAAGGCCTTGGCCTGGGCCAGCCCTTTATGGGAGAACAACAATCCGGTGGTTGCCGAGTTTTCCGGTTTTGTTGCTTCTCTTCGGAAGGTATTCGATGTGCCGGCTCGTGCTGCCTCTGCTGCGAAGCTCCTTATGTCCATCAGACAGGGTTCACGATCCGTAGCTGAATACGCCATTGAGTTTCGTACCCTGGCAGCAGAGGTGGGCTGGAATAATGAGGCTCTGGTCGCTGCTTTCTCTCATGGTCTCTCGGATGCCTTGAAGGATGAGGTTGCAGCTAAGGACCTACCAGTGGAGCTCGAGTCTCTTATTTCTTTCCTGATTTTGATTGACACCAGACTCAGGGAGAGACCTTCCTTTAAGGAGAGCCTGCGGAGGCCTTCTAACAGATTGGCGCCTACGTTTGCTGTCCCACCCGTGCCTCCCTCTCCTCCCATGCCTCCTGGGGATGACTTGTCTGGGGGTGAACCCATGCAGCTGGGGTTTGCTCGCCTGTCCGAGGGGGAGAGGGTACTCCGGAGACGCGAGGGCCGATGCATGTACTGTGGTCTCGGTGGGCATTTTCAGTTGGCATGTCCGAACCGTCCGGGAAACGCTCGCACCTGAGATCCTGTCGGGGGCAGATCTTGGGTGGAGTCTCCTCGTCCCCGGTTTCCCGTGTTGACAAACCACTGATCACTGTTGTCCTCTCCTGGGTCGGGGGCTCGGTGACGACCCAGGCGTTGGTGGACTCTGGTGCTGGTGGTTTGTTCATTGATAGTGTGTTCGCTGCCGCCAATTCCATTCCTCTGCAGCCTCGAGGTTCCCCACTGGCTCTTGAGGCGATAGACGGCAGACCCCTTCTGCCGCCACACGTGACTCATGAGACCCTTCCAGTGGGGATAGCCATTGGTGCCGTTCACAGAGAGTCGGTCTGTCTCCAGGTGATTTCGTCTCCACACTACTCGGTGGTCTTGGGGTACCCCTGGCTCCAGAAGCATAATCCGACTTTCGATTGGAGATCGGCCGAGATCCTCTCGTGGTCACCGCAGTGTGGGGCTAGTTGCATCCATGGGCCTGTCAAGTTGCTGTGTACTTCCTCGGACTCTCTGTTGCCTCCTGAATACGAAGAGTACCGGGATGTATTCGATAAGGTGCGCGCGGTTGCCCTACCTCCGCACCGCCCATACGATTGTGCCATAGAGTTACAATCTGGTGCCGTTCCTCCTCGTGGCAAAGTCTATCCACTGTCGGTAGCGGAGAATGAGGCCATGGAGGAGTACGTGAGGGAGGCGCTTTCACGCGGACACATTCGCAAATCCTCGTCCCCGGCAGGGGCTGGATTTTTCTTTGTGAAAAAGAAGGGCGGTGAGTTGAGGCCTTGCATCGATTACAGGGGCCTCAATCGCATCACGATCAAGAACGCTTACCCGATACCCTTGATTTCCGAGCTGTTCGATCGCCTCAAAGGGGCCACGGTCTTTACCAAACTCGACCTGAGGGCGGCATATAACCTGGTAAGGATCAAGGCGGGCGATGAGTGGAAGACCGCGTTTAACACCAGGACCGGTCATTATGAATCCTTGGTTATGCCCTTTGGGTTGTGCAATGCGCCCGCAGTCTTCCAGGAATTCATCAACGATGTTTTCCGTGACCTGTTGCAGCAGTGTGTGGTGGTCTATTTGGATGACATCTTGGTATATTCTGAATCCATGGAGGCCCACATTATGGATGTCAGACGAGTGTTGCAACGGTTACGAGAGAACAGGCTGTTCGGTAAGCTTGAGAAATGCGAATTTCACCGATCCCAGGTAACCTTCTTAGGTTACATCATTTCCGCTGAGGGGTTCTCCATGGATCCTGAGGAGGTTTCGGCTGTCTTACAGTGGCCCCAGCCCAGTGGTCTCCGTGCCCTGCAGCGCTTTTTGGGCTTCGCCAATTATTATCGGAAGTTCATCAGGGACTTTTCTATGCTAGCCAAGCCTCTCACGGATCTGACCAGGAAGGGCAGTAATTTCCAGGTCTGGCCGCTCGAGGCCATCCGAGCTTTTGAGGCTCTAAAGTCCGCCTTTGTGTCGGCTCCGATTCTGTCGCATCCCAACCCTGGGTTGCCCTTTGTCCTCGAGGTGGACGCGTCTGAGACGGGAGTAGGCGCCCTTCTGTCTCAGCGTAGAACACCAGAGGGTCCTCTGCTTCCTTGTGGGTTTTACTCCCGGAAACTGTCTTCCGCGGAGTGCAACTATCAGATTGGTGACAGGGAGTTATTGGCCATCGTGCAGGCCCTTAAAGAATAGAGGCACTTGCTCGAGGGTTCGGTGGTTCCGGTTCTCATCCTGACGGACCACAAGAATCTGACCTACCTTTCTGAGGCCAAGAGATTGACACCACGTCAGGCCAGATGGGCTCTGTTCTTGTTACGTTTTAATTACGTGGTCTCCTACCTACCCGGTTCCAAGAACATCAGAGCGATGCCTTATCACAGCAGTACTCCGAGCTGTCCAGGGAGGAGTCGATTCCGACTTCGGTCATACCTCCGAATCAGATCCTGGCCGCCATTCGCACCAGTCTGACCTCTCCCCTGGGTGAGCAGATTTTGGCGGCTCAATCTGGTGCTCCCTCTGGGAGACCCAACGGCAGATGTTTTGTGCCTGAGGAGTTGCGCACTCGGTTGTTGCGAACCTACCATAACTCCAAGGCCGCGGGGCATCCCGGAAAGAATCAGCTGTCCTGGGCTGTTTCACGTCTGTTCTGGTGGCCTTCTCTACGTTCCGACATCGCCGCATATGTAGCGGCATGCTCCGTTTGTGCCCAGAGTAAGTCCCCTCGGCACCTTCCGTTGGGCCTTTTGCAACCCATAGCCACCGGGGAGCGCCCATGGTCACACCTGGGGATGGATTTCATTGTGGACCTCCCTGCATCCCGAGGCCATACGGTCATTCTCATGATTGTGGATCGGTTTTCCAAAATGTGCCACTGTGTTCCTCTCAAGAAGTTACCCTCTGCACAAGAGTTGGCCACGATTTTCGCCAGGGAGGTCTTCCGGTTGCACGGTTTGCCCAAGGAGATTGTGTCGGATCGGGGGAGTCAGTTTGTGTCCAGGTTCTGGCGCGCCTTTTGCTCCCAGTTGGGGATTCATCTCTCCTTCTCCTTGGCCTACCACCCTCAGTTCAATGGGGCCGCAGAACGATCCAATCAGGCCTTGGAGCAATTCCTTCGTTGCTATGTCTCCGATCACCAAGACAATTGGGTTGACCTCCTGCCTTGGGCTGAGTTTGCCAGGAACACGGCGGTGAACTCTTCCTCTGGGACGTCTCCCTTCATGGCCAATTATGGGTTCCAACCTGCCGTGTTACCGGAGGTATTCTCTCCCCAGGATATTCCGGCTGTGGAGGATCACCTTTCCGTCCTACGTGCTTCTTGGGTACAGATCCAGAGGTCCCTTGAGGTCTCTGCGCAGCGCCAGAGACTCCAGGCTGATCGCAGACGAGCGCCCGCTCCTTCCTACCAGGTCGGAGACCGTGTATGGTTGTCCACCCGCAACCTCAACCTTCGAGTGCCCACTCCCAAGCTGGCGCCTCGCTTTGTTGGTCCCTTCCGAGTGCTTCGCAGGGTAAACCCGGTAGCCTATGCCCTTGCGCTTCCTCCTGGCATGCGGATCTCCAACGTGTTTCATGTCTCCCTGTTGAAGCCACTGGTGTGTCGGTTCCTCGGCCCCGTCCGGTCCAAGTGGGCAATCGTGAGGAATATGAGGTGAGCAATATCCTGGACTCACGCCTGGTCCGCGGTCGGTTGCAGTTTTTGGTCCATTGGCGTGGTTATGGTCCAGAGGAGCGTTCCTGGGTTCCCTCCGCAGATGTCCATGCTCCTGCTTTGCTCCGAGCCTTCCACACACGCTTCCCTCAGAAACCGTTCCTTACTCCGCGGAGGAGGGGCCCTTGAGGGGGAGGTACTGTCATGGTCTTACCTTCTTGCTGTTCTCCTTCGTTTGACATGTGCTGGCGGCCATCTTGGTTTCTGGGTTTCTTGTAGCCTCCCACCCTGCGGCTTCTCCTTCCCACTGGGAGGAGCTGGATGCCTAGCTCATATATATAGGAGGTCTGTGGCTTCAGTTCCTTGCTTGGTCCTCCTGTGTTCACATGCTTCTAAGACTGCTGCTGCTTCTGGTTCCTGATCCTGGCCTCGTCTGACTACCCCGCTGGTTCCTGATCCTGGCTTCGTCTGACTACCCCGCTGGTTCCTGATCCTGGCTTCGTCTGACTACCCTTCTGGTTCCTGACCTCTGGCTACGCAAGACCCTGCTTCGGTTTAGCCATCCGTTTGGACTTTTGCTTACAGCTTGATTTTCAATAAAGCCTTCTTATTCCCACTTATCTCTTGTTGTACGTCTGGTTCATGGTTCCATGACACAGTACCCCCCTCCCCCCCTCTACGGGTGGCCTCTGGACACCTAGGCCCAACTTTATCCGGGTGTGCCCTGTGAAATACATTAACAAGGCGGCTAGCATTAACATCAGTAGCCGAACCCACATTCTTTCCTCGTAATCTTATCCCCTCTAATGCACCAGGTACTGAAGGGAACCCCGAAGAACACGTGAATTGAGAATTCTAGAGATCTGAAACTCCAGATTACCATCAAGCAAAACAGGAGGAGGAGGCAAAAGAGATGGTTCTGCAGGTTCCACATATTTCTTCAACAAGGACCTGTGAAACACATTATGGATCTTCCAGGCCTGCGGAAGTTCCAGACGAAACGCCACCGGCTTGACAATGGCCGAGATTTTGTAAGGGCCAATAAATCTTGGACCCAATTTCCAAGAGGGTAGCTTCTGCTTAATGTTTTTAGTGGACAACCACACCAAATCACCCACACACAGGTCCAGACCAGTCATACGTCTCTTGTCATCTTGCCATCCGTTTTTTATCTTTCATTCATTTTTTTTCAAATTAACTTGAATCTTCCAGCAGATAGCTGACAAAAAAGAAGAGAATCTCTCCTCTTCTGGTATTCCAGAAGATTCGGTTTCAGAAAAAGTACCAAACTGAGGGTGAAAACCATATGCGCCCAAAAATGGTGACGTATCAGTTGACTCCTGCCTACGTTTGTTCAAGGCAAACTGAGCTAAAGAAAAGAACGAGGACCACTCATCCTGATTCTCAGTGACAAAACACCTCAAATAGGTCTTCATGTTTTGGTTAGTGCGCTCAGTATGACCATTCGACTGAGGATGGAAAGCCGAAGAGAAAGACAACTGAATACCCAGACGAGAACAAAACGCCCTCCAAAACCTGGAAACAAATTGCGTCCCCCTGTCAGACACCACATCAGAGGGAATGCCATGTAATTTCACAATGTTGTCAATAAAAACCTGAGCAAAAGTTTTCACATTGGACAAACCTGATAATGGTACAAAGTGAGCCATCTTGCTGAAGCGGTCCACTACCACCAAAATCACAGTTTTCCCAGAGGAACTCGGTAAATCAGTAATAAAGTCCATGGACAAATGCGTCCAAGGACGAGATGGGATGGACAAAGGAAGATCTCTATCCTGATGGCCGAGAGTGCGACACCTTTGCGCGTGCACAGGTCTCACAAGCTGCTACATAACGCTCAATACTTTTAAGCAACCCAGGCCACCAGAATCTCCAGGAAATAAGATCTACAGTGGATCTACTTCCAGGATGTCCCGCAAGGACAGTATCATGATGTTCCTTGAACACTTTGTATCACAGTTCAGAAGGAACAAACAACTTGTCTGGAGGACAAGAATCAGGTGCCTCCTCTTGAGCACCCAACACTTCCATCTCCAGCTCTGGGTAAAAAGCGGAAACCACCACCCTATCAGCCAAAATTGGAGCAGGATCCTCTGAATCCCCCCCTCCCGGAAAGTTACGTGACAACGCATCCGCTTTGATAGGTGACCACAAAATTGAACCTGGTAAAAAAAAGCAACGACCATCTAGCCTGCCTCGGATTTAAACGCTTTGCAGATTGCAGGTCAGTAAATGCCATAATCGGATGGGTAGCCCCTTCCAACCAATGGCGCCACTCTTCAAAGGCCAATTTGATGGCCAACAACTCTCTATTCCCAACATCATAATTTCTCTCGACGGCCGAGAGTTTCTTGGAGAAAAAAAGCACGCGGACGCCATTTGCTAGGGGAGGGACCCTGCAACAAGACTGCTCCGACTCTCACTTCTGATCCGTCAACCTCCACAATAAAGGGTTGAGACACATCAGGTTGCATCAGAATGGGCGCAGAAGCAAAACATTTCTTAATAGCAGAAAAGCCTGTAATGCCTCATTCGACCAGACAGAGAAGTCAGTGCCCTTCCTAGTCATATCTGTCAAAGTGTCACCACCAGACATCTGAGAAGCTCTGACAGATGCCTTTCAGAACCTCCTCCTTGAGCTTCCTTTGTTTTGCTTTCCGTTCCTCATCTCGTTAGCCTCTCTCAGCTGTCATGTAGTTGTACTGATTGCATCCCTTTAAATTCCTCCCCATAGTGCATCAGTTTGCGGTTTATATTACTTCCTGGAGTGTGTGTGCATGCTGATCCTACTTCCCAGTCTTCTACAAGATAAGTGTTGTGCATTCATTTGTGTTTTTCTGTTTGCTGGATCCCAGGTGACCCTGACTCCCTCCGTATCTAGTGTAGGGAGCCGGTGGTCGTGTCCCCTTACTATTATAGGGTATTCGGGTGTTATACAGTCGAGGTACGAGGATATGCGATCATCTACCATTGATCGCATAGGCTGAGCAGTCAGGGAGAGTGCCAGGTCTGATGCAGGGGTCTCCCTTTTTGTTCCTTAGTTTTGGATCCAGTGAGTTGTATATTCATTTTGTGTTGTCTTGTTTCCTGTACACCATCCGTGACATTATAAACCGCCAAAACCGTCTCAAGCATGGATCCGGTTTCACTTTTGACTGAACGCTTCCAGGGTCTTTCATTGGAGGTAGCAGATCTCCGTAAGACTCTTTCTCAGTTTCAAGTGACCGGTTCAGCTTGCATTAATGGAGTTTGTTCTGAGCCTATGATCTCGCTCCCGGATACGTTCTCCGGGGGTAGTGAGAATTTTGTGCGTTTTAGAGAGGCTTGCAAACTCCATTTTCGCCTTCTTCCCCATTCCTCTGGTGATGAGGAACGGAGGGTGGGGATCATTATATCGCTGCTCAGGGGTAAAGCTCAGTCGTGGGCCTATTCGCTGCCGGTGGGGGCACGGCCCCTCAGTTCAGTGGATTAATTCTTTTTAGCCCATGGTCAGATATATGATGATCCGGATCATATTGCTTTGTTATGCCAGGGTAAACAATCCGCAGAGATATACTGCTCAGAATTTCGGAGATGGGCAGCTGATACTGGTTGGAATGATGCTGCACTCCGAAGTCAATTTTGCCATGGTCTTTCAGAGGGATTGAAAGATGCATTTGCCTTTCATGAGAGGCCTACCTCCTTGAACTCTGCCATGTCTCGGGCCGTTCGTATTGACAGTCGTCTTAGAGAGAGAGGAGAGATCACTCCTTCCTGTCATACTCAATCCCAGGACAGTGCAGTGGTCTCATTCAGTGCGCAGGGGTCTCAGTCGCTGTCAACCCCTTCTGAGCAGGAGCCCATGCAGCTGGGGTTGATTGCCTCTGACAATAGAAGATTCAGCCCGCATGGGAAGGTTTGTTTTTGTTGTGGAGGTATAAATCATTTGGCAAATGTTTGTCCCTCTAGGAGATTCAGACAGTCTTTTGGGAATAATAAAGAAACAAAAAGGAAAAAATCCTTTAAAGATGTTCCATCTGTTAACATTGGCAGGGTTGAGGCGGAAATTGAAGGTTTTCCGTTTGCTCATAGTTCCCGTTTTGTCCTGCCTGCTAGGGTGGCGCTAGAGAGCAAGAACATTTTTTGTGAGATTTTTGTAGATAGTGGAGCAGCTGTCTATCTCATTGATAATCAATTTGCGATAACTCATGGTTTCCAGGTATGCACTTTGGGAAAGGATATTCCTATTTTTGCTATTGATTCCGCTCCACTTTCTCAGAAATCATTAAAGGGCATAGTTCACAATATCCGTTTAATTGTCAGTGATGCTCATGTTGAGGATGTCTCATGTTTCGTCCTTAGCGGATTGCCTACTCCTCTAGTGTTGGGGCTACCCTGGCTCACTAAACATAACCCCACCATTGATTGGCAAGCGAGGCAAATAAATGGTTGGAGGGATTTTTGCCAAGAGAATTGCCTCACGACATCTGTTTCTGAGGTTTCTACTAAGACTGTACCATCTTTTCTCTCTGAATTTTCGAATGTCTTCTCTGAGAGCGGAGTTCAGGATTTGCCCCCGCACAGGGAGTACGATTGCCCTATTAATCTCATCCCAGGCGCCAAGCTGCCTAAATCTCGTTTAAACAATCTCTCCCAACCTGAAAGCATCGCTATGCATGCTTATATCTCTGAGAGTCTGAGAAAAGGACACATACGACCCTCGAAGTCACCTGTTGCCGCTGGTTTTTATTTTGTTAACAAAAAAAGATGGTTCTCTAAAACCTTGTCTGGATTTCAGGGAGCTGAACAGTATCACAATTTGTGACCCTTATCTGCTTCCTCTGATCCCGGACCTGTTTAACCAGATTGTTGGGGCTAAATATTTTCCAAATTAGATCTAAGAGGGGCATACAACCTGGTCAGGGTCAGAGAAGGAGATGAATGGAAGACGGCCTTCAATACCCCTGAGGGCCATTTTGAGAATTTGGTTATGCCTTTTGGTTTGATGAATGCTCCAGCCGTTTTTCAGCTTTTTGTGAACAGCATTTTTTATCATTTAATGGGGAAATTTGTATTAGTGTATTTGGATGACATTTAGATTTTTTTCTCCTGAATTCAAAACTCATAAGGAACACTTACGTCAGGTCTTGCTCATCCTGCGGGAGAATAAATTGTACGCAAAACTGGAAAAATGTATGTTTGCGGTTCCAGAAATTCAATTTCTGGGGTTTCTTCTCTCTGCTTCTGGTTTTCGCATGGACCCTGAGAAGGTCCGCGCTGTGCTTGAGTGGGAGCTTCCTGAAAATCAGAGGGTGCTGATGCATTTTTTGGGCTTTGCCAATTATTACAGGAAGTTTATTTTGAATTATTCCTCTGTTGTTAAACCACTCACTGATATGACTAGAAAGGGGGTAGATTTTTCGTCCTGGTCGGTAGAGGCGCGTAAGGCCTTTTCTGATATCAAGGAGAGTTTTGCTTCCGCTCCCATCTTGGTACAACCTGATATTTCTCTACCCTTCATAGTTGAGGTTGATGCTTCTAAGGTGGGTGTGGGTGCGGTCTTGTCTCAAGGTTCCTCTCCTGCCAAATGGCGACCGTGTGCCTTTTTCTCGAAGAAACTTTCCTCCGCAGAGAGAAATTACGATGTGGGAGATAGGGAGTTGTTGGCCATCAAGTTGGCTTTTGAGGTATGGCGCCATTGGCTAAAGGGAGCCAGACACCCTATTACCGTGTTTACTGACCATAAAAATCTAGCCTACTTGGAGTCAGCCAAGCGTCTGAACCCGAGACAGGCCAGATGGTCTTTGTTCTTTTCAAGGTTTAATTTTGTTGTCATGTTCCGCCCTGGGGTTAAGAATGTGAAGGCAGATGCCCTGTCACGTTGTTTTCCGGGAGGTGGGAATTTTGAAGACCCGGGTCCCATTTTGGCTGAAGGTGTGGTGGTCTCTGCTCTTTTTCCTGAATTGGAGGCAGAGGTGCAGGCAGCCCAGTCAGAGGCCCCTGATCTTTGTCCTGCTGGGAGGTTGTTTGTGCCTCTCGCTTTAAGACACAAGATTTTTAAGGAACACCACGAGACGGTCCTTGCTGGGCACCCGGGGGCAAGAGCCACAGTGGATCTCATCGCTCGGAGATTCTGGTGGCCAGCGCTTCATAAGTCGGTCGAGGGTTTTGTGGCAGCCTGCAAGACCTGCGGTTGTGCCAAAGTCCCTCATTCACGGCCATCAGGTCCTCTCCTTCCCTTACCCATTCCTTCCCGTCCTTGGACCCATCTGTCCATGGACTTCATTACGGACCTGCCTCATTCCTCGGGGAAGACTGTGATTCTGATGGTGGTGGACCGTTTTAGCAAAATGGTGCATTTCATCCCTTTTCCTGGCTTGCCCCATGCTAAGACGCTGGCGCAGGCATTTATTGATCACATTGTCAAATTTCATGGTATTCCTTCAGACATAGTCTCTGATAGGGGCACGCAGTTTGTTTCCAGATTCTGGAAGGCTTTCTGTTCTCGCTTGGGGGTTCGGTTGTCATTCTCTTCTGCTTTCCACCCGCAGTCGAATGGCCAGACAGAGCGCGTCAATCAGAATCTGGAGACATATCTGCACTGTTTTATGGCGGAGAATCAGGAGGAATGGTGTTATTTTTTGTCCCTTGCTGAGTTTGCTTTAAATAACAGTCATCAGGAGTCCTCTGATAAGTCACTATTTTTTTATTCATATGGGTTTCATCCGCAGTTTGGGACATTCTCGGGAGAGGGGTCTTCTGGTTTACCTGATGAGGACAGATTCTCCTCGTCTTTGTCATCTATTTGGCAAAAGATTCAGGATAATCTAAAGAGCATGAGTGAGAGATATAAGCGTGTGGCAGATAAGAGACGTGTGCCTGGTCCGGACCTGAATGTTGGTGATCTGGTGTGGTTGTCTACCAAGAATATCAAATTGAAGGTTCCCTCCTGGAAGTTGGGTCCTAAGTTTATTGGGCCTTACAAAATCTTGTCTGTCATCAATCCTGTTGCCTACCGTCTTGATCTTCCTCAGACTTGGAAGATCCATAATGTTTTTCATAAGTCCTTATTAAAACCTTATGTCCAACCCATTGTACCCTCGTCTTTGCCTCCTCCTCTGATTATGGTTGATGGTAATCTTGAATTTCAGGTCTCTAGGATTGTGGATTCTCGTGTTGTCCGCGGTTCTCTCCAGTACCTCGTTCATTGGGAGGGTTATGGTCCTGAGGATAGGATGTGGGTCCCAGTGACGGACATTAAGGCCACTCGTCTCATCAGGGCTTTCCATAGGTCCCATCCTGAGAAGGTGGGCTCTGAGTGTCCGGAGTCCACTCGTAGAGGGAGGGGTACTGTCACCACCAGACATCTGAGAAGTTCTGACAGATGCCTTTCAGAACCTCCTCCTTGAGCTTCCTTTGTTTTTCTTTCCGTTCCTCATCTTGTTAGCCTCTCTCAGCTGTCATGTAGTTGTACTGATTGCATCCCTTTAAATTCCTCCCCATAGTGCATCAGTTTGCAGTTTATATTACTTCCTGGAGTGTGTGTGCATGCTGATCCTACTTCCCAGTCTTCTACAAGATAAGTGTTGTGCATTCATTTGTGTTTTTCTGTTTGCTGGATCCCAGGTCACCCTGACTCCCTCCGTATCTAGTGTAGGGAGCCGGTGGTCGTGTCCCCTCACTATTATAGGGTGTTCAGGTGTTATACGGTCGAGGTACGAGGATATACGATCATCTACCATTGGGATTTTCGCATAGGCTGAGCAGTCAGGGAGAGTACCAGGTCTCCCTTTTTGTTCCTTAGTTTTGGATCCAGTGAGTCGTATATTCATTTTGTGTTGTCTTGTTTCCTGTACACCATCCATGACACAAAGGTTTGACAATGGTGGAATAATTCAGGATGAATTTTCTGTAGTAATTAGTAAATCCTAAAAACCACATCAGAGCTTTCTGATTCTCTGGCCGATTCCATTCCAGTACCGCACGGACCTTTTCGGAATCCATACAAAAACCGTAGGCAGAAAGCAAGTACCCAGAAACGGCGGCTCCTGAACAGCAAACACACATTTTTCCAACTTAGCATACTATTTATTCTCCCGAAGGACCAATAACACTTGTCTCAAATGATCCTGATGAGTCTTCATATCGGGAGAGTAAATTAGTATGTCATCGAGGTAAATAATCACGAACCTCCCCACCAAATGATGAAAAATGTTGTTGATAAAGCGCTGAAAGACTGCTGGAGCATTAGTTAAACCAAAGGGCATGACTAGGTTCTCAAAGTGACCTTTGGAGGTTTTGAAGGTCGTTTTCCACTCATCTCCTTCCCTGATTCTGATCAGATTATAAGCTTTTCTTAAATACAACTTAAAAAACACCTTAGCACCAACAATCTGATAAAAAAGATCCAGAATCAAGGGAAGGGGATAAGGATCACGGACTGTAATGAGATTCAGTTCCCGGAAATCTAGGCACGGTCTAAGGGATCCGTCCATCTTTACGAAAAAGAAGCCAGCTGCCATAGGAGACTTAGATGGTCTAATATGTCCCTTTGCCAAACGCTCGGCAATGTACTCCCACATATCTACTCTTTAGGGTTGAGAAAGATTATATATTTGTCCGGGGATAAGATTGACCGGACAATCATACTCCCGGTGAGGGGGCAACTCCTGAGAATACGTCCGAAAAATCGGAAAGAAACTGAGGCAACGACTTAGTGACCACCCCCGAAATAGAAGCACTAAGACAGTTATCCAGACACAATTCACTCCAATTCCTGATTTGTCTTGTTTGCCAGTCAATTGTAGGGTTATGTTTTATCAACCATGGTAAACCCAGAACCATTGGAGCAGGCAAACCTTTCATAACAAAACAAAAAATGAACTCAACATGAGAATCGCCCACCCTTAAATGAATATACTGAAGAACATGAGCTAGACATCTTAGCGACAGGGGGGCGGAATCTATAGCAAACAGAGGTATCTCTTTGCTTAATGCGGTAGTTTTAAAGCCATGACTCTGAACAAACTGAAAATCAATAAGATTAACCCCCTGCGCCACTGTCAACAAATACCCTCAACTCAAAATTTCCAGAGTCTAGCGCCACCATGGCTGGCAGGAGGAATCGGGCACTGTAGGTAGGATACAAATATGCCTGCTCTGACTCCCCATTCACAAGAGTAAGGGAGCATTTTTTTTCCTTTGAAGGGATCCCCTATTTGTTTTTCATTACCACTTCGAGGTTTAATAAAAGGGCACACATTAACGAAATCACCTTCTTTACTACAGAAGTAACACAGTCTATTCAGCTTCCTAAAAGTCCTATTACCAGAGCAAGAAGTAACCTGACCCAATTGCATAGGCTCCTCTCCAGCCCGTAATTTAGGTATCAGAGTACCCCGAGGGACAGGAGGGACTGATTCCCCACCTGATAGTACCCCCTGCACGAAGGGAACCTTACATCTCTCCCTAAGACATCTATCAATCCGTACGGCCAAAGACATGGCCGCCTCCAAGGAATCAGGTTTTTCATGAAATGCAAGGTCATCTTTTAATCTCTCAGATAGCCCCTGACAGAACTGACTACAGAGTGCTGGATTATTCCACTCCGAGTCAGTCGCCCATCTTCTAAATTCAGCACAATATGACTCAGCAGTACGTTCTCCATGGCACAAGCTGCGCATCAGGGAGAGCGACCTTAGGTTCCAGGCAGACCTGGTTTCCCCCAGCAGCACTAGATGCCAAAGTACCCTGACACTGTGCAACCGAATTACGGAGGTCAGCTACCTCCAAAGACAATCGCTGCAGGCGATCAACCAAAGCATTAATTGTCTCCATTTTGCAAAAAATGACAGTACGGCGGGTTATAATGTCACGGTGAAAAGATAAGGAAAGGAAACAGGATACGGCAAAGCAAACAAAACAACTGACTAGACCCCAAAAGCTAGGGAACAAAGGGGTCACCTCCTAGCAATCCCTAAAAGACTCACCCTATGCTGCTATGCCCATGTGCATATCTCGATGGTAGATATGCACATGCCCATGTACCTAAAGATGTAACATACTGGACCAAATCCTCAGCAGTAGAAAAAAGGGAAAGAGACTACCAGCTCCTTCAACCACCGAAGGAGCTTGCATCACTGTAGGGGCCTAGTAAAAACAGACAGAAAAGGAAAAAGGGAAAAGGACTCATCTATAGATGAGTACCAGCAGACGATCCACCAAAACTTCCAGCGCTCAAACAAGGAAGAACTATAGCCCACAAAGGCTATAGGGTAGAGGGAGGAATAAATAGCCTCCCTAATTTACGGACCGTAGACTGTCAATCTGTTCCGAACAGCTTGAATGAAAGTGGCGTCTTCATCGATTTCTATATTGGTTTTGGTCATCACTGCTGCATGATCCATTTCGATCAGCTTGGCTATCAGTTACCGTCATGGGCGATTGCTAGCTGACCTTCCCTGGCTCTCGAGTAGATCCTTCAGTGTCAGCCTTTTCAACTTGTCATACTGACTCTCCATCAGGGTAGCACTCTCTCTGGGTAGAAAGGACCATCCCATTGCTTGACACCAATTGTAGCGATACCCCTTTATAGCTGAAGGGTTTCACCGCCAGAGACGTCTTTTTCCCAATGGTGAGAGGTGCTTCAGGAACTCCAGGGTCATCTGTGAGGGAAGCAGGAACAGCTCTTACAAGAGCTAATGAACTGTGATATAGCGTTTTCCCCAATAAGAGACAGAACTGCCTTTATTGGTGCCACACTTGGCCTTATATGCAAGTCCCCATGCAAGAGGACCTCCCATCTGGACCTGATGGGCAACTGTTTGACAAACACACAGACCAATGGAAACAGGACACAGAATCCCTCCCCTCTGCCTGGGAGATAATTAGGTCAGGGAGATAATTAGGTCAGATACAATTACCAAACACAATTAACAAAACACAATAGGCTCTGCCTGTGATACAATTACCAAACATAATGGGCTAACTTAATCACTCACAGGCAGAAAAAAAGGTTTTAAAGCCAAATACATTACAGGGGCCCTATAGAAAAGGGAACAGTGGGCATCCAATGAATAACCAGGTGGGCAAATGAATAGTGGTGAAATCCAAAAAGGAGAGAGTCTGTCACAATAAAGCCAAATATATTACAGGGGCCATATAGAAAAGGGAACAGTCGGCATCCAATGAATAACCAGGTGGGCAAATGAATAGTGGTGAAATCCACGTAACCTTTGCTTTGTAACAGGAAAAAATGGATTAAAGTAAAAACTCTGCCAAAAAAGTGAAATTTCATCTCCATTTTCCATTAATTCTTGTTGAACACCTAAAGGGTTAACAAAGTTTGTAAAAACAGTTTTGAATACCTTAAGGGGTGTAGTTTGTAAAAATGGGGTAATTTTGGGGTGGTTTCTATTATGTAAGTGCCACAAACTGATTTCATACGTGAACCGATCCTTAGAAAGTGGGTTTTGGAAATTTTCAGAAAAATTTCAAGATTTGCTTTTATACTTCTAAGCCTTCTAACGTCCCAAAAAAATAAAATGGCATTCACAAAATGATCCAAACATGAAGTAGACATATGGGAAATGTAAAATAATAACTATTTTGGGAGGTATTACTATCTATTATAAAAGTAGAGAAATTGGAATTTTGAAATTTGCTAATTTTTAGAAATTTTGGTAAATTTGGTATTTTTTTATAAATAAAAATGATATTTTTTTTACTCAATTTTACCACTGTCATGAAATACAATATGTGACGAGAAAACATTCTCAGAATGGCCTGGATAAGCAAAAGCGTTTTAAAGTTATTACCACAAAAAATGGCCTGGTCCTTAAAGGGAACCTGTCACCGGGATTTTGGGTATAGAGCTGAGGACATAGGTTTCTAGATGGCCGCTAGCACATCCGCAATACCCAGTCCCCATAGCTCTGTGTGCCTTTATTGTGTCAAAAAAGCAATTTGATACATATGCAAATTAACCTGAGATGAGTCCTGTTCCTGACTCATCTCATGGACAGGACTCATCTCAGGTTAATTTGCATATGTATCAAATCGCTTTTTTGACACAATAAAAGCACAGAGAGCTATAGGGACTGGGTATTGCGGATGTGCTAGCGGCCATCTAGCAACCCATGTCCACAGCTCTGTACACAAAATCCTGGTGACAGGTTCCCTTTAAGGTGAAATATGGCAGGGTCCTGAATAGAGATGGCCTTGCGGTTCGCTCGGCGGTCGTTTTGCGGCAAACTTTGTTTGTTCACGATTTGCCAAACATGCGAACATATGGCGATATTCGCACGCATCATATTTCTTTGCATGGGAAACACAAAAGGGGTTGGTCAGCACATCCCAATGCACAGGTGCACACTATCACTGAAAACACAAAACAACACAACATATAATGCAACAGCTCTCTGCGAACCAAATAAAGTACAAAAATATATTGTAATGCTAATGTTATGCTAATAAATTAGAGATGCTTGGCAAATACATTTTTTACTAAATAATTTGAGCCCATCTGGCGCACGCCAAGGCGATCTCTATAAGACGGGAACCTAACACTAAGTTCTACCTGTTAAGTACCATGACAGCGACCATGAAAATCAGGGGGTGTAGGTTCCAATTTCATGGTCGCTGTCATGGAACTTAACAGGTAGAACGTGTGGCAGATGGGCTCAAATAATTTTCTACAAAATGTATTTGCCAAGCAACTCTACTTTATTAGCATAGCATTAGCATTACAATATGTTTTTGTACTTTATTTGGTTCGCAGAGAGCTGTTGAATTATATCTTGTGTTGTTTTGGGTTTTCAGTCATAGCAGCATGCATCTGCGCATTGGGATGTGCTGACCAACCGCTTTTGTGTTTCCCTTATATTTTGCACTGGAGGTGTGACTGACTCCAGTCGGTCGTGCACTCCTGACCAGCCTGTCTGCCGCATAGGCTGATTTTAATTAGCATGAGTATAAAGCTTAGCCTGCTCCTCCCCACTCACTGGAAGCCACTTACACTAGGAGAGGTATGGAGTGGGTAGTGGACTTGGCATGCATGTTGGTACTTGCATCCCATGTATTCAATGGAGGCCATTTTGGCACCAAAAATGATAAAAACCAAAGGGGACCCAGCATGCATGTGGAACCTACACCCCCTGAATTTCAAGGTCGCTGTCATGGCACTTAACAGGTAGAACTTAGTGTTAGGTTCCCGTCTTACAGAGATCGCCTTGCCGTTCTGCAGACGGGCTCAAATAATTTTGTACAAAATGTATTTGCCAAGCATCGCTACTTTATTAGCATAGCATTAACATTACAATATGTTTTTGTACTTTTTTGGTTTGCAGAGAGCTGTTGCCTTATATGTTGTCATATTTTTTCGCATAGTGTCGAACTTTGACCCATGAAACATTTATCAGTTGGGACAGGACATCCAATTAGAACGTTTCAGTACATGGACACACCCCCAACCCTATAACAGAACCCTATCTGGCAGCCATTTTACATTATGTGTTTTGCAGGGAGAGGTTGCATTTTTGAGCAGGGACAGTTAGGGAAACCAAATGCTAGCTAATAGGGCCACAAAAGTCATTTTAAGGACTGGTATAGGTATGCTATCGATAGGTGTGATATAGAGGGGTGTGATATACTTACAATAAACTTTCTAACATAGAGATTATATTATAGTGTATTTGTATTGTGCAGCAGTTGTGTGCGGTTCTGCTGTTATACTGCAGCTAGATAGAGGGACAAACGCTATTGGAGTAACTAATTGGAGGCCATTTTGACACCAAAAATGATAAAAGCCAAAGGGGCCCAGAATGCATGCGGAACCTACACCCCCTGAACTTCATGGTCGCTGTCATGGCACATAACAGGTTGAACTGAGTGTTAGATTCCTGTCTTATAGAGATCGCCTGTCACGCCAGATCTCTGAGAAGCTCTGATAGACGTTCTTCAGTATCTCCTGCATGATCTTCTTTTGTTTTGCTTTCGCTTTGACATCTCTCCTCCCTCTCCCAGGTGTTATCTATTAGCAGTGATTGCCTCCCTATATATCTCCTTCCATACTGCCTCACTTTGCGGTTTATATTACTTCCTGGATTGTGTTCTCTGCTTGAAGTTGCTACAGCTGGTTCTTCAGTTAAGTCTATTTCTGTATTTGTTGTTTTCCTGTTGGCTTGATTCTAGGTGACCCTGACTCCCTCCGTATTAAGTGCAGGGAGCAGGTGGTCGTGTCCCCTCACTATTCTAGGGTTTGCAGGTGTCACTCAGTCTAGGTAGGTGGACATGCAACTTTCTATCACTGAGATCTTTGCATGGGCTGAGAAGACAGGGAGAGCTTCAGGGCTTTAATAGGGCTCACCCTTTTGGTCCTTAGTTTTGGATCAAGCCAGTCGGATCCTTATTTGTAACTTCTTGTTTTCTGCTACACCATCCGTGACATCGCCTTGATGTGTGGAGACGGGCTCAAATAATTTTGTACAAAATGCCAAGCATCTCTAATTTAAGCATAGCATTAGCAATATAATACATTTTTGTACTTTATTTGGTTTGCAGAGTGCTGTTGCATTGTATGTTTTGTTCTATATTGGAGTAACAAATTGCAATGGGTGGGATATACCTGTTGCCCCAAAAATAACAGCTTGAAGGCTGCAATATACCTTCTTCCACAAAATACTGATTGAGGGGTGCTATATACCCGTTTCCACCAAATACTGATTGGGGGTGCCATATATCTTCTTCCACTAAATACTGATTGAGGGGTGCTATTGCTACATACCTTCTTACACCAAATACTGATTAGGGGTGCCATATACCTTCTTCCACAAAATACTGATTGAGGGGTGCCATATACCTGTTTATGCCAGGGGAGTGGCCTGGCTATGGAGGAGTAAGGACGCATCTCACCTCGGCTCCTGCCTCTGGTTCATTGGAGAGACCTTTACGTGTATTCTTGACATCGCTACACTCCTCAAAATGGTGGTATGAAAGAAGAAAAATACACAGGCGACCCTTAATCAGCCGGAGCTCACTCAACCACACGGCATTGAAAGAGTTCTCAGCATGGGATCGCAACACTCATCTCCTGCACCATCTTCCTGTGAGTCCCTTTCAGTTGAACTTGCAGAAACCATCAGGCCTGATGCTCACACAGAAACAAAAGTGGACAGTCAGGAATCTGATGATCAAAACAGGGAGGTAGAGGTATCATGCTCCGCAGAGCTGACAGAGAAGGTAACAGGGAGGAAGCCGGTACACATGTAGTATCGCCAGGTAGTTCGTCACAGGAAGCGTGGGAAACCGCCATTATGTCATCAGCGCCAGACAAGCAGAGTGGGGAGGAGTGGGAGAACTCTCCACTATATGAGCCTCATATTTACAACTCTGACAAATAGGGCTTCCCCTGCATCTCTGGAGAACGGAACAAAAGATATCTCCCATATTACTCCTCAACATTGTGCAAATTTTATTAGGATGTGTATTTAATATATTGTGTATTGTCATCATGTCTCTCAGTGTCAGGGTAAACCATTGGAGTGGATATCTTCCCGTGTATGTCCTGTCACAGCTGCGTGGCGCAGAGGTTCCGTCGGCGAATGGTCCATGTGCTAAGCACTGGGCTGTGGGCCGGGGGAGACTGATGTGTTCAGCAGAGCAGTGTTTTGTTGGCTGATGTATGGACGCCGGCTAGGGCCTCCGCGCAAGATGCAGATTTATTGGCTTGGCGTGAATGCATTTGTTAAGAGAACAATATATGAAAGGAACGTGCGTTTGTTGTCTCTAGTGCGCCTGATCAGCCGCTGGAGATAATGACGTTGTCCTGTAAATAAACATGCATGAGGATCATAGTAATTTTATCTGGCATTGATCACTGACAAAGGCTGGATAAAATTAGCTCCAGTGGTAATAATAGGTTATAGTATACATGCGTTTGTTAGCTGGCTAGGTTATTCTTGTCTTCCTATGTCATCCGTTCCTGTATGTCATCACTTCCTGTATCCTTGTCTTGGGCCAGCCCCTTTTACACCTTTTGTGAGTAAATAAAAGAGACAGACTGGGCAGGGAGGGGAGGAGTTGCTCAGCAAGAATTCAATATGGTAACACGTGGGTCTGGCTCTGACTGCGGCTAAGGGAAAGGGGGCTTACATTTCTTTACACAAAGATATTGGAGAGCAGATTACAACTATTAATATTTCTACAACAACATGAAGAGGGGAAATTTACACCCATAGAATTAAAGGGCTTCTGTCACCCCACTAAAGTGATTTTTTTTTTTTGGGCTAGTGAAATTAGTTATATTGCGATATATGACAATATAATTGTGTTACTTACTTTGATCCAGCAGTTTCTGCAAAAAACGAAGTTTTAATATATGTAAATTCGGTCTCTATCAGCAAGTAGGGCGGCTACTTGCTGGTAGCTGCTGCAGAAATCCGCCCCCTCGTCGTGTTGATTGACAGGGCCAGCCGGGATCTCCTCCTCCGGCCAGCCCTGTCGGCATTTCAAAAATCGCGCGCCTGTGTTGATTCGGCGCAGGCGCTCTGAGATGAGGAGGCTCGTCTCCTCAGAACTCCCTCAGTGCGCCTGCGCCGATGACATCACTGAAATAGAAGACGTCATCGTCGCAGGCGCACTGAGGGAGTGCTGAGGAGACGAGCCTCCTCATCTCAGAGCGCCTGCGCCGAATCAACACAGGCGCGCGATTTTTGAAATGCCGACAGGGCTGGCCGGAGGAGGAGATCCCGGCTGGCCCTGTCAATCAACACGACGAGGGGGCGGATTTCTGCAGCAGCTACCAGCAAGTAGCCTCCCTACTTGCTGGTAGAGACCGAATTTACATATATTAAAACTTCGTTTTTTGCAGAAACTGCTGGACCAAAGTAAGTAACACAATTATATTGTCATATATCGCAATATAACTAATTTCACTAGCCCAAAAAAAAAATATCACTTTAGTGGGGTGACAGAAGCCCTTTAAGGGCTGTTTATGCTCAGATCTCTTCTATACCTACTAAAGAAGATATAGAATCGTATATATCCAGATTGGAGAAAGTATACCGGGCAGAAGTTAATAACATTAAATCAGAAATGCTTTCTCTGGGAGGAAAGTGTCAGAGATAAAGCAATCAGTCGAGGCTATGGCTGCTACACAAAAACACAAGACTCTGTTTCAGAATCTCATACATTTCAGATTCAATATCTCGCTGACAAGATAGACGATATGGAAAATAGAGGAAGGCGGAATAATATTGGTGAAAGAGGTCTTCCTGAAAATGTGGCACTCTGCATTCCATCTTTAATACTCTCCTGGGAGTCCCCCAAGATACACCTTTAGAGATAGATAAGGCACATCACAGATTGGGCCTAAAGCCTACCGGCCTGGATAAAGCAAGGGATGTCATATGCCGGTTGCACCACTACAAAAAGAAAGCAACCATTATGCAAAAGGCTAGGGTGGCTGGCCAAGGGCACTTTGAAGGCACTCCTATATAAATCCTATCAGACCGATCACGCTTAACATTACTAAAAAGAAAAGCCTTATGCCCTCTCCTGTGGGTGCTGCAACAGCACAAAATTGATTATACATGAGGATTTTCCTTTTACCTACAAGTACGCCTAAATAGTCGAACAGCAACGCTGTGTCATCCTAGAGAATTACCAACCTTCTCGGCAGCTATAGGTATCCCATCAGTGAAAATATCAGCGTGGCTGCCTCTTCCAGATGGCACCAAGATGGATACTATCCCGTTACCACAAAGGGGGCCAGAACACCTTGCCATAAGATCCAGTGTATCACCAGAGGTCAAGGTCCAGTGGGAGAAACAGCTGAAATTCCTTCGGAGTAGAGTGATCAGGTCCCAGACGTGGACTTTCTCCAAAACCTACCCAACAAACTCCATTCTGAAGCTGTCTTAGGACTCTAAGCATGATTGTTTTCTCTTTCAGCCAATTCAGACGGTTTGGGATGTAGAGGAAGTGGCTTAGAGCTGGCGGTCAAATGTTGATAGTCTGCACCAAATATATAGCTATACAACTTAGAAATATTAGTTCTTAGGTTAAATGTAGCTATTAGTTCTTTAACTAGTGATGTTGTTAAGATTGTTTATCTGAATATCTTATATGGTCTCTCTTTGTCCAGGGGGGGTAGCTCCTTCCGTAAAGGGACCCACATCTCCCTTGATGTGGGATAAGTTTTTTCCCTCTTCTAATTGTGCCTCTTAATGCTGATATTGATTGTGTAGTGCATTTCCATAAGTGTACAGTATTATCTGATGATATTATAGTCAAAATGATTGCCCATTGCCTTTAAGAGTGAAATCAGCTTGAACCAAAGTTCTGTTAAGTGGCTGAAGAGGCCAAGATAAGTTTATGGCAAGTTCAGTTTATATAAGAGTTATAGTGAATATAAAGGACATTGTATTTTAAAAGTTATTGCTAAAAGATGTGGGTTTAGCTATAGGGAGTATACTGGCTTCTCTAGACATGTCTGTCTGTAGGGAACAATGTTTGTTTCATGGCTAAGCCATGACAAGATAACAATTTATATCCTTAAGACACATCTGGTGTGTGATGTCTATTCATATATTCATAAGTATTATATATATTCATAAGTATTATATCTATTCATGTGTGCATTTATTTAGCTTTTTAGTATGAACATATCAATAATGCTGTGTGTATCTCACTGGGTAGATATAGTCTTAGAAGGTATAGAAAGCACTAAGGTTTTCTGCTAATGTAAGTTTTTCAGAAAAGCTAAGGCGTCGCTACTCAATAGCTTTAGATAGTTAAATATACAAACCCACGGTGCAAGTGTAAGACCCATTGTATTTCTTATCAAACCCATAAATTGAAGAGTCTGGGAAAATCATAATGGTACCAGTAACTCTGGAAAAATTACTTCAGAGTGTCAGAGAAGTAGCCCTCCTCTTTGAAAGGTTAATAGGTACACATATAAAATAAAGCCATATTACTTAAAAGTCTGATGTTACAACATTGCCATCTGGAGGCAGATAGACAATATTATATTATTTTACAAGTTTTTTTATAACATGTCAAGGGTCAATATGACATCATTGTGTTATTAGCATATGAATACACCCACCTTACCTGATTGGAAATCCCTAATCCAGAAGGGGATGATTCTTAGATAAGGTGGGGAATAAGTACGTGTGTGCAGAGCATCAGAGGGCTATCTGACCTAAAGAAAAATATTTCTCTCGGTATATAGCCAAAACTCCCCATACTGTGGGAATATATAGTGTTAGGCGCCTCCATAATGCTGATTATTCTCTTAGCAAAGATGCATATTGCTAATGGAAGATCTGGCATTATTTGAAAAGAGGACTAAACCCTTGGGAAGTTATATTCCGTAGTCTGATTGCAAAGCTGGATATTTTGTCATATTAATATCATATATTTTTGATTGGTCATAGGGAAACAGAGTCAAGGGATAACGTTTATTTTTCTTGTGTTTATTTTTATGTGTTTTGTTATAGCCTGTTTGGTAAACAGAAGATCCTAAGTTTCTCCTGGTATATAAATTATTGGTCTGTTTGTTAAAAGTATAGCATTTTGTCATAAGTAACTTTAAGTTGTACTGTGCTGGTGAGATAGGGGTGTGTTAGCACCACCGTGTGGCATATTTTGAGTATTATTTTACAGCTTCATTGTTTGTGTTTGCAATTATATTGATTTTATATTCCTGGTTTGTATTGTGTATTATAAATTACATATATATTTTTACATAGACAATTGTCCCTTTGTTTCACTGCTTGCACAAATCAAATTAAGATACTCGATAAAAGAACTTAGAGGCGATTATGTCTGCTTGAAGGATCATATATATCATTTTTTATCCTCTCTTTTATATGAAGATTCTTTTTTATATAGTGTAGGGATTTGCTCTGGTAGTCAGGGTAAGTGGTCGCAGTACAGAGGCAAGAACACGGTAGTAAAGCAAAAAGTTCAGTGTTTATTCACACCAAAGGAAAAAAGTTACACAAACGCTCAAAGTCCACAGAACACAGATTTGTCCACGGCAGTCACCAGCCGTCCACAGCAGGCTTTACGCTGGGTTAACACCTGAGCGTTCGCGATGGAGCGTTCTGTATGTGCGATTGTACGGGCGTTTGCAATCGCGCATACAGAGACAAGCAAACGCCCATTGTCGCGCGTTCCCGAAAGTCTATGTATGGGAACGCGCGACAAGACGCCCCGAAGAAGCTCATGTACTTCTTGGGGCGTCGGGCGTTTTACAGCGCGATCATAAAACGCCCAGGTGAGAACCATGCCGATAGGGAAGCATTGGTTTCTCCTTGTTGAGCGTTTTACAGCGCGTAGGAACGCGTTGTAAAACGCTCAGGTGTGAACCCAGCCTTAGGGCGCCTGATTCCCAGCAGTGTCACTCCAGCATGGTACCAAATGTTTAGGTCCCAAAGCATAGCCTGACAGAACTCCACTGTCAGATGGAGGATCAATTTCACCCAGCTGAGACTGTTGGCTGGGTTTTTAAACCCAGCCCAAAACCTGGCCTGGACAAGGGGAAAAGCCACCCACCCTGCTCTTTGGCTGCTCCCAATAAGAACCGGCCCGGATTGGCTTTACAGCCACACACAAGTAAAACAGTGTCAGCAAGCACTAGCTGCCGCTGACACACAAAATTACCGATTCTTATCTTACCGAGGCCAGGAACCTTGGTGGCACATACCTTTCGTCAATGACGGACCATTGCGCCTTCCTACAATAGAAGATATTCGACAATTTTAGAACAGACACGGAGGCGAGTATTGCTTTTCTCTTTCTTTACTAAATATAGCAGCAAGCACACAGGAAGAGAAAAAAGAGCCTCTGTAACCTAGGCAACCAGCCACTCCCCCGGACTAGCCGGTATAAGAGTCAGCCCCAACCCATAGTCCTCCTCTTTCTTGCTGCTCACAGGAAGATAAGTACCTGATATGTGTGCTGTTGTTTTCTGATGTATACATGTAAAGAATTTTTTCCCACAGGAATCGCGGTTTAATTCCCTCACTTGTCGGCGTCCCCCTGTGCGTTGTTTTGCCAGGGGGATCCCTTATTTGCCTTCTTTAGCCACCTTATCGCTGCGGTAATCGCTCTCCTACTGCGGCCGCTTTCCCTGCCCCATCTTGTGCCTCGCGGCGGCTCTGGCAGTTGCGCCGGAAGTCTCGCGAGATTTCGGCCGTACGCGCCTCCCGCTGCCCCGTTCTCTCGCGTGACTTCGGCGGCCATTAGCTTCAGTCTTCAGTCGCCTGCGACCTGCTGTGCCCTGCGGACCCTGCTCCTTGCTGTATTCAGGTTTTGTCTTAGTGAAGTGGCCACATTAGGACCCCCTTAATATGTCTTCCCCGGCGATTAACCCCCCTTCTCCTGGGGACACCGATCCTCCTGCTGCCCAGCTCATTCCACCTTCTGAGGTGCCTACCGCATCTCCCCCCCACATGGATCCGGCCACTGATGCCGCATCTTTGCTCCAGAAAGCAGTAGCGGAGGCCATTGCCTCGGCTATGGGCTCTATGTCGGCCACCATCTCCCACACTTTATCCCAGGCGCTCCGGACCCACTCCGGTGATGCGCACGTCGCACAACTTGTGACGACCCCTGACCCCTCCCCGTCCACCTCCAGGTGCGAAGCCCAACAAGATACTCAGGCCTCCAGAACCCCTTTGACTGGTGACTCGTCTCACCCACAGGATAGCGTGCCACAGACACGCAAAAGAGCCTTACCACGCCAGGTGGAACGGGCGTGGCAGTGGAAATGCGCCAGAGCGCAATTTGAGAGCGACTCCGACTCAGAAATCGGGTCTAGTGAGGAGGCTGAGGATGAGTACGTTCTTGACTCCGGGGACGCCACAGACACTGAGGGCCCGGGTCCGTCGGATCCTTCGCCCCTAACCGCACGACCTTCTGGCGCTTCATCCACCCTTCCGGTTGCTCAGGAAGGTGCGCTTCTAGACCCTTATGGGGACCCGCTTTTTGACCCTGACACTTTACACCACCCCAGGTCGGCGGAATGGCTCCCTGCAGACCACGTTTCCAGTTACCTGGAAAATTGGGTCCGTCGCCCGCTTAGCAAAGCGGCGCGTAATAAACTAAAAGCTGAATGCCCCAGGCCCATCATCCCTAATAAGGTGTGTGACACCCCCACCGTTGACCCCAAGATGACGCAGTTCCTTGCGAAACTTGGCTGGAATTCGCGTAAAGGGCTGGATTCTGCGTTGAAAGCCTGTCAGGACAAGCTGCTTGACGTCTTTGGACCCCTGGCTAAGTTATTTGACTTGGCTGAGTCCGCGCGGGCCGAGAATAGGCAGGTGGACCCGGAAGACCTCCGAGGTTGGGTGCAGCGGGCGATATGTATTGCGGGTAGCGTTAATACCTCGCTCTCCATAGAGAGGCGCAAGGCCATACTCTTTAAAATTGAGCCCAAGTTGGCGAATCTCGCCCTTACTGAACCGGGCAAAGACGCCCAGGGCCTCTTATTTGGAGACTCTTTTATAAAAGACCTGGGTCGCTATGTGGGTGCCTTCACAGCCTTGGATAAGGCGCAGTCCTCTATGAGGAAGGTGTTTCAGGGACGGGTCTCTTCCAGGGCCGGCAGTGTCAGGGGCCGCCTGTCCGGCCGTTCGTCCTATCAGGCCCGTACAGGGGGCCGAGGCTCCTTCTCCCAGCCAACGGGTTACCAAGGTCCTTCCTACCAGGACTCGCGCCAACCAACCCCGTTCTTCCCCTCCCGTGGAAGACCTTGGCGATCCAGAAGTTTCAGAGGCACTCCCGGATCAAGACGTCCGTATGGTAAGACTGCCACTTCCTCGTGTTTCTTTCAATCCACCTGTAGGGGGCAGACTCCATCATTTTTTCCCTGCTTGGCAAGCCATTACATCGGACAGCTGGGTCCTGTCAACAGTCTTAGGCTTCCAAATAGAATTGATCTCCTCACCGGACTGCATCCCGCGCCCCCATCCGCCAGTTCTCTCCGCGACGGACCGCGCCTTGGTCCAAGAAGAGCTCTCTACCCTTTCAATGAAAGGAGCCGTGGAACCTGCGCTCGCCTCCTCCCCAGGAATGGTAAGCAATATCTTTCTGGTCGAGAAAAAGGGAGGTCAGATGCGTCCGGTTATCAACCTCCGAACCCTGAACACTCTTGTGCGCTACAGGCACTTCAAAATGGAGGGCATCCACCTCCTGAGGGACCTTCTTTTGCCGGGGGATTGGATGGTCAAGCTGGACCTCCAAGACGCGTATCTTACGGTCCCGGTTGCGCCCCTCTCCCGAGACCTTCTCAGGTTTCTCTGGAACGGGGAGACCTGGCGCTTTACTTGTCTGCCCTTTGGTCTCTCCTCCGCCCCTTGGGGCTTTACCAAACTCCTGCGACCGGTTGTGGCCTGGCTTCGGGCCAGGGGTGTCCGTCTCATTGTGTATTTGGACGACTTCCTGCTAATGGCCCGGAGCAGGAGCCTTCTCCTGTCTCACCTTCGTTGGGCGACAGATCTTCTTTCACAACTGGGGTTTCTGATCAATTGGGAGAAGTCTTGCCTGGTACCGTCCAGACGCATGGAGTTCCTGGGTTTCCTGGTGGATTCGGAGTCCGAATCTCTCAGCCTCCCGGTCCAGAAGGTGCGCGCCATTCGCAGGGAGTTGCAATGTACCTTGCGGCGCCCTCAGGTTTCCCTGCGGCAGTTAGCCCGCATAATCGGTCTCCTTTCTGCATCCATACAGGCGGTTTTTCCTGCACCCCTCCACTATCGGGCTCTTCAACGCTTGAAAATCGCCCACCTCCGGGGGGGTGCCTCCTATGCGGATGTCGTCTCGTTGGATGCCGAGACTCGAGACGAGCTTTCCTGGTGGATCCACAACCTGTCGGCCTGGAACGGCAGGGCCATTTTCGGGTCTCGCCCGGAGTTCACGGTGGACTCCGATGCCAGCCTTCTCGGTTGGGGTGCCCACTGCGAGGGGGTGTCCACGGGGGGTCTTTGGTCCCCGGAGGAATCCAGCCTCCATATCAATGCCCTGGAATTGCTAGCCGGGTCCTTTGCGATCCGGAGTTTCACGTGCAACAAAGTGAATGTTTGCATTCGCCTGCGGATGGACAACGTGTCCGCCGTGAGGTATGTCAATCACCTGGGCGGCACTCGTTCCGCTTTGCTAGCGCGATTGGCGAAAGATTTTTGGAACTACTGTTTCTCCAAGAATCTGGTGGTCCGGGCGGACTACCTTCCGGGCCTCCACAACTCCGAGGCAGATTGGAGCTCTCGTCATTGGGCGGACTCCAGCGATTGGAAGCTCAACGTGGAGGTTTTCTGCGGTATCTGCTCTCTCTGGGGTTCCCCGTCAATCGACCTTTTTGCGTCTCGGCTCAATGCCCAGCTCCCGCGTTTCTTCAGCTGGAGGCCGGATCCCGCGGCGGAGGCCGTAGATCTCCGGTGAACTCCAGGGTCTTCCGGGCTCAACTAGACGCCTACTGGCCAACGCTTGGGCCCCTGGCACTAGACGTGCATATAGTTCCGCCTGGAAGTCTTGGGCTGGTTGGTGCATGGGAAGGGACTTGGATCCCATATCAGCACCTCTGTCAGCCGTCCTTAATTTCTTGACGGCCTTGTTTGAGGAGGGCCGGGCTTATCGGACCATCAACGTTTATCGGTCTGCCATTTCCTCTTCCCACCTGGGGATCGGGGGTCGCCCGGTCGGGCAACATCCTCTTGTGTGCCGGCTTTTGAAGGGCGCTCGACTATCTCGTCCCCCTAAGCCGAAGTATTCTTCTACCTGGGACGTGTCATTGGTTTTGTCACTTTTCTCGTCCTGGCCTTCCAACTCGGAGCTTTCCTTGCGCCACCTTTCGGCCAAACTGGTCTCCCTGCTGTGCTTGGTGTCTTGCAGACGGGTTTCCGACGTTCAGGCTCTGGATTTTTCGGCTAGGTCCTTTACGCCCGAGGGGGTGTCCTTTTCGGTTTCTAGGCGCACAAAATCCTCCTCTCGTACTATCTCTTACCCGGCGTTTGCGGCCCGGCCTGACTTGTGTCCGGTCGCTTGTCTCTGCGAGTATGAGGTTAGAACTCGAGCCCATCGCTCTTCTGCCTATCCGAATCTTTTTCTGGCCTGTCGCGCCCCCTTTGCCCCTGTTTCTTCCACCACTTTGGCTCGTTGGGTCAAATGGGTGCTTTCGCTTGCGGGGGTGGACACTTCCACCTTCTCGGCTCATTCCACGCGCAGCGCTTCGGCCACGGCCATGTTAACCTCTGGGGCTAGGTTGCAGGATATCCTTAGGGCGGCTGATTGGTCGCGGGAATCTACTTTCCGGGACTTCTATTTCCGCCCGTCTCCTCATGCCTTTTCTGCGGTGGTCATGCAGCTTTGAACTTGCAATACGAAGCCTCCGTGTCTGTTCTAAAATTGTGGGATTTTACTAGTTATACGACGTAAAGTCGTGATTTTAGTAAGACACGGAGGCGAGTATTGCCCTCCCTATATATTTTTTCGGCTCCCACCCTTTTTGGGTCTTGGGTATGGTAAGTACGCCTATGTTTGTGATATATGGTTATTGCTGTCATTGTCTGTATGCCGATTACATGCCTGGTGTTTTCTTCCTTCCATAGCTGGACGGTGATGTAATTCTTATGCTCTACCGATTGCATGCCTCAGACATTCCTTCATTGGTAGGATGGTGTCAAGTCACCGTGTTTGTGTCGTTTGCCTTAGGTTGATTCACCCGGAAGTTGCAGTTCCAGACGTACCTCCAGGATTTACAGCTCCAGTTGTTCCTTCGGTTTCGCTGTCTGGCGGTTGGTTCCTTGTTGACAAGACGCTCCAGGACTGTTCGTGTTCTAGTTGAGGCGGTCCAGGATCGGGCACGATGAGTAGAGTTCCGATGTTCCGGATGGTTGGTTCTTCCTGTTCGTTGGGAGAAGTTACAAGAAAGAGGAGGACTATGGGTTGGGGCTGACTCTTATACCGGCTAGTCCGGGGGAGTGGCTGGTTGCCTAGGTTACAGAGGCACTTTTTTCTCTTCTTGTGTGCTTGCTGCTATATTTAGTAAAGAAAGAGAAAAGCAATACTCGCCTCCGTGTCTTACTAAAATCACGACTTTACGTCGTATAACTAGTAAAATCCCACAATTGTAATCTAAAATTACTATTACTCATTTTCTATTTACTTATCCTTATCAGCAATATCTATTTACTGATATTTGCCTTCATTCCTTCTTTCTCTTACTTTATTCACCTTGTACATTTTCTCCCATAATGCCAGATTATCCGATCCTCTCTTCCCCTCCTTATTTGTTTAGTGTCTGGCAGGGATGACTGAAGATCGGATCCCTAAATGTCCGTGGATTTAGCACACCACAAAAGAGGTCACAGATTCTTTATCACATGTATAAACAGAAAGTAAAAATGTTACTCCTACAAGAAACTCGCCAATGTGTGCCAATGTTGCGGGATAGGTATTTCTCGCAATGGTACCATAATCCGAGTCCAGACTCACGTTCTAAGGGATTTTCAGTGGCCCTGCACAGTTCCTAGCAAGGGACGGTGGTGGATGTAAAAATGTATGGGGAGGGGCGCTATATTATTCTGAAGCTGAGGGTTTACTCCAATTTATTCACAGTGGTTATTTGGTACTTACCTAATCAGAGACAGCTTTCTACTTGCAGGTTATATCTAAACCAAATATCAGATTTCAAGGAGGGTCAGGAGATTTCAACTTTACCTTGGATCCAACTTTAGACTCTACTGCGGGCCGGAACGCTGCTCCTCATCGGCAATTAAGACCGCTACTCTCTTATCTTCATTCTCTTCAGCTTGTAGACGTGTGGCAGGTTCTTCATCCACAAGGTAAAGACTATAAAAAAAAATCCTCTCCACACCAATCATTTAGTTGTATAGATCTTTTCTTAGCCATCATACATTGGCGTGGAAACCATAAGCCTCTATTGGGGATATCTTGCTATCAGATCACGCTCCAATTTACTTCGCCATAGGCTGAACGACAATCTCCTCAAGGATTTAGCCTGTTCAGCCGACATCCAGGACACAATCAGAGATTGTGCGTTCTTAGAGGAACCTTTATAAAACATGACTCACGTTTAAAAAAAGAAAGAACACTTAAACTTATCAACCTCCTTTCAGAAGCCCATGATTTAGAAATGTTACATACATAAACAAACACTTTCTCCAGCCACCCATATAGAGTTACTCAAGGTTAGGGACTCCATCTAAGCCTCACTTGACCAACAATTTAAAAGACACCGAGATCGGGGACGTTGTTTTTTCTAAGAATATTCTAATAAATGCGGTAGGCCACTAGGATGCCTAATACATCCCAGATCGTCACAAACATTTATACCCCATATTAAGAAAGGTAACAGGGAAAGCACACACAATCCTATGGAGATTTTGGAAGTCTTTAGGGAATATTACTCTCAGTTATATAATATTAACCTGTCCCGGACATAGGGCGTACCAGTAGGCCCTGATGACCCGGTACTTAAGGACACAGGGCGTACTGGTACGTCCTATATATTTCCGATCACCGCCGCAGGCACCTGGGGACAATTGGCCGGGGGGTCCTGTAACCCCCCGTGTAGGTGATGGGAGCAAACCGCAGGTCAATTCAGACCTGCGGCTTGCTGCGTTTCCAGGTTATTCGGGTCTCTGGGGACCCGATAACCTGAAACAGGATAGTGATCGGTAGTGTGATAATACACCACAAATCACCATCATGCAATCCTGAAAGGTGATGTGACATCACCTCTCAGGATCACTCTTATTGGTCGGCTGGGTGGGCGAGCATTTCAAATTGCATCAGCGCTCCTCTCTCCTCGGCTCCCGGACTGAAAAGGAGGAGGATAGGAGTGCTGATGCAATTTGAAATGCCCGCCCACCCAGCTGACCAATGTCGGATCTCCATCCAGCACCCCCATCTGAAAAAAGCTCAGGATCGTCAGCCAGCACCCCCATCTGTGCCCCAGGACCCCCAGCACCACCAGGTTTTTTAGGGAAAGGCTAGGGACAGGTTAGATTAGGAAGGGATATTTAGGGAAAGATAGTGAAAGAAAAGAAAAAAAAAACTTTACTGATTGCATCACCCTAAATCAGGTGTCTGGGGTCCACAGCACAGCTGTGTGACCCAAGACTCCCAGGGGTGCTGCAGCTTGCCCCCCCCTGTTCCTCCCACCCCCACCACAACTTTTTTTGGGTGCAAGCAGTTTTTACTTTTGTGCGTACGCTGACTGTGGCCGACACTCTTAGTGTCCGGCCACTGTTAGCGCATTGCACACCCCACCGCTGATCAACTTCGGATGGTTGATCAGCGATTTTGAATACATTTTTAGTTATTTTTTTTACTAATAACTACCCCTACACACACACGCACACTGAATAAAGATTTACACGCACTAACACACACACACACTCCCCTATGGCCCGCAGGATGTTCTCGGCCGAGGAGGCATACGCCCAGCTTGCCTCCGACTCTGAGAGTTCCAGTGAGGACGATGATGATCCCACTTTCCTTTGATGATGAGCCCCCAAGGCGGCAGAGACGCCGCCAGGCGGAGCAAGGGGACTGCCATGCTAGGGACCCTGTGGCCCACCCTAGTACGAGCAGCTCTGTGGCTCGTACTAGTTTTCCGGCCCACCAGTTAAGTCCACCGGAGCACCCTGCCGGTGAACTTGTCTGGTATACCCCAGAGCGATTTGAGCCTGTGATTCCTGATTTTGTAGGCCAACCAGGAATCCAGGTTTCCACAGTGGGCTTCACTGAATATGACTATTTTAGTCTTTTTTTCAGTGACCACTTTGTAAATCTGATGGAGACGAACCTGTACGCCCAACAGTTTTTTGCTCAACACCCGGGCTCCTTTTTGGCTAGGCCCGGTGGCTGGGCCCCGGTCAGTGCAGCCGAGATGAAAACATTTTGGGGCCTCGTGCTGCACATGGGCCTAGTCAAGAAACCTAGTGTCAGGCATTACTTGAGTGGGGACGTCCTCTACTAGACCCCACTTTACAGTACGGTGACGACACGCTCCCGGTTTGAGGCCATCCGGAAATGCCTGCATTATTCAGAAAATGCAGCATGTCCCCCAAAAGGTGATCCTGCCTATGACCGCCTGTACAAAATTAGGCCAGTCATCGATCACTTTGGGGCCAAATTTTTACAGGTCTATGTACCTGGAAGGGACGTCACGGTTGATGAGTCTCTCATTGCTTTCAAGGGGAGACTCATTTTCCGCCAGCATGTTCCCTCAAAGCGGGTGAGGTATGGCGTGAAGCTGTACACTTACAAGTTTTGTGTGTACAAGGGGCGAGATTACCGTATTCAACCCCCAGAATGTCCCCCCACTCTGGGTATTAGCGGGAAACTTGTGTGGGACTTTATGTACCCACTTCTAGATAAGGGTTACCACCTGTACGTGGATAACTTTTATACTAATATGCCTTTGTTCCAGTCCCTCGCCGCGGCCTCCCTACCTACCCCCTCCAGGTACCTATCCCCAGGGGTGCGACCCGTGCCCTTACCAGTGGAAACCTGTTGCTGGTCAGATATAAGGACAAGAGGGATATCCTTGTACTGTCCACAATTCATGATAACGGCATCACCCGTGTCCCTGTGCGAGGTACCACGGCAACGGTCCTCAAGCCTGATTGTATAGTCGACTACAATCGGTATATGGGAGGAGTTGATCTCTCTGATCAAGTCCTCAAGCCATATAACGCCATGCGCAAAACCCAGGCATGGTACAAAAAAGTTGCGTTCTACTTGGTACAGGTTGCCTTGAAGGACATTCCTTCAGTTCTATGAGGCAGTCCTCAAGGCCCTGATCTTTTCTAACTGGAGGTGCCCGAATCGTCCCTAGCCAACAATTTTCAGGTGTGGTCCCCCATACTGGAAAGAAGGGACGGACCCCAAAAAAGTGCAGAGTGTGTCACAGGAGGGGGATACGGAAGGACACCACTACTCATTGTGACACGTGCCCCGATCATCTGGGCCTCTGCATTATTGGTTGCTTCAGGGAGTACCACACTTCCATGGAGTACTAAATTTATATCCCAATTTAGCCACTAACAATCGGATAGTAAAACTAAAATAAATAAAAAAAAGTCATATTAGGTATCGCAGCGTCCGTAAGAATCTGCTCTAGAAACATACCCCCCAACCCCTCAGATGAACACTGTAAAAAGATTAAATAAAAAAGTATTTTTTTGTCACCTTACATCACAAAAATTGTAATAGCAAGCAATCAAAAAGGTATATGCCCCCCAAAATAGTGCCAATAAAACCGTCCTCTCATCCCGCAAAAAATGAGCCCCTACCTAAGATGGAGATAGTAAAATGTTTATAAAAAGATAATCTAGTGTAGACATATTAGTTATCGCCGCGTCCGTAAGAATCTGTTCTATAAAAATACCCCCCCAACCCCTCAGATGAACACGGTCAAAAAAATAAAATAAAAACGGTGTCAAAAAAGCAATTTTTTGGCAAATCTATCATTTTAATCCGTTTTTCCCCAGTAACAAAGCAAGGATTAACAGCCTAACAAAACTTAATATTTATTACCCTGATTCTGAAGTTTACAGAAACACCCCATATGTGGTCATAAACTGCTGTATGACCAAAGGCTTGATGGCCTTTTTTTTTTTGGCACCATGTCCCATTTCAAGCGCCGCTGATGCACCCCTAGAGTAGAAACTCCATAAAAGTGACCCGGCTATGAAACTACACCCCTCAAGGTATTCAAAACTGATTTTACAAACTTTATTAACCCTTTAGGTGTTCCTCAACAGTTTATGGCAAATGGAGATGAAATCTCAGAATTACTATTTTTGGTAACCTTGCATCACAAAAATGTAATATAGTGTGGTAAGGTGAACAGAAAAGTGTATGGTAAAGTCCTGGAAGGGGTGTGTATCCCTCCCAGCTTCCTCAACTGGGTGAGGTAAATAAAATCCAGGGCAGGTTTTCCCCTAGCCTGAGAGATCCCAGCTGAAGCCAGCTGGGATCATCAAGAGGAAATAAAGCACAGTCCATGCTGTCAGTCTGAGGAGATGAATGCCTGGGGAAAGCCTGGGAAACTGGCTGCCCTGCTGGCTAGAGAAGCCGAGTTCTCTGTGTGACCTGTGTTTAATAGGTGAGCTAGGATCTTCACTGTATTAGCCAGGGCCCAGACAGGCAGGTGTTTATTTCAGTTTGATTTATGTTTTGTGGTGCTGGACCTTCACCATACCCAGTGAATTATAACTGGGGGTTGCCTGTATTGCCGGAGTGTGATAAATAAAGCAGCATTTGGACTTTAACCCTGGGGTCTGCAAGAGAATCTGTTATCGCCGCCCAGCCTGTGAGTGTAACCCCTTACAATTGGTGTCGGGTGCGGGCAAGCGTTCCTGCTGAAAATGGCAACGGTGTGACAGTAAATGATTTATTGTCCTGAGTGAAAGCTGCTGCAGCTTTGCAAATTTCACCCAATACCATGGAGGAAATGATGAAGCAGCTGGTTCAGGCTAACCTAAGGCAACAACAGGCCATGGAGCAACAGCAGAGGTTGCATGCAGAGGATAAAAAGAGACACGAAGAAGCCTTACGTGTCCAACAACAGGCTAATGCACAGCAGCAGGAAACTAATCGTTTGTTGATGGAGCATATTTCTGCAATAAGAGAGACTGCTGTAACTCCAGCCCCACAAGTGGAGGTAAGCCCCCTAGAGACTTTGAATGTGAGGAGGGTTGTGCAGCAGGCCTTGCAAAAACTGACACTTGATGATGATATCGAGGCCTACCTGACCGTATTTGAGAGGGTGGCGGAAAGAGAGAGGCTGCCAATAGCAGAGTGGGCAGAGGTCCTTGCGCCCTTTTTGTCCGGCGAACCACAAAAGGCCTACTATGACCTCAGGGAGCAGGATGCACGGGAGTATGTCAAATTAAAAATGGAAATCTTGGCTCGTTTGGGCGTTACACCAGCGGTTCGTGCCCGGAAGGTCCACACGTGGAGCTACACCATGGACAAGCCTGCCCGATCTCAGATGTTTGACCTTCTCCATCCTGTATAGAAGTGGCTGGAACCTGAGACTTCTACACCAGACCAGATTGTGGAGAAAGTAATGGTGGATCACTACTTTAGAGCCCTCCCAGCGGAGCTGCAACGGTGGGTCGGACATGGAGACCCCAAAACTGCGGATCAGCTCGTAAACCTGGTGGAAAGGTTCCTGTCGACTGAGGACTACCTTCCAATACCAATACCTCCCCGGAGTGCCCGACCTGCGTCATCTGTGGGTAAGAGAGTTCCGGTTGTTGGGGGTGCGTGGAAGTGTGCAAGAGGGAATAAGGCTCTAGAGGTTGGGCGTGGGCATAAGACGTAGTCTCCTGGGCAGTCCGGACCCGGAGAGGTTTTCTCACCTGGGGCAACCCAGTGCTGGAGGTGCCGTGAGTGGGGACACATTGCTGCCTATTGCCCTCTGACCTCAGAGTCCATGTAGTGTGCCGGGAGCCGGAGACAGTCGCTGTATGCGGTGCCAGTATGTGCGGCCTCCCCAGGACTAGAGACTGAGCCGCAGATGTGTACCCTGGTGATAAATGACTGCTCCGTCAGAGCTCTGTTGGATTCCGGTAGTCTGGTCACATTAGTGCATGCCAGCTTCGTGGCTGGTAATTATGTGCCGGACAAAAGAGTAAGTGTGCTTTGCATCCATGGGGATGCAAAATCATACCCGGTGGCTTACGTTAAGCTGGAGACTCCGGCTGGGACTGTATCCTATGATGTCGGGGTCGTAAAAAGACTTATGCATGATATGATATTGGGCCAGGACTTCCCCTTGTTTTGGAAGTTGTGGGAGAAGAGAAACATTCCTGCAGAATCTGTGCCGTCTCCTTTAAATAATCATTGCTATGAGGGGCCCATTGAATCCAATGGTTTAAAGGAAAAGACCATTGAAAACAATGGTGCTGATAAGGTGCAAAATGAACATGTCATGGTAACTGAAATGTCTGATGAAAATGCGGGGTTATGTGATGTACCTGATAATGACACTTTTCCATTGCAGGTGTTAGCTGGTGAAGATGAAACTGGGGAAAATGTGTTGGACTTAGGTGTGTCTCGGGGTAACTTTGGTACAGAGCAGTTTAGAGACCCCACTCTCATGAGTGCTCACAAAAATGTTGCTGTGATAGATGGTGTACCACAGGTACCAGAAGCTGACCAAAAATTTCAGCATTTTGCCATGAATGGAAACCTGCTGCATCGAGTTAATAAATGCAACAATGAAATTGTGGAGCAGCTTCTGGTGCCAAAACCCTATAGACGTATGGTACTAGATCTTGCACATAACCACGTACTTGGGGGTCATTTGGGTGTTAGCAAAACACAGGAGAGGGTACTACAAAGATATTTCTGGCCTGGAGTATACAAGGAAGTGGAAATATACTGTGATTCCTGCCCAACCTGCCAGATAAGTGCCCCGACCTCACATTTCCGGAGTCCCTTGGTGCCTCTTCCCATCATTGAGGTACCTTTTGAAAGAATTGCCATGGACTTGGTGGGTCCCATTGTTAAGTCAGCTAGGGGGCACCAGTATATCTATGCCACACGATACCCAGAAGCGGTACCCTTGCGAAACATGGCGTCCAAAAATATACGAGGTTGTGGAAAAAGTGGGCGAGGTGAACTTTAAGGTGCACCAACCAGGAAGGAGAAAACCCTACCAGATTTACCACGTAAATCTGATTAAGCCATGGAAAGATCGGGAGTCATTGGTGGCTGCACAGACCATGAGTAAGGAGGTGTCGCCACCAATTCCTCCGGCAAAAATTAGTGCAGCATTGTCAGTACCCCAGAAACAAGAAGTAAAGGTGTTTCTACTGAAAAATAGAGGAAGGTTTTCTGACCTACCAGGCCGTACCCACCTGATAGAACATTCTGTGAGAACTGAACCCCACAGTAAGTTGAATCTAAAGCCCTACAGGATACCAGAAGCACGCAAAAAAAGCGGTATCCTCTGAGGTCAGGCACATGCTTGAGTTAGGGGTCATTGAGGAATCTACCAGTTAGTGGTCAAGCCCTATTGTCTTAATCCCAAAGCCTAATGGGACTTGGAGATTTTGTAATGATTTCCGGAAGCTAAATGAGGTATCAAAGTTCGATGCGTACCCCATGCCCAGAGTAGACAAACTAATTGAGAGTCTTGGGAAAGCAAGGTACATCACGACCCTTGACCTTACAAAAGGGTATTGGCAGATACCATTATCAGATGATGCAAAAGAAAATACGGCATTCTCCACTTCAGAGAGGCTGTTCCAGTACACAGTGATGTCGTTCGGGTTACATGGAGCCCCTGCTCCATGTAAGATGTAGGTTGATAGACCTGATCTTAAAGCCACATCGTGACTATGCTGCCGCTTACCTTGATGATGTGGTCATTTTTTCATCTGATTGGAGAAGTCACCTCTGGAAGGTACAGGCCGTTATAGACTCCATTAGTGATGCTGACCTAACCATAAACCCTGAGAAGTGTGCAGTGGGTCTAGAGGAAGCAAAATATCTGGGCTACATTATTGGTAAAGGGTTGGTTAAACCCCAGATCAATAAAGTAGAGGCGATGCAAGACTGGCCTAGGCCCTTAACGAAGAAACAAGTCAGGGCCTTCCTTGGCATGACAGGGTACTACCACCGTTTCGTACCAAATTTTGCCTCGATGGCAACACCATTGACTGACTTAATGAAAGGCCCTAAGTCAGTAATGGTGAAGTGGATCCCAGAGGCAGAAAAGCCTAAAGTGCGTCAACAGCCGGTGCTCATTTCCCTGGATTTCAGAAAAGAGTTTCTGGTCCAGACTGATGCATCTGAGACAGGCTTGGGAGCGGTCCTGTCACAAGTGATAAATAGGGAGGAGCACCGAGTGATGTACCTAAGTAGGAAGTTGACCCCAGCAGAGAAAAATTATGCCATAGTGGAACGAGAGTGTCTAGCCATTAAATGGGCTCTGGAGTCACTTAAATATCACCTGCTGGGTAGGAAATTTCTGTTGGTAACAGATCACGCTCCTTTAACTTGGATGAAACAAAACAGGGAGAAAAACGCAAGAGTGACCAGGTGGTTTCTCTCCCTGCAAAATTGTAATTTCAAGGTTGAACATAGGCCGGGGAAATTACAGGGGAACTCAGATGCTTTGTCCAGAATACATTGCTTGTTGGCTCAAAATATCCAGAGGAGAAGAGGGAGGGGGGGGGGGGATGTGGTAAGGTGAACAGAAAAGTGTATGGTAAAGTCCTGGAAGGGGTGTATATCCGACCCAGCTTCCTCAACTGGGTGAGGCAAATAAAATCCAGGACAGGTTTTCCCCTAGCCTGAGGGATGCCAGCTGGGATCATCAAGGGGAAATAAAGCACAGTCCATGCTGTTAGTCTGAGGAGAGGAATGCCTGGAGAAAGCCTGGGAAGCTGGCTGCCCTGCTGGCTAGAGAAGCCGAGTGCTCTGTGTGACCTGTGTTTAATAGGTGAGCTAGGATCTTCACTGTATTAGCCGGGACCCAGACGGGCAGGTGTTTATTTCAATTTGATTTATGTTTTGTGGTGCTGGACCTTCACCTTACCCAGTGATTTATAACTGGGGGTTGCTTGTATTGCCGGAGTGTGATAAATAAAGCAGCATTTGGACTTTAACCCTGTGGTCTGCAAGAGAATCTGTCATCGCCGCCCAGCCTGTGAGTGTAACCCCTTACAATAGATAAAACAAAAATCATATGTACCCTAAAAATAGTCCCAACAAAACTGCCACCTTATCCCATAGTTTCCAAAATGGGGTCACTTTTATGGAGTTTCTACTCTAGGGGTGCATCAGGGGGGCTTCAAATTGGACATGGTGTAAATCAACCAGTCCAGCAAAATCTGCCTTCCAAAAACCACACGGCTTACCTTTCCCTCTACGCCCTACTGCGTGCCCATACAGTCATTTACGGCCACATATGGGTGTTTCTGCAAACTACAGAATCGGGGCAATAAATATAGCATTTTGTTTGGCTGTTAACCCTTGTTTTCTTACTGGACAAAAATTGATTAAAGTGAAATTTGAGAATTTACATTTTTTTGCAAATTTTCCATCTCTATTTGCCAATAACTCTTGTGCAACACTTAAAGGGTTAACAAAGTTTGTCAAATCAGTTTTTAATACCTTGAGGGATGTAGTTTCTTAGATGGGGTTTAACTTTTATGGAGTTTTTACTCTATGGGTGCATCAGGGGGGCTTCAAAAGCGACATGATGTAAATAAACCAGTCCAGCAAAATCTGCCTTCCAAAAACCATACGGCGCACCTTTCCCTCTACGCCCTACTGTGTGGCCGTACAGTAGTTTACAGACACATATAGGGTGTTTCTGCAAACTACAGAATCGGGGCAATAAATATAGCATTTTGTTTAGCTGTTAACCCTTGCTTTGTTACTGGACAAAATGGATTAAAATTGAAAATTTGCCTCTTGTGGAACACTTAAAGGGTTAACGAAGTTTGTAAAATCAGTTTTAAATACCTAGAGGTATGTGTCATGTGTATTAGATGTAGCAGAGCTGGGTGTGCTGGGGCAGCTATCATATATAGAGATATAGCGGTGCTGGGTGTGTTGGGGCAGCTGTCATGTGTATAGATGTACACTGGCTATAACAGAGTCTACAGTAGAAGTCTCATTTTTTTTTTTTCTTCAGTCAGTGGCTATGAAGCTCTTATAGCTGTGTGGGTAAGTGTTTTGCCTCTGATACAGAAGGTTGTGAGTTTGAATCCCAGCAGACACATCTCTCCCTCTCCTGAGGACTGCAATACAGTGGCTATGCATGGGATTCATCGGCTTGGAATCTCATAAATGAGAAGTGTGCAAGTTGTGACACAGGCAGGGTGTCTATAAAGTAGTAAGGGCGCTGTCGGGAGGTGAGAGAAGGCTGCCTCTGTCCTGCATGTCATTACAGTGTGTTTGTGGCAGTCGCTACACCGACCAAGGAGCCTCCTCGCTGACAGCGCCCCGGGCGGCCGCCCGGTCCAATAAAAGGCCCTGCACGGCATCATCACTCCTCAGACTATTGGACTGCAATATAATCGGATAACAAAACAATGGGTGGGTTTCGAACAGACTTTATATTCTCTGCCACTTAAATACATACCTTGGATCGCACCTGAAGCTCGTCTACACATAAGCAGACTCTTTGCTCCGACAGAAAATTATAGGATTCCCTAATTCCGTAACTCTCAAGGGTATTTGTGGAAGATTCAGTCCACTTACCACAATCTTTTATAATCCAGCATTTCCCGCTAGCACTGGAAGGGACTCTTTCTTAGGCATGCATGCCTCAGAGGATCCCAGTCTACATCATCTTTTGGTGGGGAATCTCCTACCAGCTCTCTCTGCATTATCATTATTTCCTAAATTTCCTAATATACGAATCTCCTGGCTGAAATATGAACAACTGAAGTCATACATCTCATCCGGGGGAGCAGTGTTCCTTTGGATCCCCTTTAACAGAGACCGGAAAATTGTTTACCCAGTCCTCTCCGCTGACACACCTGATCTCCCAACTTTACCAGAACTTACTGACAGACCTCTATAAAGAAACTCCTAACTTTGTTAAGGGTTGGGAGAAAGAACTTTATACCGAAATAGAACGTGCTAAGCTACAAAAAGCTGTCTTATTTTTTCCATGGCATGCTCTGCTCAGGAAAAGAATTATAAGATCATGTCATGTTGGTACAGATACCCAGTCAGACTACATTTTTCCTACTGTCTCAGAATCCTGCTGGCTTTGTGGCAAAGATAGAGGCACTATGTTACATATTTGGTGGGGGTGTGAAAGGATAAAACTATGCATATAGCGCTCCTCTCCATCCTACCGGGATCCATTGCCTCTCAAAAGAGAAGTATATTGCGATTTTGCATTACAGCAGCTAGATCGATTATTCCCCGACACAAAACATATACCAACTATGAGGGAATGGTTTCAGGAAATACTATGCGTTGCAAGAATGGAGGAGATCTCTTCAGAGGCATTGGACCAGTCCGATAATATTTAAAGACATGGGCATGTTGGATAGATTCACAGGATTCCCCAGAGTTTCTTTCTCTGCTGGCCAGCTGATTTGATGACCTTTGTGGGATAAGTCATGATTTTGCGGAGTCACTCCTGCCTACTCCAAGATCTCTAATGTCAGTGGTGGTGAAGGTGACAATGATGACGTGTCAATGGACATCATGTGGGTGCCCACAAGACAGGAAGAGGAGGGGAGTTCAGAGGGAGAGACAAAGCCGCAGATAGGGAGGAGGAGGAGAAGCAGGCAGAACTACTAGTGCACAGGAGGCAAAAAGCAGACTGCAAATGTATCTGGAGCGAGCCATCCAACATGCACGGTCACATCTTGTGCTCCCAGGATGCCGGCACATGGCTCAGCAGTGTGGGCATTTTTTTACGTGTCAACTGCTGATAATGGTGTTGCCATCTGCAGCCTGTGCTTTCAACACATAAGTCGCAGTAAGCCCGACACTCACCTAGGGACAACTGCCTTGAGAAGGCACCTGGCCTCCCATCACGAGCCCAGTGGGAGCAACACTGTCAGAACCCACAAAGCCACACTCCTGGTGTTTCATGTCCTGCCTCTTCTCCTTCTTCTCTCATTTGTCCTCCACTCCACCTTCCACCGTGCCGTTGTCGTGTTCATCTGGCACAAGGCAGGCTTCCGTGGCCCAAATGTTTGAGCGTAAAAAAATGATGACGCTGGATAATCAATCCACTTGCCCAACGGCTGACCCCTGGCTTGTCAGAACTGCTAGCCTGCCAACTACTGCCATATAAACTGGTGGACTCGGAGGCCTTTAGAAAATGTGTGGCCATTGGCACACCGCAATGAAAAGTCCCGGGAAGGAAATATTTGTCCCAGAAGGGCATCCCTAAACTCAGGCTCGGACTGGCCCACAGGGGTACAGGGGAATCCCCCGGTGGGCCCCTGAGCAAGGTGGGCCCCTAGTCTCCCACCCCCTGCACAAGTGGCACATAACACAGTAGACTTACTGCACTACATACATATATTCAGTGTACAGGACCTCCACCAGCCAATGTTAATATAAAAACGTGTTAGATTATTTATTATATTGGAATGTATCCGTACGGTGGGCCCCAAAATAAATTTTACTGGTGGGCCCTAGGTACCCCAGTCCGACACTGCCTAAACTATATGGCCACGTTGATCGGCAAGTGACTATATCTCTGGCACACAGTGTCGGTGCCAAGATACATCTGACCACAGACACGTGGTCTAGCAAACATGGGCAGGAAAGGTACATAACTTTTACTGCCCACTGGGTGAAACTTCTGACGGCTGTCAAGCATGTAACCCATGGCACCCGTGTGGATTTGGTGTTACCGCTTAGATTGCATGCAGGCCTGCCTCTTCTTCTCCTACTCCATCCTCCGTCTCCTCCTCGGCTGACTCTTCCTTTTCCACTGCTAATGCCTCTTCCGCTGCACCCCCCAAGCTCCCCAGAACCTATTCGATGTGCCAGGTGAGACGTTGCCATGCTGTGCTGCGGCTGTTGCGCCTGGAAGCTGTATGGCATTACTTTCCTTCTGCGCCCTGCCGTGTGCCCGTACAGCAGTTTACAACCACATATGGGGTGTTTCTGTAAACTACAGAATCAGGGCCATAAATTTAGAGTTTTGTTTGGCTATTAACCCTTGCTTTGTAACTGGGATGAGGTGTTTCTGTAAACTACAGAATCAGGGCCATTAATTTAGAGTTTTGTTTGGCTATTAACCCTTGCTTTGTAACTGGAAAAAAAATATTAAAATCTGCCTAAAGGGTTAACAACGTTTGTAAAATCAGTTTTGAATACCTTAAGGTGTGTAGTTTCTTATATGGGGTCACTTTTATGGAGTTTCTACTCTAGGGGTGCATCACGGGGGCTTAAAAAAAAAAAAACAGTCCTGCAAAATTTGCCTTCCAAAAACCATATGGCATTACTTTCCTTCTGCGACCTGCCATGTGCCCGTACAGCAGTTTATGACCATATGGTGTGTTTCTGTAAACACTTGCTTTGTAACTGGGAAAAAATAAATATTCAAATGGAAATCTGCCAAAAAAGTGAAATTACGAAATTATATCTCTATTTTCCATTAACAAACTACGTTTGTAAAATCAGTTTTGAATACCTTGAGGGGTTTAGTATCTAGAATGGGGTCATTTTTGAGTGGTTTCTATTATGTAAGCCTCACAAAGTGACTTCAGACCTGAACTGGTCGTTAAAAATTGGGTTTTTGAACATTTCTGAAAAATTTTAATATTTGCTTCTAAACTTCTAAGCCTTCTAACATCCCCAAAAATAAAATAACATTCCCAAAATGATCCAAACATGAAGTAGACATATGGGGAATGTAAAGTAATAACAATTTTTTGAGGTATTACTATGAATTATAGAAGTAGAGAAATTGAAACTTAAAGGGATTCTGTGATCAGATTTAACCCCTCTAACCTAAACATATGATCATGTCCAGACTAATAAGAAGAATCCTAAGCTGGCCTTATTAACCAGTACAGCAATTGCGGACAAGAATAGGACATGTTCTGTAGGCTCTACAAAAAACGCAGTGTTTGCCCGATCAGGCCTGATCTTGTGTGCACACTTGCGTTCAGTCAGCCCCACCGCAGTGACAGAAATATTTTTTTTTCTGATCACTGCAAAAACACCGTAAAATCGCTGCGGCGCTATAAAAAGATCACTTTTGAGGGGCATGGCGAGTTCATAGAATTTGTTTTGTTTTTTTGGCCCAAGTTAGCGGAAATTGTTTTTTTTTTTTTTCTTACAAAGTCTCATTTTCCACTAACTTGTAACAAAAAGTAAAATCTCACATGAACTGACCATACCCCTCACGGAATCCAAATGCGTAAATTTTTTTGACCATTTATATTTCAGACATGTGACCCCATTTCGGAAAGACACCCCAAGGTATTCCGTGAGGAGCATATTGAGTCCATGAAAGATTGAAATTTTTGTCCCAAGTTAGCGGAAAGGGAGACTTTGTGAGAAAAAACAAAACAATTTCCGCTAACTTGTGCCAAAAAAATAAAAAATCTCTATGAACTCGCCATGCCCCTCATTGAATACCTTGGGGTGTCTTCTTTCCAAAATGTGGTCACATGTGGGGTATTTATACTGCCCTGGCATTTTAGGGGCCCGAAAGCGTGAGAAGAAGTCTGGGATCCAAATGTCTAAAAATCCCCTCCTAAAAGGAATTTGGGCCCCTTTGCACACCTAGGCTGCAAAAAAGTGTCACACATGTGGTATCACCGTACTCAGGAGAAGTTGGGCAATGTGTTTTGGGGTGTCATTTTACATATACACATAAAAAATTGGAATAGTTGTATTTTGCCAAGATATTTCTCTCACCCAGTGTCATGGAACCATGAACCAGACGTACAACAAGAGATAAGTGGAAATAAAAAGGCTTTATTGAAAGTCAAGCTGTAAGGCAAAAGTCCAAACGGATGGCTAAACCGAAGCAGGGTCTTGCGAAGCCAGAGGTCAGGAACCAGAAGGGTAGTCAGACGAAGCCTGGATCAGGAACCAGCAGGGTAGTCAGACGAAGCCTGGATCAGGAACCAGCAGGGTAGTCAGACGAAGCCTGGATCAGGAACCAGCAGGGTAGTCAGACGAAGCCAGGATCAGGAACCAGAAGCAGCAGCAGTCTTAGAAGCATGTGAACACAGGAGGACCAAGCAAGGAACTGAAGCCACAGACCTCCTATATATATGAGCTAGGCATCCAGCTCCTCCCAGTGGGAAGGAGAAGCCGCAGGGTGGGAGGCTACAAGAAACCCAGAAACCAAGATGGCCGCCAGCACATGTCAAACGAAGGAGAACAGCAAGAAGGTAAGACCATGACAGTACCTCCCCCTCAAGGGCCCCTCCTCCGCAGAGTAAAGAACGGTTTCTGAGGGAAGCGTGCGTGGAAGGCTCGGAGCAAGGCAGGAGCATGGACATCTGCGGAGGGAACCCAGGAACGCTCCTCTGGACCATAACCACGCCAATGGACCAAAAACTGCACCCGACTGCGGACCAGGCGTGAGTCCAGGATATTGCTCACCTCATACTCCTCACGATTGCCCACTTGGACCGGACGAGGCCGAGGAACCGAGGAAGTGAAACGATTACACACCAGTGGCTTCAACAGGGAGACATGAAACACGTTGGAGATCCGCATGCCAGGAGGAAGCGCAAGGGCATAGGCTACCGGGTTTACCCTGCGAAGCACTCGGAAGGGACCAACAAAGCGAGGCGCCAGCTTGGGAGTGGGCACTCGAAGGTTGAGGTTGTGGGTGGACAACCATACGCGGTCTCCGACCTGGTAGGAAGGAGCGGGCGCTCGTCTGCGATCAGCCTGGAGTCTCTGGCGCTGCGCAGAGACCTCAAGGGACCTCTGGATCTGTACCCAAGAAGCACGTAGGACGGAAAGGTGATCCTCCACAGCCGGAATATCCTGGGGAGAGAATACCTCCGGTAACACGGCAGGTTGGAACCCATAATTGGCCATGAAGGGAGACGTCCCAGAGGAAGAGTTCACCGCCGTGTTCCTGGCAAACTCAGCCCAAGGCAGGAGGTCAACCCAATTGTCTTGGTGATCGGAAACATAGCAACGAAGGAATTGCTCCAAGGCCTGATTGGATCGTTCTGCGGCCCCATTGGACTGAGGGTGGTAGGCCGAGGAGAAAGAGAGATGAATCCCCAACTGGGAGCAAAAGGAGCGCCAGAACCTGGACACAAACTGACTCCCCCGATCCGACACAATCTCCTTGGGCAAACCGTGCAACCGGAAGACCTCCCTGGCAAAAATCGTGGCCAACTCTTGTGCAGAGGGTAACTTCTTGAGAGGAACACAGTGGCACATTTTGGAAAACCGATCCACAATCATGAGAATGACCGTATGGCCTCGGGATGCAGGGAGGTCCACAATGAAATCCATCCCCAGGTGTGACCATGGACGCTCCCCGGTGGCTATGGGTTGCAAAAGGCCCAACGGACGGTGCCGAGGGGACTTACTCTGGGCACAAACGGAGCATGCCGCTACATATGCGGCGATGTCGGAACGTAGAGAAGGCCACCAGAACAGACGTGAAACAGCCCAGGACAGCTGATTCTTTCCAGGATGCCCCGCGGCCTTGGAGTTATGGTAGGTTCGCAACAACCGAGTGCGCAACTCCTCAGGCACAAAACATCTGCCGTTGGGTCTCCCAGAGGGAGCACCAGATTGAGCCGCCAAAATCTGCTCACCCAGGGGAGAGGTCAGACTGGTGCGAATGGCGGCCAGGATCTGATTCGGAGGTATGACCGAAGTCGGAATCGACTCCTCCCCGGACAGCTCGGAGTACTGCCGTGATAAGGCATCCGCTCTGATGTTCTTGGAACCGGGTAGGTAGGAGACCACGTAATTAAAACGTGACAAGAACAGAGCCCATCTGGCCTGACGTGGTGTCAATCTCTTGGCCTCAGAGAGGTAGGTCAGATTCTTGTGGTCCGTCAGGATGAGAACCGGAACCACCGAGCCCTCGAGCAAGTGCCTCCATTCTTTAAGGGCCTGCACGATGGCCAATAACTCCCTGTCACCAATCTGATAGTTGCACTCCGCGGAAGACAGTTTCCGGGAGTAAAACCCACAAGGAAGCAGAGGACCCTCTGGTGTTCTACGCTGAGACAGAAGGGCGCCTACTCCCGTCTCAGACGCGTCCACCTCGAAGACAAAAGGCAACCCAGGGTTGGGATGCGACAGAATCGGAGCCGACACAAAGGCGGACTTTAGAGCCTCAAAAGCTCGGATGGCCTCGAGCGGCCAGACCTGGGGATTACTGCCCTTCCTGGTCAGATCCGTGAGAGGCTTGGCTAGCATGGAAAAGTCCCTGATGAACTTCCGATAATAATTGGCGAAGCCCAAAAAGCGCTGCAGGGCACGAAGACCACTGGGCTGGGGCCACTGTAAGACAGCCGAAACCTTCTCAGGATCCATGGAGAACCCCTCAGCGGAAATTATGTAACCTAAGAAGGTTACCTGGGATCGGTGAAATTCGCATTTCTCAAGCTTACCGAACAGCTTGTTCTCTCGTAACCGTTGCAACACTCGTCTGACATCCAGAATGTGGGCCTCCATGGATTCAGAATATACCAAGATGTCATCCAAATAGACCACCACACACTGCTGTAACAGGTCACGGAAAACATCGTTGATGAATTCCTGGAAGACTGCGGGCGCATTGCACAACCCAAAGGGCATAACCAAGGATTCATAATGACCGGTCCTGGTGTTAAACGCGGTCTTCCACTCATCGCCCGCCTTGATCCTTACCAGGTTATATGCCGCCCTCAGGTCGAGTTTGGTAAGGACCGTGGCCCCTTTGAGGCGATCGAACAGCTCGGAAATCAAGGGTATCGGGTAAGCGTTCTTGATCGTGATGCGATTGAGAGCCCTGTAATCGATGCAAGGCCTCAACTCACCGCCCTTCTTTTTCACAAAGAAAAATCCAGCCCCTGCCGGGGACGAGGATTTGCGAATGTGTCCGCGTGAAAGCGCCTCCCTCACGTACTCCTCCATGGCCTCATTCTCCGCTACCGACAGTGGATAGACTTTGCCACGAGGAGGAACGGCACCAGATTGTAACTCTATGGCACAATCGTATGGGCGGTGCGGAGGTAGGGCTACCGCACGCACCTTATCGAATACATCCCGGTACTCCTCGTATTCAGGAGGCAACAGAGAGTCCGAGGAAGTACACAGCAACTTGACAGACCTATGGATGCAACTAGCCCCACACTGCGGTGACCACGAGAGGATCTCGGCCGATCTCCAATCGAAAGTCGGATTATGCTTCTGGAGCCAGGGGTACCCCAAGACCACCGAGTAGTGTGGAGACGAAATAACCTGGAGACAGACCGACTCTCTGTGAACGGCACCAATGGCCATCCCCACTGGAAGGGTCTCATGAGTCACGTGTGGCGGCAGAAGGGGTCTGCCGTCTATCGCCTCAAGAGCCAGTGGGGAACCTCGAGGCTGCAGAGGAATGGAATTGGCGGCAGCGAACACACTATCAATGAACAAACCACCAGCACCAGAGTCCACCAACGCCTGGGTCGTCACCGAGCCCCTGACCCAGGAGAGGACAACAGTAATCAGTGGTTTGTCAACACGGGAAACCGGGGACGAGGAGACTCCACCCAAGATCTGCCCCCGACAGGATCTCAGGTGCGAGCGTTTCCCGGACGGTTCGGGCATGCCAACCGAAAATGCTCACCAAGACCACAGTACATGCATCGGCCCTCGCGTCTCCGGAGTGCCCTCTCCCCCTCGGACAGGCGAGCAAACCCCAGCTGCATGGGTTCACCCCCAGACAAGTCATCCCCAGGAGGCGTGGGAGGAGAGGGAGGCACGGGTGGGACAGCAAACGTAGGCGCCAATCTGTTAGAAGGCCTCCGCAGGCTCTCCTTAAAGGAAGGTCTCTCCCTGAGTCTGGTGTCAATCAAAATCAGGAAAGAAATAAGAGACTCGAGCTCCACTGGTAGGTCCTTAGCTGCAACCTCATCCTTCAAGGCATCCGAGAGACCATGAGAGAAAGCAGCGACCAGAGCCTCATTATTCCAGCCCACCTCTGCTGCCAGGGTACGAAACTCAATGGCGTATTCAGCTACGGATCGTGAACCCTGTCTGATGGACATAAGGAGCTCCGCAGCAGAGGCAGCACGAGCCGGCACATCGAATACCTTCCGAAGAGAAGCAACAAAACCGGAAAACTCGGCAACCACCGGATTGTTGTTCTCCCATAAAGGGCTGGCCCAGGCCAAGGCCTTGTCCGAGAGCAGCGAGATCAAGAAGCCCACCTTTGATCTCTCAGTAGGAAAGGCATGTGGCAGCAACTCGAAATAAATGCCCACCTGGTTAAGGAAACCTCGGCACTGAGTTGGCTCTCCCCCAAAGCGCTGTGGAAGGGGGGCAGAACCGGTCATACCCCGAAACACTGCAGGCGCAGCAACAGGTGTCGGGGTAGACTCTGGCGCAACAACCGGAGCGGCAGTAGGAGCGGGCCCAGGAGCGACAACCGACCCATCGGCAACGGAAGCTAAATGAGCCGTGCGTTCAAGCAGGGTTTGCAACGCCACAGCGAACCGACCCAACAGGTGATCCTGCTGATCAAGTCTGGCAACCAGCGTCGGTAGCGAGGATGGCCCTGTACCGTCAGAATTCATGGCTTGGTCCTAATGTCATGGAACCATGAACCAGACGTACAACAAGAGATAAGTGGAAATAAGAAGGCTTTATTGAAAATCAAGCTGTAAGGCAAAAGTCCAAACGGATGGCTAAACCGAAGCAGGGTCTTGCGAAGCCAGAGGTCAGGAACCAGAAGGGTAGTCAGACGAAGCCTGGATCAGGAACCAGCAGGGTAGTCAGACGAAGCCTGGATCAGGAACCAGCAGGGTAGTCAGACGAAGCCAGGATCAGGAACCAGAAGCAGCAGCAGTCTTAGAAGCATGTGAACACAGGAGGACCAAGCAAGGAACTGAAGCCACAGACCTCCTATATATATGAGCTAGGCATCCAGCTCCTCCCAGTGGGAAGGAGAAGCCGCAGGGTGGGAGGCTACAAGAAACCCAGAAACCAAGATGGCCGCCAGCACATGTCAAACGAAGGAGAACAGCAAGAAGGTAAGATCATGACACCCAGCATGGGTATATGTAGAATGACACCCCAAAACACATTCCCCAACTTCTCCTGAGTACGGCGATACCACATGTGTGACACTTTCTTGCCGCCTAGGTGGGCAAAGGGGCACACATTCCAATGAGCACCTTTAGGATTTCACCGGTCATTTTTTTTATTTAAAACTACTTACCACACATTAGGGCCCCTAGAATGCCAGGGCAGTATAACTAACCCACAAGTGACCCTATTTTGGATAGAAGACACCCCAAGGTATTTTGTGATGGGCATAGTGAGTTCATGGAAGTTTTTATTTTTTGTCACAAGTTAGTGTAATATGAGACTTTGTAAGAAAAAAAGAAAAAATCATCATTTTCCGCTAACTTATGTAAAAAAATAAAAAGTTCTATGAACTCACTATGCCCATCAGTGAATACCTTAGGGTGTCTACTTTCCGAAATGGGGTAATTTGTGGAGTGTTTGTACTGTCTGGGCATTGTAGAACCTCAGGAAACATGACAGGTGCCCAGAAAGTCAGAGCTGCTTCAAAATGCAGAAATTCACATTTTTGTACCATAGTTTGTAAACGCTATAACTTTTACCCAACCCATTTTTTTTTACCAAAACATTTTTTTTTATCAAAGACATGTAGAACAATAAATTTAGCGAAAAATTTATATATGGATGTCGTTTTTTTACTAAATTTTACAACTGAAAGTGAAAAATAGTTAAATTTTGATTAATAACATAAAAAGTAAAAATGTCAGCAGCAATGAAATACCACCATATAAAAACTCTATTATTGAGAAGAAAAGGAGGTAAAATTCATTTGGGTGGTAAGTTGCATCACCGAGCAATAAACTGTGAAAGTAGTGTAGTGCAGAAGTGTAAAAAGTGGCCTGGTCATTAAGGGTGTTTCAGCTAGGGGGGTTGAAGTGGTTAAAGGGGCGGCCACTGTGAAAGTCAATTTTAAAGGGGCGGCCACTGTGAAAGGAGTGGTCACTGTTAAAGGGGCGGTCACTGTGAAAGTCACTGGTAAAGGGGTGGTGACTGTGAAGGTCACTTTTAAAGGGACGGTCACTATGAAAGTCACTGTTAAAGGGGCGGTGACTGTGAAGGTCACTGTTAAAGGGGCTGTAACTATGAAAGTCACTTTTAAAGTAACGGCCATTGTGAATGTCACTGTTAAATGGGAGGTCACTGTTAAGGTCACTGTTAAAGGGACGGCTACTTTGAAAGTAACAGTTAAAAGGGCGGCCACTGTGAAAGTCACTGTTAAAGGGGCAGTCACTGTGAAAGTCACAGCTAAAGGGGCGGCCACTGTGAAAGTTACTGTTAAATGAGTGGTCACTGTGAAAGTCACTGTTAAAGGGGAGGTCTATGTGAAAGTCATTGTTAAAGAAGCGGTCACTGTGAAAGTCACTGTTAAAGGGCGGACACTGTGAAAGTCACTGTTAAAGGGGCGGTCACTGTGAAAGTCACTGGTAAAGGGGCGGTGACTGTGAAGGTCACTGTTAAAGGGGCGGTCACTGTGAAAGTCACTGTTAATGGGGCGGTCACTGCTAAAGGGGCGGTTACTGTGAAAGTCACTGTTAACGGGGCGGCCACTGTTAACCCTTTAGGGACCGGACTCAATTTCACCTTGAGGACCAGGGCATTTTTTGCAAATCTGACCAGTGTCACTTTATGTGGTGATCACTTTAAAACACTTTTACTTTTCCAGGCCATTCTGAGATACATAATGGAAACCACCCAAAAATGACCCCATCTAAGAAACTACACCCCTCAAGGTATTCAAAACTGATTTTACAAACTTTTTTAACCCTTAGAGCAGTGATGGCTAACCTTGGCACTCCAGCTGTGGTGAAACTACGACTCCCAGCATGCTCTATTTATTTCTACAGAGTTCTAAGAGCAGCCAAGCAGCCATCTTGGGAGTTGTAGTTTTACCACAGCTGGAGTGCCAAGGTTAGCCATCACTGTCTTAGAGGGAAAGTTGCACCGTGTGGTTTTTGGAAGACAGATTTTGCTGGATTGGTTTATTTACACCATGTCCTATTTGAAGCCCCCCTGATGCACCCCTAGAGTAGAAACTCCATAAAAGTGACACATCTAAGAAACTACACCCCTCAAGGTATTCAAAACTTTTACAAACTTTGTTAACACTTTAGGTGTTGCACAAGAGTTATTGGCAAATGGAGATGAAATTTGAGAATTTAAATTTTTGGGCAAATGTTTCATTTTAATCCATTTTTTCCAGTAACAAAGCAAGGGTTAACAGCCAAACAAAATGCTATATTTATTGCTCTGATTCTGTAGTTTTCAGAAACACCCCATATGTGGCCGTAAACTACTGTACGGGCACACGGTAGGGCGTAGAGGGAAAGGAGTGCCGTGTGGTTTTTGGAAGGCAGATTTTGCTGGACTGGTTTATTTACACCATGTCACATTTGAAGCCCCCCTAAAGCACCCCTAGAGTAGAAACTCCATAAAATGACCCCATTATGGAAGCTACGGGATAAGGTGGCAGTTTTGTTGGGACTATTTTGATTTTTGGTTTATCTATATTCCATTTCTGTGAGGCAAGGTTACCAAAAATATAAATTCTAAAATGTAATCGCCATTTGTCATAAACTGTTGAGGAACACCTAAAGGGTTAATAAATTTTTTAAATCAGTTTTGAATACCTTGAGGGGTGTAGTTTCTTAGATGGGGTCGCTTTTATGGAGTTTCTACTCTAGGGGTGCATCAGGGGGGCTTCAAATGGGACATGGTGCCCAAAAAAAAAAGGCCATCAAAATCTGCCTTCCAGAAACCACACGGCATTCCTTTCCTTCTTCCTTCGTGCCCTGCCATTTGGTCATACAGCAGTTTTGGCACAGTTTTTATTTAATTTTTTTGACCGTGTTTATCTTAGGGGTTATGTCATGGGGTATTTTTATAGAGCAGATTTTTACGGACGCGGCGATACCTAATATGTCTACTTTTATTTATTTATGTTTTACACTATATTATCTTTTTTTATAAACAACAAAAAAATCATTTTAGTTGTCACGTCGCCCCGGAATGAGAGAGGGAGAGCGTGCACCCACTAGTCTGCCACCCACGCCCGTGTCCCTGCCTACTTGCACTTACCCGTCCTAGGCGATGGAGCGCAACTGGACGGCGATCCCTAACTTGAGTAAGTGCGGGAGGGACAGAGAAAAGCAGAGACAGGAAACGGGCGGCGTGCGGCGGCAGGAGTGTACATTAGTCGAGAAGGGTCAACAAACTAGCAAAGGTCACAACAAGAGGTCACGTCAAACTACGAGGAAGATGCAAAGACAATACCAATAACAAGGCGGTGGTCAAATCTGGAGGTCGAGTCAGAGTACAAGGGAGAAGCAGGAGCGTGGTCAAATAACTAGCCGTAGTGTCCAGCTCGGCACTCAACCCTGACAGGTATCCTGGCAACAGAGGACGCCGGCCGCACATATTGCTATGGCTCTGAGTGGAGGGCGGCTCCTGCAGCTGCCGGAGGGGAACATGACGCCGGTGGCGCAAGGGGAAGGACGCGCGTTGCCGGCGCCCTGTGACAGTACCCCCCTTCCACGGGGGCCTTAGGACCCCAGGACCGCGGGTGCGGTTTCTCCGGATGTTCCAGATGGAACCTTCTAACCAAAGAGGAGGCATGCATCCGATGCACCGGCACCCAGGACCTCTCATCAGGTCCAAAACCCCTCCAGTGCACTAAGTACTGCAAGGGGTTTTGAACCTTCCTGACATAAAGGACCTTAGATATAACAAACTCGTCATGGCCTTCTACTTCTATGGGAGAGGGAGGACCTTGTGAAGGAACCACAGGTGAAATGTACCTCTTTTACAGTGACTTATAAAACACATTGTGGATGCAGAGGGAGTCGGGCAATTTTAATCTAAAAGACACTGGATTGAGAATCTCGGTAACCTTATAAGGTCCTACAAAATGCGGCGTAAACTTCCTGACAACCCATTTCAGAGACCACGAAGTCAACCCCCTTGAAGCGTTTCCTATTGGCTTGAACTTTTTGAGCCTCCTGAGTCTTCTCCAGGTCCGATTGAACCTGGGCCCAGACTGTGCACAGGTCTGATGTGAAGCTATAGAGGACACAGAAACATTTGAGATAAACGAGGATGATAACTCAGGTTACAGAAAAAAGGGGACACTCCTGTGGAGGAATTTACCCGATTATTGATGGCGAACTCTGCCAACGGAAGATATCCCACCCAGCGATGCTGATTATTGGACACATATGGAGGCATGTGAGAGCCTGGCTATGAGTTAATTGCACTGTTCAGACCCTGTTCACACACCACGGGCAGTTTAGTGGTAGGACCCCATGCGTGCTTAGACACAGTGACGTGGTGCATGAGGGGCTCCAATATGTTCCTGACTGGAAGATATTGGCAAAGTTCTACATCGGCCTAAGGAATTGTGCGTATCATTTTGGTGCATTTTTTTCAGTGAATTGATTATTAGACACATAACATCTGAGAAACCGTTGGTCACGGGATGGAAGGCTGACGAAAAGGATAAAGAAATCTTACACCTTTGACAGAAAGCTCTCCAAAACTTGAATACAAACTCAACATCCATGTCAGAAACAACATTCTCAGGAACACCATGCAGTCATACAATGTGGTTAACAAATAAGAACGCTAGCGTCTTGGCATTGGGTAGTCTAGCCAGCGGGACGAAATGCACCATTTTACTAAAACGGTCGACCACTACCCACACCACTGACTTCCCCTCAGAGACGGGCAAATCGGTGATAAAGTCCATAGAGATATGAGACCATGGCCTGCAGGGAATGGGTAGAGGTCGAAGTTCCCCAGCAGGGCGAGTTTTAGGAGACTTGGCTCTCGCACATACCTCACAAGCAGACACATAGGAACGAACATCTCTGGAGAAAGATCTAAACACCAGCTACATGGTAACATTGATACCAGGATGGCCGCAAAAAACAGAGTCGTGACACTCACCTAACAGTCGATGACGGAAGTGCCCAGGGACAAACAACTTATCTGAGGGGGTTCATGCAGGTGCGAGATGCTGTGCAGAAATCATTTCGGAAGAGAGGTCAGCAGAAACCGAAGCCACAATGATATCAGCCGGCAGGATGGGTTCAGGAGTGGTGTCAGGAGAGGTGTCAGGAGGCTGGAAAGAGAAAATACTTCGGGACAAGGTGTCCGCCTTAATGTTCTTATTTCCTGGCCTGAAAGTAATTGAGAAGTTAAAACGAGTGAAGAACAGGGCCCATCTAGCTTGCCTAGGATTAAGGCGTTTGGCGGTTTCAAGAAACACTCGGTTTTTATGGTCAGTAACAACCGTAACACGCATGGGCATCCGCAGGGGGGAACAAGTACCCCCCCCTGGAAATCTGTAAACTGAGTTCTGCCTTTGCTCTGCAGCACTGGTGGATCGGGGGGGGGGAGTGGGGGGGCTCAGAAGTGGGGGGGGGGGCGGCGGGGCACAGGGAGATGAACGCTTTCATCTCGTTCATCTCTATAGTCATCTGTATCACTATCCTCAGGACAGCGATACAGATGACTGTGCTGAGGCAGGGGAGGGAGAGGAGTGTCCCTTTCCCTTCCTCTGATAGGCTGCCGTCTGTCAGAGGCCAGCGCAGGTGGCGCGATGACTTCATCGCGTCGCCTGAGCCGTACAGCGCGGGACACAGGCCGGAAGAGGCCTGCATCGCATCGCTGCCAAGGAGGTAAGTATAAGTGTTTATTTTTTTTGTGTACAATACTGGCGGCTACTGGCACATAATGGGGGTCTCTGGCTACTGGCACATAATGGGGGTCTCTGGCTACTGGCACATAATGGGGGGGCTGTCATTACTGGCACATAATGGGGGGCTGTCATTACTGGCACATAATGGGGGGGCTGTCATTACTGGCACATAATGGGGGGCTGTCATTACTGACACATGATGGGAGGCTATTACTGGCACATGATGGGGGTCTGTTATTACTCACACATGATGGGGGCTGTTATTGCTGGCACATTATTGGGGGCACTATAGGGGCATCTACTGAGGCCACAAAGAAGGGGTGTTTTATATGGGGGGCTCTGTACAGTAGAATTTTATACTGGGACACATTATGGTGGGTACTATGAGGAAGGAGGAGAGGACTACCATGGGGTCATCTATGGGGGCACTAAGAAGGGGTATTTTATACTTGCAAATTATGGGGGACACTGAGGGCATCTACTGGGGCATTTTATACTGGTACATTATGGGGCACTAGGAGGAAGGGGGAGAGGAGCACTATGGAGGCACTATATAGGGCATCGACTGGGGCACTATATAGGGGTATTTTATACTGGCACATTATGGGGGCACTATGGGGACATTAGTTCAACTGGGGGCGTTACAAGGGGGTATTTTTTGCACTGTCACATTATAAGGAGAATTATTTCTACTGGGGGGCATTATGGTGGGCTTTATTACTCCCACATGGTATGACCCCCTAGTAGCAACACCATCCTCTCCCTGCTCTGCCCCTTCTCCAAATCCTTATTATGAAATCTTTCTCATTAGTATAAAACACAACATCAGCTCCGCCGAGCCCCCCAGCCAAGTGTTGAAGGGATGTCCGAGATCCCCAAGGACCAAGCCAAGTAATTGTAAGTTTTCAAGTGAAATATGTTTGTTATACACATATAGCCTACACTGTGCCACACAATATACAGTATACTAATACACTGTGTAGTCTTTTCTATAAGCACTATTGTTTTGTGGCGGCGGACAGAAAATAATCTGAAAGTGCCCCTCCCGAGACCAGGCTCCGGATCCGCTACTGCACAGCTCATGCGTTATTATACTTTGTGATAATGAATATGCCCCCCCTTCATTACATTCTCAGAAACAAGCAAAGCATGGATGTCAATAAAATTATGCCCCCCCCTTGGAAAAATTTCAGCGGGCACCAATGGTAACACGGTGTTTGGCCCCCTCTAAAAAATGTCTCCATTCCTCAAAAGCCCATTTGATAGCCAGTAATTTCCGGTTTCCTATGTCATAATTCCTCTCGGTGGGAGAAAATTTACGAGAAAAGAATGCACAGGGTGAAATTGGTGAAATTAGAAGACCCCTGGGAAAGGATGGCCTCCACCCCATCCTCCGATGCACCAACCTCAACAACGAATTGTACCTCTGGATCCGACTGAATCAAGACTGGAGCATTCTGAAAACACATATTAAGGGATTCGAAAGCCTTGAGAGCCTCAGGTGGCCAGTTAACAAGGTCCGCTCCCTTCTTAGTTAAATTGGTCAAGGGCTTGGCGATAACATAATTTTTTTAAATACATTTTCGATAGTAATTGGAGAATCCCAAAAAGCGTTGTAATGCATTAAGGGAGGATGGTCTCACCCAGTCTTGAATAGCCTGAACCTTTTTAGGATCCATTATAAATGAGTGTGGAGTAAGGATATAACCTAAATACAAAATTTCCTGTACTCCAAACACGCATTTTTCAAGTTTGACCGACAATTGATTCTCTCTGAGGATACCAAGCACTTGTTTAAGATGGGAGACATTGGATCTCCAATCCGGAGAGAAAATCAAGATATCGTCAAGGTAAACAATAACAAATAACTAAATACTCAAAGTGCCCCTCTGGGGTGTTGAAGGCAGTTTTCCATTCATCTCCCTCTTTAATGTGTATAAGATTATAAGCCCCTTTCAAGTCAAGCTTGAACAAGTCAGATATCAACAAGATAGAATACTGATTCCTAATGGTGATCTTGTTCAAATTTATGTAATCGATACAGGGCCTGAGACCACCATCTTTCTTTATGACAAAAAAGAGCCCTGCACCCATGGGGAGGTGGAAGGCCTAATATGTCCTTTTTCTAAACTCTCCTTTAACTATTCCTTCATGGCGTTGCGTTCGGGGCCAGAAAGGTTGTAAATACGCCCCTTGGGGAACTTAGACCCAGCCTCTAATTGAATGGTGCTGTCATAGGGTCTATGAGGAGGGAGAGTCTCCAATTCGGATGAGGAGAAGACATCTCGGAACTCTTCTAAATAAGGAGGAATTGACATAACATCAGAAGAAACCCCTGCCTGGACAAGGGTTAGGCAGGAGCTACAATTGGGACCCCACCTTTCTAACTCTCCCGTGGTCCAGTTAATGACTGGGTTGTGGAGCTGCAACCAGGGCTTCCTGATCGTTCTACGGCAGCACAGATTGGGATTAAGTCCTATCCCTACAACTTGGCAGAAGCTATAACAGCATAAAGGGTTAATTAAACAATTAACACGCAACCCATGACCATATAAGTGCCTCCTTAGTAACAAACAGACAAGTTTTTTTCTTTCTGCAACAAGTGCAGAAGGTAACAGTGAGATTTAGACCAGGTTAGTTGAACGAACTTTGCGAGATAGTGAATGCCTCACAGCATACTATGATTTATTGCCTGAGCAGCGGCAGTGTATGAGCCATGGGCTTAGGTCATCTGGCCTCCCCGTGAATAGCGCAGGCCGAGAGGAGTAGGCAGCTGCTGAGTGACGTCATACATGCGACGCGGGCGCTGGCAAACAGCGGGAGATTTAAAAGACAGCAGGATTCTGTAAGGAAAACCACTCACTCTCTATCAGGGCAGCCGGATCTCCTCTCCAGAAATGTAAGTAATCCTACAGTGAAAGTAGCAGCAGAACTTTTATGTTGCTATTATTACTGCCTGTACCACTGTGAAAGTAAGATACAGTTCAAAGCAATATGATGGGGATGGTTACTGTAAAAGTGCCTATAGTTGATATGCATTATTAATAGTCGGTTAACGTATATTACCAGGCATTATCCTTATAGTAGCTTTTTGTACTATAGATGTTGAGATCATCAGCCTCAAGTGGAAAAAGAGGACTGGAAAATCTAGACACAGACAGTGCCACTCCTGTATACAGCCCTTGCCGGATGATTGGCAGGATAATATATGTGAGCTTTGTGCAGCACCACCAGAGAGGCAGATGCAAGAACCTTATGAAAGCTTCCAGTCAGAAGCACAGTCATTTATTGCATGGTTCAAGGCCAATATGGCGGAAATAATGAAGGGGGTGGAATCCTCGGCCAAAAATTTGCAAAACTGCAACACACGTTAGTTCGCCTCCTTCATCTAGTATTTCCCTTTCTGAATCTTCCTCTGACTCAGAGGATTCACAGGTATATTATTTATTTCATAAGGAGAATATGAGCAAGCTGATCAAGTCCGTTAAACACGTCATGGAATCAGATAGGGATGTGCAAAATAAACAACCCAAGGAAGGTTTATATTACTGCCCTGTGTCAGCTGCTAAGGTGTTACCATCTCACCCCTGTCTTAATACGTGGCTCAAATCTGGCTGGGAAAAACCTGAAGGTCAGGTGGACCTGGGCAGATACTCTGGCCGATACTCTGGCCAAGAAGTCTTATACGGCATCAGCGGCTATTTCTAAAATAGCCTTGGCATCCGTCCCAGTCGTCAGGTCTCTCAGAATCTGTTTAAGCCAGCTAACTAGGGACATTGAAGAGGGCGTCCCAAGAGAGGATCTTTTAAAAAAGATTCCCATAATGAAGAATGCGGCTGAATACTATGCAACGCTCCTTTAGATACACTGAGGTTATCATCCAAAAATGTAGCAGTCACTAACTCAGTCAGAAGAGCTTTATGGATAAAGCAATGGAAAGGGGATGTGTCATTAAAAAAACAACTTCTGTTCATTACCCTTTTCCCCAGAATCTTTGTTTAGATCAAAACTGAAGGGAATATTGAAAGACCCGAGTGAGGAAAAAGGAGCCACCTTCCCAGGTACCAACAAAAAAGAGCCGCAAAGGTTCAAACGCAGGTTCAGAACATCCGCCAAAAATCTGAGGAATTACAAAGCAAATCGTTATGGGGGATACGGCCAAAGGAGGGGCCAGAATACCGCATCCAGCTGCAAGGCGAAACCCGCTTCCAGAAAACAGAAGGAATTATGACGCCACCTTACCCCTTCTACAAGTTGGAAGAAGATTAGGAAGCTATTTGAGGATGTGGGAGGTCACCACAAAAGACAGATGGGTTCTCTCCATCATCAGAAACGGCTATTCCCTGGATTTCATAAAAATACCACCAGAAAGATTTTTTCTAAACGATCAAGATCCGCATATTCTTCCTCTATTTTCTGGACAAAAGAGCCGTGGATTCTACTCAAGAATATTTTTGGTACCCAAACAAGGTCACAGGTGGAGGTTGGTAGTAGATCTGACAATCCTCAACCAGCATATTCAGAAGTCCCATTTCCAAATGGAAACCAGTCTTTCCTCTATTGAATGAGGGAGATTTCATGGCTACCCTGGACCTGACCGATGCCTACCTACATGTGCCAATAGCCTTAAGGTACAGGAAATTCCTTAGGTTTGCTATCAGGATAGACGACTCTATATGGCACTTTCAGTTTTGCTGCCTCCACTTCGGGTTATGCTCAGCACCCTGAGTTTTCACGAAGATATCAATCGTCCTGTCTGCAGCACTTCGCTTACAAGAAATTTCAATAGTGCCATATCTCGATGATTGGTGGCTCAGAGCACCATCACAAGAAGTGCTATTGCTCCATATCAACATAATAATTCAGTGTCTGCAGAAACATAGGTTTTTAATCAATTTCAAGAAGTCGCAACTTTCGCCATCTCAGAAAATTATCTTCTTGGGCTTTGTAATAAACTCAAAGGATATGACAATATCCATATCAAAGTTCAGAGTGGACACTATAAAGAAGAAGATCAAACACATGTGCCAACAAAGAAGAATGTCTATTCGGAAGGCTATGGGAATTCTAGGAAGTCTGACATCAACGTTGGATGCAGTGCCATGGGCATGGGCATATGTAAGACCTCTACAATCGCATATCCTCTCAGTATGGAACAGAACAACCCGGTCGTTAGACAAACTAACAGTGATTCTGGAAAAGATATACCAAGATCTCAGGTGGTGGATTGCTCCAGGAAGACTCTCAGGGGGCAGATCACTGCGTCACTCGCAGAAGATCATCCTAATAACGGACGCTTCAGCCCAAGGATGGGGAGCACACATGGAATATCAGTGGGCTCAAGGGGTCTGGTCAGAGAAAGAAAAGTCTCTAACGTCAAATCTAAAGGAAATGAGAGCAGTAAAACTTGCATTATTACACTTCTCCCCTTTCCTGAAGAACAAGGAAGTTCTGGTAAAAACAGACAATTCGTTCACCGTCTACTATTTAAACAAACAAGGGGGCATGAAATGCCTATCGATGAAGGAGTGCAAGGAGATTCTCAGATGGTCGGAAGCCAACATCAGAAACCTGACTGCGGTTCCCATCAAAGGAGAGAAAAATGTGACAGCAGATGTTCTGAGTCGTCAGAAGATCCACCCGGGGGAATGGTCGCTGAAGGACAGTGTGTTCCAGGAGATCATCACCAGATTCGACTGTCCACAAATAGATGTGTTTGCTACAAGAGACAATGCAAAGATGAAGATATTTTGCTCGCTAGTGGAGAATCATCAACCATATTGCCTGGACGGCTTAACCATGGATTGTACGAAGATGTTTGTATATGCGTTTCCCCCTCCAGCATTAATACAGAGGACTTTGGTCAAGATCAAGAGGGAACAGAAAAGAGCCATCCAAATTCTTCCATTTTGGCCTCGCAGGGCATGGTTCACCTTAGCAATGTCTCTAGGCAAAAAAACAGATATTGGCATCTACCTCTAATTCCAGATCTTCTGTGCCAGAAGGGAGTTTATCATCCAGACCTGCAATCTTTACATCTCACAGCATGGAGGATAGGTTAAGGAAAGAGGACATTCCAGAAAATGTCATTACCATACTGTCCTCTGCAAGCAAGCCAGGAACTAAAAGATCGTATGATCGAATTTGGAAGATTTTCTTTACATCTTATCCTAATGAAGAAATTACAATTCCTTTAATATTACAGTTCCTACAGAAAGGTCTGAAGAAAGGACTAAAACAAACTACATTAAAAGTGCAGTTTGCTGCCATAAACCACCAGTTAAATGGACAATTCTCTAATAATCCGTTAATAAAGAAGTTCTTCAAGGGTGCCGGGAACATTGCCCCTAAGATTCACAAACCCTTACGATCTTGGGATTTGGTGACTGAAACACCTAGCTATCAGTCCATTTGAACCTATTAACTCCATTGATCTGAAATACCTCTCGTGGAAGACAGCTTTTCTAGAGGTAATAGCGTCAGCTAGAAGAGTCAGTGAGTCGCAAGCCCTATCATGCTGTGAACCATACATGAGAGATCTGGGGTACGCTCTCACACTAAGGACTTTACCAGATTTTAGACCTAAAGTCTCATCCACTAAAAACCTAAACCAGGAAATTATTCTTCTGGCTTTATCTTCCACAGAGAATGCTCTAGAGGCCTCAGCCTTGGATGTGAGAAGATCGGTGTTAGCTAATGTAGCTAGGGAGGAAACATTCAGAAACGATGAACATCTTTTTATACAATTTGGAGAGAAGTCAAAAGGAAACAGGGTAGCTAAATGCACTATATCTAACTGGATAAAAAAACATCATATTATTCTGTTATGGCAAAGAAGGTTAGGCCCACCGCAGGGTCTTAAGGCTCACTCTACAAGGTCCACGACAACATCCTGGGCAGAATATTGCTATGTACCGCTACAGGAGATTTGTAGAGCTGCAACTTGGGCTTCACCCACAACGTTTGTGAAGCACTACTGCCTGGACTGGTTGAGGAACTCAGCTCTGGAGAAGAGAGTGCTAGAAAGCATACCCAGCAGGTGATAACCTCCCTAATTTTTATTTTGCTACTCAGATCCCAATTTGTGCTGCCGTAGGACGATCAGTAAGTAATAAACTTTTCTTACCTGAAAATTTTGTTTCCTGGAGTCCGTAGGCAGCACAGGTATCCCACCCTAATAAATTGAATTGCTTGATAATAACTCGTCTGTCTGTTACCAAGGAGGCGCTTATATGGTCATATGGTCATGCTGTTATATTTTCTGCCAAGTTGTAGGGATAGGACTTAATCCCAATCTGTGCTGCCTATGGACTCCAGGAAACAAAATTTTCAGGTAAGAAAAATGTATTGCATCCCTAACACCATTTCCACAGGCAAATTCTCGAGAACGAAGAATGAACACCTTTCTGAATGACATACCCCGACAGATAAGGTTAATTCGGGAGTGCATAATTTGATGGTTCCTCCCAACAAGGGAGTGAAGTCAATGGCCACAATACAGATGGGAGTGGGCAGATTCAAGATCCGGGCGCCTCCAGTTCCTGAGGTACTCCAGCCTGCTCTTTCCCAGTCAGAAAAGATCAGGTCCTTGAGGACTGCCTCATAGAACGGAAGGAATTTCCCTGTGCTGCCAGCGCTCCGGGAAAGCACAAAAGAGTTGTACAAGGCAAACTGCACCAAGTAGACCGCAACTTTTTTGTACCATGCCCGGGTTTTGCACATGGCATTATATGGCTTGAGGACTTGATCAGAGAGATCAACTCCTCCCATATACCGATTGTAGTCAACGATACAATCGGGCTTAAGGACCGTTGCTGCGGTACCTCGCACAGGGACAAGGGTGATGCCGTTACCGTGAATTGTGGACAGTACAAGGACATCCCTCTCGTCCTTATATCTGACAAGCAACAGGTTTACACTGGTAAGGGCATGGGTCTCACCCCTGGGGATAGATACCTGGAGGGGGTGGGTAGGGAGGCCGCATTGATTTTTCCGCACGGTTCCACAAGTGGACGTGGATCTGGCGGCGAGGGACTGGAACAAGGGGATACTAGTATAAAAGTTATCCACGTACAGGTGGTAACCCTTGTCTAGCAGTGAGTGCACAAGGTCCAACATAAGATTCCCGCTAACACCCAGAGTGGGGGGACATTCTGGGGGTTGAATACAGGAATCTCGCCTCTTGTACACACGAAACTTGTAAGTGTACCCTGAGGTACTCTCACAAAGTTTGTACAGCTTCACGCAATACCTTGCCTGCTTTGAGGGCACATACTTGAGGAAAAGGAGTCTCCCCTTGAAAGCAATAAGAGAATCATCAACCGCGACCTCACTTCCAGGTACATAGGCCTGCACAAATTTGGCTCAGGTACCACAAACACAGTCAAATCGTCATGGGGTTTAAGTTTAGCATGAGCTGATGAGAGGGCCCATAATCATGGAGAAAGAGGCTGGCAACCAGGCTTCTCCAGCACCCAGTGGTGAGGTTGGGTTCGCCACAGTCCCCACTCCAGTAATGCCTGACACTAGGTTTTTTGACTAGGCCCATGTGCAGCACGAGGCCCCAAAACTTCCTCATCTCGGCTGCACTGACCGGAGTTCAGCCACCGGCCCAAGCCAAAAAGGAGCCCGGGTGTTGAGCAACGAACTGTTGGGCGTACAGGTTCGTTTGCTTCACCATCAGATTTACAAAGTGGTCACTGAAAAAAAGACTAAAGTAGTCGTATTCAGTGAAGCCCACTGTGGAAATCTGGATTCCTGGTTGGCCTACAAAATCAGGAATCGCGGACTCAAAATGCTCTGGGGTACACCAGACAAGTTCACCGGCAGGGGGCTCAGGTGGACTGATCTGATTGGCTGGAAAACTAGTACGAGCCCCAGAGCTGCTCGTGCTAGTGTGGGGCAGAGGGTCCCTAGCATGGCGGTCCACTTGCTCCACCTTGGGGGATCATCATCGCTAGATGATGAGGAGGACTCAGATGACAAAAGGAAAGTGGGGTCATCCTCGTCCTCACTGGGGCTCTCTGACTCGGAGGCAAGCTGGGCGTATGCCTCCTCGGCCGATAACATAGGGGAGGCCATAGGGGAGAGTGTGTGTGCATGTGTGCGTGCGTGCTAACTGTGGCCGGACGCTAAGAGTGGCGGCCACAGTCAGCGTACGCAGAAAAAAAAAAAATATAATGCTTGCGCCCCAAAAAAAGTTGTGGGGGGGCAGGGGAGCAAGCTGCAGCACCCCTGGGGGGGGGGGGGTCTAGGGTCACACAGCTGTGCTGTGTTTTTCTCCCTACTAACTTTCCCTGAATATCCCTGCCTAACTTAACCTGTCCCTAACCTTTCCCTAAATACCTTGGTGAAGGTGGTGCTAGGCACAGATGGGGGTCGTGGGGCACAGATGGGGGTGCTGGCTCTGATGATCCCTGCAGCTGGCTCTGGAGACTGTGCAGCGCTGCAGTAATTTGAATGGCCCGCCCGCCCCAGCCGACCAATCAGTGCCGATCCTGAGAGGTGATGTCAGGATTGCAGGATGGTGATTGGTGGTATATTATCACACCACCGATCACCATCCTGTTCCGGGTTATCGGCTCCCCAGAGACCCGAATAACTCGGGAACGCAGCAAACCGCAGGTCTGAATTGACACGGGGGGGTCATTGTCCCAGCAGGTACCCAGTTCCGATCACCGCCCGCTGCGTTGCGATCGGAACTCTACATGACGTACCGGTACGTCATGTGTCCTTAAGTACCAAGACATCATGCCGTACCACTACGTCATGTGTCCGGAACAGGATAAAGGGGCGGTCACTGTGAAAATCAATGTTTAAGGGGTGGTCACTGTGAAAGTCACTGTTAAAGGGGCGGCCACTGTAATAGTCACTGTTAAAGGGGCGGTCACTGTTAAAGGGGAGGCCACTGTGAAAGTCACTGTTAAAGGGGCGGCCACTTTTAAAGGGGTGGCCACTTCGGACGGTTGATCAGCAATTTAGAATAATTTAAAAAAAAACGAATTTTCACACTTTATGACCTTTTTTGTTAGTCTTTTTTTTTTGTCTGTTAGTATTAGGGCTGCAACGATTAATCGATGTAATCAATAATAATCGATAACTGGATTTGTTGTCGACGAATAATCGCCGATTCGTTGCTATGCGGGCGGGCGCCGGGCGTGCGGTTTACTTTGTCACTGCATCTTTATTTTACCTTACAATCGTGACGCTCCAGTAACAACTAACGGGCAGAGCGGAGGTCGGCGTAACGTCACTTACTCATGTGACGCGCCTGCTCCGCCTCCTTTATTCATAAAGTGGGCGGAGCAGTGCGTCACGTGAGTAAGTGACGTTACGCCGCCCTCCGCTCTGCCTGTTAGTTGTTACTGGAGCGTCACGATTGTAAGGTAAAATAAAGATACAGTGAGTGATTAGTCTGCTGTGAGCAGCAGGTCCGGGGCTGTTATGGGGAGGGGGAAATCTGTCTATGGCACTGCTATGGGGAGGGGGAAATCTGTCTATGACACTGCTATGGGGAGGGGGAAATCTGTCTATGGCACTGCTATGGGAAGGGGGGATCTGTGCACTGTTATCCCCATAACAGTGCACATATCCCCTTCCCCATAACAGTGCACATATCCCCCTCTCCATAACAGCGCCACCCACAGATCCCCCTCTCCATAACAGCGCCACCCACAGATCCCCCTCTCCATAACAGCGCCACCCACAGATCCCCCTCTCCATAACAGCGCCACCCACAGATCCCCCTCTCCATAACAGCGTCACCCACAGATCCCCCTCTCCATAACAGTGCCACCCACAGATTCCCCCTCTCCATAACAGCGCCACCCACAGATCCCCCTCTATATAACAGCGCCACCCACAGATCCCCCCCATAATAGTGTCGTCCACAGATCCCCCCCATAACAGTGCCACCCACAGATCCCCCTCTCCATAACAGCGCCACCCACAGATCCTCCCCATAATAGTGTCGTCCACAGATCCCCCATAACAGTGCCGTCCACAGATCCCCCTCTCCATAACAGCGCCACTCACAGATCCTCCCCATAATACTGTCGTCCACAGATCCCCCCCATAACAGTGCCATCCACAATTTGTTTTAATATGGCCTTTATATGATTTTACCTGAAAAATTATGTTCAAACCGCTTTGTTTTGTAATTTTGTTGTTTTTCCCGATTAATCGATTAATCGTAGAAATTAATCGGCAACTAATCGATTATTCAAATAATAGTTAGCTGCAGCCCTAGTTAGGATGAGTTCGCGAACATCCATGCCCCCACACACACGCACACCAAATAAAGATTTACATACACACACTCCCCTATGGTCCGCCAGACGTTCGCGGCCGAGGAGGCATACGCCCTGCCTTCCTCGGACTCCGAGAGTCCCAGTGAGGACGAGGATGACCCCACTTTCCTTTTGTCATCCGCGTCCTCATCATCTAGCAATGATGATGAGTCCCCAAGGCTTCGGAGACGCCGCCAGGCGGAGCAAGGGGACTACCCTGTGGCCCACCCTAGTACGGGCAGCTCTGGGGCTCGTACTAGTTTTCCGGCCCACCAGTTAAATCCACCGGAGCCCCCTGCCGGTGAACATGCCTGGTATACTCCAAAACGTTATGAGCCCGTGATTCATGATTTTGAAGGCCAACCAGGAATCCAGATTTCCACAGTGGGCTTCACTGAATACGACTTTTTTAGTATTTTTTTTCAGTGACCACTTTGTAAATCTGATGGTGGAGCAGACAAACCTGTACGCGCAACAGTTCGTTGCTCAACACCGGGGCTCCTTTTTGGCTAGGCCCGGTGGCTGGACCCCGGTCAGCGCAGCCGAGATAAGGACGTTTTGGGGCCTCGTGCTGCACATGGGCCTAGTCAAGAAACCTAGTGTCAGGCATTACTGGAGTGGGGACGTCCTTTACCAGACCCCACTTTACAGTACGGCCATGACACGCTCCCGGTTTGAGGCCATCCGGAAATGCCTGCATGTCTCCCTCAAGGTGATCCTGTCTATGACCGCCTGTACAAAATTAGGCCGGTCATCGATCTTTTTGGTGCCAAATTTGTACAGGTCTATGTACCTGGGAGGGAGGTTGTAGCGGAGAGCTGATATTCCACAGCCAATCTCCACCTAAGATCCCAGTGAGGCTCAGGAACAAGTATCATAAATCCATAGAGTAGTAATTCCAGCAGGCAAAATAGTCCAATAATATCCCAACAGCAATCCTAATGACTGGACGACACACAGCATCAGGAGCAGAACTAACTTTATTTGGACATGGCACACACTTTAAACCCCCCAACAGCCTTATTTACATACAATGGGGCACATAGATGACCATGTACAAGGAAGGGTGGGGACAGACAATAGCAAGGGCTGATGGGAGGTGGAGGAGGGACAGAGCAGCTAGATTACTGGTCTCCCAGTGTCCCTGAGACCACACCCTGCTGGGAAAACAATGGGACAGGAAAAAAAGGGGGAGGGGAGGAGGCACAGAAAAGCAATGCATCCAACAACAGTAAACATTACAGTTTACAATACATAGCCATACAATCAACCGAATGTCGTCCTACATGATCCAAACAGGTGTCATGGAACCATGAACCAGACGTACAACAAGAGATAAGTGGAAATAAGAAGGCTTTATTGAAAATCAAGCTGTAAGCAAAAGTCCAAACGGATGGCTAAACCGAAGCAGGGTCTTGCATAGACAGAGGTCAGGAACCAGAAGGGTAGTCAGACGAAGCCTGGATCAGGAACCAGCAGGGTAGTCAGACGAAGCCAGGATTAGGAACCAACGGGGTAGTCAGACGAGGCCAGGATCAGGAACCAGAAGCAGCAGCAGTCTTAGAAGCATGTGAACACAGGAGGACCAAGCAAGGAACTGAAGCCACAGACCTCCTATATACATGAGCTAGGCATCCAGCTCCTCCCAGTGGGAAGGAGAAGCCGCAGGGTGGGAGGCTACAAGAAACCCAGAAACCAAGATGGCCGCCAGCACATGTCAAACGAAGGAGAACAGTAAGAAGGTAAGACCATGACAGTACCTCCCCCTCAAGGGCCCCTCCTCCGCGGAGTAAGGAACGGTTTCTGAGGGAAGCGTGCGTGGAAGGCTCGGAGCAAAGCAGGAGCATGGACATCTGCGGAGGGAACCCAGGAACGCTCCTCTGGACCATAACCACGCCAATGGACCAAAAACTGCAACCGACCGCGGACCAGGCGTGAGTCCAGGATATTGCTCACCTCATATTCCTCACGATTGCCCACTTGGACCGGACGGGGCCGAGGAACCGAGGAAGTGAAACGATTACACACCAGTGGCTTCAACAGGGAGACATGAAACACGTTGGAGATCCGCATGCCAGGAGGAAGCGCAAGGGCATAGGCTACCGGGTTTACCCTGCGAAGCACTCGGAAGGGACCAACAAAGCGAGGCGCCAGCTTGGGAGTGGGCACTCGAAGGTTGAGGTTGCGGGTGGACAACCATACACGGTCTCCGACCTGGTAGGAAGGAGCGGGCGCTCGTCTGCGATCAGCCTGGAGTCTCTGGCGCTGCGCAGAGACCTCAAGGGACCTCTGGATCTGTACCCAAGAAGCACGTAGGACGGAAAGGTGATCCTCCACAGCCGGAATATCCTGGGGAGAGAATACCTCCGGTAACACGGCAGGTTGGAACCCATAATTGGCCATGAAGGGAGACGTCCCAGAGGAAGAGTTCACCGCCGTGTTCCTGGCAAACTCAGCCCAAGGCAGGAGGTCAACCCAATCGTCTTGGTGATCGGAGACATAGCAACGAAGGAATTGCTCCAAGGCCTGATTGGATCGTTCTGCGGCCCCATTGGACTGAGGGTGGTAGGCCGAGGAGAAAGAGAGATGAATCCCCAACTGGGAGCAAAAGGCGCGCCAGAACCTGGACACAAACTGACTCCCCCGATCCGACACAATCTCCTTGGGCAAACCGTGCAACCGGAAGACCTCCCTGGCGAAAATCGTGGCCAACTCTTGTGCAGAGGGTAACTTCTTGAGAGGAACACAGTGGCACATTTTGGAAAACCGATCCACAATCATGAGAATGACCGTATGGCCTCGGGATGCAGGGAGGTCCACAATGAAATCCATCCCCAGGTGTGACCATGGGCGCTCCCCGGTGGCTATGGGTTGCAAAAGGCCCAACGGAAGGTGCCGAGGGGACTTACTCTGGGCACAAACGGAGCATGCCGCTACATATGCGGCGATGTCGGAACGTAGAGAAGGCCACCAGAACAGACGTGAAACAGCCCAGGACAGCTGATTCTTTCCAGGATGCCCCGCGGCCTTGGAGTTATGGTAGGTTCGCAACAACCGAGTGCGCAACTCCTCAGGCACAAAACACCTGCCGTTGGGTCTCCCAGAGGGAGCACCAGATTGAGCCGCCAAAATCTGCTCACCCAGGGGAGAGGTCAGGCTGGTGCGAATGGCGGCCAGGATCTGATTCTGACCGAAGTCGGAATCGACTCCTCCCCGGACAGCTCGGAGTACTGCCGTGATAAGGCATCCGCTCTGATGTTCTTGGAACCGGGTAGGTAGGAGACCACGTAATTAAAACGTGACAAGAACAGAGCCCATCTGGCCTGACGTGGTGTCAATCTCTTGGCCTCAGAAAGGTAGGTCAGATTCTTGTGGTCCGTCAGGATGAGAACCGGAACCACCGAACCCTCGAGCAAGTGCCTCCATTCTTTAAGGGCCTGCACGATGGCCAATAACTCCCTGTCACCAATCTGATAGTTGCACTCCGCGGAAGACAGTTTCCGGGAGTAAAACCCACAAGGAAGCAGAGGACCCTCTGGTGTTCTACGCTGAGACAGAAGGGCGCCTACTCCCGTCTCAGACGCGTCCACCTCGAGGACAAAGGGCAACCCAGGGTTGGGATGCGACAGAATCGGAGCCGACACAAAGGCGGACTTTAGAGCCTCAAAAGCTCGGATGGCCTCGAGCGGCCAGACCTGGAAATTACTGCCCTTCCTGGTCAGATCCGTGAGAGGCTTGGCTAGCATAGAAAAGTCCCTGATGAACTTCCGATAATAATTGGCGAAGCCCAAAAAGCGCTGCAGGGCACGGAGACCACTGGGCTGGGGCCACTGTAAGACAGCCGAAACCTTCTCAGGATCCATGGAGAACCCCTCAGCGGAAATGATGTAACCTAAGAAGGTTACCTGGGATCGGTGAAATTCGCATTTCTCAAGCTTACCGAACAGCCTGTTCTCTCGTAACCGTTGCAACACTCGTCTGACATCCATAATGTGGGCCTCCATGGATTCAGAATATACCAAGATGTCATCCAAATAGACCACCACACACTGCTGCAACAGGTCACGGAAAACATCGTTGATGAATTCCTGGAAGACTGCGGGCGCATTGCACAACCCAAAGGGCATAACCAAGGATTCATAATGACCGGTCCTGGTGTTAAACGCGGTCTTCCACTCATCGCCCGCCTTGATCCTTACCAGGTTATATGCCGCCCTCAGGTCGAGTTTGGTAAAGACCGTGGCCCCTTTGAGGCGATCGAACAGCTCGGAAATCAAGGGTATCGGGTAAGCGTTCTTGATCGTGATGCGATTGAGACCCCTGTAATCGATGCAAGGCCTCAACTCACCGCCCTTCTTTTTCACAAAGAAAAATCCAGCCCCTGCCGGGGACGAGGATTTGCGAATGTGTCCGCGTGAAAGCGCCTCCCTCACGTACTCCTCCATGGCCTCATTCTCCGCTACCGACAGTGGATAGACTTTGCCACGAGGAGGAACGGCACCAGATTGTAACTCTATGGCACAATCGTATGGGCGGTGCGGAGGTAGGGCAACCGCGCGCACCTTATCGAATACATCCCGGTACTCTTCGTATTCAGGAGGCAACAGAGAGTCCGAGGAAGTACACAGCAACTTGACAGGCCCATGGATGCAACTAGCCCCACACTGCGGTGACCACGAGAGGATCTCGGCCGATCTCCAATCGAAAGTCGGATTATGCTTCTGGAGCCAGGGGTACCCCAAGACCACCGAGTAGTGTGGAGACGAAATCACCTGGAGACAGACCGACTCTCTGTGAACGGCACCAATGGCTATCCCCACTGGAAGGGTCTCATGAGTCACGTGTGGCGGCAGAAGGGGTCTGCCGTCTATCGCCTCAAGAGCCAGTGGGGAACCTCGAGGCTGCAGAGGAATGGAATTGGCGGCAGCGAACACACTATCAATGAACAAACCACCAGCACCAGAGTCCACCAACGCCTGGGTCGTCACCGAGCCCCCGACCCAGGAGAGGACAACAGTGATCAGTGGTTTGTCAACACGGGAAACCGGGGACGAGGAGACTCCACCCAAGATCTGCCCCCGACAGGATCTCAGGTGCGAGCGTTTCCCGGACGGTTCGGACATGCCAACCGAAAATGCCCACCGAGACCACAGTACATGCATCGGCCCTCGCGTCTCCGGAGTACCCTCTCCCCCTCGGACAGGCGAGCAAACCCCAGCTGCATGGGTTCACCCCCAGACAAGTCATCCCCAGGAGGCGTGGGAGGAGAGGGAGGCACGGGTGGGACAGCAAACGTAGGCGCCAATCTGTTAGAAGACCTCCGCAGACTCTCCTTAAAGGAAGGTCTCTCCCTGAGTCTGGTGTCAATCAAAATCAGGAAAGAAATAAGAGACTCGAGCTCCACTGCAACCTCATCCTTCAAGGCATCCGAGAGACCATGAGAGAAAGCAGCGACCAGAGCCTCATTATTCCAGCCCACCTCTGCTGCCAGGGTACGAAACTCAATGGCGTATTCAGCTACGGATCGTGAACCCTGTCTGATGGACATAAGGAGCTTCGCAGCAGAGGCAGCACGAGCCGGCACATCGAATACCTTCCGAAGAGAAGCAACAAAACCGGAAAACTCGGCAACCACCGGATTGTTGTTCTCCCATAAAGGGCTGGCCCAGGCCAAGGCCTTGTCCGAGAGCAGCGAGATCAAGAAGCCCACCTTTGATCTCTCAGTAGGAAAGGCATGTGGCAGCAACTCGAAATAAATGCCCACCTGGTTAAGGAAACCTCGGCACTGAGTTGGCTCTCCCCCAAAGCGCTGTGGAAGGGGGGCAGAACCGGTCATACCCCGAGACACCGCAGGCGCAGCAACAGGTGTCGGGGTAGACTCTGGCGCAACAACCGGAGCGGCAGTAGGAGCGGGCCCAGGAGCGACAACCGACCCATCGGCAACAGAAGCGAAATGAGCCGTGCGTTCAAGCAGGGTTTGCAACGCCACAGCGAACCGACCCAACAGGTGATCCTGCTGATCAAGTCTGGCAATCAGCGTAGGTAGCGAGGATGGCCCTGTACCGTCAGAATTCATGGCTTGGTCCTAATGTCGTGGAACCATGAACCAGACGTACAACAAGAGATAAGTGGAAATAAGAAGGCTTTATTGAAAATCAAGCTGTAAGCAAAAGTCCAAACGGATGGCTAAACCGAAGCAGGGTCTTGCGTAGACAGAGGTCAGGAACCAGAAGGGTAGTCAGACGAAGCCTGGATCAGGAACCAGCAGGGTAGTCAGACGAAGCCAGGATCAGGAACCAACGGGGTAGTCAGACGAGGCCAGGATCAGGAACCAGAAGCAGCAGCAGTCTTAGAAGCATGTGAACACAGGAGGACCAAGCAAGGAACTGAAGCCACAGACCTCCTATATACATGAGCTAGGCATCCAGCTCCCCCCAGTGGGAAGGAGAAGCCGCAGGGTGGGAGGCTACAAGAAACCCAGAAACCAAGATGGCCGCCAGCACATGTCAAACGAAGGAGAACAGTAAGAAGGTAAGACCATGACAACAGGTCAGGCTAAATACAATCCGCTACAGAGGTGGTGGTTGATGAGTCTCTCATTGCGTTCAAGGGGAGACTCCTTTTCCGCCAGTATGTTCCCTCTAAGCGGGCGAGGTATGGCGTGTAGCTGTACAAACTTTGTGAGAGTACCTCAGGGTACACTTACAAGTTTTGTGTGTACGAGGGGCGAGATTCCTGTATTCAACCCCCAGAATGTTCCCCCACTGTGGTGTTAGCGGGAAACTAGTTTGGGACCTTATGCACCCAGTTCTAGATAAGGGTTACCACCTATACGCCAGATCCACATCCGCTTGTGGGACCGTGCGGAAAAATCAACGCGGCCTTTCTACTTTCCCCCCCTCCAGGTACCTATGCCCTTACCAGTGGAAACCTGTTGCTAGTCAGATATAAGGACAAGAGGCGCACGGATCGTCCCTGGCCAACACTTTCCAGGTTTGGTCCCCCATGCTGGAAAGAAGGGACGGACCCAAAAAAGTGCAGAGTGTGTCACAGGAGGGGGAAACGGAAGGACACCACTACTCAGTGTGACAAGTGATCCGGGCCTCTGCATTATTGGTTGCTTCAGGGAGTACCACACTTCCATGGAGTACTAAATTTATATCCCAATTTAGCCACTGACAATCGGATATTATTTTGTAAAACTAAAATAAATTAATAAAAAATAGACAAATTAGGAATTGCCGTGTCCATAAGAATCTGCTCTATAAAAATACCCCGCCAAACCCTCAGATGAACACGGTCCAAAAAATAAAATAAAAACGGTGCAATAAAAAAGTTTTTTTTTTGTCACCTTCCATCACAAAAATTGTAATAGCAAGCGATTAAAAAGTCATATGCCCCCCAAAATAGTGCCAATAAAACCGTCTTCTCATCCCGCAAAAAATTAGCCCCTACCTAAGATAAATGGCTAAAAACAAAAAAAAATGACTCTTAGACTATGGAGATACTAAAATTTTTTTTTTTTTTTTTTTATAAAAAGATAATATAGTGTAAAACATAAATAAAATAAAAAAAAGTAGACATATTAGGTATTGCCGCATCTGTAAGAATCTGCTCTATAAAAATACCCCCCTAACCACTCAGATGAACAGGGGAAAGAAAAAATATGCTATTTTTTGGCAAACTTCATTTTAATCAGTTTTTTTTCCAATAACAAAGCAAGGTTTAACATGGGGTGTTTCTGCAAACTACAGAATCAGGGCAATAAATATAGCATTTTGCTTGGCTTTTAACCTTTGCTTTGTTACTGGAAAAAAATGCTTAAAATGAAAATTTGAGAATTCTAAATCTTTTCCATCTCCATTTGCCAATAACTCTTGTGCAACACCTAACGGGTTAACAAGGTTTGTAAATTCAGTTTTTAATACCTTGAGGGGTGTAGTTTCTTATATGGGGTCACTTTTATGGAGTTTCAACTCTAAGGGTGCATCGGTGGGCTTCAAATGGGACATGATGTAAATAAACCAGTCCAGCAAAATTTGCCTTCCAAAAACCATACGGCGCACATTTCACTCTACGCCCTACTGTGTGGCCGTGCAGTAGTATACGGCCACATATGGGGTGTTTCTGCAAACTACAGAATCGGGGCAATAAATATAGAATTTTGTTTAGCTGTCAACCCTTGCTTTGTTACTGGAAAAAATGGATTAAAATTGAAAATTTGCCAAAAAATCTAAATTCTGAAATGTTATCTCCATTTGCCATTAACTCTTGTGGAACACCTAAAGGGTTAACGACATTTGGAAAATCAGTTTTGAATACCTTTTAGGGGTGTAGTTTTTAGAATGGGGTCATCTTTTAGTGGTTTCTATTATGTAAGCCTCACAAAGTGACTTCAGACCTGAACTGGTCCCTAAAAATTGGGTTTTTGAAAATTTGGGAAAAATTTCAAGATTTGCTTCTAAACTTCTAAGCCTTCTAACATCCCCAAAAAATAAAATATAATTCCCAAAATGATCCGAACATGAAGTAGACATATGTGGAATGTAAAGTAATAACTATTTTTGGAGGTATTGCTATGTATTATAGAAGTAGAGAAATTGAAACTTAAAGGGATTCTGTCATCAGATTTAACCCCTCTAACCTAAACATATGATCATGTCCAGACTAATAAGAAGAATCCTAAGCTGGCCTTATTAAACCTCACTGTGGCTCTATTTGCCCAAAAAACAGGTTTTTATAACCTGTCAATCACTTACTTAAGGTGCCCAAGGGGAGGTCCGTTAATAAAGGGTGCCCGCCCGCACCCCTCGCCGTCCGGTGCTTAGCGCCGCCTTTACAGCTCAGCACCGCCTCCGCAATCCTAGTGCGCAGGCGCAGGATCTGGCAGAGGGACGGGGAGGATTGTGGCGGCCGGCGCTGAGCTGTAGAAGGCGGCGCTGAAGACAGGGAAGGCGGTGCTGGGCACCGGACGGCGAGGGGTGGGGCCGGGCACCCTGTATTAACGAACCTCCCCTTGGGCACCTTAAGTAAGTGATTGACACTACAATACAATTATAGAAGTAGAGAAATTGAAACTTGGAAATGTTGACATTTTTTCCAAGTTTTTGGTAAATTTGGTATTTTTTATAAGTAAAAAAGTTTTTCTTTCATTTCATGTCACCAGTGTCATGAAGTACAATATGTGAAAAAAAATAATAATCTCAGAATGGCCTGGATAAGTTAAAGCGTTTTAAAGTTATCACCACTTAAAGTGACACTGGTCAGATTTGCAAAAAATAGCCTGGTCCTTAAGGTGAAATAAGGCTGTGTCCTTAAGGAGTTAAAGGGGCGGTCAATGTGAAAGTCACTGTTAAATGGGCGGTCAATGTGAAAGTCACTGTTGAAGGGGCGGTCACTGTGAAAGTCACTGTAAAAGGGGTGGTCACTGTGAAAGTCACTGTTAAAGGGGTGGTCACTGTGAAAGTCAATGTTAAAGGGGCGGTCACTGGGTAAGTCACTGTTAAAGGGGAGGTCACTGTGAAAGTCATTGTTAAAGGGGAGGTCACTGTGAAAGTCACTGTTAAAGGGGAGGTCACTGTTAAAGGGGAGGTCACTGTGTAAATCACTGTTAAAGGGGAGGTCACTGTGTAAATCACTGTTAAAGGGGAGGTCACTGTGTAAGTCACTGTTAAAGGGGCGGTCACTGTGAAAGTCACTGTAAGAGGGGCAGCCACTATAAAGGTCACTGTAAGAGGGGTAGTCCCTGTTAAAGGGGCCGGCCCTGTGGAGGTCACTGTTAAAGGAGCGGGTACTGTAGAGGTCACTGTTATGGGGGACAGATGGATAGATGAAATATACCTGTGCGAAGCCGGGTCCTTCTGCTAGTCTCTTATATATATATAAAAATGATTTTCTGTCTGTCTGTGTAGACGTTCTTTATGCGTGACCAAACGACTGGACTGATCTTCAAATTTGGTGCACAGGTACATCAGGTGTCCAGGAAGATTTTAGACCGGGTCTCGGCTCTCTAGGATGTACCGTTCCTGAGATATTCCCAAAATATGACCTGCATTAGCCAATAGAAGCCAGCAAGCCTTTCACTTAAATCTGAACTGCCATTTACACGGTGACATGTCCCTTATTAGCCAAAAGAAGCTTGCAGGTCCTACTCCAGGTTGCCATAACAACAGTTGTGGAAATTTTATTATGCAGACATTTTAACTTAGGATGTGTGTGTTTTTTTTATAGATTGTCATTTGTCTCCCTGTGTCGGATTTGTCCAAAGAACGCTCTAGCAGAGGGTACTTGGGTTGAATCGGGACCAGTGGTAAAACCGTCAGTATGAAAACCTTCTCATGGGCTTGGAGACGTGTTCTCAATGTGTAGGGGGCATTTGCCAGTTTGTGAGCACTAAGTGCAATGCACTGGGCTTCTTCCCTTCAAATGTCTATACACATTAGAGAAGTAAAGTCTGCATAATGAGAGATACATATTATACCTCTGCTGTTGGTTTGCTATCCCGTTCTGGATACAGATCTGCTTTTAAGACATACATATCTGCCTTGTCGGTATACTCGTACCGTATACTAACAATAGCCGTAGCAATGTCTCGCAGATAATCTCAAACCTATAAGAACCAGTAGAATGATCTTCATTAGATACTAGTCACTTTTGAGCAGCATTGAATGGGATCCATGCTGACAGTGATGGGGTATGGGCGGCCGCCTGGCTGGTTGGACAATGAACATGACTCATCCTTCCTTATACAGGGATGGGGTGTGTGCATTGTCTGTCCTGCCACATTGATGCCCTTCCCTGTATGTCATCACTTCCTGTATCCTTGTCTTGGGCCAGCCCCTTTTACACCTTCTTTTAGTAAATAAAAGAAACAGACTGGGCAGGGAGGGGAGGAGGAGTGCTCACCAAGAATTCAAGCAAGATGGTGACACCTGTATCTGCCTCTGACTGTGGTTGAGGGAAAAGAGATTTACCTATTTCTTTACACAAAATTTGATGCGAGCGGATTACAACTATTACTATTTCTACAACACAACTAATCACAGGTTTTAGCAGTTCACAGGGCCTTAAATATTCAGTCATATGATGTCACAACTACACTGCTACATGCATGAGGGGCAGGGGCCACTATTAAACGGACGGGCGCAATGGAGTTCACTGTTAAAGGGTCGGGCACTGTGGAGGTCACTGTTAAAGGGGCAGGAACTGCAGAGGTCTTAGTTAAATGTGCGGGCACTGTGGAAGCCATTGTTAAAGGGGCGGACACTGTGGAGGTCACTGTTAAAGGGGCAAGCTATGTGGAGGTCCCTGTTAAAGGGGCAGGCACTGTGGAGGTCCCTGTTAAAGGGGTGGGCACTGAGGAGGTAACTGTTAAATGGGCAGACACTGTGGAGGTCACTGTTAAAGGGAATCTGTCACCTATTTTGACCATATAAAACCGTTTACATAGCAATGTGCAATAAACTTGGTCCCCTCTGGGCGCCTTGGAACCAATTTTATTCAACTTTTCATTCTTACAAAAAAGCGATTTTTCTGATATGCAAATGAGGTTCCAAGGTGCCCAGAGGGGCGTTATTACTCTGCTCTAGTGCCCAGTAACGCCCCCCTGCAGTGCCCAGCCGGCCTTTCTTCCAAGCCCAGCCGGCCTCCTAAGAAATAAATAGCCTCCCACATACTTGCCGAACAGCGCTGCCCCCTCCCCACTACGTCATTTAATTTATTCATTGCACCATCGTGCTTCCTCCTCTCTTGGCCTACGGCGCCACCCCCTCCCCATTATGTCATTTATTTTATTCATTGCACCGGACCTCCCTTCCTCCTCTCTTGTCCTCCGAAATCCCGCGCAGGCGCAGTATCGGTGAGTGCCTGTGCGATTCTCCTGTTCCAGAGGGCAACAGCCTCAATAGTGTCACTGGGCATGCTGGGCATTGCCCTCTGGAACACGAGATTCACGCAGGCACTCACCGATACTGCGCCTGCGCGGGATTTCGGAGGACAAGAGAGGAGGAAGGGAGGTCCGGTGCAATGAATAAAATAAATGATGCAATGGGGAGGGGGTGGCGCCGTAGGCTAAGAGAGGAGGAAGCACGATTGTGCAATGAATAAATTTAATGACTTAGTGGGGAGGGGGCGGCGCCGTTCGGCAAGTATGTGGGAGGACATTTATTTCTTAGGAGGCCGACTGGGCTTGGAGGAAAGGCCGGCTGGGCACTGCAGGGGGCCGTTACTGGGCACTAGAGCAGCGTAATAACGCCCGTCTGGGCACCTGGGAACCTCATTTGCATATCAGAAAAATCGCTTTTTTATAAGAATGAAAAGTTGAATAAAATTGGTTCCAAGGCGCCCAGAGGGGACCAACTTTATTGCACATTGCTATGTAAACGGTTTTATATGGTCAAAATAGGTGACAGATTCCCTTTAACCCCTTAGGGACACAGCCTTTTTACACCTTAGGACCAGGCCATTTTTTGAAAATCTGACCAGTGTCACTTTAAGTGATGATAACTTTAAAACGCTTTGACTTATCCAGGCCATTCTGAGATTGTTTTTTCGTCACATATTGTACTTCATGACACTGGTAAAATAAAGTTAAAAAAAATATTTTTTTTTGCATAAAAAAATGTCAAATTTACCAAAAATTTGGAAAAATTGGCAAATTTCAAAGTTTCAGTTTCTCTACTTCTGTAATACATAGTAATACCCTTAAAAATTGTGATGACTTTACATTCCCCATATGTCTACTTCATGTTTGAATTATTTTGGGAATGATATTTTATTTTTTGGGGATGTTACAAGGCTTAGAAGTTTAGAAGCAAATCTTGAAATTTTTCAGAAATTTACAAAAACCCAATTTTTAGGGACCACTACAGCTCTGAAGTCACTTTGCGAGGCTTACATAATAGAAACCACCCAAAAATGACCCCATTCTATAAACTACACTTCTCAAGGTATTCAAAACTGATTTTACAAACTTTGTTAACCCTTTAGGTGTTGCACAAGAGTCATTGGCAAATGGGGATGAAATTTGAGAATTTCATTTTATTGCCTAATTTTCCATTTTAACCAATTTTTTCCACTAACAAAGCAAGGGTTAACAGCCAAACAAGACTGTATCTTTATTGCCCTGACTCTGCCGTTTACAGAAACACCCCATATGTGGCCGTAAACTACTGTACGGCCACACAGCGGGGCGTAGAGTGAAAGGTGCGCCGTTTGGTTTTTGGAAGGCAGGTTTTGCTGGACTGGTTTTTTGACACCATGTCCCATTTGAAGCCCGCTGATGCACCCCTAGAGTAGAAACTCCATAAAAGTGACCCCATCTAAGAAACTACACCCCTCAAGGTATTCAAAACTGATTTTACAAACTTTGTTAACCCTTTAGGTGTTGCACAAGAGTTATTGGCAAATGGGGATGAAATTTGAGAATTTCATTTTTTTGCCTAATTTTCCATTTTAACCCATTTTTTCCACTAACAAAGCAAGGGTTAACAGCCAAACAAGACTGTATCTTTATTGCCCTGACTCTGCCGTTTACAGAAACACGCCATATGTGGCCGTAAACTACTGTACGGCCACACAGCGGGGCGTAGAGTGAAAGGTGCGCCGTTTGGTTTTTGGAAGGCATGTTTTGCTGGACAGTTTTTTTGACACCATGTCCCATTTGAAGCCCCCTGATGCACCCCTAGAGTAGAAACTCCAAAAAAGTGACCCCATTTTAGAAACTACGGGATAGGGTGGCAGTTTTGTTGGTACAAGTTTAGGGTACATATGATTTTTGGTTGCTCTATATTACACTTTTTGTGCGGCAAGGTAACAAGAAATTGCTTTTTTGGCACCGTTTTTTTTTTGTTATTTACACCATTCATCTGACAGGTTAGATCATGACGTAATTTTAAAGAGCAGGTTGTCACGGACGCGGTGATACCCAATATGTATACAATTTTTTTTATTTATGTACGTTTTACACAATAATTTCATTTTTAAAACAAAAAAAATGTTTTAGTGTCTCCATAGTCTAAGAGCCATAGTTTTTAAATTTTTGGGCGATTATCTTAAGTAGGGTCTCATTTTTTGTGGGATGAGATGACGGTTTGATTGGCACTATTTTGGGGTGCACATGACTTTTTGATTGCTTGCTATTACACTTTTTGTGACGGAAGATGACAAAAAATGGCTTTTTTTACACCGTTTTTATTTTAATTTTTTTACGGTGGTCATCTGAGGGGTTAGTTCATGTGATATTTTTATAGAGCCGTTCAATACGGACGCGGCGATACCTAATATGTATACTTTTTTTTTTTTATGTAAGTTTTACACAATGATTTCATTTTTGAAACAAAATAAATCATGTTTTAGTGTTTCCATAGTGTAAGAGCCATAACTTTTTCAGTTTTTGGGCGATTATCTTGGGTAGGGTATGATTTTTGCGGGATGAGATAACGGTTTGATTGTTACAATTTTGGCGTAGATGTGACTTTTTTGATCACTTTTATTACCTTTTTTGGGAAGTAAGGTGGGCAAAATTCCAATTTCATCATAGTTTTTAATTTTTTATTTTTATGGCGTTCACCGTTCGGGTAAAGTAACATGACCGTTTTATAGATCAGGTCGTTACGGACGCGGCGATACCAAACATGTGTAGGGAATTTTATTTTTTTCATTTTTAATCAGTGATAAATGTGTTTTTTGATTTTTACTTTATTTTTCACTTTTTTAACTTTTTTTTTGACCCAGACCCACTTGGTTCTTGAAGATCCAGTGGGTCTGATGTCTGCATAATACAGTACAGTACAATATATATTGCACTGTACTATATTTTACTTACACTGAACAGATCTATGCTTTCAGCACAGATCTGTTCAGCACCATGGACAGCAGGACGCCTGAGCAGGCGTCCTGTTGCCATGGGAACCTTCCCCGTCTGCTCAGTAGTGGCCAGAACTGCGCAGACGGGGAAGGGTAAGGACGGGGCTCTGGGGGGGCTGCCTGGGAGCTCTCTCCCTCTCCATTCGGGGGACTGCAAAGGCACAGCAGCCCCCCGATCGGAGAGGGAGGGAGCTCCCTCTTACTGTTAACCTTTTCCATACAGCGGTCCGTACGGACCGCTGTATGGAAAGGGTTAAACGGCTGACATCGCATCACCGATGTCAGCCGTTTATACCAGGGTGCCAGCAATGTGCTGGCACCCTGGTATAACCCACTAGACGCCAACGATTACGCAATGGGAGGCGGGCGGGGGATCGCGATCCCGCCTACCGCACCGCCCGCCTCCCGCACCGCCCGCACCGCCCGCAACCCTCCCCCTGCACCTCCCACCGGGCAAAAATCACTAAGGGGTGCAGGGGGGAGGGATACATTTATATTTTACAAATGCAAAAGTTTCTGATCCCCGCGGTCAGGGACCGCGGGGATCAGAAACTGCAGAAATCGCAGCAAACCGCAGGTCTGAATTGACCTGCGGTTTGCCGCGATCGCCGACATGGGGGGGTCACGGGACCCCCCCGCGCATTTAGCCTAGGTGCCTGCTCAATGATTTGAGCAGGCACCGGGTTCCGATCACTGCCAGCCGCACGGCAGTGATCGAAAATGCACAGGGCGTACATGTACGCCCTGTGTCCTTAAGTACCAGGGCACAAGGGCGTACCTGTACGCCCTGTGTCCTTAAGGGGTTAAAGGGGCGGGCACTGTGGAGATCACTGTTAAAGGGGCGGTCATTGTGGAGATCACTGTTAAAGAGGCGGGCACTGTGGAGGTCATTGTTAAAGGGTCGGGTACTGTGGAGGTCATTGTTAAAGGGGCGGGTACTGTAGAGGTCACCGTTATGGGGGAAACTGTCAATATATTTTTACGACACATGGAAACATAAAAAGAAAAAAAAAGAAATAGATGAAATATACCCGTGTGAAGCCGGGTCCTTCTGCTAGTATTATATAGATTCTAGTGTATTATACTGTGCCCTGTATTTCCCAGTAGAAAATGATCCTTGGGAAACAGTCCTCATCCCTGACCACCAGGACCAGGTAGCGCTCTGTCAGTACTGGTGCTCATTCTGACACTAGGGCTGGGTTCACATCCTATTTTTGCCATCCATTTAATGTATATAAAAAATGTATGCATTAACAGATGTCTCAGACTGATGCCATACAGTGACGTCCGTTCATACTTCACCATACAGTTCCATGGTAGAAAAAAAAATTACGTTAACGTATGCATTTTTTTTTATGGACTCTGAAGGATACAAAAACGTGGGGTGCTGACATTAAAGTGAATGGGGCCTGCAGTGAACGCGTGGTTCGCGAACATTTGATCGCGAATGCACGCTTGCGTATCATCCCGGCCAATGTTCGTCACTAGTCCTGAAGGGGTTAAATAAAATATAAGAAGGGATCTAATAATAAACAAACATTCTGTTTCAATATTGTAAATGTAACAATGCGGAGAAAAGCGATAGGCTTGGGAGGTCTGGCGCTATCACAAGGCAGAAGGCTGCGGCGCTGCTCCTCACGTGCGACGAGGAGGGGCCGAAGGTCGCTCCAATAGGAAATAACGCGAGCAGCAGCACGTACATTCCAGGGGACACTGCCGGAGCATTCACCTCAGCAGAGCAACATGTCGGCCACAGATCTGGAGAAGCTGCGGATGTCGGGGGCCGGGAAGGCTATCGCCGTGCTGACGAGCGGGGGAGATGCACAAGGTCAGTACAGAGCACATGATCCTCTTATGTGCGCTCAGGAGGAAGCCACAATGGTTCCGAAAGCTGCACGTGACACACAGGCAGTAAGTGTGCGCGCCATGGACGACCCCGGGGTCGGCCTTCTGGCTTTGCCATGTCAGGTTGGTACAGTATGCGTGCATACACTGATGGTCCGCCATGGCTTGTGCCACAGACTCCAGTTTAACCTCATTGAATGCAGTGGACCCTCACATCATTCTGGACACATTTCCCTTCTTGCCGCGTTCATGGTATTCCAAGGGTTCCCGCTGGCATCTTTATGGACCCTTGTATTTTAGTGGCTTTTTATTTTTTTTCTGGTTACGTCAGCTCCAGATGTTAGCAGAAGGTGAATAGGGAATGTGAAATGCAGGACACAGAAGCCTTTTTTTTCTTCTGCTACTGGTGATTTTATTATTATTATTTTTTTGTAGTTATGGTGTTGTTTTTACATTTCATTCTCTATCGAGAGGAAAAAAACAAAAAAAAAAACAGTCCATACAACCATTTAGAAAAAATACTGAATTTCCCTTAAAGGGTTTCTACCACCAGAAATACCGTTATGTAGCTGACATTAGCGATGCGCTAATGTCAGCACTACATAACAGTATGTTTCTGACATTTGTCCCTGCAGCCGTTTTGGTAAAATAAGCACTTTTATAATGTTCTAATGAGCCTCTAGGTGCTATGTGGGCGTAAAATCAGCACCTAGAGGCTCGGTCTACTCACCCTTTATCCCGCCCAGGTCCCCCGCTCTGCCCGCCCCGCTCCTCTTGATTGATGTCACTGTTCCCTGCATCGCAGACTAAATCCTGCGCCTGCGCTGTTCACTTCTGTATTAGGCGCAGTGAGTGAAGGCCGCTCTCCTGATGCCGGCTTCCTCACTGTGACGTAGTCGGCACAGGCGCAGTGAGGAATCCGGCACCAGGAGCGCATCATTCACTGCCTGTGCCGAATACAGAAGTGAATGACGCAGGATTTCGTCTGCAGGGACAAATGTCAGAAATGTACTGTTATCTATGGCTGACATAAGCGCATCGCTAATGTCAGTCAGCTACATAATGGAATTTCTGGTGGTAGAAACCCTTTAAGAAATGCATTAGTATGAGCCTTTTTAATGGCCAAAAAAAGACCAGAACAAATATTAATGTGCGATGACTAGGGATGAGCGAACTTCTGTTTTCAAGTTCAGCGTCCAGGGTTCGGGATATCTAAGAATTCTGTTATGGATTCCACTACCACGGACCATTAGTTATGGTCTGTGTTAGCAGAATTCTTAGATAACCTGAACCTTGTACGCCGAACTTGAAAACAAAAGTTTGCTCAACACTAGCGACGACCCTAAGGCTAGTTTCACATCTGTGGTGAGAATTCTGGCAGACTCTAACAGTAGATAACAGCCTGTCGGAGTTCTCCAGATCCGGCGTTGCAGGATTCAAACCGAATTTCCGCCAGCTCCATTAAGTATAATGGGGTCCGGTGACGAACTGGCCACATTCCAGACAGACATGCGCAGAGACGGCCAGACGCAAACCGTTGCACTCTGTGGTTTGTGTACAGCTGATTCCCGGCTTTGCCTGACGGATTAGGGGGCTGGTTCTACGTGCCGCAAGTGTGAAACTCGCCTAAGTCACAAGGTTTTCGTACCAGTTATGCCCCAATTATGCCCTCCAAATTTCCAGTGCAAGCTTGGACTATTCCATTTTTTTTTTTTTCATGCTTATATGCACACATTTACTAATGGACTTGCAATGATTTTAGACGTAAAAAGTGTCACAAGTCCCCTTTTCTGTTTTGCACTTTGTATGCCAGCATGCAAGGTGACAGGGGTGGGACGTGTTGGGGCTGGGACCCCAGCCCCGGCATATTTACTTACATTTAGAGGCCCAAATGTAAACAAAAAAAAAAAGCTTACTCCAGGCACATAGACTGCCACAGATGTGCCTAATTTATGGCAAGATGCACGTCTCGTCATAAATTCGATGTATCCAGTGGCTGCGCAGATGGGGAAACTAAGACCGGTGTAAACAGCCAATCTTACCCTGGGTTCACACCTGAGCGTTTTACAGCGCGTTCAAACGCGCTGTAAAACGCTCAAGACATGAAATCCAATGCTTCCCTATGGGAATGGTTCACACCTGGGCGTTTTACAGCGCGTACGAACGCGCTGTAAAACGCCCGACGCTCAAACAAGTACTTGAGCTTCTTTGGGGCGTTTTGACGCGCGTTTGTGGCCATAGGACACTGCAGTCAATGACACAAACGCGCGTTTACTATTACAAAAAACGCGCATAAGAACGCGCGACTAAAACGCGCGTAAAACGCGCGTTTGAGAAACGCTCAGGTGTGAACCCAGGGTTAGGGCTCTTTCACACTTGTGTTCTTCTGTTCTGGCATAGAGTTCCGTCGTCGGGGCTCTATGCCGGAAAAATCCTGATCAGGATTATCCCCATACATTCTGAATGGAGAGTAATTCTTTCAGGATGTTTTCCGTTCAGGACCGGAAAGTTTTTTTGGGGCCGGAGAAAATACTGCAGCATGCTGCGCTTTTTGCTCCGGTCAAAAATCCTGAACACTTGCCACATCGACGGATCCGGAATAATAGCCCATTGAAATGTATTATTCCAGATCCGTCCTAACATCTTCAGTTGTTACAACGCAACGACGGATCCGGAAGTTGCATCTGCGCCTGCGCCAGGAAGTAGGAAGGGCTTGGCTGGCACGAAAACTTCCACTAGACAGCCCGAGTGGGAGAAGACAGGGCGTGAAAGAAGCTCCTGGAGGTGAGTATTGTGTGTGTTTGTCCCTTGCATATTTTATTAGTTGTAAAATAAACTAGAAATTTTCTGATAAGAAATAATTTACATACCGGATCCGCTCATCAGTACACAACGGATCCACTGTTTCGATGGATCCGGACCCATACCGGATCCGTACGACAGATCCAGAAAAAAAACGTTGATGTTGGCTTCAGGATTTCTGGATCAGTATCTTACAAGAAAAATGATGCGTTCTTACACGTTTTTCCGGATCTGGCGTGTAATTCCGGCAAATGGAGTACACGACGGATCCGGACAATGCAAGTGTGAAAGAGCCCTTAGTACATGAACCCCATAGTTGTTTATTGCTGTTTATACATTTGGAAGGGCTGTTTCAAATGTAAGAAACAAACTGGGTAAGTAAATTTAGAACATACTTGGGCCTCATGCACACGATAGATACTGGCCTTATGCATGTTGCCATTTTTTTTCCTTCTATAGAAATGTCCTATCCTAGCATAGGATATGTTTTATTTATTTAGGTTCCTTTTGCTGTACTACGGCACAGACATATGTATTTATCTGCGTTTTGTGTAGCCTCATTGATTTGTGTGCATGAGGCCTCACTTGGAGGTTCTGGTTACACTGACCAGCCTTAAAGGGGTTTTCCAGAATTTATTTATTTATTATTATTATTATTTTTTTTTATAGTGATTCATACCTGCCAACCGTTCCAGATCTAGTGGGACAGTTCTATAACGGCTGAGTTATGTCCTGCTCTCAGCTGATTTTAATGGTGAAGCAGGGAGCTGTCCACTCAGCTGAGCTGCCGGCGCTCCCCAGTAGGAGACTCGCCTCCAACTTCAGTATTTCTTTCCAAGGATTTAAGGAACTTCGCCCTGAATGGATAGTAGAATATACTGTAAATATCTACAGTACAGACCAAAAGTTTGGACACACCTTCTCATTCAAAGAGTTTTCTTTTTCATGACTATGAAAATTGTAGATTCACACTGAAGGCATCAACACAATGAATTGACACATGTGGAATTATATACATAACAAAAAAGTGTGAAACAACTGAAAATATGTCATATTCTAGGTTCTTCAAAGTAGCCAGCTTTTGCTTTGATTACTGCTTTGCACACTCTCTTTCTTGCCTTATAAATGGGGTTGGGACCATCAGTTGCGCTGTGGAGAAGTCAGGTGGATACACAGCTGATAGTCCTACTGAATAGACTGTTAGAATTTATATTATGGCAAGAAAAAAGCAGCTAAGAAAAGAAAAACGAGTGGCCATCATTACTTTAACCACCTCAACCCCCCTAGCTGAAACACCCTTAATGACCAGGCCACTTTTTACACTTCTGCACTACACTACTTTCACCGTTTATTGCTCGGTCATGCAACTTACCACTCAAATGAATTTTACCTCCTTTTCTTCTCACTAATAGAGCTTTCATTTGGTGGTATTTCATTGCTGCTGACATTTTAACTTTTTTTTATTATCGAAATTTAACGATTTTTTTATTTATTTTTTGCAAAAAAATGACATTTTTCACTTTCAGTTGTAAAATTTTGCAAAAAAACACGACATCCATATATAAATTTTTCGCAAAATTTATTGTTCTACATGTCTTTGATAAAAAATAAATAAAAATGGTTTGGGTAAAAGTTATAGCGTTTACAAACTATGGTACAAAAATGTGAATTTTGCTTTTTGAAGCAGCTCTGACTTTCTGAGCACCTGTCATGTTTCCTGAGGTTCTACAATGCCCAGACAGTAGAAAAACCCCACAAATGACCCCATTTCAGAAAGTAGACACCCTAAGGTATTCGCTGATGGGCATAGTGAGTTCATAGAACTTTTTATTTTTGTCACAAGTTAGCGGAAAATGATGATTTTTTATTTTATTTTATTTTTTTTGTTTTCCTTGCAAAGTCTCATATTCGTTATACTGCCCTGGCATTTTAGGGGCCCAAATGTGTGGGAAGTAGTTTGAAATCAAAATCTGTAAGAAAAAATGGCCTGTGAAATCCGAAAGGTGCTCTTTGGAATGTGGGCCCCTTTGCCCACCTAGGCGGCAAAAAAGTGTCACACATCTGGTATCGGCATACTCAGAAGAAGTAGGGCAATGTGTTTTGGGGTGTCTTTTTACATATACCCATGCTGGGTGAGATAAATATTTCGGCAAAAGACAACTTTTCCCCTTTTTTTTTTTTTTTTTTTTTTTATACAAAGTTGGCATTTGACCAAGATATTTCTCTCACCCAGCATGGGTATATGAAAAATGACACCCCAAAACACATTCCCTAACTTCTCCTGAGTGCGGCGATACCAGATGTGTGACACATTTTTGCAGACTAGGTGCGCAAAGCGGCCCAAATTCTTTTTTAGGAGGGGATTTTTAGACATTTGGATCCCAGACTTCTTCTCACGCTTTCGGGCCCCTAAAAAGCCAGGGCAGTATAAATACCCCACATGTGACCCCATTTTGGAAAGAAGACACCCCAAGGTATTCAATGAGGGGCATGGCGAGTTCCTAGAAATTTTTTTCTTTTGGGCACAAGTTAGCGGAAATAGATTTTTATTTTTGTATTTTCTCACAAAGTCTCCCTTTCCGCTAACTTGGGACAAAAATTTAAATCTTTCATGGACTCAATATGCCCCTCAGCGAATACCTTGGGGTATCTTCTTTCCGAAATGGGGTCACATATTTATACTGCCCTGGCATTTTAGGGGCCCTAAAGCGTGAGAAGAAGTCTGGAATATAAATGTCTAAAACATTTTACGCATTTGGATTCCGTGAGGGGTATGGTGAGTTCATGTGAGATTTTATTTTTTGACACAAGTTAGTGGAATATGAGACTTTGTAAGAAAAATAAAATATCTATTTCCGCTAACTTGTGCCCAAAAAAATGTCTAAATGGAGACTTACAGGGGGTGATCAATGACAGGGTGGGTGGTCACCCCATATAGACTCCCTGATCACCCCCCTGTAAGGCTCCATTCAGATGTCCGTATGTGTTTTGCGGATCCGATCCATGTATCCGTGGATCCGTAAAAATCATACGGACGTCTGAATGGAGCCTTACAGGGGGGTGATCAATGACGGGGGTGATAAGGGGTTAATAAGTGACGGGAGGGGGGGGTGTAGTGTAGTGGTGTTTGGTGCTACTTTACTGAGCTACCTTTGTTCTCTGGTGGTCGATCCAAGCAAAAGGGACCACCAGAGGACCAGGTTGCAGGTATATTAGACGCTGTTATCAAAACAGCATCTAATATACCTGTTAGGGGTTAAAAAAATTGCATCTCCAGCCTGCCAGCGAACGATCGCCGCTGGCAGGCTGGAGGTCCTGTCTCTTACCTTCCGATCCTGTGAACGTGCGCGCGCGTTCACAGGAAATCTTGGCTCACGCGAGATGACGCGTATATGCGTCGCTGAGCCTGGGAGAGCCGCCTCCGGACCGCGATCCTGCGTTAGACGGTCCGGAGGCGGTTAAGAAATGAAGGTCAGTCAGTCCGAAAAATTGGGAAAACTTTGAAAGTGTCCCCAAGTGCAGTCACAAAAACCATCAAGCGCTACAAAGAAACTGGCTGACATGCAGACCGCCCCAGGAAAGGAAGACCAAGAGTCACCTCTGCTGCGGAGGATAAGTTCATCCGAGTCACCAGCCTCAGAAATCGCAGGTTAACAGCAGCTCAGATTAGAGACCAGGTCAATGCCACACAGAGTTCCAGCAGCAGACACATCTCTAGAACAACTGTTAAGAGGAGACTGTGTGAATCAGGCCTTCATGGTAGAATATCTGCTAGGAAACCACTGCTAAGGACAGGCAACAAGCAGAAGAGACTTGTTTGGGCTAAAGAACACAAGGAATGGACATTAGACCAGTGGAAATCTGTGCTTTGGTCTGATGAGTCCAAATTTGAGATCTTTGGTTCCAACCACCGTGTCTTTGTGCGATGCAGAAGAGGTGAACAAATGGACTCTACATGCCTGGTTCCCACCGTGAAGCATGGAGGAGGAGGTGTGATGGTGTGGGGGTGCTTTGCTGGTGACACTGTTGGGGATTTATTCAAAATTTAAGGCATACTGAACCAGCATGGCTACCACAGCATCTTGCAGCGGCATGCTATTCCATCCGGTTTGCGTTTAGTTGGACCTTCATTTATTTTTCAACAGGACAATGACCCCAAACACACCTCCAAGCTGTGTAAGGGCTATTTGACCATGAAGGAGAGTGATGGGGTGCTGCGCCAGATGACCTGGCCTCCACAGTCACCGGACCTGAACCCAATCGAGATGGTTTGGGGTGGGCTGGACCGCAGAGTGAAGGCAAAAGGGCCAACAAGTGCTAAGCATCTCTGGGAACTCCTTCAAGACTGTTGGAAGACCATTTCAGGTGACTACCTCTTGAAGCTCATCAAGAGTGTGCAAAGCAGTAATCAAAGCAAAAGGTGGCTACTTTGAAGAACCTAGAATATTACATATTTTCAGTTGTTTCACAATTTTTTGCTATGTACAGTCATGTGAAAAAATTAGGACACCCTTTGAAAGCATGTGGTTTTTTGTAACATTTTTAATAAAAGGTTATTTCATCTCCGTTTCAACAATACAGAGAGATTAAAGTAATCCAACTAAACAAAGAAAACTGAAGAAAAGTCTTTTCAAGATCTTCTGTAAATGTCATTCTACAAAAATGCCTATTCTAACTGAGGAAAAAGATAGGACACCCTTGCCCCTAATAGCGAGTGTTACCTCCTTTGGCTGAAATAACTGCAGTGAGACGGTTCTTGTAGCCATCTACCAGTCTTCGACATTGGTCTGAGGAAATTTTACCCCACTCCTCAATGCAGAACTTTTTCAGCTGTGAGATGTTCGAGGGGTTTCTTGCACGTACAGCCCTTTTCAAGTTAAGTGGATGATTTGTTTCCATGATACTGACTCATGTTTTATGGTGACATTAAAGAGTTATAAGCAGTGGTGTAGCTAGAAGGCATCCCAGCAAATTTTTGAACGGTGCTCCCCAAGCAACTTCTTCGCACACCCCTCCTAAAGAGGACTTTTGATGAACGGTTTGGTGTTCCTGCCTTTGAACATTGGTCTTGTGAGTCCAAACTATTAAAATATAAAAACATTTTTCCAATACAGCGAATGACATAACGGAAAAAAGGGTCAAAATGGCCAATATGATCAAAAAGTCACACACTCCAAAATGGTAGCAATAAAAACGACAGATTGTCCCGCCAAAAAATTAGCCCCCGTACAGATCAGTAGATATAACTAAAAAGGAGTGGGGATCAGAATAAAAAAATAAAAAAAAATCTCAAAGTTTACATTAATTTTTACACTATTTATAAAAAAAATCCCCTATACATATGTGGTATTGTTCTAACCGTACAGACCCAGAGAATGAAGGCATAGGTCAGTTTTGCTGTAAACAGAACGCAATGGGAACAAATCCCATAAAACGGTGGAGGAATTGCGTGTTTTTTTTCAATTCCACCCCATTTTGATTTTTTTACCGCTTCCCACTAAATTGTATGCCATATTAAATGGTGGCACTATAAAGCAGAACTTGTCTCAGCTATGTGAATGGAAAAAAAAATGTTATGGCTCAAGGAAGATAGGGAAGAAAAATGCAAAACTAATAATAATGCACTTTTTGATATAATAAAAACTCTTTGCCAATATTTGTATGATCAAAACACATCTGTGCCCACCTACCCCCGCCAAGGTGGTCTCAGTCAGGCAGTTCTTACTCTAAACCTACCTATGCGGTTGGGCATCTATGTTCAGGAGAGCAAACCCTGCACATATAGTGTGCTGCTCCTAGTCACCTCTGTGTGCATCAGCAACCAATGAGAGTACCACCTTAGGGTACTTTCACACTAGCATCGCTGGATTCCGGCAGGCAGTTCTGTTGCCAGAACTGGCTGCCAGATCTGGAAATCTGTATGCAAACGGATACCATTTGTAGATGGATCCAGATGCGGATCCATCTCACAGATGTATTGCAATAATGGATCCGTTTTTCCGAAACACTTAGGGCCGGATCCGGCATTAATGCATTTCAAGTGTTCCAGAATTTTGGTTGGCGAAAATACCGCAGCATGCTACTGTATTTTCTTCATCCAAAAACCATACAGTGACTGAACTGAAGACATCCTGATGCATACTGAACGGATTGCTCTCAATTCAGAATGGATTAGGATAAAACTGATCAGCACCCTTAATCAATGCCGTCTGTTTGATAGGAAGGGCAAAAGTGCACATGAATGCTATTCCGAGGATAAAATAGAAACGCATTTACACCTGAAGATGCCACTCCCTCAGGTGTATACTACAAGCTAAGCAAAAATCACAGAAAAAATGATTAAAAATGTTTTAATTAAAAATGAAACAAACATAGAAAACCAGATTTTCTACGATTCATCTGTTCCACTTTATAGGGCAAAATAAATTTTAACTGATGCTATACCACAAAGGGTTAGGCCTTTTTCACACGAGCGTCGCGGGTGAGGGCCAGATGCGATGCGGGTGCGTTCAGGGGAAATTGTGCGATTTTTGCTTGCGAGTGCAGTCAGTTTTGTATTTTATTTAAATATCCTTTTTTTATTATTGCTTGTGCGGCTCTATTGATTTTATTTTTAGGTTAAATATTTAATGTTTTTATACACTGTATGTGAAATATGCTAAAATACTTCAAGCAAGCATATTAAAAGTATGTCAGTATCAATATCATAATTAATAAAGTAGTATTTGTCCAAATTATAAATAATGAAAACCAGGGCCGGCTCCAGGTTCATGTGGGCCCTTGGGTGATAAATCCCAGTGGGCCCCCATGAGGCATTTTTTTACATTGACATGTCCCCCTGTGGCTCCCACACGGTATAATGACCCCCAGTGGCCCCTATACAGTATAATGACTACTAATGGCCCTTCACACAGTATAATGAACCCCCAATTCCCCCCCCCCCACTGTATAATAACCCCCAGTCGCCCCCATTCAGAATAATGACCCCCAGTAGCCCCCACACTGGGGGAATACTGTATGGAGGGGGCACTGGGGGTCATTATACTGAATGGAGGGTCATTGGTGATCATTATACTAAATGGGGGACACTGGGGGTCATTATACTATGTAAAGGGCCCTCACAGTATAATGACCCCACAGTGACCCTCCATTCAGAATAATGACCCCCAGTCGCCCCCACACTGGGGGTTATACTGTATGGAGGGGGCACGAGGGGTTATTATATTTAATGGGGGCTCTGGTGGTCATTATGCTAAATGGAGGGTCAATGGGGATCATTATACTAAATGGGGGGCACTGGGAGTCATTATACTGTGTAAGGGGCCCTCACAGTGTGATGAATGACCCCCCAGTGGCCCCCTCACATACCTATCATTGCAGGGGAGCTGGTGGTCCTGTCCATCACTAACCGCAGCTCCCTGTGCTGCAGCAGTGAGCCAGCCTGCAGCAGAGAAGGAGATGTGCAGTGATGTAGCTAGAACTGACTGGGCCCCACAGCCAATTTTAGTACGCCCCCCTCCCCCCCAATGTGTGTTCACATCACGTTTTTCCTATCGGTTTGATGTATACAAATGTGCAGCACTCCACGTTTTTGTATCCTGCAGAGTCAAGTAAAAAAAATGCATACGTTAACGTATATGTTTTTTTACCATGGAACTGTATGGTGAACAGATGCCACTGTACGGCATCAGTCTGAGGCATCTGGTAACACATACATTTTTGGTATACATTAAATGGATGGCACAAATGGGATGCGAACCCAGCCCTAGTGTCAGAATAAGCCCCAGTACACAGCGGAGCAGTGTGGTGGAGAGGGGAGGCCACCATGTCCTGACAGAGCGCTACCTGGTCCTGGTGGTCAGGGATGAGGACTGTGCTTCCCAAGGATCATTTTCTACTGGGAAATACAGGGCACAGTATAATACACTAGAATCTATATACTATAAAGATATTAGCCCTACCCCAAATAATAATACAATTAGGGGGTCATTTATTATATAGAAATATGTCTATATTAGGAGTATTTCTGACACAGATTGTGGCACAAAGGTCCTTAGCACCGCAATCTGTATCTTTTCCTGCTCATGCCAGGTCTAAAAAAAGGGGTGTGGGCAGGGAAAGGGATACAGTTATGGCCATGCAGTTATTGGATACCACCGCCATATAGTGATAACACCGCCATACAATGATAAAACCACATCTCGTGCAATACAGAAGGGGTTATTTATGCAATCAAATGTCCCTGTAATAAGTTATATATTGGACGCACTAAGAGAAAATTGAAAAAACGCATTAGCGAACATATATACAATATAAAGAAAAAATCTATAGGACATCCCCTATCTAGGCATTTTACGGAGGAACATGGAGGACAATTAGAAGGTATGTCCTTTATGGGCTTAGACAAAGTAGAATCAGATGCCCGAGGAGGAGACTACATTAAGAAACAATCGAAAAAAGAAACAGAATGGATATTTCACCTAGATACCATGTTGCCCAAAGGCCTTAACTCAGAAATTGAACTATTTGGTTTTGAATAAATACAGAGACAAAGGGGTGGGAAGGATGGACAGCACGGACTATAAATAACAAGCAGTAATGCAGTGGAGGTAACATTCCCTGAGGAAGAGTGCCGCTGCACTTGAAACGCGTAGGATTGATCTCCACTGCTACCCTAGCTACAGACGTGACGTCACCAGCTCAGACGTGAGCTTTAATCAAAAACAGGTAACCGGTGTAGTTTGCTACCGGCCGGGGCGAACTATATCCTAGTGCCTTAATACAAAACCGACGCCACAGCCATCCTCCCCTGGATCCACGTCTCCTGCCCTGCATCAAACACGGAACAGACACGTGGACCATCACGGAACACTACAACGCGGTAGATACATCTGAGTGAAGGTAGGACCCGGACTCAGATATATTATCTATAGCAGTTTGCATAGTACGTGATAAAGAGGAGAGCGGTCTGTGTAACTTCTTCGGTATTAGTTTTACTATAGCGCGCGGTGTTGCACTATTATTTACAGGTATTTATCTGCGTTGTGTACAGCTGGTCTGCACATTACTTTATTGGCAAGTTACGGGACTGCCAATACACCGCTGCGAACTCCACGTGGTGTAGCGCTAGTTGACAGTATTGTATGTCAATGATAAAACCACCATACAGTGACCGGATAAAAGGGTATAAGAGGGCACAGTACAGGGAATGACTATGGGCCCTGCACAGGGTGTGGTAAGAGGGCACAATGCAGGGTATAAAGGGGCACAGTACGGGGTGGGGGGGAACAGTCACATGACCCTGTGACGTTAGAAGGTCCTTATGATGAATGCTGTTCAGATGCCACCATAATGAGAGGCAGAGGAGTGAGACAGGGGCCCTGGATGGACAGGAGGGATGGACACAGCAAGTAGGTGGAAGGGGCTCTGAGGGGGATTCATACAAGAAGTAGGGGCAGGAGGTCTGTGCAGGGCAGCAATAGGAGATAGGAGGGTGGGACAGGAGCTCTGGATTCATGGAGGCAAACTGCTTAATGAAACAGTAACACAACTAAATAGAATGAAGCAGCAGCAGATCGACGAGTCCCCCCCCCTTCTGTCCCACAGACAAGAGACAGTCACAGTGCAGACTCACTCACAGACTGTCTACACACTTCTCTGCTCCAGCCCTCCGGTCTCTCTCCTCAGGCAGCATGTGTCCTGTGTAGAGGGGGCGTGTCCTGTGTAGAGGGGGCGTGTCCTGAGTCTCTGCAGCTCAGAGGGCCCACCAGGGGGGTACTGCGTAAGTGAAGTGACAGCAGTGAGAGCTCCCATCTGTATTGATGGAAGTGCTCATAGCAGCTCAGTGGGCCCCCCCAGGAGCATTGGGCCCCGGCACTTGCCCGGGTTATCGGCCCTGATGAAAACTATCATGACATGTGTCATGTGACTAAACTCCATCTCTATTACCTTTTACAGACCTAGTGCCTGAACTGCAACATAAACCTAATTCTCGCCAACTGCCAACCCAGCAATTTACCTTTAATACTACAGTCCAATATAGAATATCCTCCATGTACTGTATCTTTTATCTACAATAGCCTGCCTACATTCAGTGCGCTGCCTGTGCTGTTCGTAGGGTGCCCTGCGCTGATAAATGGCAAGAAAAGTCTACGCATATTGGTACACCATAGACTTTTTCCAGGGTGCGGGTGCCCACAGAGAGGGCTCTGAGTTGCGCCTCTGGCACCCATGCCATAGGTTCGCCATCACTGGTCTATAGTATCGTGTGCATATGGACCTAAAATTGTGTAGAATTTTTATGTGAAGATATGTATTATCAAATCCGAAATGTACAATAAATTACATATATTTTTGGTTTGCATAAATTAATATTTGTATGTAACTGTAAATGATTTATAAATCATTTTTATATAGTTACGTGTATGTAGTTTATATTAATTAATAGTAAACGTGTACTTGTTAAAGTGTTATATGTGTGTGTGATACCTCAATTTTTATTTTTCATGTGTTTAATAAAGAAAGCAAACAATACATTTGGTCAAAATAAAAAATAAATAATTTATAGCACTGATTAATTGTATTTTTTAAAACATAACATACAGATAAACATAAAAACAATTACAAATTGAGGAAACGGCTAGGTGAAAAAGGGGGAGGCAGAAACTGTTGTCCAAGGTAGGTCATTTGGGCAGGTAGTATAGATAGCTGAGAGGGGCCAGCTTGTGAGGATAATGGGCCAGGCTGACCATATGAGCAAGGTAGGGGCCCGTGAATGTGTCTACTATGTTCTAATTGTTGGGGCACCTGTGGACCCTGAATGTGGCGGGGGCCAGACACGTGGCCATGGGTGCGCCAACTTTCTAGCGCTGCAAACATTTCTGATGGATCATTAGGTGGCGTGTCTCCAGAATAATCCCGAGAGCCGCTTGGGTTCTTAGTATACGTTCTGGAGGCAGACTCTGTAATAAACGGGCTAGGCTTCTAGAATAAATATCTAATTGATCTTCCTTGGGATGTTGAACTTACTCAGCAGGGAGCATTGTTCTGTGGCGGCGGCATCTGCGTAATGCCAAACTTGGGGGGGGGGGGCACGGTTAATGGCTGAGAGGCGGTGAGGTGGTGGGCCCTTCACAATTGTGTTCAGGACCTTCACATGTAGGAGGCTCCTCATTGCATGTCATGGAGTCTTCAGCACCTTCAGCACCACTGTCTTCAGTCTCCTTCTCAAGGTTGGCCTCCTTTCGAATAAAATTAAAATAACGTCAATTAATATACCAATATGTACCCAAATAAATATTATAATATTACTATCATCGGCAAAATACTTTTTGAAAATAATACTAGTTTAAATAAGACCGATCACCACTCAGCGCATGTGTTCTTTCACTACTTCATGTATTACCCATTTAATAACATATCTGGAACTTCTTTTGTTAATTGCTCAATGTTGTGCCATTCCTTTATTATGTGAAAAATAGAAGTTATGAATGAATTGCTATTAGCATTTATTTTTAAAAGGTACAGAGGGGTAGAAACAGGTTGTGGGTGTGTACCTGCACACCTAGACATGGCAGCACTGATTGGATAGAATGAGTGTGTGCAGAGACACCACCACAAGTTGGTAACACTTCTCTGTACCCTTTAATTATTGAAGTGTAATAGCAATTTAAATGGGTTCTGCAGTTATTTTAAAGTGATGATCTATCTTTTGGGACCCCGGGACATCCGGGACCCCTGTCGATCAGATGCTGGTGATCTATCCAAAGGATAGATCATCAGTTTAAAATAACTGCAGAACCCCTTTAATTATAACTTCTAGCAAGAATAATAAAGGAACGTCACTACATAAAGAGACATAAGAATATATGCTCCAGAATTTTTATTACATGGGGAATACATAAAGCTATTTTAAAAGCTGGGTCAGGAGTGGTGATAGGTCATGTTTAACTAACCAACATATTACATATGTGGTCTTGTAGCAACATTATGGAAATTAGAAGTGGCATAGCTGGCCTTTGCAAAAATTCCCATTCCACTTAAAATATTTTTCAACTACTTATGCAAATACAAGGAGGAATCGGATTGCTTGCTAGCGGCAACTATGCCAATTCTAATTTACACATTGGTACAAATGACATTACCCACATAGTAAACATACAGTGTGTATTGATAAACATGTAGTCGTCATTGGTTATAATTTACTTACGGATGCTGCTCTATTAACGGCCGCAGGAACATCAGTTCTTCCTTATAACGATATGGCCTTTTCCTCAAAGTGCCGGACCCACTGCTCCCTTGGAAAATCTCCTTCCGGAATTGGTCCCGGCAGCTCCTCCAGCAACTCTTTACTTCAGCAACTTGTAATAAAAATACAAAAAACAAACTTTAAAAAAAAAAATTACAAAGGCTAATGTATGCCATGTACTATGCTATAAGGGAGGATAACGTATGCCATGTGCTATGCTATAAGGGAGGATAATGTATGCCATGTGCTATAAGGGAGGATAACGTATGCCATGTGCTATGCTATAAGGGAGGATAATGTATGCCATGTGCTATGCTATAAGGGAGGATAATGTATGCCATGTGCTATACTATAAGGGAGGATAACGTATGCCATGTGCTATGCTATAAGTGAGGATAATGTATGCCATGTGCTATGCTATAAGGGAGGATAATGTATGCCATGTGCTATAAGGGTGGATAATGTATGCCATGTGCTATGCTATAAGGGAGGATAACGTATGCCATATGCTATGCTACAAGGGAGGATAATGTAGGCCATGTGCTATAAGGGAGGATAACGTATGCCATGTGCTATGCTATAAGGGAGGATAACGTATGCCATATGCTATGCTACAAGGGAGGATAATGTATGCAATGTGCTATAAGGGAGGATAACGTATGCCATGTGCTATGCTATAAGGGAGGATAGTGTATGCCATGTGCTATGCTATAAGGGAGGATAATGTATACCATGTGCTATGCTATAAGGGAGGATAATGTATGCCATGTGCTATGCTATAAGTGAGGATAACGTATGCCATGTGCTATGCTATAAGGGAGGATAATGTATGCCATGTGCTATGCTATAAGGGAGGATAGTGTATGCCATGTGCTATGCTATAAGGGAGGATAACGTATGCCATGTGCTATGCTATAAGGGAGAATAATGTATGCCATATGCTATGCTACAAGGGAGGATAATGTATGCCATGTGCTATAAGGGAGGATAACGTATGCCATGTGCTATGCTATAAGGGAGGATAATGTATGCCATATGCTATGCTATAAGGGAGGATAACGTCTGCCATGTGCTATGCTATAAGGGAGGATAACGTATGCCATGTGCTATGCTATAAGGGAGGACAGCGATAATCAAACATGTATAGATTGGGCTTGACTAGTCTCCCAAACTGTAGCAAATATTTATTTGTCAATTTCTACCCATGCTTGATTTTTCTTGGAACGGTCCTGGTATTCGGCAGACCTGATGTTCCAAATATATGGCCGCTCCTTGACCATGCAGATCCTATTGGGGACATCTATGTCTTTTGGGGCTTTTGGCATGTTTTCTAAAATAATAGCTCTCCCCTGCAATGCCTGCAGGCAGACACTGATAACTTCACTTCCTTTCTTTGAAATCCATTCCCTGTTGCTTGAGTTTACAATGCAACGCAAATGTAGTAAATTCGGATGCTATGCGTTTTTCACGCAGCTCCATTCGATTCTATCCGGCCTGCGTTGCATGAAAAAACACAGAATATAGAACATGCTGCTTATTTTTACGCAACGCGCAAGTGATGCTTGAAAAAAATAGCGGAATACTCGCTCGTGTGAAAGGGGCCTTCATGCACACGACTGTATTTTCTTTCCGTGTCCGTTACGTTTTTTGTTTTTTTTTGCTGACTGTATGTGGATCCATTCATTTCAATGGGTTCACAAAAAAAAAGAAAAAAGGAAAAAAGGAAGTTACTCCGTGTGCATTTCGTTTCCATATTTCTGTTCCGCATCACGGACAAGGATAGTACTGTTTTATTAGGAGACAGCTGTTCCATTACGCAAAATACTGAATTCAAACTGAGGTCATCAGTTTTTTTTTGCAGACTGCAACATAAATACGGTCAAGTGCATGAGCCCTTATAAGGAGGTCCTAATGAGAATATGGTTCAGACAATTCACTGAACCCATCATAGTTCCGGACCTGACCACTAGGGGGCTGAAAGGTCCGTACCAGGCATGGGAAATAGAAAGCTGCTGTAGAGTGGGCTCTAGAAATCTGCTCTAGAGATTTCTAGAGATGAGCGAATTTCATATTTTGAACTTTGTTCACACTTCGTTTGGTGGTAAAAGGTAAATTGCATTCTGTTATTCATTTCGTTATAATAGAAGTCTATAGCCTGCAAAACGGATCTGTCCCGTTTCAGTTATACAGTCCTGCATTCCATCATAGAATTGCGTTCTGGAACTGTCCACTAGGGGGCTAAGAGGTCCGTTCATCGCCTGGAGTTTAGACAGCTTCTGTAGAGTGGGCTATTTCCGATACTTGGTAAGAACCAGGTGTGTACGGTGCATGGAGTTTAGCCAAATCATTGTGAGCTGGCTAAACACTAGTTCTGTTCTGGACCTGTCCACTATGGGCTTAAAGACCCATACCTTGCATGGAGTTTAGACAGCTGCTGTAAAGTGGGCTATTTCCCATGCCTGGTAAAGACCAGGTCCGTATAGTGCATGAAGTTTAGCCAAATAAGTGTGAGCTGGCTAAACACTAGTTCTGATCTGGACCTGTCCACTAAGGAGCTAAGAGGTCCATACTACGCATGGAGTTTGGACAGCTGCTGTAGAGTCAGCTATTTCCCATGCTAGATAAGGACCAGGTCCGTATGGTACATGGAGTTTAGTCAAATCAGTGTGAGCTGGCTAAACACTAGTTCTGTTCTGGATCTGTCCTCTAGGGGGCTAAGAGGTCCGTACATCACCTGGAGTTTAAACAGCTTCTGTAGAGTGGGCTATTACCGATACTTGGTAAGGACCAGGTGTGTTCGTTGCATGGAGTTTTTCCAAATCACTGTGAGCTGGCTAAACACTAGTTATGTTCTGGACCTGTCCACTAGGGGGCTATGAGGTCCATACCACGCATGGAGTTTAGACAGCTGCTGTAGAGTCTGCTATTTCCCATACTTGGTGAGGACCAGGTCTGTATGGTGCATGGAGTTTAGCCAGCCCTTATAGTGTCGGCTCTTTCTATACTTGTTATAGAATTTAGCCAAATCAGTGTGAGCTGGCTAAACAATAAATCTGCTCTGGACCTGTCGACTAGGTGGCTAAGAGGTCCATACCACGCATGGAGTTTAGACAGCTACTGTAGAGTCGGCTATTTCTTATACTTGGTAAGGACCTGGTCCGTATGGTGCATGGAGTTTAGACAATTCAGTGTGAGCTGGCTAAACACTAAATCTGTTCTGGACCTGTCCACTAGGTGGCTAAGAGGTCTGTACCATGCATGGAGTTTAGACAGCTGCTGTAGAGTCGGCTATTTCCCATACTTGGTAAGGACCAGATCCGTATTATGCCTGGAGTTTAGCCAAATAAGTGTGAGCTGGCTAAACACTAGTTCTGTTCTGGACCTGTCCACTAGGGTGATAAGAGGTCTGTACCTCGCACGGAGTTTAGACAACTCCTATAGACTTGGCTCTTTACATACTTGGTAAGGACCAGGTGTGTACGGTGCATGGAGTTTACGCAAATCAGTGTGAGCTGGCTAAACACTAGTTCTGTTCTGGACCTGTCCTCTAGGAGGCTAAAAGGTCCGTATCTCACATGGAGTTTAGACATCTCCTGCGAGTTAAGTGTAGCGTATATATTGTGTATATAGGATAAGTAATCTATATAGTGTCAGCATATAGGATTAATGTAGTGTATATAGTATATGTATAGAGTAGTCTCTGTAGTGTGTATATAGGTGTAATCTTTATACTTAGTCTGTATATTGAGTATGTGTAGAGTATATAGTGGATATATTGTGTATATAGTGCTTGTATAGGGTAAGTGTCATCAATATTTAGTGTATAAGGTATGTGTACAGTATATAGTGTATGTATAAGGCAAGTATAATAGTGTATATTTAGGGTACATGTAGTGTATATTTAGGGTACATGTACTTTATGTAATGTATATATAGAGTAAGAATAGTCTAGTGTATATTTACGGTAAGTGTAGTCTATATAGTATGTATATAAGGTAAGTGTAATGTAGTATATATATATATATATATATATATATATATACTGTGCATACAGAGGGTAAGTGTAGTCTATATCGTGTATGTGAAAGGTAAGTGTAGTCTATGTATAGGGTAAATGTATGCAGTGTGTATATAGGATCACAGTAATAGGAGAAAAGTTCTGTTCTAAATTTTACATTTTAGAAAAATCAAAGCTTGGCCTCCGCCACATAATGCACCAAAAACAAAAAAGCTTTTCCTCTGCAGTGGCTGACTATACAAACATTGCATGGTGTACCAGTTGCAATCAATATTGTTATAACATTTCATGGGTTGAATTCTATTTCATATATTAAATTCACATCTGTTTTGTTAGCCCTTTTGCAGTGCTTAATCCCTCCTTGTTTAGGTGGGTCCCTACACTAACACGTTATACATATAACAGGAGATATTGAGTGTAACTGGTGTTATCGCTTGCAGTGTGCTTTTACATTATTTTGTATACAGTAGTCAGTTGTTATAGAGAAACGCCAAGATACTGCTTATCAGTTTGGCTTTTCAAATTAATAGTGCAAATCAGTGTAAATCATGTTATAAAAAAAAAAAAGAGTCTTAGGGTAGGGACCCATCTGAATGAGGTCGCCTTGACGTGGCAGATGGGCTCACGCAATGTCATCAGATTGTGTGCTAAGAACCTCATATTTTTAAAAGTGTGGGTGACAAGAGTCTTCTGAGAGTTTTTGAGCTTCCATATGTTAAGGAATTAATCAGTTGTCCCTCTTGAAGCATAGATACGTTCATAGAGATAGATGACATCATTTATTTTTATTAAGGCTACGCCATGAGTGGGCAGCACGGTGGCTCACTGGTTGGCACTGGTGCCTTGCAGTGCTGGGGTCCTAGGTTCAAATCTGACCAATAACAACATCTGCATGGAGTTTGTATGTTCTCCCTGTGCTTGTGTGGGTTCCTTCAGGTACTCCAGTTTCCTCCTACACTCCAAAGACATACTGATAGGGAACTTAGATTGTGAGCCCCATTAAGGACAGTTGGATGCTAAGGTCTGTAAAGAGCTGCGGTATATAGCAGCGCTATATAAGTGCTTTAAATAAATAAATAAAATAAGGTCTGGACACCTTGGGAGACTTTGTGAAGAGTATGGGTTTTACTGTAAAATACCAGAAATGTTTTTTCATTCAGACATAAGGTGCAGCAAATAATGACTGTTGGGCTCCACGTTTATGTGGCCCACGAAAAAGTAGCCCACCTTCAGCGATAGTATGACAAGATGAATGAGCAAGTGGATTGTTATTTTTTACCCACAAGTCACAAAAGATGCTGAAAGTGGTCCCTGTTCCAGGCTATGCATCTTTGGGCACATCGGATTATGTTGGCCGATACTGCTTGCAGCTCTACAGCAGTGATGCTGCAGAAACAAAAATGTCCTGCTCTTTCCAACAAGATGGGACAACATGCCACACCTCACTGGCACGGATTGTAGGAGCAAACTGTGAGCAAGGGGTTATGGCCACCACGTTCCTCAGATTTGTGACATCACTGTGTGCATTATTGCTATTTTGGGACATAACTGTGTAAATTATATAAAATATGTACAATAAAGTCACTTAAACTTTTACATTATCCTTGTGCATCAGGGAGACCATAATAATCATAAAATTTACTGTAATTGCTGCAGAAGGTGGCCATGATAGAGTGGGGCCCAAGTCAATTTTGCTATGAAGCCCCACGGTTACTTGCTATGCCCCTGGAATGTACATTATATATAGATTCTGCAAGCAGCTACATTCGGTCAGGGAGCTGTCAGAATGGCTAGAGCTGCTGCACAGATTTAGGGGGTCATTTACTATACTGAAATTCTCCTAAATTAGACCTATTTCAGGCGCAGATGGCGGGTCAATGCTTAGTGGATGCGCTAAAGTTATGCAGAGGCATGCGCCTCTTCATAACTTCGGCGGATACCCCGCTAGCTACAGGCTTTTATTATGACCGGCGTCTAGTACCCCCACCAACCTGATCTGATCTGAACTTTTTCCTCCGCAATACCCTTTTAAAGGTATATAACTAAATTAGTACATAATGTATATCAACTAATGATTTAATACCTTGCGCAATCCATCTCTAAAAGGAGATGTTAGGGTTAATATGCCTAATGCAGTTGTATATCTGATAATTCCAGTCTGGCTCAACATCTTCCTCCTTGAGTCAGCCTCCACACATTAAAGTGGTTTTCTGGGAGTTTTATACTGGTGTCCTATCCTCTGGATAGGTCATCAATATCTGATCAGTGGTGGTCTGACATCCGGGACCCTCGCTGATCAGCTGTTTGAGAATGCATTGTATAGAGCTGCGCCTAGGCCATGTGACCAATGAATGTGATGTCACATGGCCTAGGGAAAGCTGAGAGAAAGCTGTGGCACTACTGCCTTCTCAAACAGCTGATTGGCGGGGGTCCCGGGTGTAGTGAGGGACGAACATCGGCCGGGACGGTTCGCGAACGCAATCAAATGTTAGCGAAGCTGGAATACCTCACAAATAGTCCCTCAACCTGGACAGTGACATGCCAGATGTATTATTGGAATTTGCAATCTCCATTACAGAGGGAAACATTTTTTCTCCCCACAGCATATAAAGGGGTTGTCCCACAGAAAATATTCTACAGTTTTCAAACCAGCACCTGGGTCTGAATACTTTTATATTTATATGTAATTAAAAAGTTAGCATAGCCACAGAGTTATTCAATAAAATGTATCTGTGTAGCGCCACCTGCTGTTTGCTTATTTCTTTGACCTGCTCCCTGAGATGGCCGCACATGCTCAGTTTCATCCTTCAACTGGCTCCTGAGCTGGGATAGGGAGAGCATGGGCATGCCCCCTTAGCTGCAGCAGAAAAGACACTTCCTTTGAGCTGCCTTCTTGATATCAATCTCGCAGAGTCATGTACTATATGATGTCTGATTAGATTTTTTTACATTAGTCATGGGATAACCCCTTTAAGGATAAAACAGGGTCAGTGTCTGCCTGCTCCCACCTCAGAGGATCACACAACTGTGTTTACAGTCACTCCAATAACTGTAGAACATGTCCTATTCTTGTCCGTTTTGTGGACAAGGATTGGAAATTTCTACAGAAGTAAAAAAATAAATGGTGCCATGATTTCGGCTGGGAGAATAAAACACGACCGTGTACATAAGCCCTAATATGTATATTTACTCATATTCCTATGTAGACCTACAGCCTGTCCACCTCATGCTGTGAGTAGAGACTTTATCTCTAGACCTTCATACATTTCAATGGGATTACGTGATTTGCTTGTGTGAAGATTGGTGCTTACCTTATTAAACAATACCACAATGGCCCAGTTGACCCAACATCTGGTATTAGCATAATTGAATTGGATCAAAAAATAGATGTTCCTATCACCACACAGCCTCCCAGATACAGCGGAGCCGAAAGTCATCCTTTATCAAATGCAGAAGGATCAGAAGAATATGGGATACAACTCACACAATAAGATATATAATACACGCTACAAGATAGGCCGTCTATCTATAGCAGGTCCGATTCTACCTAACTGGTCAGAAAATTCCATTCTGGATGAATAAACTCAACCCGAATTCAAAGTCCTCCAACTGTCCTGAAAATTCTTAGATGACACTCAAAATGAAAGTCATAGCTTACTTCAGTGTAAGTGGTCATAGGGGAAAACAGCAGGATACTTTTATTTGGGCTCCCTATCACATAGAGAAATAAACATAAGACACGGTTATCCATTTCAAAATCATTTATTAAAACAAAATCCCTGCAGAGAAAAATTGTGATCCAGAAGAAGGCAAAACCCTCGACACATTTGGCCAGTTTGTGTCACAGGGAAAAAGACGAAGACTGTTGTGATCTCTGTTGACTCTTGGTTTCTCCATCTGGGACGCTGGTCTGGGGCTTGTATCCTGAAAGCTTCTTGCCTTAACTATCAGCCTGGCGTCCACCGGCATGCCACGCAGATAGGAAGACTGTTGTAACCGTCTCCGTGTGGTTGGTGATTGAACCTGCTTGGTCGCTGCATCATAAATTTTGGTGATGCAATGACTGCTGTGTGTTTATTCCATAAAGTCGAGTTCCTATAGAAGCACAGAAAAGCAGGGTCCCTTTCTTGAGACAGCAGCAGGTGTCACTACCAGTTCTGGCTGCTATGGCATGGCCACATGGGGAAGATTGCCCAACATGGACATTTTACTGCAGATTTTGCTGACATTCCACGGTGGATTTCAGTGCGGATTTACCAAAGATCTAACCCTACGCATTGCAAACAGTGAAATATACAGTGGAAATCTGTAGCATAAATCAAACCAATCAGATTCTATCTTTTTTTCCGGATAGCTCCTTTGGAAAATGAAATGAGGAATCTGATTGGTTGCTATGGGCAACTAAGCCAGTTCTACTTTACACCAGTTTGATAAATGACCCCCTTAATTCTTCTCTGTACCAATCCTGATTCCTATTCGTTTTGAATGTGTACTCTTTGCGGAAGCTTCCATGCTATTTTTTTTTGAGATGAGTTATTGGTCATTTCAAAGACAATGTATAAGAAACTGGTTATACTAAAATCTTGTTACTGTGATAGTTTGGTAGATCGCTACTTTTTGCCACCAAAAGAAAAATCCACAGGAATCTGTGTAAATTCAAATGTAGCAAATGGACTTGAGGGCATGGGTGGGCATATTACACCTCCCATCTGTCACTACACTCCCTAACTTACTACTGTTAGGGCAGCTTTTAAATGCCATAGTGATTAGGGGCCTTTCTAGTGACAAGTATATTGTAGTCTCCAGTCAGTCAAGAAAGGGTTAATACTTGGGACCACTGTGGCTGACTTCACAGTTAAAGTGCATGAGGTAGGTATCAATAATAAGCCCCTGTAGTAACTATGGCAACTATGTGCTGCTGATGTCATAGATGCATAAGTCTATGACATAAAGGACCCACAGATGGAGGTTCCATAACAGAAGGACAAACGGCCATTTGCAGAGCAATGCTTGGTGTGTCTGGAGACCTGGAGCTTCACCATCTGTAGAGGGAGGAAGGTAACGCCCGCCTAGCGTGCATGCTGCATCCTCCCTGTTTTTTAAAGAGCAAGGATTTTGAAAGGTGGGTACATTGCTTCAAAATACTGGGATGGTAGGGAAGACAAATAATTTGAGCCATAATTTCGGAGCGACAGCTACTACTTTGCTCCTGCGGCAGGTGCTGTGGTATTCTAACATGACCTCTCCACTGTGGTGAAGTAAATAGGAGGCTGCTCAGATGCAGCTTGTTACCTAAAACCGCCCAAAACCAAACCAGCCCATTGGAGTCTACGGGTCCGTGAAAACCGCTTCGTTCTCTCAGTGATATTCACTGACCATTGGTAGGAGCTGTGATTGAAACTTCATTTTCAGCCTAGCAGTGTATATGGAATACGGATGACACCTGGAGGGCAAAAAACGGACACACGGATCCTTCACAGACATTTTCACGGATGAAAGACTGACCAGCTTGTCACAGATGTCATCACGGACGTCTGAAAGAGATCTTATTGTTATTGGGGCATTTACAGACGTGGACAAAATTGTTGGTACCCTTTGGTCAATGAAAGAAAAAGTCACAATGGTCACAGAAATAACTTTAATCTGACAAAAGTAATAATAAATTAAAATTCTATAAATGTTAACCAATGAAAGTCAGACATTGTTTTTCAACCATGCTTCAACAGAATTATGTAAAAAAATAAACTCATGAAACAGGCATGGACAAAAATGATGGTACCCCTAGAAAACACAGAACATAATGTGACCAAAGGGACATGTTAATTCAAGGTGTGTCCACTAATTAGCATCACAGGTGTCTACAACCTTGTAATCAGCCATTGGGCCTATATATATGGCTCCAGGTAATCACTGTGTTGTTTGGTGATATGGTGTGTACCACACTCGACATGGACCAGAGGAAGCAAAGGAAAGAGCTGTCTCAAGAGATCAGAAAGAAAATTATAGACAAGCATGTTAAAGGTAAAGGCTATAAGACCATCTCCAAGCAACTAGATGTTCCTGTGAGTACAGTTGCACATATTATTCATAAGTTTAAGATCCATGGGACTGTAGCCAACCTCCCTGGACGTGGCCGCAGGAGGAAAATTGATGACAAATCTAAGAGACGGATAATCCGAATGGTAACAAAAGAGCCTAGAAAGACTTCTAAAGAGATTCAAGGTGAACTTCATGCTCAAGGAACATCAGTGTCAGATCGCACCATCCGTCGTTGTTTGAGCCAAAGTGGACTACATGGGAGACGACCAAGGAGGACACCATTGTTGAAAACGAATCATAAAAAAGCAAGACTGGAATATGCCAAACTACATGTTGACAAGCCACAAAGCTTCTGGGAGAATGTCCTGTGGACAGATGAGACAAAAATCGAAGTTTTTGCCAAGGCACATCAGCTGTATGTTCACAGACGAAAAAATGAAGCATATCAAGAAAAGAACACTGTCCCTACTGTGAAACATGGAGGAGGCTCTGTTATGTTCTGGGGCTGCTTTGCTGCGTCTGGCACAGGGTGTCTTGAATCTGTGCAGGGTACAATGAAATCTCAAGACTATCAAGGAATTCTAGAGAGAAATGTACTAGCCAGTATCAGAAAGCTTGGTCTCAGTCGCAGGTCATGGGTCTTGCAACAGGACAATGACCCAAAACACACCGCTAAAAACACCCAAGAATGGCTAAGAGGAAAAAATTGGACTATTCTAAAGTGGCCTTCTATGAGCCCTGACCTCAATCCTATTGAGCATCTTTGGAAGGAGCTGAAACATGCAGTCTGGAAAAGGCACCCTTCAAACCGGACACAACTGGAGCAGTTTGCTCATGAGGAGTGGGCCAAAATACCTGCTGAGAGGTGCAGATGTCTCATTGACAGTTACAGGAAGCGTTTGATTGCAGTGATTGCCTCAAAAGGTTGCGCAACAAAATATTAAGTTAGGGGTACCATCATTTTTGTCCATGCCTGTTTCATGAGTTTATTTTTTTACATAATTCTGTTGAAGCATGGTTGAAAAACAATGTCTGACTTTCATTGGTTAACATTTATAGAATTTTAATTTATTATTACTTTTGTCAGATTAAAGTTATTTCTGTGACCATTGTGACTTTTTCTTTCATTGACCAAAGGGTACCAACAATTTTGTCCACGTCTGTATATATCACGGGGCGGCCACCAGCTCTCATTTCTCTTCACCACTGTGATACTGCGCAGTGTTAGGCCTCATTCACACATCAGTGTTTGGTCAGTGATTTCCATCAGTGATGGTGAGCCAAAACCAGAAGTGGAGCCTCCACAGAGATAAGGTATAAGTGAAAGATCTGCACCTGTTCTGTGGTTAGACCCGCACCTGGTTTGGGCTCAAAATCACTGACAGAAATAACTGACGAAAATATTAGAGTGGCAAATGCAATGTGCCGCGAGGTCTACCTTATCTTGCGTGTCCATGCTGTGCTCTCACTGCACTCTCTCACTGAGTTCATTTCATTGGTGCAGAAAACCTGGCTGAATCTGCGCTGAAACCGCCTCCCATTGTATTCAATGGGAGGCCAAGCGGCAGTTCATGCAGCCGAGCGTTATTGCCCCCCACAAAGCCGTACCCGGAGCCTGCTAGTGGTTTAGCTCCATTCAGTGGCAGAAAACACAGCGCAGCGGTTTCTGACGTGGGATAGGCAGAGGATTTTGGAGCTGACAAAACCTACCTTTAAAGGGATTGTGTCATTTCAGCAAGTGGCATTTGTCATGTAGAGAAAGTTAATACAAGGCACTTACTAATGTATTGTGATTGTCCATATTGCCTCCTTTGCTGGCTGGATTCATTTTTTTACCACATTATACACTGCTCGTTTTTTTTTGCAGACCACAAAATACATACGGTCGTGTGCATAAGCCCTAGGGGGTCTCTCCCTATATTCAGATATTTATTTTGCTATTGTGTAAAATAAAACTATTAAAGTATATATATATATATTTTAATGTGTGTTTTAGCACGGTCCGTGGGTCTGTGTTTTCAGCACGGATCCATCATACCCATTATAGTCTATGTATCCGTGAAAACCACAAATGTAACACGGATCCATTAGGCAGAGATGCTTTGAAAACTATTTTTCAGCTGTGCAGTGTCAGTGCTTAGCAGTACTAATGTTCCTCATGGTGGCCCATAATGTTCGCCATAGTGACCACTGCAGTAATAATGCCTCATAGTGGCTCCCTGCTGTAATGTTTAATTTCAGCAAAAAAACTAATGAAAATATATACTCGCCTCATCCTCTTGCCCCTGTATTGAATAAAAAGGACCTGCCGAAGGACCGGCGCTCAGCGTGATGACGTCATCGCACGCTCCCAGCGCGACAGATCCTTTGTGTGCAAGTGGATGAGGCGAGTATCAGAACATATGCAATGGGCAGCCACGCCAATGGGCCCTCTATGTCGCGTCCCAGGTGTAGGAACGGCCGAGTGGTATAGGGTGGCTTAAAATGTCCCTTTATATGAGGTGTGAGTGTTACGGTGCTCCTACCTGGATACGGCTGGACCCCAGGCGTTGGCTCTGAAGCAAACAAATAGGGGGAATAGTTGAGGGATAAAAGAATAACTTGAGTCCAGATCTTGAGATGCAGTTCCAACTTTGCCTTGGTCCCAGCAAGCTTTAGCATTAAGACTCTGGCAGGCCAACTCATCACTACTACATTTGTTGCTCTCTGGCTCTGCTGTACTATCAGGCTGGCTGTATAACTTTGCTTCTTCTTTATGCTGCACAACACTTAGTAGCCTGACTCTATGTTTGGCAAGGAAATACTCCTCCTGGCTCCTGAGGCTTCAAGCTTTGGCCTCCATGTCCAGCAGAGCTGAGGGTGCTCTGGATGGCTTGGCTTGGGCATGTCCAGGAGAGACGTGCCCAGCACACCCTCCCTTGGCAGGGGGTAAGCTGGAACTGACTCTCACTAATCCCCACCCTTCCTGCAGGAAGTGGGACTGGCCCACTCCTCCACCAAGGGGGTTTAGAATGGAATGGAAAGCTCCATTCTACCTAACTATAGCTCTGCCGTATTTGCTGCCACCTGCTGGTAAAACAGGCAAATTACATTTAAACACAACAGTTGCAAACATTCGAAATGCACAGTATAGTGGACCTGAAATAAATACACAAGATGACATGATATTAGCACATTAGAGATAGTAGCGGGGTGAAGAAGTGGTAATGCCACTCTGGGGCGTTACATATACACTGCTCGTTACCATGGTTATGACCAACCTGTAATCCTCTCTGGTGACCAGGACTGTGGAAACTCACATAGGCTGGTGCTTTCCCCTATAGTGTGCAAGCAGGGCCACCACTGATGGTTTACAGGGTGGTCGTAACCATGGGAAAAAGCAGTGTATAATGTGATGGAAAAATGAATCCAGCCAGCAAAGGAGGCAATATGGACAATCACAATACATTATTAAGTGCCTTGTATTAACTTTCTCTACATGATAAATACTATTTACTGAAGTGACACAATCCCTTTAAGGCCTCATGCACACAGCCGTTGCCCGGCTGTGGCCATATTGCGGCCAGCAATCCAGAGCTGCGGGTTCATACATGTTCAAGTTGAATAGGTCTCGATTCGTCATGGCCGCCGCACAGACATTGCCTGTGCATTAGGGACAGCAAATTGCAGTCCCCAATGCACGGAACGACCACACAACGGCCGTGTGCATGAGGCCTAAGGCTGAGTTCACATGTATTTTAGGCATCTGTTATGCACACGTTGCCTTCGTTTTAGCCATTTCTGTCTACGATCCGTTATTTTAGACTGCAAAAAAAAAAAAGTCGGAATGTAGGAATTTTTTCCCTCTAAATTAACGGATCCCAGACGGAAATGGCTAAAAAGGATGCAACATGTGCATAACTGAGCATAACGGATGCTTAAAATACAGAAGAACGGAAAGCTAAATGGTGACGTGAACCTGGCCTAACAGGCGCTCCAGCACTAAGGTCCCGTTGGAGATTGCAACTACTTAAAAAAAATAAAAATCTGGATTTCTGTCACCTTTATATACTGCCCTCAGATAAGGCAGCACAAATAGGTGACAAACCCCCTTTAATTTCTACCTCTCCATGGCATAACATGTAAAGATTATTTGGATTTCATTCACACTTGACATAAGTGCAGGAATTCATCAAGATTAGTATTTGAAAAGAAAAAGTGATCAGGAAGGTAATGTCCCCTTTAACTCTGATGTTGACATCACCATGGCAACTGCAGTAAACAGACAGCGATTGGTCGGCTTGAATCTAAAAATCATCAGTTGGCTCCTTGGGAGATGAAACTGATTTTATGGTTAGTGATGAATTTTGAAGACACCCGGAGGAGCTGCTTTTGCGTCCACTGCTCACGGTGGGATTTCTGGGGTAAGATACTGAGACATATCTACCTGTTATATTCAGGTGCGGGATATCTCCGTATAAAACTGGTGTGTTTTTAGTAAGGTACAATAAATGCAATAAAACAGGAAAAGATGTTTAGCGTTTTCCCTAAATTTGAACGGTTTATTATGTGTCTAGGGAAAATAGGACTTTTGGTCAGGTCTACAACACTTGTGGTGAAGTTACCTAAAGAAAGGTGAAGTATAAAGAATGGCAGACACTGCAGATGATTGCATTAGGGCCTTATTCGCACAGTCAGTGTTTGGTCAGTGATTTCCATCAGTGATTTTGAGCCAAAACCAAGTGCGGGTCCAAAACACAGAACAGGTGCAGGTCTTTCCCTTCTACCTTATGTCTGTGTAGGATCCACTCCTGGTTTTGGCTCACAATCACTGATGGAAATCACTGACCAAACACTGACTGTGTGAATAAAGCCTTAAAATGTGAAAATTCTTGGCGTCATTAAACTCATCTCATGTAGTTGCCTGTAAGTGAGGTTCTTCATATGCATTGCGGCCTTAGGCCTCATGCATTCACTTCAATGGGGCCGCGAAAGATACGGACAGCACTCCGTGTGCTGTCCGCATCCGTGGCTCCGTTCCGCGGCCCCGCTAAGAAAATAGAACATGTCCTATTCTTGTCCGCGCTTTGCGGACAAGAATAGGCATTTATATTGCCAGCGCAAATTGCGGAAGGCAACACGGGCAACTTCCGATTTTTGCTGATCCGCGGTTTGCGGACCGCAAAAAAAAACGGCACAGTCGCGTGCATGAGGCCTTAGCTTGTGAAACCAGCTTTTTTGGACTGAACCTTTAAATGAAAATCTTGCTCTATTACTACAGGCACAGTCATATAAATATCGGAAAAACCCTCCCAAAAAGGGTAATTTTTTATTCAGACAGTTGGTTGGTCTGGTATGAGTTAATTTGCATACTCCCCTCCAAGCCTTAGGGTGCCGGTACACAGGTGTAGGGTAAGGAGCAGAAAGTCAGCGCAAATTTCTGTACGGATTTCTGTGCGCTTCTGTAACAAAAACCGCATTAGAGCAGAGCGGGCGCGATACCCGCCAGGTGCCTTCTGTTTTAAACTGCAGGCACCTGGGACTAATGTAATCGTAATGACCAAGAATAAAAATAATAGGTCGGTTTTTATGCATAGGAAACGGTGTTAAAAAAATATAATATAAAACTGTCCGTTTTTTATAATTCCACCCCATTTGAAATTTGTTTCCGCTTCCCATTCACATTGTATGCAACTGTAAATGGCGCCATTAGAAAGTACATCTTGTTCTGCAAAAGACAAGCCCTGATACGGCTATGCGAATAAAAAATAAAAGTATGCTTGATTCTTTTATTACCCAAATTGCTGTTTTATGCTAAATAGGGTCTCAGTGCACGATTTGGGAATACTTTTTATACTTCTTTTTGCAACCCTTTAAGAATCTCCATTGGGCTGAGTCCATTTTTTATGTGGCGACATCAACAAAATCACAGAAAGTGGCAGAATGTTGGAAATGAGTGAGTATCAGAAGTAGCAGTTGTCCAGTTCACTTAGCAAATGAAAGGTGAGGTGTGACAAGTTACAATGGACATCGGGGTCACTCGTTGTTTGATACGAAATTGAGACACGGGGTCCATCCTGATAGACAGTATGTATTAAAGAGTCCAACAACTGCTGGAATATTTATGTCACGTTTTCTTTTTAATTCAGACACATAGAAACATAGAAACATAGAATGTGTCGGCAGATAAGAACCATTTGGCCCATCTAGTCTGCCCAATATATCTGAATCCTATGAATAGTCCCTGGCCCTATCTTATATGAAGGATGGCCTTATGCCTATCCCATGCATGCTTAAACTCCTTCACTGTATTTGCCGCTACCACTTCTGCAGGAAGGCTATTCCATGCATCCACTACCCTCTCAGTAAAGTAATACTTCCTTATATTACTTTTAAACCTTTGCCCCTCTAATTTAAAACTGTGTCCTCTTGTGGTAGTTTTTCTTCTTTTAAATATGCTCTCCTCCTTTACCGAGTTGATTCCCTTTATGTATTTAAAAGTTTCTATCATATCCCCTCGGTCTCTTCTTTCTTCCAAGCTATACATATTAAGGTCTTTTAATCTTTCCTGGTAAGTTTTATCCTGCAATCCATGTACTAGTTTAGTAGCTCTTCTCTGAACTCTCTCTAGAGTATCTATATCCTTCTGGAGATATGGCCTCCAGTACTGCGCACAATACTCCAAGTGAGGTCTCACCAGTGTTCTGTCCAGCGGCATAAGCACTTCACTCTTTCTACTGCTTATACCTCTCCCTATACATCCAAGCATTCTGCTTGCATTTCGTGCTGCTTTATTACATTGTCTTCCCACCTTTAAGTCTTCTGAAATAATTACTCCTAAATCCCTTTCCTCAGATACTGAGGTCAGGACTGTGTCGAATATTCTATATTCTGCCCTTGGGTTTTTACGCCCCAGGTGCATTATCTTGCACTTATCCACAAAATCTAGACACAATCTTCAGTCTCCGCAGTCTTCACAGAGAACCTTCTCACGGACCACAGGAGAAAACATCAACAGGCATTACATATATTCTCAGTGTATAGTATATTCTTAAATAGCGTCTGTCAGCATGATCAACCCTATTAAACCAGGCCTGTTGCCTGGTAGGGTTGATCATGCCATTAAAATGATACCTTAGTATCTTTGTATATAGCAGCATTCCTTAAATATCAGTTTTTTTTATTATTATGCAAGTTCGCTCTTTCGACCAGAAGGGGATGGCCAGAAGCCTTGGAGCTCCGCTTTTGAAATGCCCATCTCCTCTCTGATTGACAGGGCCTGACATCTTGCCTAGCCCAGGATTTTCGTGCCTGTACTGGCAGCAGGAAAATATTGGAAAATTGCTGCTGCCATGAGTAATGTCACTGTCATGTGACTTAGGGCTCATGTGTGACGGCCTTGCCTCTGTTGCGGTCCACATGCACTACTTTTTTGCTGTGTAGAGGCACGGACAGAAAACCCACGGAAGCACTCTGTAGTGCTTTCATGGGATTCCAATCTGTCCCTATGTCTATATTGTCTATATATCGGGTAAGTGTAGTCTATATAGTGGATGCCAGGGGCGGACTGGGCCGGGGGGCAGGGGGGCAATTGCCCCCCGGGCCTCCCTGGCTTGCTGTCCCGGCCGGCCGGCCGGGCCGGAATAAACATCCGCTTTATGCCAGGGAGACGGGGAGCAGGGGAGCAGTGGAGGCGTGTTGCGGCAGCCTATCAGACAGGCCGCCGGACCGACGCAGGCGGCGCGATGACGTCATCGGCGCGATGACGTCATCGGCGCGATGACGTCATCGCGCCACCTGCGCCGGTCCTGCGGCCTAACTGAGCCGCTGCCGTAAAGTGATTGCAGTGTGTGCTGGCGCCTGGCTGGAGGCGGGACCGGAGTAGTCCAGAGAAGCAGGGAGGTAAGTATGTCTGACTGACATTTTTTTTTTTTCTTTATTTTTGTCCCTATCTGGCTACTACTGGGCTGGCACTTTATGAGGGGGGTGGGGGGCAGGGGGCACAATCTGGCTAGTGGTGGCTACTCCTGGCACATTATAGGGGGGCCCCCCCCTAATCTGGCTACTACTGCCAGTGGTAGCCAGATTAGGTGGGGGGCCCCCTATAATGTGCCAGGTGTAGCCACCACTAGCCAGATTGTGCCCCCGTGCCCCCCACCCCCCTCATAAAGTGCCAGCCCAGTAGTCTACTGGGCTGGCACTTTATGAGGGGGGTGGGGGGCAGGGGGGCACAATCTGGCTACTCCTGGCACATTATAGAGGGGCCCCTATCTGGCTACTCCTGGCACATTAGTGGGGGGGGGCCCTATCTGGCTACTGGCACATTAGTGGGGGGCCTATGGCTACTGGCAGATTATAGGGGGGGCCTATGGCTACTGGCACATTATGGGGGACCTATGGCTACTGGCACATTATGGGGGACCTATGGCTACTGGCACATTATGGGGGACCTATGGCTACTGGCAGATTACAGGGGGGGCTATGGCTACTGGCAGATTATAGGGGGGGGCTATGGCTACTGGCAGATTATAGGGGGGGCTATGGCTACTGGCAGATTATAGGGGGGCTATGGCTACTGGCAGATTATAGGGGGGCTATGGCTACTGGCAGATTATAGGGGACCTATGGCTACTGGCACATTATGGGGGACCTATGGCTACTGGCAGATTACAGGGGGGGCTATGGCTACTGGCAGATTATAGGGGGGGCTATGGCTACTGGCAGATTATAGGGGGGGGCTATGGCTACTGGCAGATTATAGGGGGGGCTATGGCTACTGGCAGATTATAGGGGGGCTATGGCTACTGGCAGATTATAGGGGGGGCTATGGCTACTGGCAGATTATAGGGGGGGCTATGGCTACTGGCAGATTATAGGGGGGCTATGGCTACTGGCAGATTATAGGGGGGCTATGGCTACTGGCAGATTATAGGGGACCTATGGCTACTGGCAGATTATAGGGGGGGCTATGGCTACTGGCAGATTATAGGGGGGGCTATGGCTACTGGCAGATTATAGGGGGGCTATGGCTACTGGCAGATTATAGGGGACCTATGGCTACTGGCACATTATGGGGGACCTATGGCTACTGGCAGATTACAGGGGGGGCTATGGCTACTGGCAGATTATAGGGGGGGCTATGGCTACTGGCAGATTATAGGGGGGGGCTATGGCTACTGGCAGATTATATGGGGGGCTATGGCTACTGGCAGATTATAGGGGGCCTATGGCTACTGGCAGATTATAGGGGGGGCTATGGCTACTGGCAGATTATAGGGGGGGCTATGGCTACTGGCAGATTATAGGGGGGCTATGGCTACTGGCAGATTATAGGGGACCTATGGCTACTGGCAGATTATAGGGGGGGGGGGCTATGGCTACTGGCAGATTATAGGGGGGGCTATGGCTACTGGCAGATTATAGGGGGGGGCTATAGCTACTGGCAGATTATAGGGGGGCTATGGCTACTGGCAGATTATAGGGGACCTATGGCTACTGGCACATTATGGGGGACCTATGGCTACTGGCAGATTACAGGGGGGGCTATGGCTACTGGCAGATTATAGGGGGGGCTATGGCTACTGGCAGATTATAGGGGGGGCTATGGCTACTGGCAGATTATAGGGGGGGCTATGGCTACTGGCAGATTATAGGGGGGCTATGGCTACTGGCAGATTATAGGGGGGACTATGGCTACTGGCAGATTATAGGGGGGGCTATGGCTACTGGCAGATTATAGGGGGGCTATGGCTACTGGCAGATTATAGGGGACCTATGGCTACTGGCACATTATGGGGGGGCATATGGCTACAGGCACATTATAGGGGGGCCCTATGTGGCTACTGGCACATTATAGGGGGGCCCTATCTGGCTACTGGCACATTATAGGGGGGCCCTATCTGGCTACTGGCACATTATAGGGGGCACTATGGGGACATTAGCTCAACTGGGGATATTACAAGGGGGTATTTTGTGCACTGTCTATTATAAGGAGAATTATTTCTACTGGGGGGGGGGTGGTGCATTATGGTGGGCTTTATTACTCCCCCATGGTATGACCCCCTAGTAGCAGCCCCAGCCTCTCCCTGCTCTGTGACCCCTCTGCCCCTTCTCCAAATCCTTATTATGAAATCTTTCTCATTAGGATAAAACACAACATCAGCTCCGCCGAGCCCCCGGCCAAAGCGTGGAAGTGGCGTCCGAGATCCCCAAGGGTCAAGTAACTGTAAGTTTTCAAATGAAATATGTTTATGTTATACACATATAGCCTACACTGTGCCACACAATATACAGTTTCTCCTGCAAAAGTCATCAAGTGTCATGGGGGGGACACAGAGCAGCGCCCAGCGGGGAGGAGAGAATACACGGATGCAACACTGTATCAGCCAGAAAATGACACTTTCGGCATTATACCAAAAATGCAATTTTCGGCTGATGTGTTTCGGCGGCCGATATATCGGAGCATGCCTAGTTTATTTTGTTTTACTGTGTTCTAATTTACATGGCTGACGAAAGTTGGGGGGGGGGGTTGGCTCAGTGGGCCTCTGGGTGTTACTTGCCCCCTGGGCCAAAAGTTGCCAGTCAGCCCCTGGTGGATGCATAGGGTAAATGTAGTCTATATAGTGGATGTATAGGGTAAGTGTAGTCTACATAGTATGCATATAGGTTAAGCAGAGTCTACATAGTGTTAGTGTACTCTATATAGTGTGTACATAGGATAAGTGTAATCTATATTGTGTCTGTATATCAGGTAAGTGCAATCTATATTGTGTCTGTATATTAGGTAAGTGTAATTTATATTGTGTCGGTAAGTGTAGTGTATTTCGTGTATGTATAAGGTAAATGTAGTGTATATAGATAATGTATAGGGTAAGCGTAGTCTATGTAGTATGTATTAGTGTATAAACAGTAAGTGTACTCTATGTGTTGTGTTTATAGAATATGTCAGCTTTATAGTTAGTCTGTATATAGGGTAAGTGTATATAGTGTATGAATAAGGTGTAGTGTAATAGTGTGTATATAGCGTAAGTGTGTAGGATAAGTGTAATCTATATAGTGTCTTTATATAGAGTAAGTGTAGTGTATATAGTGTTTATACAGGGGTAAGCAATTTATATAGTGTCTGCATATAGGATAAAATGTAGTGTATATAGTTTATGTATAGGTTAAGTCTATGTAGTATGTATCTACTGTAGCATAAATGTAGTATTTATGTTTTGTATATATGATAAGTGTAATCTTTATAACTAGTCTGTTTATTAGGTATGTGTAGAGTATATAGTAAATGTATAGTGTGTATAGTGTTTGTACAGGGTAAGTGTTGTTTAATTTATATATTATCTGTATATTGGGTATGTGTAGTGTGTGTGCATATAGATAAATAT